>NC_139561.1:9241087-9841087 GCF_965112155.1 Podarcis liolepis | reverse complement strand
AGGACAGCACGAAGCGGGGACCCTGCCTTTGGTCGCTGCCCCAGGTCCATCGTAAGGCTTGTCCCTTAGCTTGGGTAAGTGGGGTTCAGCTCCTGAAAATTGCTCTTGTCCAACTCTTACACCTCCAGGAGCTTCCTCCACCAGGACCAAATTCCTCGCCCCACCCCAGTACCATCTGCTTGTAGGGACAGATGGCACCATCTGTCCAATGTTGGGGGGCTCTGCCACACACCTTTCTCCCAAACTCTTGGCCACAACTACAACAAAGTCTTTGCTAATGCTAAGGTGAAATTTGAGGACAAGGCAGAAAGGGAGCTTCCTCTGTGGCCCGACTAGACTTAGGCGTGATATGCAAAACTTCAGGCATAGCTGGTTACAGGAGTTCCCAAATTTGAAGTCAGAAGATAGGGCAAAAAATGTGATTTTTATTTTATTTTATAAGGACAGTAAATGTTGAAGATTTCCACTCCTCCTGGCCTTCCATTCAATCAATGGAACTCGCAACGAGCATGGCTGTCTGCACACTGTGATTCTGATCAAGGTGGCAGGGGAGAAGGATTCAAGAGAAGCTTTCTTTTGAAACAAAACAAAACCAGACAGGTTTCTAGTCCTCAAGGTTCTTTCAAGTGCACAGGCTACACATGCTGAAATCTCAGAACCTCAGTGGGGGGCAGGGGAATCTAATAGCCCCATTACTCTCTCCATAATCAGCAATGCCAGTAAAAATTGGGGATGGGGGGTGTAGTTAAAACTATGGAACCAATTATTAGAAGTCAGAGAAATTATGCAAGTTTGCTCCATTTACATCGTTTAGACTGCAGGATGCAGTTTTTCTGGGTGCACAACTTTTTAAAATCCTAATTGTATTTAAGAATGCTGTACGCACAGCCAAGGCAACAAGAGGCTGATTTCCCAACAGCGCTGCCTTAAAATTAGGTTTTTCCAGCTCTGACCTAAGCACGTTGGCTTTCCATGGAGCTTCAAAGGGAAAAGCAGCCCTTGGAGGACATCTCTGGCTTACGCTGCCAACCAAAGGCCTCCGGAAAAAGCCTCCCCACCTCACCCCACTGATCAGAACCTGCCACCACCCCCACCCCCAAACCCTGCAAAGGCTGGCCAAGGAAGGGTGCTGTGCTGCTTCCAGGACGGGCTACAGCTTCGACGGCCACGAAAGGACCACTTAGAGAAGCTGAACGCCACTCCACCGACAGGAGAAAAAAACTACACCAGCTGGGGAGAGATGCTTTCGGAGCTGGGAGGCAGGAGGGGAAAGGCACTTTGAAATAAAAGGCAGAATGTTAACCACAGAACATCTACGCTTAACGGAATACGCTGCTAAGACATTTTGGAACCCAGATCTTCCTCCGCCCTCACAAGGCAACGTGAAGCAAGAGCTCCCCTTTCACACGGCCGACACAACATTCAGGGAAACGCAACTGCCAAAGATCTGACCGCTTGCCCCTCTTAAGGAGAGAGGGCGGAGAACGCAAGAAAAATCCCAGTGGGTCATTCCGGAGGTCAGTTTAGTTCAGTGTCCTGCTTTTAACACACCACCTGGGATGCTCACAGGCAGGGCAGGAAAGGAGATTGCTCCTCAGACGAGCCTCGGATAAAGAGGCTCGGCTGCTTACTCCAGAATGCCACCAACATTGTGACCACGGTATCAGAGTTTAGCTACCACTCCCTTTCTCTCTCTCTCTCTTTCTCTCTCTTCCCCCCAACCACCCGAACCGAAACACTCAGAATTCAGCAGCAACCATCTTAACAGTTGCCCAGCAGGCTCTAAGAAACAAACTAGTTTTCTCTGGTGCAAACCATGCATAATTGGCAGTTCTAGAGAAGCAACGTCATTTCCAAGAAAGACAGACACCATGAGGACTACAGTCTTGAACAAATTAACTGATCAACCTGCCCTGTTCCAGAACGGTCACTGGCTCCTCACCAGAAGAAGGGCCAAGAGTAAGGGGGGCAGAAGGGGAGGAACAAATGTCTAATTAGCACAACTGACACACACACACACACCTCCAACAACAAAAAAAGTATTAGTTTATCACCTGACATGCTACTTGATTTCTTTTTTAAGTATAAGAAACGGATTTTCCTTTAAAAAAAAATATATCTAATTGGAAACAGCTTTAAAACCTCAGCATCTAGGAGAGAGAGAGAGAGAAATGTTCAAGTACAACAGAGTATTGGTCTGCACTGGAGGCAAAAGAACCGCAAGTTGAATGGAAACAAAACAAAATTGGGGACTGTAGAAATCAGACAAATGTTGAGAAAAGGCATTAGGAGTTTCTCCGAAAGATAGTCTTAAGTTCCGCTTATTACTGAAGGGTTAAAAACACCATAAATAAGAGGCTCTATGCAGCTGTCAAAGTCCACTCCTCTTCATGGGACGCTTCTCAAGTCACTTGGCTTCACTTTCTTAGAAAAGAAAATGGTATTTCAGTTCTGTAAAGGGAGAAAAGAAAAAAAGAGCCTTTAAACATATGCTCAGGCTCATCACACACAAAATCACACACAACAGGAGAGGAACTAGAAGTGGTTCCCAAGTGGCTGACTGGAGCTCAAGTTTGGGAGCCAGGAGGGCAAAACGGGGATGGAGTATTGGACTGAGGCTGGACAGACCCAGGTTCAAATCTGCACAGCAACAAAGCATGCTGTGTCGTCTTGGACCAGTCTCTCTCGCCCTAACTTACCCCACAAAGTTGTTGTGAAGCTAGGAGATACTACCCTGAGAATAGGGAAGGTAGAATCGCACACATGCTGGACTATCTCATGCTTTTCTCCATAATACACAGAGAGGGCGCTATAACAGGGGATTGGGGACTGCAACTCCCATACAGCTCTGACCACAGGTCGTGGATGATAGAAGTTATATTTCCAGCATCATCTAGGTGGCCACTCCTGTCCTAGAGCTGCCTGAGCTTTGCAGCTTTAAGGACTGCCACCCTAACCTATGGAGAACCTGCTTCATCTTGAGCAGATCAATGGCCCACCTCATCATCATCATCATCATCATCATTTATTATTTAAACCCAGCCCATGTGGCTGGGCTTCCCCAGCCACTCTGGGCGGCTTCCAACCAAATATTAAAATACAGTAATACATCAAACATTAAAAGCTTCCCTAAACAGGGCTGCCTTCAGATGTCTTCTAAAAGTTTGGTAGTTGCTGTTCTCTTTGACATCTGGTGGGAGGGCGTTCCACAGGGCGGGCGCCACTACCAAGAAGGCCCTCCGCCTGGTTCCCTGTAACCTCACTTCTCGCAGCAAGGGAACCGCCAGAAGGCCCTCGGCGCTGGACCTCAGTGTCCGGGTAGAACGATGGAGGTGGAGACGCTCCTTCAGATGTACTGGACCCAGGCCATTTAGGGCTTTAAAGGTCAGCACCAACACTTTGAATTGTGCTCGGAAACTAAAAACTAGCAACATGTCTTAAGGGTGCCAGCTGGAAGTCGTTCCCAGCCCTGCTCCCAAGATTCTTCCACTGGAGCACATGAGAAGTGAATCTGGAAATGCAAGGATGTAGCTTGATTGCAGCCTGCACACACCTGACCCCCATTAATGTGCAACCCTCTGCTATGCCCCGCCACAACCCGAGTCGGACTTGCCTTCCTCCCAAGGAACGCTGCTCATTTCATCTCATCTGAAGCTTTTCTGCTGCTGCATCAGACCAACGTTTTCATAGACTCTCATGGCATTGTCTTCCCTCATCCTGGAGGGAGAAGCAAAGGGGTTTTAAAATCCACTGGAAACAGAGAAGAAACACAAAGACAAGGTTGCCGCTGATGCTGTTTCCGTTTGTTTGCTGGATGGCTGGGTCACTCCGAACAGACTTCGCCAATCGGATCCTCTCTAAATGTTTTGGACCACATCCCCCATGAGCCATGCTGTCTGGCGCTGATGGGAATCATGGTGCAAAACATCTGGAAGGCTCCAGGCACAGAAGAAATGTGCTTTATGTGTCCTAAAGCAAGAAAAGCAGGATTTAAGCTCAGTAAAAAAAACTACAAACTTTGCATTTATTTGTTTTTTTAAAAAAGCCTGCAGAGACACAGAAAATCTTTCTGTGATGAGACCATTTGTTTGCAAACTTTTCAAGGCTGAAGCACAGGTGTGGGTGGGTGTTTCCCCGCCCCTTTACATTATAGCTCCAAAAGGTTTGCTCTTCATACAGTGTAAGAGAAGCCTTGCCAAATCTTTCCATGTGGATAAAGCCACAGTGCCTAGGCATTTGGGTAACAAGGAAAGGCAGTCTCTTAATGGTGCACAAGGACAGGAATGACCCAGGGGAGCCCACCTCCTGCATTTTTGCTTCCAGTGCAATCCTGGGCCTTCCTCCGCATGGATAAGCCCAGAGCAGTGGAAGATGAAGTCCTCCCAGTTGTGAAAACTGCAAATATACGGCCTTTGAGGTGTTAACACCTGAGGAAGACCTTGGAAACAGAATCTTACCTCAGAAGATTGGGAGAAGTTTATTCAATATTTGCAAAAACTAAGTGATAACCAGATTACGTTTGTAAGTTTTAAGGAAGCTCTGTGATGTGAAAATCTAATAATAAGTATAAACAATGAAATTGAAGCTACCAGAATAAATAACAATAAGTAGGATTGTGTTAAAAGTTATAAAATGAAGGAAGTTCAGACAAATTGAGGGAAGTCAAAAAATGGAATTAAGAGGTAATTAAGAAGTTTGAATGTACAACTTTGTTTTCTTTTTTTTGTATTGGTAAACCAATAAAAATATAATTCAAAAAAAAAAAGGAAACAGAATCTTACCTGGAAGCCTGTCTGTTTTTTTATCTGCTTAGATGAAAAACTTAATAACAACAACAACAACAATAATAAATGGGCCTATATTGGTTCCTTGTAAACCTTGCTGAAATTTACACTTTGCAGTTGCAATGGTATTTTGCCATCCTTTGTTGGAAGTTTCTTCTCCTCATTAATATACAGTCGTACCTCGAAAGTCCAACGGAATCCGTTCCAGAAGTCCATTCGACTTCCAAAACATTTGGAAACCAAGGCGCAGCTTCCGATTGCAGGAAGCCACGTTGGACGTTCGGGTTCCCAAGACAGTTCGCAAAACGGAACAGTCACTTCCGGGTTTGCAGCGTTCAGGAGCCAAAACGTTCCAGTCGCAAGGCGTTCGAGGTACGACTGTATCGCTGCCACAGTCGTGTCGCTTGCCGTTGTATCTGGGGGCTGTGATGTCGAACTTTGCCCTTGCATGTGATCTTGGAGAGGGAAGGAGATCATCTACTTACTCAGGGCAGGTCGGAGTTGGAGTACAGGGTGGAAGAGGACTCTGGTCTCCACTGGCTTGGTCTGCTAAAGAATATTTAATGTTTGTGTACTCGTGGCCTTTTCTCTTACTCTTCTGAAAGGGAGAGAGACAGAGAGCACATGGAGGCAAGGGAGCTCACTTATTTATCATATTAGTTTTATTATTAATTAAATTTACCAGTTCCTTTTTTTAACCAAGGTAACTAAAATACACTCACAATACGTAAACCAACAAACACAGATGCTAAAACCAGAATACGAAGGAAAATCTGAAAGACAATCCTATTTCTTAAAGGCAAGACTGGAACTTCCCGCCCGCTGGGCCCTTAGCCAAAGCGGCCCCACTTCAAAGCCCGACTCGAGGCGTTACCTGCTCCTCCTCGATCCGACGCTGTAGCGTTTCGATGTAGTGCTGCACCGCCATGTAAATGAACCGGTACTGGGCCTCCGTCTGCACCATCCCTGACCGCTGGGACCGCACCATTTGGATGGTTTTCGGGACGTCAATGTCACAGTCGACGCCTGGAGGGAGGGAATAAAAAGGATCAGCAGGACAGGGATGCCCAGGCAGGACCCGAGAGAAAACCCTTCCAGCTCCACTCATTCCAGCTGAGGTCACATCTAAGCTCCCAAGCCAGCAGCAGCTTATGCCGGCAGCGAAATACTTCCACTTCTGCACTGACATCCAAAGTTCCTGAAGAGCAGCAATCTAGGCTGGGCAGTGTGGGAGTGAGGAGGCAAGGATGGCCTTGTTGGGTCAGACCAAGGACCCACCAAGCCCTGCAAACTCTTCTCCACGGTGACCAACCAGAAGAGGCCTTGAGGAAGTGCCTGTAGGACTTGGGGCTCAAGAAGATACTGCTCCTGGGCCTGGAGGCTCCATTTCGTTCTAATTTCATTTGTTTGTAGGCTCCATTTGAAGCAGCTACAGCACCGTATTTTTCGCTCTATAAGACGCACCTGACCATAAAATGCACCTAGTTTTAGAGGAGGAGAACGGGGGGGGGGGGGGATTCTCTCCCTCTCTGCTCAGCACCTCTCCTGCAAAGCGGGAGGAGAAACGGAAGGCGCTCTGTTTCTCCTCCTGCTTCGCTAAAGGGGCCCTGCACAGATTTCCCTCTCTGCGCAGCGCCCCTTCAGCGAAGCGGCAAGAGACGCGGAGCCACTTCCATTTATTCTCCCGCTTCGCTGAAGGGGCACTGAGCAGAGAGGGAAAGCTGCGCAGCGCCTCTCCAGCGAAGCGAAGCCAGGAGAGCAAGAGTGATCGATCCCTCTTGCTCTCCTGGCTTCAGCGAAAGCGCCTCTCCAGCGAAGTGAAGCCAGGAGAGCAAGAGGGATCGATCCCTCTTGCTCTCCTGGCTTCAGCGAAAGCGCCTCTCCAATGAAGTGAAGCCAGGAGAGCAAGAGGGATCGATCCCTGTTGCTCTCCTGGCTTCAGCGAGCGCAATGCACAGCTCAGGAGGCTTCGGGTGGCTATCCCTGAAGCCAGGAGAGCAAGAGGGATCGATGCGCACCGATCCGTTTTACTCTCCTGGCTTCAGCGAAAGCTGCGCAGCCTGCATTCGCTCCATAAGACGCACACAGATTTCCCCTTACAGTGGTACCTCGGGTTACATACACTTCAGGTTACATACGCTTCAGGTTACAGATTCCGCTAACCCAGAAATAGTACCTCAGGTTAAGAACTTTGCTTCAGGGTGAGAACAGAAATCATGCTCCGGTGGCGCGGCAGCAGCAGGAGGCCCCATTAGCTAAAGTGGTGCTTCAGGTTAAGAACAGTTTCAGGTTAAGAACGGACCTCCGGAACGAATTAAGTACTAAACCCAAGGTACCACTGTACTTTTTAGGAGGGGAAAGGTGCGTCTTATAGAGCGAAAAATACGGTAAGTGGAACTGCGAAGAATCTGGACAATGGAGGATTCAGGGCAGATAAAAGGAAGTCCTTTCTTATGCAGGGCATGGTTAATCTCTGGAACTCAGTCCCACAGAAGGCAGTGATGGCCACTAACTTGAACGGCTTCCAAAGAGGATAGGAGAAATTCATGGAGGAGAAGGGCTATTGGTGGCTACCAGCCATGCTGGCTGTGCTCTGCCTTCGTGACCCATCAGCCCTTGCCTCCAGAAAGCCCATGCTCCCATCTCCCTCAGCATCATACAGCTGTGTTGGCTGGGACTGATGGAAATTGTAACCCACCAGGTAGGCAAAGGCTGACACAACAGCAGTGGGACTCACCTTTCTCTCTGATTATGTCAATGAGAATATCTATCACAATGAATGTTCCGGTCCGGCCGATTCCAGCACTAGGAAGGAGGGGGAAAGAGGGGAAAAACGCAGACACACAACTTATATTTGTGCTTCTTCTGGCTTTGAAAAATGTTGTGCTGAAGATCAAAGGCATAGCCCAGGGGTCAGCAACCTTTTTCAGCCGTGGGCCGGTCCACCATCTCTCAGACCTTATGGTGGGCCAGACTATATTTTGAGGGGGGAAATGAACGAATTCCCATGCCCCACAAGTAACCCAGAGATGCATTTTAAATAAAAGGACACATGCTACTCATGTAAAAACACGGGCCTTAGGTTGCCTACCCCTGGCAGAGCCCAAGCATCACGGTACCTGCAATGGACCACGACTGGGCCAGCATCTGAGATGTTTTCTTGCTTGTGATGAACCTCTTCTAAGAAATCTAGAACTCCTCCAGGATCACTGGGGACTCCATGGTCAGGCCAGGTTCTGAAGTGATACTGCCAGACTGTTCGTTCGGTGTTGCCCTGGAGAGATGGCAGCCAAATATCTTTTCCTGCCTTTTAAGGAGCACTTTGGGGGTGGGGAAGGGTGCGCCACTGGAGATGAGGAGGAGTCATCTCAACAGCAGCACCCCAGTTACAGAAGAAGCCCCTCCCTCAGGAGATCAGACTGCCCACCCCCCAACATTATATGCACTCCTGGCAAACCAAGACCTTTTTTCAGAGGAGAGATTCAAGACAGATAAAACAAAGTCCTTCTTCACACATTGCATGGACTACGGAACTCACTCCAAGAAGCAGCAATGGCTGAAACTTGGAGGCTTTAAAAGAAAATTGGACCAATTCATGGAGAAGAGGGCTCTCAATGGAGACTAGCCCCGATGGCTATGCTCGGCCTCCATGTTTGCTGAAGGAGCATCTTCACCCCCATCGTTCAGCCTGGACACTGAGGTCCAGCTCCAAAGGCCTTCTGGCGGTTCCCACACTGTGAGAAGTGAGATTACAGGGAACCAGGCAGAGGGCCTTCTCGGTAGTGGCACCCGCCCTGTGGAACGCCCTCCCATCAGATGTCAAAGAAATAAACAACTACCTGACATTTAGAGGACATCTGAAGGCAGCCCTGTTCAGGGAAGTTTTTAATGTGTGACACGGATAGTGCCGAGGGTGGATTTTACAAAGCCCTGAACAACTTAGCTCCAGGGCACCTCAGGGACTGCCTTATATTCCAGTTCAATCACGGAGATCACCTTCAGGAGAACTGTTGATCGTTCCCCAAGTTGGCGAGGCTTCTTTGACAACAACAGTGCATTTTATGCCATTGGCCCAGTTCTGTGGAACTCCCTGCCAATGGAGATTCAGCAAGCGCTTCGTGGTTCAACTTTTAAACAACTGCTAAAAACCTTTCTATTCTGCCAGGCCTTTTCAGGCAGTTAAGGATTTCCAACCGTTAGCTGACTTCTGATTTTATCATTTTTATATGGTTTGGGTTTTTGTACAATTGGTACAAACTGCTCTGATTTATTTTTTTAATGATTAGCCGTATGTAAACAAACATATATGGGACAGAAGCGGGCTCTTCTTTAGGTCTGGCTGCTACCACATTTGAAGAATACGAGCCAGAGACTGGCCAGAGCTAAAGAAATAACTTCACGGACTTACCTGCCCAACCTTTGAAAGCTTGAGTTCCCGTAACGTGTAATCATGAGCCGCACTCTCTTTGACATTTCGGACGCGCATCACACCGTATTCTTTTAGGGCATGTTCATCTGGCCAGTATTTTACGCACTTGCTCTGGAAAACAAGACAGGGTGGTGGTGGGCTGCTGGTTTCGTCAATGTCAGCCAACTAAAATTCTCCGTATGTATTGGGCTACAACTCCCATCATCCCCAGACAGAGAGGCCATATGATGTGGAGGCTGATGGAAGTAAATCAAATCCACCCTGAGACGAAAGCTCATACCAATAATAAACTTACTTGGTCTCTAAGGTGCTACTGGAAGGATTTTTTAAATTTTGTTTTGATATGCTCAGAGGCTAATCAGCATTGCAAGATCCCCTGAGAGCCGTGGGCTCCTTACCTTTCCCCTCTCGACTTCTTTCGTCGTCATAACAATCACGCGCGAGTTCTCCTGGAACACCATCCTCCAGAAGTCGTTGACGGTGTTCTGCAAGCAGCCTTGGGTGGCAATGTAGCTTTTCTTCGGCTTTGCATTGTTGCACTTGGTTTCAAACTCCGGCTGCAAAATAAGAATAATAATTAAGTTATTGAAATACTATACAGTGGTACCTTGGGTTACATATGCTTCAGGTTACATACGCTTCAGGTTACATACGCTTCAGGTTACAGACTCCGCTAACCCAGAAATAGTGCTTCAGGTTACGAACTTTGCTTCAGGATGAAAACATAAATCGTGCTCCAGCAGCACGGCGGCAGCAGGAGGCCCCATTAGCTAAAGTGGTGCTTCAGATTAAGAACAGTTTCAGGTTAAGAACGGACCTCCGGAACGAATTAAGTACTTAACCTGAGGTACAACTGTATTGTCACTTGTACAACTTGTATACAGTGAGATTGCACACTGTTATAAGCCGCTTGTCACCTAAAGGGTCGACAAGAAACTTACAGTGAAAAATATATATACAGGCATGAATACATTATTTCATAGAAAATTGGGGGGGGGGGGTCATATAACACGGGCATGTCCAACAAGTCGATCGCGATCTTCTGGTCGATTGTGTTGCATCCATGGACTTAGTCTCCCCTAAGAAAAGCTCAACAACTTTTGCTCCCCCCCCCCAAAGCTCACAAGTTTGCCTGGCAATGACAATGGGTAGATCGCAGACAGCGTTTCAATACAGTGAGCAGATCACAGTCTCTTGGGAGTTGATCCCCCACCTGTAGCAGTCCAGTCTAAAGAGAAGACTCCCTGGAAAAGACTCTGATATTGGGAAAGATGGAGGGCACAAGGAGAAGGGGATGACAGAGGACGAGGTGGTTGGACAGTGTTCTCAAAGCTACTAACATTAGTTTGACCAAGCTGCAGGAGGCAGTGGAAGACAGGCGTACCTGGCATGCTCTGGTCCATGGGGTCACGAAGAGTCGGACACGACTAAACAACAAAATTTTAACTTATCCCAGGATTGGCCCTCCCCTACCCACACCAGACAGGTAATAATGTTGTTGTTGTTGTTTAGTTGTTTAGTCATGTCCGACTCTTCGTGACCCCATGGACCAGAGCATGCCAGGCACTCCTGTCTTCCACTGCCTCCCGCAGTTTCGTCAAACTCATGTTGGCAGCTTCGAGAACACTGTCTAACCAACAGGTAATAATGGGGTCCACTAACTATCTGGTAGGGGATGCTCCTCCAGACTCACCCCTCCCCTCAACAGTAAAGATTAAGTCTGCAAGTCTCCCAGAGGCGGGGGGGGGGGGTCCCCCACCAAGACCCTTACCATGATAATATTGGCATTTATGTAATCAGAAACAGGCTCATTCGGATCACCATCATGAAGGACAACTCTGGTATGGTCAACTGGAAGGAGGGAAGGGGAAAACAAAGACAAACCTTATTAAACAGCTACAACCAGCAATTGCGAAGTCAGATATTATTTGTCCACTGCTACCCTGCTGGTTGCCTCGGGCGAACCACAGTTGTGCCCGGGCAACCAGGGAAAAAAGCATCACAGAAGTTTATCCTCTGTGTTAGAGACAACGTGAGCTGGAAATTTCTCTCCAGGCAAAATGAGCTAATTACACGCCAGATTTCGTGCTAAGTTGAAAACCAGCCTTACCTGTCATGGCTGGCTGAGGTTAGGTGGAATGGGAAAGCAGACTGGAGGAGAAACTGCATCATTTCTTTTCAATTTCTCCTTCCTCCTCCTACCTGCCTTCCCATCCCTACTCTGAACCAGCCTGTGATGGCCAAATGGCCACACACATCCCTCCCAAAGTTACACTAGCCAGAACTTTGTTAGTATGAGTCAACCGTCAGTGGTCTTGTAAGATAGCAAAAGCTTTCTGGGAAATGATTGATAATGAATTGAAGAAAATGTTTAAAATAACTTTTATTAAAAAACCAGAAGCTTTTCTTTTAGGGATAATCGGTTCAGAGTTACCTAAAGACCAAAAAACAAACAAACCACACTACCCCTGTTTATGTATGCTACTACCGCAGCCGGGATCATTTATGCTCAGAGATGGAAAGAAGATTCTGCGCCAACCAAGGAGGAGTGACAGGCTCAATTAATGGACTATGCAGAAATGGCAAAACTTTAGGGAGCAATAAGAAACCAGGAGAACCAAAAAGCTTTATCAAAGACTGGGGAAAATTTGTGGATTATCTGAAATGTTTTTGTACACATATGTTCATTAGCAGGATTAACTTAAAACCAAGCAGTTGAAATTCATGTTAAAGGAAAACCAGGGAGTAATTAATAATTGGCATAATGAAGGAAATGCAGTGTTACGAATTTTAGAAATATAAGAAACCGCAAAAGGGGTGCAGGAAGTCAAAATATACATGTTTATTGGGGAAATATTGGATTTGTATCTTTGTAAAACTTCTTAAAAAAACTGGGGGGGGGGGAATATTTTCTTTAAAATATTTATGAGTCAACAGTCTAACAGTTTGGCCTCGTCAGCAGTCTGGCCACAGCATTCTGGACCAGTTGAAGTTTCCACATACTTTTCAAAGGAATGTTTGAACATTGCTCGGCTCAAACTTCCATTAACTCCAGTCAGCATGGCCAATGGCCAGGGATGGTGGGAGTTGAGAGCCCCAGCCACATCAGGAGGGAACCAGGCTGAAGAGGGCCTGCCAACGGCTCTCCAGAGTGGCATGGAAAGGGGCCTCTCCTGCTAGCAGAGACCCTTTTAACTGGAAGCGTCAGAAAAGAAGGCTGCACATTCTCACCAACAGATGTGAAAGCTCAAAGGTTAACCGGGTGAATCTTACTGGCCAGGAATCTCGGCTTTGAGGAAGAGGCAAGGACAGAGCATTCAGTACTCACAGGGCAAAATATTCTTGTATCTGTTCTTGTTCTTGTTCTCCTGCCGCTGCCCCTCTTTACGGCTGTAGAGGAGTTTGCATTCTTGCTGCTGGAGAGTCTGAACAAAGAACAAGGAGGATTCAACGAATCGTGCAAAGTGTTTACCGCCTCCTCCACCAGCACCAGCCCCGAATTTCACCAGCATGTGCCCACCCCCACCCATCGTGGGCCAACGACACAAAGGCAAGTGCCAAAGAAAGATGCCACTATGAATATCCCTGCGGGGATAAGGGTGGACCCTGCCTTGTAAGCAGCAGCTGGATAACCATGGCCATGAACCGACGCTAAGCATTTTATAGAATTCCATGGATTCAGCCGCCCTGAGAACATTTCTGCCTAAAGGGTGGGATAAAAAGGTAAAGGGGACCCCTGTCCATTAGGTCCAGTCGTGGCCGACTCTGGGGTTGCGGCGCTCATCTCGCTTTATTGGCCGAGGGAGCCGGCGTACAGCTTCTGGGTCATGTGGCCAGCATGACTAAGCCGCTTCTGGAGAACCAGAGCAGCTTACGGAAACGCCGTTTACCTTCCCGCCAGAGTGGTACCTATTTATCTACTTGCACTTTGACGTGCTTTCAAACTGCTAGGTTGGCAGGAGCAGGGACCGAGGAACGGGAGCTCGCCCCATCGCAGGGATTTGAACCGCCAACCTTCTGATCGGCAAGCCCTAGGCTCTGTGGTTTAGACCACATGTCCCCTGGTTTGCCTCCTGAACCAGGTTTAAAAACAAGGTCCTTTTTCGGTCACAGAAAACCAAAATGCTTAGTGGGTCTCTCAAGCTGGGCAATAGCCACTGAGTCCTTAGGAAGAAGAACCCCAGAGAAATCCATCGGTGCCATGGCTCCCTCTAGTGGTGCTGCAGCGATGCTATGGAAAGCTCTTACCTTTCCACCCACAAACCAGCAACCTCACCCAGAGGCAAAGAAAGCATTGGGAGGCAAAGTTCCTTCCTCAGAAGTGCCTAAACTCTAAGAGCAACTCACAACCATTGTTCCGAGTTGCACTGAAAGACTGAACATGCACAAGAAACAAACTGCAGCCCAAGCGACGAGCTGGTAAGTTCAAATCAATACAGTGGTGCCTCGCAAGACGAAAAGAATCCGTTCTGTGATTCTCTTCGTCTAGCGGTTTTTTTGTCTTGCAAAGCAAGCCCACTGACGGATTAGCGCTATTAGCGCTATTAGCGGCTTATCTGCTGATCAGATCAGCTGATAAGCGGCTTAGCGGCTTAGAAAAAGGGGGGGAGGGAAAAAAACCCGCAGGAACTCGCAAGGCATTGTCGTCTTGCGAAGCAAGCCCATAGGAGATTCGTTTTGCGAAGCACCTCCAAAACGGAAAACTCTTTCGTCTAGCGAGTTTTCCGTCTTGCGAGGCATTCGTCTTGCGGGGCACCACTGTAGTCAGAAATCCCAGATGCACGCAAAACAGCTCCACACCCGCCACACTTTTAGTTAAGAAGAGTCAATGGCTAGATCAGGCCAATGGCACTTCTAGTCTAGCATCCTCTTCTCACGGTGGCCAACCGGTTGCCCCAATGGAAAACCCTCAAGCAAGATTCAAGCAGAACAGCCCTCTCCCCTCCTGTGGTTTCCAGCAACGTGCATTCGGAAGCACTTACTGACTCCGACAGTGGAGGCAGAGGACCCCACTTACCTCGAATTCTTCCCAGAAGCCTTGTTTAACTTTGTCGGTGGTCTCTGCCAGCTTGCTCAGTTCTTTGACACGGCTCTCAATCTCTGCCGCATTGATGCGGGTGGTGTTGAGGGGCTGTGGAGGAAGAAAGAGAGGCACGTGAGCATAGACGTTTTTGTGTATAGGCACCATCCAGGGGAGGGACACGGGTGGCGCTGTGGGTTAAACCACAGAGCCTAGGACTTGCCGATCAGAAGGATCGGTGGTTCGAATCCCCGTGACGGGGTGAGCTCCCGTTGCTCAGTCCCAGCTCCTGCCAACCTAGCAGTTCGAAAGCACATCAAAGTGCAAGTAGATAAATAGGTACCACTCCGGCGGGAAGCATTTCTGTGCGCTGCTCTGGTTTGCCAGAAGCGGCTTAGTCATGCTGGCCACATGACCTGGAAACTGTACACCGGCTCCCTCGGCCAATAAACCGAGATGAGCACTGCAACCCCAGGGTCGTCCACGACTGGACCTAATGGTCAGGGGTCCCTTTACCTTTACTTTACCATCCCTGGGACAGAGCTCCCATGTAAGATCCATTCATACTGTATGGAAAATGTTCATGCGCTCCAAATGATGCACCTATTTCCAAGAGTTTGGATTCAAGACCCATTCATCCAGTTTGGGGGCTGTAAGCAAAGTTGGGGGGGGCATGGTGGCACCTGGCCCTTGCATTGACTTCCAAAGCGGTGATATTTATAGCCCTTTAGAAGAGCATGTTCTATGAATGTAAAAAAACTAAGTTTCAACTGATACTGTGCTCTGATAGGAGCCAGCCATCAAACGCCAGGGATCTGGGAACTTCTGCATGCAAAGCAATGCCCTGCCAAGGATTTGAAGCCTGGAGAGGGAAGGGATCCACACGGAAGGGCTCACTCTGCAAACAAGAGCACACAGGCACACGCACACACCAGGGCCGTTGCAGAGGACTGGCGCCCATCCCTCTCCAAAATGCTCATTACCGGGAGTTTTTCTTCTCACCTGCTTCAGTTGAAGGACAGTCCCCAGGGTTTCCACCATCGGGTTCTTCTTGTAATGCTCCACAAGGTCTGTCAAGGAATCAAATCTCTCCCCTCCACCAACGTCATACTTCATATCCTTGGAAGGAAAGGAGAAGAGACAGGCGCTAGTTAGCTATGCACGCGGGTGCCCTGTATTTGCATAATTTATTCTAGGCCAGTCACTTTTAGAAATTATTTTCCATCTATCAAGAAAATCAATTCAGGCTGCATAAATCTGCATATGACTAAAACCCCAGCCTCAGCACACACCAAAAAGCACATTTTTTGTTCTTTAAAGATGCAGTCTTAGGAGGAGGATTTCTCTTTCTCTTTCCTTTTATCTTCATTATTCTTTCTTTCTTTCTCTTTTGTTTTCCTTGGTCTCCTCTGCTCTAGGTCTTTATTGGGATTATACAGACACAAAGGTGATGGATGGTCAGTGAAGGACACTGGGTGAAAGATCTCCCAGGGAGGGAGGCTCAGAGAAGAACGAAAAACTCCCAGGTGAGAGCTGCGAGGGTCCACCATTTCTGTGTGAGACAAGAACGAAGAGCTACCTTCGAGAGAGGACTCTGCATTTTCTTTTCTTTAGCTGTTTTTATTTAGATTAGCTTGTTTTTGATTGTCTTGTATTACCAAAAAAAAAAAACTTTAATAAAAAATGGGGGGGGGGGGGGAGATACAGTAAAAAAATCCTCCACTACAGTCAAACCTCGGTTGTCAAACATAATCCATTCTGGAAGACCGTTCGACTTCCAAAACATTCAACAACCGAGGTGCGGCTTTCCAGTTGGCTGCAAGAGCTTCTTGCATTCAAACAGAAGCCGTGTCGGACGTTCAGGTTCTGAAAAACGTTCGAAAACCGGTACACTTACTTCTGGGTTTTTGGCGTTCAGGAGCCGAAATGTTCCAAAGCAGAGGCATTCAGGAACCAAGATTTGACTGCAATTAGATGCAGAGAGGGAGGCGGGTGGCGCTGTGGGTTAAACCACAGAACCTAGGACTTGCCAAGAAGGCCAGCGGTTTGAAGCCCTGCGGGTGAGCTCCCGTTGCTCGGTCCCTGCTCCTGCCAACCTAGCAGTTCGAAAGCACGCCAGTGCAAGTAGATAAATAGGTACCACTCCGGCAGGAAGGTAAACGGCGTTTCCGTGAGCTGCTCTGGTTCGCCAGAAGCCGCATAGTCCTGCTGGCCACATGACCCGGAAGCTGTATGCCGGCTCCCTTGGCCAATAAAGCGAGATGAGTGCCGCAACCCCAGAGCCGGCCACAACTGGACCTAATGGTCAGGGGTCCCTTTACCTTTACCTAGATGCAGAGAACCAGAATGCAAACTTTCCACCTACATTAAAGCACACCCAGAAATTGCTGCAGCAATTTCCTCCTCCAGGCTTACAGCTTCTTTGCCTCACCCACATCCTCATTCCTTTACCTGGCACCGGATCATGACATGCGTCACTTTGGACTTCCCATCGTTGCTCTCTCCTTTATCGTCCCCCGTCCGAACGGAAAGGACAAAGTCTCCCGGGTGGCTCTGGCTCTCGCGGACAAGAAAACTCCCATGTTTCCCTTTTTCTGTCAACAGCTTCTCCGCTTCTTTTCCAGAAAGATGCCCATGAAACCACCTTTGGAAAGGCAGCAAAATGAGGTGAGTCGCATCGGGCCAACACACTAGTTGCCTGCACTCAGCCAGTGGGATAGAAAAGCTAGGAGCCAAATGGCTTCCAGGACCTGAGTTGTGGGCGCCAAAACAGAATGTCTAGTCGCCACCGGGGGGGGGGGGGAGAGATGCAATTCACATAAGTGACACAGTTTTAGCAGAAATTGTTAATGCATGCTTAATTTGGTGTTTACAATAAAAATATTGGTACCACAGTTCAGTTTTCAAAACACTCTGTTCTTTACTGTTAAACTCCTTAATATATTGTCTATCCTTCACATATACTTTGAAGCTTCAGTAATCCTTGAGCGTCGGCCAGGCACTAAAAAATGGCACCCAGACTTTTGGAGGTGCTCGCAAATGGAGAATCTTTAGGTGCAAAATGCGCCTGGCGCCCTGTTAATTTTGAACCCTGCGCTCAGCAACTGTTCCACAAACAGGTGTGATGTAGGGGTCAATGCAGAAGTGCCAAAATTTATGCACAAGCCTCTTAAATATACATTTATTTTTAAAAAGTGGTCGCTGAAACTGGAAGGCACACTTCACTCTTACGTAACACTTCTGCCCAGAGTCCTGCACCAGTTGCCAATTTGTTACCAGGCCAAGTTCAATGTGTTGTTATTAATATACAAAACCATTAACAACTTGGGACCCATTTACGTGCCAGATGGACTTACTCCACATAGGCCCACTACACTGCTTCAGTCTGCAGAACTGGCCCTGGTACAGGTGCCACATAATACAGTGGTACCTCGCAAGACGAATGCCTCGCAAGACAAAAAAACTCGCTAAACGAAAGGGTTTTTTGTTTTTTGAGCTGCTTCGCAAGACGATTTTCCCTATGGGCTTGCTTCGCAAGACGGAAACGTCTTGCAAGTTTGTTTCCTTTTTCTTAACACCGTTAATACAGTTGCGACTTGACTTCGAGGAACAACTCATAGAACGCGGTGTGGTAGCATTTTTTGAGGTTTTTAAAGACTTTGGTGATTTTTGAAGCTTTTCCAAAACTTTCCCGACACCGTGCTTCGCAAGACGAAAAAAATCGCAAGACGACAAAACTCGCGGAACGAATTAATTTCGTCTTGCGAGGCGCCACTGTACTCACTCTGCATTCGTAAGAAAGCAATCTTTTAGTGTGTTGGCACCTACACTTTGGAACTCCCTGCCTGTTGACATCAGGCAGCCACCTTTGCTGTACTGTACTCCTTTCAGCGCCTGCCAGAAACATTTTTTGCCAAGCCTATTCACATACATGTAATGCGGACACTTGTTTTAATCAGTTTTCTGTTTATCATTGATTTTATTTTTTAAAATGCTTTAAAAAGTTGACTTTAACTGTATTTACTGATAATTTTATTTTATTTTCCTTCTTGCAAATCAAGCAGTACACAAATTTTAGGAAACAGCTAAATCACAGGAAGCCCGCAGGTTACGTTCCGGATACTGTGCCTAAAGCCAAAATCATGTATTGTCAAAACACACAGGGTTCGATGGCAGATGGAATTACAAAGTCTTTTTCCCCAGGCACCCATCCTCTCTTTAAAAAAAAATATTTATTTGTTTGCCAAGCGTGTAAAGCTGAATGTACACAAGTTAAATGTGTGTAAGTTGCGGGCTTACTGTATAGCCAAAAATATTTTAAAGGACATAAAAGCAAAGTGAAAAGGCAGTGCATAAGCAGGGTGAGCTACCGCCTGCACTGCAGAGCCACCACTGCAGGTGGCCAACGGGTGGTCCTGCAGTGTCAAACTCAGGAGGGATCAGGTGACCCAAGAGGGCAAGAGGGTCTCTCCTAGCCCTGTACAGCTGCTGACCAGCTTGGTTCACCAGTAGGCCTGACTCGGGGGGAAGCCAGGCCTGCTTGCACCTAGACCATTAATGCTAACACTGGCCACACCCAGAATTTGCAGGGGCTACCTTGACGCCAGGGGCGTACAATGTGGGGGGCAGAGGGGGCAATCCACCCCACTCTGGGGGTGGATACAAGATGGCCCCTGCCTCCCCCCAGCTGCAGAGTGGCCAAGGGCACGCAGCGTCTGTACAGGCTGCCTCTTGCATGGCGACTGTACGGGCTGCCGAACATGTACACTCCGTATGGGATGCTGCACATGCGCAGTCCGTGTAGGATGCCGCTTGTGTGGCAGCCTGTATGGTCGCTGTGCAAGCAGCAGCCCGTACGGAGTGCGCATGTGCAGCATCCCGTACAGAGTGCGCACACACAGGATGCCGCAAATGCGCACTCTGTACAGGCTGCCCCGCCCCAGGTGCTGGAGAGGGTTCCTCCGCCACTGCTTGACGCCACCACCATCGTCATGCCCTATCAGCAGGAAATCATCCTGTTTGGTGCCCAGCTGCCTCCTCGCCCAACTCCCGGCTTTCTCACCTTTCAGACGTGGGGTCAGCACAGTTGAGCGGATACTTCAGCTCGATCACGTCGCCGTTCTTCTCCTTGAGCTGCCCGTGATGTTCCATGTAATACTGCACCAGCTCTGCCAAGGTGGCGAACTTCTCCCCTCCGTAGAGGTCGTAGTAGTCGCCTGTATTCTGGATCTTGATGTGGGTGACTGCTCCATTCCGCCTGGTCGAGACAGCAAGAAAGCCGACTTACAAGAATGCATATATGATCACATGGAGCTGCCTTGTATCAAGTCAGACCCAACTGTCCCCGTCAGGGCCGGCCTTGGATATGGGCAAAGAGGCCGCTTGGGGCACCAAGCTGAGCTCCGTGCCTGTGTTTTCTGCTTTTATTTTTAAATGTACTGCCTGCAGTGAGCGAGAGCGACAAAAAGCAAGTGTCTTTAACCTTCTCCCAAGGTTCTACAAGTTTTTTGGGTTCTAACGACAAAGATTATTCTCCTGCAATTAGCGTTCAAGTATGTTCATAGGGACACGGGTGGCGCTGTGGGTTAAACCACAGAGCCTAGGGCTTGCCGATCAGAAGGTTGGCGGTTCAAATCCCTGTGACGGGGTGAGCACCCGTTGCTCGGTCCCTGCTCCTGCCAACCTAGCAGTTCAAAAGCACGTCAAAGTGCAAGTAGATAAATAGGTACCACTCCGGCGGGAAGGTAAACAGTGTCTCCGTGCGCTGCTCTGGTTCGCCAGAAGCGGCTTAGTCATGCTGGCCACATGGCCCAGAAGCTGTACGCCGGCTCCCACGGTCAATAAAGCGAGATGAGCGGCGCAACCCCAGAGTCAGCCACAACTGGACCTAATGGTCAGGGGTCCCTTTACCTTTATGTTCATAGAATGAAAACAAAAATTGTAGAATTGAAAGGGACCTCGAGGGTCATCAAGTCCGACCCCCTGCAATGCAGGAATCCAGCTAAAGAATCCCTGACAAGGTGGCCATCTGACCTCTGATTTAAAATCTCCAAGAGTCCACAACTTTCCAAGGGAGTCTGTTCCACTGTTTAACTGTTCTTGCTGTCAGAAAGTCATTCCTGATGTTTAGTCGGATGCTGATGGGAAGGGGAATCCAGCCACACTGGGAAGGCTGCAGGTTTCCCACCGCTTATCTAAATTATCTGATTGGCAGTGGGTCTCAAAGGCCTCTGAACTCAGGCCAGGCTCCCTCCTCCCGCTTCGCTGCCCTCTTCAGAAACTGGGCTTCTCAACCTCCAAAGGGAGAAAGGAAAGGGGTTGCTGGTTCACCACGCAATGAAACTATGGCTATATTTGCATACATATACTCTAGGCCAATCACCTGATTAAAGAGGTCTTAGTAAGGTTGTCAAATGGAGATTGAATGGGACTGACCCTAGGATCTCCTGCATGCAAAACTCTCTCTCATAATTGACTCACCGAACTGAAAGGGTGAAGTCCCCAGGGTTGCTCTTGCTGGGCCGGGCCAGAAAGCTGCCATCTACTCCTCGTGTCAGCAGGAGGTTCTCTGCCTCCACTCCGGTAATATTTGGGTGAAACCATCTAAAAAGAGAAAGAATGGTGGGGAGTGACATAAATAGAAAGGAATGTAAGCTCTTTTTATATGCAGTAACAGCAGCAAGAATATTATTGCCCCAAAAATGGAAGCAAGAAGAGTTACCGACGATTGAAGAATGGAGGATGAAGTTAATGGACTGTGCAGAATTAGATAAACTAACAGGAAGGATTCGAAACCGGCGAGACCAGAAATTCACGGAAGACTGGAGTAAATTTACGGACTATTAGAAAAGTAATTGTGAAGAACTGATGACATTTGTAGGGTTGCAAGAAGTTTTGTGAGGAGTATTATTAGAAGTATTGTAAAAATGGATAAGGGGGAGGATGATTTGTTAAGAGATGTAAAGGCAATATAAAGTTAAGAAATGCATAAGAAGTGGTTAAAACGGTGGATCATTAGAGGTGCTGATGGAAGTCCAAAAAGATTGTATAATTGATAAGTTTTGTGGTACATTTTATAATTTATATGTTAAAATTAATAAAAAATACCATTAAAAAAATGAGAGAGAAAGAATGGGGTCCCCCCCCCCGCAGGAACAAAAAAGCCATGTTTTAACAATCTAAGTCATTAGCAAAACTGAACAAATCCTCATACTACTAGTCCTCTTAAAACAAAAACATATTCTTTACACATTGAATATGCTTGTGGCCCATCTGGTTCAATATTGTCTACACTGACCGGCAGCAGTGCTCCAGCATTCCAGACCAGAGCCTTCCCAAGCCCTACCTGAGATGCCAGGGATTGAACCCAGGTGCTTCTAAATGCAAAGCATTGTGCTGCCACTGCAGCACGGCCCTTCCTTTACATTTGTGTCATCTATGGCGCGCTGAAGGGACGCGGGTGGCGCTGTGGGTTAAACCACAGATCCTAGGACTTGCCGATCAGAAGGTCAGCGGTTCGATTCCCCGCCACGGGGTGAGTTCCCATTGCTCGGTCCCTGCTCCTGCCAACCTAGCAGTTCGAAGTAGATAAATAGGTACCGCTCCGGCGGGAAGGTAAACAGCATTTCCGTGCGCTGCTCTGGTTCGCCAGAAGCAGCTTAGTCATGCTGGCCACATGACCCGGAAGCTGTACGCCGGCTCCCTCGGCCAATAAAGCGAGATAAGCGCCGCAACCCCAGAGTCGGCCACAACTGGACCTAATGGTCAGGGTTCCCTTTACCTTTACCTATGGCGCGCTGATAACCTGAAAGGAAAGAGAACCAGCCCACCTGCCATTTACAGATGCAGGTAGCACCTGATCGCCACAGGCGAGCAGCTGTTTGCATGCCTGAGTAAAGTAAATGCAATGGCAAGACTATGCAGGGCAAAATCTCCCTTCTCTCTCTCTAAGTTATAAGACTTTCATTTGTGGGAGAAGCCCCATGAAAAGGTTTTGCATTGCCAACCGAGACTTCAAACAGAGTAAGACAAACCAACAGGGAAGGTACAACCTCATGC
The DNA here is from genome assembly GCF_965112155.1 of Podarcis liolepis. Lineage (NCBI taxonomy): Eukaryota > Metazoa > Chordata > Lepidosauria > Squamata > Lacertidae > Podarcis > Podarcis liolepis. The sequence continues at coordinate 9,818,796 of NC_139561.1, read as the reverse complement.
TTCACAAATGCAGCCGTGAAAGCTGATGGGGAATCCACTCCTGCCTTTAGAAGGTTCAGCTCCAAAGGATTCCTCTGAAGCGTTGAGCTGGCAGACTTCGCAAAGACTCAACGCCATCCCAGCCTGGGAATACCTTGCAAGTGCCCTCCATATATCCTCTTGGTCTTAGCCACCCACAACCATCCTTTCCCGTGACTAATATAGCACCTTGCCAGCGAAGGCCTCCACGCAAACAGCACCTTTCACCCAGCGTTTGCCGCCTATGCTGTCAGTGCTGTCTGACTTATTTTTAGAAATACGGCTAACTTGAGCCAACATTTTGGCTTAGGCTGCACTTCCCACCCTGGGGCAAAGACTCAAGATTCCTGAAAAGCCTAATGAGTTATTATCATTGGTAATTAAGATATTTATATACTGCCACCATTGTGCAGTGCTTAGAGCAGGCTTTCTCAACCTCAGCCCTCCAGATGTTTTGAGACTACAGTTCCCATCATCCCTGACCACTGGTCCTGCTAGCTAGGGATCATTTGTAGGCCAAAAACATCTGGAGGGATGAGGTTGAGGAAGCCTAGTTTAGAGTAACAGAACAAAGCGCCAGGTCCCTGCCCTGATGAACTTGCAATCTAGATTTAGACTTTGGGGATGGGGGAGGCCAGCAAGAACCCTGTTTAAAAAAAATATACTACCAAGAAATTCATGCAAATCGAATCGCACAGGGAACTCTACACTAGCTAGTTTCCTGCTTGGCAGGGGGTTGGACTCGATGGCCCTTGTGGTCTCTTCCAACTCTATGATTCTATGATTCTAGCTATGTGTGCTCCCCGGTTCTTCTCTCTTCCTTTCTACCCCACTTGTCTTGGGCTTCCACCAGTTCAGTGGAATTGCTTCAGATTTAAAACCAAACCACGGTTTCTCTGATTTTTGAACCAGCACCATCGGGGCACGCGGGGGGTGGGTGGTAATGACTTGTAAGTGCATGCCAAACCAGGATCTGAAGCCACAGCCCCTGAAGTTGGCTTGCAGTCCTTTGGGCCAAGGTGTGGTTTAGCATTAATCTAAATTGTCAATCCATGGTTTGAAATGTTGGCTGATATTTGGAATAGGATCCAGGGATCTTTGACAGTGGGTCTTGGACTTTTCATGATGAAAAGAAATGAATGATTCTGAGACACCGTGCCTTGAAGCAAATAACAGAAAGCGGAGAAGACAGATGTTAGCATGGATTGAATGATTTAAACACGCCTCTTTTTTATGTGACTGGCAGATGTAAAATCGGAAGTTTTGTTTTTGTATCTTTCTCAAATGTTTATTTTTCCTTTGTCTTTTAAAGCTTCTTTTCTTTCTCTTTCCTCTCTTCTTATTATCCATTTCCTTCTTTATTTTCTTCTTTCTTTAGAGTCCTATGTCTGTGGCCTTTATTAAGGTTCTAATTTGTATACTCTTGGGGGAGGCAGATAGCTGATGGAGGGCCCTGGATGAGAGACAGGAAAATGACGGCCTCCCAGGGTGAGAGGCTGGGAGGAGAAAGGAAAGAGTTCAGGTAAGAACTTCTGTGGGTGGTAAGGGCTAAGAATTTCTTTTAAGAGAAGACTTTTTGTATTTTTTGTACCTGCTATTTTACTGTTTTATTGGGGGAGATAATAAAAACCTCATTAAAAAAAGGATCCAGGGATCCTCATGGAACAAAGAGCGAAACTATTCAAGCCACGTGGACCACAAACCATAGCTTGGAATCAATCATTGTTATTTGTTTGTTTGTTAATTTATTTATAGCATTTCTATCCCACCCTTTACAGGATGCAGGTGGCACTGTGGGTTAAACCACAGAGCCTAGGACTTGCTGACCAGAAGGTCAGCGGTTCGAATCCCCGCGATGGGGGGAGCTCCCGTTGCTCAGTCCTTGCTCCTGCCAACCTAGCAGTTCGAAAGCACCTCAAAGTGCAAGTAGATAAATAGGTACCACTCCTGCGGGAAGGTAAACGGCATTTCCATGCGCTACTCTGGTTCGCCAGAAGCGGCTTAGTCATGCTGGCCACATGACCTGGAAGCTGTACGGCGGCTCCCTCGGCCAATAAAGGGAGATGAGCGCCGCAACCCCAGTGTCAGGCACGACTGGACCTAATGATCAGGGGTCTCCTTTACCTTTTTATCACACCCTTTGGGCAGAAACGTTCTCAGGGCGGCTTTCAAAAATCAAGTGTAAACCATGGGTAGAACAAACTCTGGTTGGAAATTACCGGTAATCTGAACTGGTCAAAACCACATTTCATAAAACCTCACCAGACGTTCCTTGATGACAAAAAGGAACCAGCAACAGCAGGCAAGCTTCAGCTTGCCCATCACAACCAATCTACCAATGCTCAGCATCAGTCTTTGCCAACCTAGACTACAACTCCCACCAGGCTGATGGGAGGGCACCAAGTTGGCAAAGGCTTCTCTATATGAACCACTGAACATGCACCTCGGAAATTCCCCATCATCCTCTGTGGCCTTCAAGACTTCTGATAGACAAATGTTCTTCAGCAGGCAAGTTGATGCAAAATGGGGCTCCACTGCAGGTGGAACATGACCACTCAAGACTAAGTGAGTCTTTGGCTTCTTCAGGAAGGGAGGAGGCTAGAGCTGTGAGGGGCAGGGGGCAGCTTGAAAATCACTTCTCACCATTCCCCACACTGCCCATTCTTTTTCAATACCTCTTTTCCTCTGACCTTCTACCACCCACCATCACAGCCCACCAGCAACATTTTTCCATTTCACAGATTATGAAATGCAAGCTAACAGCACCTGGCAAAATCTTAATGGCTGCCACAGAATTTTGTGGGGGTTTGGCTGTGGGATTTAAAGGAGCCATTTTGAAAACCTGAAGCAGAGACCATAAAAAGCCCCAGACTCAACCCATCTAATGGAACCCAGAGGAAGAATGGGAGTTCCGGCAGTCACTGGCCGAGGTGGCTGCTCTATTTGTAACTTTTGTCCCGAGGCTATCTGGGGCTCCAGGTATATTTGGCTCAAAGTGGGAAGCGGCATTTTGTCAATGGCCAAAAATAGAAGGATTTGGGGGTGTATCAAGTCAGCCGTAGGCCAACAAGTTATGCCAAGTGGTTCCGGAAATGTGATCGGAACAACAGCACTCAGACGTCAGGCACTCATTTAAGGCTGATATACCACCCTGATTCTAGGGTCTGAGGGGGGCTATGCCATTTTACAAATACAGAGAAGAAGAAAATGGTGATGGGCCTGCAGGAAGCATTTTTTTTGAAATTATTTGCTAATGTAATCCAATGTATGACAGGTTATACCTCACCTATAATGGGGAATATAAGGAAATATAAAGGGCTCTTATCAATAAAACAAAATCAGGAATTAAAAATGAATATGCTTGGCAATGCTGGAGTAGAACTGGTATTTAAAAGGAACTGAGATAGCATCCAATCAAAAAATGTGACCAGGAGGGTATGGAATACAAAACTGACAAATTTTAGTATTGGGAGGTGTTTGAAACGAGCCAGACATCAGGCACATTTTGCACCTGGCTTTCAACCACTTGCGACCAAAATGCCTGGGCGCTGTTCTCATTTGTCCATAAGACTTTAATGGCAGCCCTGAAAGATCAGACCAAAGCTGTTTCTGGTCCATCAAGCTACTTCTCAGAGTTGGCAGAAAGATGACCACAAGACAAGGCAGGGCATAAGCACTCTCTGTTGTCCCCCAACAACTGACATTCAGGACAGACTGCCTCTGAACCTGGAGATTTCACACAGCCATCACTAAAATAATGTGAGGAGAAAGTGTTTATCCAGCTCTCATAACATGAGAACTTAGGGCTGTCCAATGAGGTCAAAAGTACCGTAGGTGCTTCTTCATACATCACATAGTCAAAACTATGAAATTCATTACAAGATGTAGTGATGGCTACCAACTTGTATGGCTTTAAAAAGGGTACAGTGGTACCTCGGGTTAAGTACTTAATTCGTTCCGGAGGTCTGTTCTTAACCTGAAACTGTTCTCAACCTGAAGCACCACTTTAGCTAATGGGGCCTCCTGCTGCCGCCAGAGCCTGATTTCTGTTCTTATCCTGAAGCAAAGTTCTTAACCTGAAGCACTATTTCTGGGTTAGTGGAGTGTGTAACCTGAAGCGTATGTAACCTGAAGCGTATGTAACCCGAGGTTACATACCTCGGGTATCTGAAGGGTATCTGTGTATCTGAAGAAGTGTGCATGCACACGAAAGCTCATACCAAGAACTAACTTAGTTGGTCTTTAAGGTGCTACTGGAAGGATTTTTTTATTTTGACTATGGCAGACCAACACGGCTACCTATTTGTAACTTAGAGAATAAGGATATCAAAGAACAGTCATATTAGCTATGTTCTAATTCCACTGTAGGAGGCAGAATGCCTCTGAACACTAGTTGCTGAGAATCACAAGCTGGGAGGATGCTGTTGCACTCAGGCTGTCCAGAAACATCTGGCTGGCCACTGCGAGAACAGGATATCTTTGTTACAGTAGGCAACATTCCAGCAATACAAAAGTCTGAGTTTTCAACACTCCAATAACAGGCAAGCGAGGGGCACAATGACAGTTCAATGACACATTCCAAATTGTTCAAGGCATCTAGCTGCCCATTATGAGTACTGTAGGATGCTAGACTAGGTGAGCTTTTGCAGGGTTCTTCTTCGGTTCTTAATTTGCCTAAAATCCCCTTCTATAGCTAGTGGTCACCACCCCATCTGGCAGTGGGAAATTTTATTAAGACATTTCCACCCTACCTTTTAGGGCTTCTGGGAAATATTTAAAACACCGAAAACACCCAGCACAACAATACAGCAAGAAACAGATTCATAGTTTAAAATTCCACAAATTAGTAATGCATTGCACGAAGAAGGATCAAAAACAAAACAGCCAACCACATTACCAAAACAAGAGAGCAAAGAACAGCCATAGACATTTAAAGTGGATAGCCACATCTTGCAGTGAGGAGCTTTTTTGTGAAGAGGCAGGGCAGATCTGCACCATGCCTTTAAAGCACATCCAACACACATTTAAAACACATGACTTTCCCCAAAGAATCATGGGAACTGTAGTTTGCTAAGAGGGAAACTTTTGGTGTATGGTGTAGTAGAGACAGGTGAAGTGATAAGAGCACACTGAATTATGCAAAAGATGAGAGAGGATGTAGATTCCCAAAGCCGCCTTTCCTTGGAACATGGGTTGCTTGGCTGCCCGTGAACCTTTAAGCCTTGTAAAGCCCCTGGCTTATATGTTCTGGGAACATCGGTGTTCCTGGCCTCCAAAGTCCCCTCCCTCCCCTACACACAGTCCAGCACAGTCCCCACAAATCTCTGCAGCGAGTCAAGGCTTGGCCAAAGGATCTGGCTGCCGACCCACATCCAGCACACATTCAGAGCAAGCACACCATGACTTCCCCCGCCCCCAGAAGGAATCCTGGGAGCTGCAAGTCCAAAGACACAGAGAGAGCTACAATTCCCAGCACCCTGGGCAACCCACAGATCCCAGGACTCTCTCATGGGCTTTAAATGTGGCGTTGCATGTGCTTTTAAATGCATGGTGTGGAGAGGCAGAGTACGAGCTCGCTCTCTTCGCCACGCTTGACCTGGGGGCTGTCTTAATTGCAGGGGGAAGGAGCCCCTCTGCTTCTCCGCCCCCGCCCCCGTATAGCCTGTCCTGCGGCAAAGGAAAGGCCGCCCCGCACCTCACCCCACCCCATTAAGGACCTGAGGGATTGGGGCTACCCCCACCTGTCCCCATGGCAACAGCAGTGGGGAGGGGCCAAGCCCCCTTCCCCCACAGGAAGAGCGGAGGGGCGGGGCCTGCCGTTCCTCCCCGCTCACCTCCTCGAGGTCATCTTTCCGTCTCCGGCTTTCTCACATGGGGCCCCTTCGCCTCACGGGGAGCCCGGCCCGGGAGGTGGGGAGCAGAAACCAACCCGGGCCCGGCCGCATTCAGGGCCTGGGAGGGAGAGCCACACAGAGCAAAGCGTCGCAGCCACTAGCGCGTCACACGCCCGCGACGCGGCGGCGGCGGCAGGTCCCGCCCACAGGGGAGGAAAAGGGACGCCTCCTAGAATGACCATAGAGACAGCCGAGGGCAGAGAGGCACGCAGTGCCTCGAATTCTGGTATTCATTGGGAAGCAGCCGCTCTTGGCGGAAAGCTCTAGACAGCAGCATTTCTATGGTTGGCACCCTTTCCATACTTGCATGTTTATTTTCTCCTAAATAAAAAAATTCCTTCCAGTAGCACCTTAAAGACCAACTAAGTTAGTTCTTGGTATGAGCTTTCGTGTGCATGCACACTTCTTGTGTGCATGCACACGAAAGCTCATACCAAGAACTAACTTAGTTGGTCTTTAAGGTGCTACTGGAAGGAATTTTTTTATTTTGACTATGGCAGACCAACACGGCTACCTATTTTCTCCTAGTTTGCAAATCCTGGTGGTTCGGTTACCAGCGCCTAATGTGAATGATTTCCAGGCTTTATTTGCATGCGTGAAAGCTGTAGCAGAATTGCTGCAGCCCGTGCTTTTTGCAATTTGGCTTCACTGCTTGAACTTGTCCTTACACCTATATATGACTCTAGATTCAGGTTGGTAGCTGTGTTGGTCTGACGCAGTCGAAATAAATAAAAAAAACTAAAAAATCGTCCAGTAGCACCTTAGAGGCCAACTAAGTTTGTTCTGGGTATAAGCTTTCGTGTGCATGTGTATCTGAAGAAGTGTGCATGCGCACGAAAGCTTATACTGTACTGTACCCAGAACAAACTTAGTCTCTAAGGTGCTACTGGACAATTTTTTAGTTTTTTTATTTATTTTGACTATATCTGACTAACTTCCTAACTTCATATATCTGATAAAATCTACTCTCGATCATGAATACTCAGGCCAATAATAAGTGTATGAGTCTTTAATGTACTATTTTACAATGTAGGATATGACTATAGTATAAAATGTATTTTAATAAGTTAGATTTATTATATATATATTCCATAATTTACAAAAATAATATTCATCCATATATCTTCCAGTAATGAACAAAACACAGCCAGCTTTCAACATTCAGAGAACTGCCAATTTTATTACATTTACTCCCCACCTTTCTTCCATCACAAAACCCAAAGCAGTGGTGCTCAAGCCGTCAACTATCCAAAGCACCAAACAAAAGCTCTCAGACCACACTCTCAGACCAAAAATTTTGTTATTTATATTGCGTTATGATAAAAGAAGGAAACGTATCATAAAGCATGTTTTATGACAGATGGCTCCTTTTGTAATATTTTGTAATGCTGAATAGGAAAACAGCAAAGACTCTTGTGGAACCCTGAAAACAACCAAGCGTGTTGTAGTACAGTATAAGTCAGGTATGTCTGAAGTCTGTTTCGGGGGCCTAATCCAGCCCCTGTGACAGTTTATTTCCTGGGGTATAATCCTAAAAATACCTCAACAACTTGAACCCTAAAAAAAGATTAACAACTTTGGTCGGCCCTCACGGCCCATCACTTCATTAAATCTGGTCCTCTTTAAAAAAAGTTTGGACACCACTGGTGGTTTTCATGAACTGCCCATAGTTCCCTGTGACCTGTGGGAGATTTTCTGCCGCAAGTTCCAAAGATCTCAGAAACACGTTCTGCAGTAACTTGGAGCAGGGCTTTAATGTGGCTGTCCCTGTTCTTTGGAAGAGCATCCCTCTTGAGATCAAAAGGCACCCATTATCTACACTTTCCAGAAACTATTGAAGTTTTTTTTTTGTTCCAACAGGCTTTGTCAGCTGGATAAATGGGTCTTTACCACTACAGTGGTACTTCGGGTTAAGTCCTTAATTATTTCCGGAGGTCCATACTTAACCTGAAACTGTTCTTAACCTGAAGCACCACTTCAGCGAATGGGGCCTCCAGCTGCTGCCCTGCCCCGCCGAAACACGATTTCTGTTCTCATCCTGAAGCAAAGTTCTTAACCCGAGGTAATATTTCTGGGTTAGCGGAGCCCGTAACCTGAAGCGTCTGTAACCTGAAGCGAATGTAACCCGAGGTACCACTGTAGTGTCCACTTGTTTGGATTTTAGTCTGGTTTTAAATTCATTTGCTGTATGTATGTTTTAAACTGGTTTTATGTGTAAATTTATCTTATGTGCAAATTGTCTAGAGACAGTGGTTTAGAAGGCAAGTAATAAATTAATTGTAATAATGAAGATGTCGATCCAGTGTACAGCAACCGGGGGAAAGGCAAATTCCTTGCTAAGGATCATCAGGCAAGGAATTGATATCATGCCTATCTATGCTCCTTTCGGAATAGCAGCTACGACCACAAAGTTAGTTGGCATCCGGCTGTCTCGGGAGACAATAGTGAAGTGAGCCTTTGGGGCTGAAGTCAAACTGTGGGAAGGTTACAGCACAGTAAACTACATCCCCCAGAATGCCTTGGGTCGCGCGCGGTGACGTCACGCCCGCTTTCTCTTTACCGCCGAGGTCCCGGATATTGCCTCTTTTTCCCTTCTCCGAAGGTAAGTATGGCGTCGTGGTGGCTTTTCGCTCCTCAGGCCCGCCGTTATAATCCGCTGCCATCCGCCTTAAAGAGGCACCGAGCGAGGTGCGGGTAGGAGCAGGCTCCTCGGCGGACGTGCGGCGGGCGCTACGGGGCTGTTTTTCTGGTCGGCGGGGTGGGATTCCCCGGCAGGCGCCGCAGGAGTTTTAGGCCGCCGCGGATTCACTCGCTTGGCAGGCCGGTTGCTTTCAGGGGGCTGCCGTATTGCACCGAAGAGGCGCGCGGCTCGGAGGAGGAACACGTGTTGTCACTGTTCTTGGGTGTCTTGCGACGGGGGGTGGGGGGAGCATCTCGGACCCAACAGGTCGCTTGAAAGGTTTTTCAACGGGAGGAGCTGTCGGCTTCTTAGCCGCACGTTCTTGGGTCCTTCCACGATCTTGCAAATGGTTCTCGCCCTCTGGGGTTGGTCGTGGCTACGTGGGAAACACTTAACGCGTCTCTCAGGTGTTTCTCGCCCATCCTAATACTGTCTCTTCTGGGCCACGATTTCGCCAGCCTCGATGTGTGGCATGTTTTGTGGGTGGCCCTATATTGGTGCATTGGGTTGGGTCTTTGAGCATGAGAAAAGGGTCTGTGTTCAAGTTCGACCTGGGAATGTCTCTGTAGACCAGTTGGCCAGGAGTTCTTTGTGACTTTTGTCACCTCCTTACAGCTTCTTTTTAATAGTCAGCTGACCTTTTATTTATGAAAAGCAGGAAAGTGTCTATAGGATGCCAGTCGTGAAGTGGGCATTTTGTCTAAATATAATATTTTTAAACCTTTTGGACCAGTGGGGAAGAGTGTTGCTTGCGGGTTTTCCCATCCAGCAGGTTATTCTTCTGTTCTTATAATTCATTGAGGAGAAGGCTATCAATGGCTACTAGCCATGATGGCTATACTCTGCCTCCACAGTTGGAGGCAGCAATGCTACTGACGCAGGAGGGGAGAGGGCTCTTGTGTTTTGGTCCTGCTTACAGGCATCCCACAGGAATGTGGTTGGCCACTTTCAGAACAGGATGGTTCCAGCACGCTCTGTTTATATTCTTAAAACAAGCCTTCCCTCTCCTCTTCTGGGAGACTAGAGCTGTAATCCTACCTAAGCTTGCTTGGGAAAGCTATCATCAATTACTTTGGCATTGTTATAAATAAATACTGTATCCGACAGAGACATCAGCTCAGGGGGGAAACTTCATGTACATAAGCTAACTGAAGTACAGAGTTAAAAGACCAAAGGGAGACCGTGCAGTATATCTAGTGTAGCACAGACATCAGTGGTTTCATGGCCTCCATATATTCAATGCACATGGCTTCCCCCCAGAAATTCTGGGAACTAAAGTTTACTCCACACAGAGCAAAATTCCCAGCACCCTTAACCAATTACATTTCCCAGGGTTCTTTGGGGGAATTTGTGTGCTTTAAACGTGTGGTTGTGTACGCAGCTAATATTGCAACGTACGTTTTTGTGGAGTACAGTCTGCTTCATAATAGATAATTGCCACCACATACACATATGTGTGTGTATCAGAATATATCTGAAAGTTATGATAACACTAATGGAAGAGGCCTGTTATCATTAAAGAATGTGGTCTTTGTTTTATTTCCATGCTACTACTGTAGCTCGTTTTTGATATTTCAGAACTATTCTTTATCCCAATGAAGCAATGCTGTATTGATTGTAACTGTTGTGCAATGTTGAGGGCTAGAAACTTTTTTAAAACAAACAAAAAACCTTAAATGTCTTTTTCCATTGTGCAATGCACTTTTCCTTTTTCTTGCTTATGTTCTGCAATTTGCTAATGTTGATTTCTCTGCTTTCTAGATGGCGGGCGAGAAGAAAACAAAGAGGGTTCGGAAGGTTCATGCCAGCCGCAACCCAGTGCTGGCCCGGGGAATCGGGAAGTATTCCCGGTCTGCCATGTATGCTCGGAAGGCCATGTACAAGCGCAAGTACAAAGCTCCAGAAACTAAGGTAGGGGGAACTAGCACTCTTTCAGAGCTCATAGTAGGTAGAGCTGCAAAACTTACAAGCTGCCATTTAACATACAGAACATTTGCTGGCATGCAGCTTGATGAAGGCTTTTTAAAAGGGCTAGATAAATTTCATTTTTACCCTGCTGTTCAGTGAAAAAGGAGAAGAAATGAGGAATAAACCCAGCTTGGACCCTGGTTCTTATAAGTGATCTTTCTGGCGTGGGGAGGGGAGCAAGACCTCTGCAGCATTCTCTTTTTTGACCAATCGTTGGGGCCCTTACTGTGATGTACTTCCTGGGAGGCAGGGTGCACGTCCTCCCAGTGGCTCTGGGTCTGATGGCAGATGCCAGAGTTTGCTTTCCTTTAATTCTGCAATTCCTGGCCAACTGATGAGGCTGAATGTTCTTCCACCTGTGAAGGGAGGAAGAGAGCTTGTAGTTGTACCTCCTGTGGCTGTTGAATGACGTCAGGTTGGTCTCCCTGTAATAATAATTTCATATCTCAACAGCTGGTTGGTGACATTGAACCGCCACATTTAAAGGCAGTGTACCTCTGAATATCAGGTGCCTGAAACAAGCAAGAGGGGAGAGGGCTCTTGACTGGGCTCAGCTTTTGCGGACTTATCAGAGGCGTCTGGCTGAATCTCAGCCAGATTCCAAGTATGAGGCAGCAGAGCTTCTCTTCTGCACTGTATTGAAAGCTAGTTTGCAAATATATTTCTAAAGTAGTTTGTGTTTTGTTTTGTCTTCAGATAGAAAAGAAGAAAAGAGAGAAAGAGCCAGCTACTATCACGAAGCCTGTTGGAGGTGATAAGAATGGAGGCAACAGGGTGGTCAAACTTCGCAAAATGGTAAGAACTTGTCTGCAAGCTGGTGAACTGTAGCAGTTAAGGCTTTCAAGGTTGAATGTGCCACGTTTGGTCTCAAATTACACCTTCGATATACACTTGCTGGCTGACCACTTTCCCTCTTCCTGTTGCCACTCCCACGTAGTAAATTGGGAATAAAAAGTAGGTTGCAGCAGAAATTTTTGCAGGGGGAGGTGTCAAGCTACAGGTGCTTGCATGTCATCTATTAAATGCTGCAATTCCCTTATGAATAACTGAGCACAGCAAAAATTCATCAGGCTTGAAAACAGCCACTTGCTTTGGGGGAGTACATTCTGCCTAGTGGGGGCTGTGCAGCTGAGCAGCCAGAGTACAGATACAAAAGTTGGTTCTTTCGTTCTTTTTAGGCATAACAGATGACTTAATCTGTGGGTAGGCTGACTAGTAAAAAAACCAAAAAATTACTTTAGACTAGGGTGTTCTCAGTGCTATAGTTCTCTTCAAATAGCTTAATGTCTTCTTCTCAAAAAAATTTGGCTGCTTCAACAGTCTGTATGGCAGCACTGGGCCACGGTTAGAGCAGGATCTACTGGTAAATCTCTGGAGAATCTGCAGTAGGTTGGCAAGGGCTTTAGGTTCCCACGTACCCTACTGGACAACAAACCACTTTTGGGCTACTGAAGTGAAGTAAGTGAACCAGGAGTGGACTATTGCATGGAATCATTCTGAGCTCCATTTCACCCTGTTAACGGTACTGAAAGCAAATTCTTTGGCTCAGAATGTGCTAAGAGGCACCCAGTTTTTAAATGATTATTAATACTATTTTTATAAAACAAGAAAGGTGAATCAAAGGGAGGAGGGATGCAGCAATGTGTATCCACACATAAACAAGCATTTTCCAGCTCACAGTGCTGCTCCAAGCGGACAGATTTAGATACACAGCAATATACTTCTGATTACAAAGAAAGTCAGCTTAGGCATATACAGTTCAATAGATGCTCACTATCCAGAACTTGCTCTCTTGTGACAGGCTGCACATACAGATACAAGTGTTTCAGCAAGGTTCTCACTCTATTACCTGCTTAACAGTTGGCAAGAGTTGTCCATCTGGTGTTATAGGATCAATCCCTTTGCAGTCATGAGGGCCCTTGGATTCCTTCGTATGTTGTCTGTTAGCTTCCACGACCGAATGTAGTTCAGAATTATATAGAGGCAACTATGCTTTCTATCCTGTACTACTGAACTATTATATATATATTTTTTTATTAAATCTTTATTAATTTGAATTTTAAAAAAAATCAAAACGCAATGACATTTAATACAGGCACAAAGCAAGAAAATATAAAGGAAAAAAGAGAAGAGAAAAAAACCACATAATACTATACAGTCATACCTCGGGTTACAGTCACTTCAGGTTGTGATTTTCGGGTTACGGATTTCCGAAACCTGGAAGTAATGGAACGGGATACTTCTGGGTTTCGGCGGTCGCACATGTGCAGAAGCGCTAAATCGCGCTTTGCACATGCGCAGAAGCACCGAATTGCAACGTGCGCAGACGCGGGTTGTGAACGTGCATCCCGCACGGATCACATTCACAACCCGAGCATCCACTGTACATTTCATATATGTAAATGCCATATCATATTTACAAACTCACAAAAAAGAACAAAAACATTACTATAAATCAGCTAAAAAAGGCTTCCAAATATTTTCATTTACTATATCTATTCTTTCCTTTATAATGCACCGTCTCAAATTAACTTACCGTATTTTTCACCCTATAGGACGCACTTTTTCCCCTCCAAAAATGAAGGGGAAATCTGTGTGCGTCCTATGGGGCGAATACAGGCTTTCGCTGAAGCTTGGAGAGCGAGAGGGGTCGGTGCGCACCGACCCCTCTCTCCAGGCTTCAGGAAGCTATCAACAAGCCTGGGGAGCCCGCGGGAGTTCCCGCAGGGCTTCCCAGGCTGCAGATAGGCGCCCAGGGCGCCCTGAAGCAGAGCGCCCCGCACGCCGGGCAGACATCCGCAGCCTGGGGAGCCCTGTGGGAGTTCCTGCAGGGCTCCCTAGGCTGCGGATAGCAGCCTGCTGCACGGAGCGTGGGGCGCGCTGAAGCAGAGCGCCCCGCGCTTTGGGCAGACATCGGCCAGCCCCACAAGCTGGGGGACAGCGGGGAGGCGGAGCGCCGCCATACCGCTGTTCCCCGACCTGGTTTGCTTTCCCTGACCTGGTTTTTGGGGGGAAATAAAGGGAAATTTTTTTCCTTTATTTCCCCCCCCCCCAAAAAAAAAACTAGGTGCGTCCTATGGGACGAAAAATACGGTAATTATTTTCGTACGTCCGAACATAATATTATTTCCATCTTTTATTTACAAGAATCACTCTAGTTCTACCAGGCAATTCTTATTCTTACAGTAATTTTTTAGGTATTCTTTAAATATTCTCCATTCTTTATATACGTTCTGTTTCGATTGATCTCTTACTCTCCCTGTCATCTTTGCTAGCTGTAGATATTCTATCATTAGGGCTTGCCACTCTGCTATTGTAGGTATTGCTTAATTTTTCCAATTTCTTGCCACTAATATTCTGGCTGCCATTGTTTCATACATGAACAATATTTCTATATTTTTTCCCTATTTCTATTGGCAATATGCCTAGAAGGAGGGTTTCTGGTCTTTTTTAAAAATTAAGTTCATCATAAATATTGTTCCAGAAGTCTCGGATAACTATGCAGTTCCACCACATATGCAAATAAGACCCCATCTCTTTTATATTTATATGAGGCAGGCACCTTCATTGTTACTCTGAGGCACCTGCTAAACAGACATGTTTGCTTATAAAGTTAATATAGATTTTAATCTGTTTTTAGTCTGTTTCACTTTTTGAAGGTCTTAAATTATTAATTTTTCTTATAATTTATTTGCAAACTGCTTTGATGTATTTTTTCAACAAGCAGTGTGTAAAGTTTATGAAATAAGATACATAAATACCATACATGCCTAAGAGACTTTGGTTCTTCATCCCTTCTGTTTCCTGTTTTCGATTTTGTTGCTCACTTCATTTTGTACCTGTTGAAAAACAGAATAAAATAGTTAATAAAAAATGAATTACAGAGGTTTGCTTGAACCTTAAAGCAGTATTTAGTGCTATATTATTGAAACCTATAGCCTCTTCTCAAAAGAAAGCAATTACAGGATATGACAAAATTGTATGTGCCAAATTTGCCTGATCTGTGCAGAATCGCCAACTTATAGCCAACTTAGTAATATTGGATCAAGTGTAATTTTAAGTCCAACTGAAACCTTCATCTGAACTAGTGAGCACAGTGCTTGTGAACACTTAAGTACAATAGTAGCATAGCCTCTGTTTTTTAATTCTACTTATGTGTCTTTTGCACCTGACGGTCTATATCTTGGGGTTCTGCTGAAAGGGAAATCAGTTCCCATGAGCCTGAAATCTGCCCCCTTCCCCCGCTGTGTGCAGGAAGGAGAATAGCATAATAGGAACATATCTGGACTTGACTAATTAGGAATGATACAGTGGCTTGCTGCTGTTGCAGTTTGATTGATTGTGTAAAATGTGTACGGCTGATCACAGGTGGTCTGCATAAATGTTGCTACCTGTAGCAGGTGACACTTGAATCAAAACAACCGCCTGCTTATTCTCTTGTTTAAGCCGTGGGGGGCAGGAAGATCTGTCCCTCTGGGTATTGTCAGACTCTATCTGCCATTAACCCCAAACTGCATGATCAGTGAGTGTTTGCAGTCCAACCGACAAGTGGCAGGCCGCACCCGCTGTAAAGTATAAGTGAGAGTTGAATGTTTAGATCCTTGAAGTTAGGCCATACAGTGTGGTGAATGCTCACCTAATGTTCTTCCTTTGTAATAAGATACATTCCTACAATGCAAATAAGCTCAAAAACAAGTTGAGATACAAAACAAATTGAGATTTGTGCAGAGAATTATCATTAAACATTGCATTATCAATTTTCACCATTTCTGTGCAAAGTAGAAAAAAGCCCCTATCTGTGCAGGTGTCCAACTCTCTGATTTTGTGCTCTGTAGGGGTGTTGTTTGTCTTTGCTTTGATATGTTTAAAGACTGATAAATGGAAAGCTTCATAAGCAGCTTTCTTTAATTGCACCGGTGCTGTGATACTTTGCTGCACAAGAACACATTCAGATCTATAGATTTCAGAATTTGTTGTATATGTGCCATCACTGTATTGCTGGAGAGGCTGCTAGACCTTTTGGCTGTTGGGCAAACACATGGCTGAGATTTTTCCACGTCAAGCATTAAAAGTGTCAAGAATGAGTTCTTGGAAGAAAGGGGGTGCTGAAGTCAAAACTAGACTGCGAAAGCTAATAATTTCTCTCTTTTCAGCCAAGGTACTACCCAACAGAAGATGTTCCCCGCAAACTCCTGAGTCATGGCAAAAAGAATTTTGCCTTACACAAGAGGAAGCTGCGGGCTTCAATAACCCCAGGAACTGTTGTGATCCTTCTCACTGGTCGCCACCGAGGCAAGGTAAGGGGGACTCTGTATGACTCACAATGCTCTGACCTATGTTAAGCCATTATCTGCTTCTCTAAAACAACCTGCAGTTCATTAACCATGGCTTCAGATTGTGGTTGTTAGCCGTAAGCGAGCCAAAGTTGAGCTATGGGCAGTTTTCAGACATAAGGTTAAACCATAGTTTAGCGTTATTTGCAGGTGATTGGTGTTCCTTCACCCTGCTTACAAACCTCCTCTGTCTTGTTTTTAGCGTGTGGTCTTTCTGAAGCAGCTCGGAAGTGGTCTGTTGCTTGTAACAGGTAAGCTAATCATACATGGACAGCTAGGTCCTATAACATTTGCTTTCCTATAATCTCTGCTGACCTGGATTAACTATTTGATGTATTTTGTATGTTGGGACTCTTAAATAAATTTCATTTCCTTCATTAAAACAAATACAGCCATTAAAGGGGTGGAAGTAGTGAATATCGTAAGTACACCTCAAATATTACCACAATAGTACTTAACACATAGAGCTCTTTGACCTATTCAAAGAACTTTGTGCTAACTAGTTGTAAGCCCAGGCATGGGGGACCTGTCACCCTGCAGATGTTGATGAACTGTGGTTCGCTGGTCATGGACCAAGCTGGCTGTGGCTGGTGGCGGTTCAGAGTCCAGCAACATCTGGAGGACCATGTCATGCAACAGACCCTAAAGGTGAATCACTATTATCCCAAGTGATATGAATGCAGGGGCTGAGTTTGAGAAAGTTTCATTTGGTGACTTCGTGCCAGGGGCAAGGTTCAAATTGGGGACTTGCCGATTTATAGCTATACACACTTGGGAACAAATTCTGTTGAACTCAGTGGAATGGATATCCGAATAGACTTGTAGCATGCTGGTTATCCCTCAAATACATTTCTTACAGTAAACAAATCATGGAATCCCACTAATTGTGTGGTGAATCTTAATGGATTTTACCCCTCATATCCCTTTTTAAGCATCAGTGTGCACTGCTTTAGAAAGTACTGTGCAAAAAGCAATAAATGTCACACCCAAACTTGACAAATGGCACTTCCAGGATTACTTTCAAGACCCAAAGAAACCACACCCCAACAATATCTTGTGCCTCTTCTGAGTTCTATTTCCGTTTCCTTTTTTACCCTGAAAGCCACTCTGGAAATTCTTGAACTAAGGTGGAGTAGCAGGTACTTGGCAATAAATATGTATTCTTTTTAATTTTTTTAAAGTGTGTTTTCCTGTCATTCCCAGGCTGTTCTGCCAGTTTCCTGTGCTGGCTACATTTTTCTTGAGAGTATAGAATAGCTGGAATCGCTTGTTTTGTTTTTCTTGGGGGTTTTCAGTTGATTCCTTTGAGTAGAGCAGCAACGTTGTGTCCCGCTTGAATGGCAGGAAAACACATACGAGCCTGGCCTTTTCCTGGTGCCTCAAGGCCACCGTATGTCATTCACTTGTCCTGTGTCTTGCCTGTAGGTCCCCTGACCATCAACCGGGTCCCCCTGCGCAGGGCTCACCAGAAGTTCGTCATTGCTACTTCAACCAAGGTTGACATCTCCAGTGTGAAACTTCCAAAGCACCTCAGTGATCTTTACTTCAAGAAGAAGAGGCTGCGTAAACCCAAACACCAGGAGGGGGAAATTTTTGACACTGAGAAAGAGGTGGGTGTGTTTTCTGGGTGAATGAGATGGGCCAAAGCGTGTCTGTCTGTCTTGAGCACACATGAGTTAGCAAATCTTGGAGAAAAAATAGATGTAGATTTGCAGGCCACCAAATCTTTGTACAGTGGTACCTCGGGTTACATACGCTTCAGGTTACAGACTCCGCTAACCCAGAAATAGTACCTCGGGTTAAGAACTTTGCTTCAGGATGAGAACAGAAATCGTGCTCCAGCAGTGGGAGGCCCCATTAGCTAAAGTGGTGTCTCAGGTTAAGAACAGCTTCAGGTTAAGAACAGACCTCCGGAACGAATTAAGTATTTAACCCGAGTACCACTATATTAACAAGTCTCCAGCAGGACAAACAATATCCCCCAGATAGCATGCCCACCTGACAACTCGAGTAACACCTCGATTAGAACAAACTGCCAAGCTCTGCTGCTGTTCAACTCATTTGCTCTAACCACAGAATGTAAAATATCAGAAGGGGACCTGAGAGTACTTTGTATGTATCTTTGATATACCCAAATTCATAATATTTATTGAATGAAGAGTATACCAGGCTAAAGTGGTGCTTCAGGTTAAGAACAGTTTCAGGTTAAGAACGGACCTCCGGAACGAATTAAGTACTTAACCTGAGGTACAACTGTAGTGACTCTTGGGGGACTGCTGAACAGAAGTGAGTCCAGCATTGTGCATTTGACTGTTGTGATGGTGTTAGTGTGATATATACAGTTTTCTCCAACTTTGGGTCCTTTGCATGTTTTGGATTCCAGCTCCCAATGCCCTGGCTAGCAAAGATGGGTGATGTAGTCCAGCAAAATATGGGGACCTGGCATTAGCACAGTTGGGCTGCCTACCTCCTTCAGAAAAAGACTTGCCTTCCACGAAATAAATAGGACCGGATTTTAGGTGCAGATTTTATCCTAAGCTTGCAGTAAACAAATTACCTTCTTATGGCAGGGATCAGAAAACTTTTTCAGCAGGGGGCCGGTCCACTGTCCCTCAGACCTTGTAGGGGACTGGACTATTTTTTATTTTATTTATTTTTTATTAATTTTTTTTGAGGGGTGAATGAATTCTCACGCCCCACAAATAACCCAGAGATTCGTTTTAAATAAAAGCACACATTGTACTCATGTAAAAACACCAGGCAGGCCCCACAAATAACCCAGAGATGCATTTTAAATAAAAGGACACATTCTACTCATGTAAAAACACGCTGATTCCTGGACCGTCCGCAGGCTGGATTTAGAAAGCGATTGGGCCGGATCCGACCCCCGGGCTTTAGTTTGCCTACCCATGTTCTATGGGGATTCATTGGCTTGCAGAGCTCATGCTCGTCTTATTTATTTTTTTACAGAAAAATTAGCCTTTAATCACATAGCTTGGTTGGGAGGGAGGGCGGGCAGCCCAGCACACAAACACCGCTGCTTCCTGTTGTCCTGTGCCCAATTCTTTTTCCTAGACCACGACATACACACAGAAAGTGAGTTTCCCGCCATAGATGGGGAAATAGCAGCCTTTGCTGCCGCTCCCCACCCCCAAGGGAGCTTTTGACAAACAGAGGAGTTTCAGAAACATTTTGTGAAATGACATTGGCCAGCGTGTAGTGAGGAGGTTTTGCTATTTTTAAAAGAATTAAATGTCACTGGGTATATTGAAGTAGTTCTTTGCATCCTGGTCCACAGCAGCAGCCTAGAGGAAGTGGGAGGTGTTGTAGGCCCTGGGGAGGCTCTAAAGGGTGAACAAATGATTGACATGCTGTCCTGCTTTTTCAGAAATACGAGATAACGGAGCGACGCAAGGCGGACCAGAAGCACGTGGACTCCCAGCTCTTGCCCATCATCAAGAAGGTGCCTCAGCTGCGAGGCTATTTGCGTTCAACATTTTCGCTTTCCAATGGCGTTTATCCTCACAAATTGGTTTTCTAGATTGTCTGGAGACACCTCAGTAAAGTTTGGAGAAAAAAGAACCCTACAAAATAGTTTTACTGGTCGTACTTCCTTTCTATAGAGTTTAATTCTGCTTTATCTTGACTTAAAACAGCTAACTATCCGAATACTCTTTTGCGGGGGCTGGATGGAGGAAGGTGGATGGTGTGGCATTTCTTTTTGACAGTTGATTAGCCGAGGGAGCTGTTGTTGTTTTGTTGTTTAGTTGTTTAGTCGTGTCTGACTCTTCGTGACCCCATGGACCAGAGCATGCCAGGCACTCCTGTCTTCCACTGCCTCCCGCAGTTTGGTCAGACTCATGCTGGTAACTTCGAGAACACTGTCCAACCATCTCGTCCTCTGTCGTCCCCTTCTCCTTGTGCCCTCAATCTTTCCCAACATCAGGGTCTTTTCCAGGGAGTCTTCTCTTCTCATGAGATGGTCAAAGTATTGGAGCCTCAGCTTCACAATCTGTCCTTCCAGTGAGCACTCAGGGCTGATTTCCTTCAGAATGGATAGGTTTGATCTTCTTGCAGTCCATGGGACTCTCAAGAGCACCATAATTCAAAAGCATCAATTCTTCGGCGATCAGCCTTCTTTATGGTCCAGCTCTCACTTCCATACATCACTACAGGGAAAACCATGGCGTTAACTATACGGAGGAAGTGATACCAGAAGTTATTTTCCTTTTCATTCTCAGTAGACCTACGCTGGGAACCAGCAGTCTCCTTACGGATGGCAGTCTTCCCAACTGCCCTCCTTTCATTTTGAAAGGCCTTTTTCAAGTGGGCATGGTCAGAATTCTCACACTCTCATTTAGGTAACCTGAAGGAAAGTCTGCATGGGTGATTCAATAAGGAGCGAGGGAGCTTAGGCCTTTGTGGGCTGTGTGCCTACATGTCTCCAAAATTGCAGTTTGAGGCCTGATCCTGAGGGTTTTAACATCACAACCACACACTGCGTCCTTTGCTATTTATACATACATTGTATACATTGCATTTAATTATGGGTTTTTCTTTTGTTTTAATATCTAAACATGATGTAGCATATTGCGGGTAGCTGTAGAGAGTGAGATAATGGCTGGACATAGTTGTTGCAGAATCTTCCTTTGTTATCTATTTGTTCAATAAGATTTATATGCTGCGTAAAGGCAAAGGACCCCTGAAGTTAACTCCAGCCATGAACGACTCTGGGGTTGCAGCACTCATCTCGCTTTACTGGCCAAGGGAGCCGGTGTTTGTCCGCAGACAGTTTTTCCAGGTCATGGGCTGGCATGACTAAGCCGCTTCTGGCAAAACCAGAGCAGCACACGGAAACGCCGTTTACCTTCCTGCCGGAGCGGTACCTATTTATCTACTTGCACTTTTTGGGGGTGCTTTCAAACTGCTAGGTTGGCAGGAGCTGGGGCTGAGCAACGGGAACTCACCCCATTGCGGGGTTTCGAACCACCGACCTCCTGATTGGCAAGCCCGAGAGGCTCAGTGGTTTAGACCACAGCGCCACCCGTTTAATTGTTGAAAAAAATCTCAAAGGGGAAAGACTGATTCCATGCGATCCTGCTTAGTTTACAAGGCCAGCAGTGTCTTTGTAGCAGATCAAGGCATGAAGGAGATAAGATTTCACAGCTGAAGTGGAAATCTCTGCACTTCTGTACACCAGGGGTCTGAATTGTGCAGAGGGAGGGGCTGTACCTGCAAGCTATTAAAATGAGGGCCTTGAGTGGTACACAGTGTTAGTCAAACTCAGGGTAGACCCATTGCAGTGGGCCTACTCAGGGTGTGGCTACCACTGAATACTGTCCATTGCCTTTTCTTTTCACATCAACTCTGCCTTCATGCTTTCACCGTGTTCCAGCAGTCCAGCTCTACCGTAGAATAAGATTTAATTGCCAAAGTGTGGCTGGCCACAATTTGTCAGTAGAGGGAGCTGGTGTGTGTAGTGTTTTGTTGCAGGTGCGCCTTCAAGAAGTAATAGAACAGGGCAGTCCAACAACTCATACCAAGCGGGCAGCAAGAATAATTTGACACGGAACCCACAGGCCACACACGGAATTAAATTTCCATATCGTTAATTATAAAGTGTTTGCAGTATAGTTGATATTATTTAATATACATGATATATTTATGTATGTATAACTACATAACTAATAGATTAGATTTAATTTATTAAACAAGTTTAATACACAAACACAGGGTGTGTCACTGGCAGAGAAAGATGCACAGCACAGAAATACAGAAGAACCCAGGATCAGGGTTTGTGAGAGAATCTTGAAATCCCACCCGAGGAAGATCTGAGGTCAGGTATAAGAGCAGCCCTGAAACAATTGCCACCATGTCCCATCTCTCCCACTCAGTTGCAGTCCAGCCTACCTCTCTCCTTACCCATCCTGGAGAGGATGGAGGGAAGAGGCAGAAAGTCACAGGTTCAAGATCCTCTTTCCTTACCAATATATAATAAAAATAATAAATGTTATTTATTCCCCAGCCAAGACCGGGCTCAGGGTGGCTAACAACCAATAATAAAAACAAGTTGATTAAAATACAATTTTTAAAAAACAAGATTAAAATACAGTGGTGCCCCGCAAGACGGAAAACTCGCTAGACGAAAGAGTTTTCTGTTTTGGAGGTCCTTCGCAAAACGAATCTCCTATGGGCTTGCTTCACAAGACGAAAATGTCTTGCGAGTTCCTGCGAGTTTTTTTTCCTCCCCCCCCCTTTTTCTAAGCCGCTTATCAGCTGATCCGATTAGCCGCTAATAGCGCTAATCCATCAATGGGCTTGCTTCGCAAGATGAAAAAATCGCTAGACGAAGAGAATCCCAGAACGTATTCTTTTCGTCTTGCGAGGCACCACTGTACAACATTAAAACATTCGGATGCAGCCTCTTCACAGGAGGAGAAAGGAAAAAGAAAGAGGCGGAGGGAATCAAACTGATTCTAAGCCAAAGGCCAGGTGGAACAACTCTGTCTTACAGAAATCAGATCCCGCAGGGCCATGTGTCATGAGACAGCATTCCACCAGGCCAGTTTTGAAAAGGCCCTCGCTGTGGTTGAGGCTAATCTTAACTTCCTTAGGGCCCGGGACCTCTAGGGTGTTGCTATTTATGGACCTTATGGTCCTCCATGGGGCATACAAGGAGAGGTTTGGATGTGTGACATTAGAATTGGGGGTCTTAAAAATCCCCCCCCCCTTTGCCAGTCTAAAAGCAGGAACCTGAGTTTGCTCTTTCCTACCAGCTGTACAGCTGAGATCTATCTACCCAGACTGCCCCAGCCTCCACTACTCCCCACCCACCCCACTGGTCCTGCTTCTCTAGATCCCTGCCAGGCCTTTGACTTGGATGCACTTGGGACCATGAGGAGCGCCCCCAACACACCAGTAGTAGCAGCAGCACCATCACCACATCTCTGCAGTATGGCCAAAGCTGAGAGTCCTTTTAAGAATATCTCAGGACAGGGAACATCTGGCCCTGCAGATGTTGGCTCCATCAGCCCCAACCCACATGGCCAATAGGGTGAATGGGATCTGGAGTTGAACAACAGCTGCCGCAGATGTTTCTTCAATTGCCCCTGCTGTGTTTTGCATTGTGGTTTTCCCCCTGCCCGATACTTATGAGGGGAGAAAACTCCACTTCTCCCTGATTCTGCACATTCTTGGGTAGGGACCATGACATTTATGGTTTTAGGCACAGTTTTGGTTCCCAATATGAGGGTAGCCTTCCACTTGAAGTACAACTCCCACTATCCCTGGGAGCTGATGCAACATGGGTCCGACAGCATCCAAAAATAACTATCCGTTGAGATTATTGCTGTGCAAGAGATGGGCTTCCCGCCATTCAGAAACGCTTCACTTTTTAGCAGTGTGGTTTAATCTCTAAAATTGTGAAGACATCCTCCAGTTGGGATGATTGGCAAAATCAAGGTAAACACTGCCAGAAATTGTGTGAATACATAGATGGCTCTACATGGGCAATCATTTCAGGTCATCTGCTTTTTTTGAGTTTTGGCTGCTGCCCAGTTCAGCTGACTCATTGCTTTTCGCCGAGCGCAGAATGGCTACGATCCTCCCCACCACTACCACCCTCCTCTCCAGCCTTGGGACAGCTAATAGAAAATGTTAGAAAGGTATCTGCTTCCAAAAATAGATGCAAAAACTCCCTGGTGTACTTCATTAACGTCAGATCTGCCTTTGGCAAATCATCTCACTTAAAACAGCAATCGAGAGGGCAAAGGGAGGAGGAAGGCTGGATTGCCTGAGGAAGCGATGGGAGGGAAGCTTTGGGTCAGAGAGCACAGAAAAAGAGCGGCTAAATTATTTTTCTAGTTGGTGTAATTGGTTTTGGTAGTCAACAGGGAGGAAATGTGCTATGGAGCACTTCTTAAAATTTCTATTTGTTCGTCTGCAAGTAAAAGTGGACATACTTAAGCTGTGAGCCCACTAAGCACAGTTTTGGTTCAAGAGTGGATCGCTGGGCAGGAAAGGATTGGATTTGACTACCACATTTTTAGACATGCACACTGGGTGATGGCCACTGTGAGTCACAATCACCCAGTGGTTGCAAGGTGAGTATCTTGCATCTTTACAACAGGAGATACAGGGCAAGGGCCGGAGCCTGAATACAACCCTTAAGTCATAAATAAAATGATGTAATGAGCTGAAATACTGTAGAACAATCATGTTTGATAGGAGTAAGAATTGAGAGCAGTAGAAGAGCCTGATGGATCAGGCTAATGGCCCATTTAGTCCAGCATCCTGTTCTCACAGTGGATGAACAGATGCCTATTATGGGAAACCAGCAAGCAAGACCCAAGCACAAGGACGCTTTCCCCCTCTGTGGTTTTCAGCAACTGATCCTCAGAAGCATTGCTGCCTCTGACCATGGATGGATAGCATTGCTATCATGTCTAGAAGCCAGCAATAACCATCAATTTCTCAAATACTCATCCATGCCAGTGGGTCTCTTCCAAACCTGTATGGGAGGCTAGAATCTATAGGAGGAAGCTTGCTGAACCAGCCAGGCTGGTTCTTTTGTTCCTTTGCCTTAGCTGCTCAGCTAAGTACCTGCCATTCACATCTTTAAAGACTGCTCTGTTGCCATAGAGACATTGGTGGGCCCACCTTGGCTGGATATAGCTTCCACAATTGGCCAAGAAGGGGCTGTGTATTAAGAGTTTTGTGTGATGATGCTTAGAAGTTGGTGCTGGAAGCTGGAGACGAAGAGATGTATGCTCCGTGCTGGAGCCAAAGACACCAGAGTTTCCATTGACCTTCATTCCAAGGTAACTGAAGTCCAGGCCGGTGCTGAGGCCCGTGGAGTCCCTGGCCATTCAGAGATTGGGGCTTACATACTGCAACAGTGTATAGAGTCCTATAAAGGATGTGAAATTGCCACTCAACTTGGAGTAATAGACTACTAGCACATAAGCAGTCACTGATAACCTGTTCCCAGAAGCCAAAACCCATCCTGCAACTCTTCATGCCATACAAATGACACCAGTTAGGAACTCAGCTAAATAATAATAACAGAGGAAATGGCTCCTCCAAGGCTTGACACTCCTGTCAACACACAGGAAGTGCATGGGAATGAGTCAGTGTGGAGCATCTTGGCTGAGAACCATGCTATGTGCTATAAATGAGTCATGACATAGGTTGTTGCTAACTAAGGTTACCAGGTCAGGAGCATTCTAGACTGAGATTTCAGGTCCCAAACCAGAGACCTATAGGTGCTCCCTGGTGATATAATTGTGGCCAACCCTGGTGATTCTTCTTCTGTGCTCCCTCCCATTACTGAGCCCTGGAGACAGAGGTTAATGGGGGGGGGGAGCAGTGCAGACACCCACCCACACCGAGAACATATGCAATAATTTGCAGCTGGCTCCTGCCAGACTGAAACTTGCAAGCTGCATGCAGTCATCTAAGAAAAATTGTTTAATGCACTCTCACCCACCTGGCAATGCAATCTGCCACCAGGAGTGATAAAGGAAAACTTGGATTCTTCATGTCGCCCCTAGAGGTCTGGCAACCCTACTGAATAATCTGCCCCGGTTTGGCCAGTAAACTAATAGGACTACTGCAAGGTAACCTTTTCTGGTCTTTATTTTTTTGTTTGTGCCTTGCAGACTACATCACTTACTGAGAAAGAGAAAGGAGTTGATAGGATTTACATTAAAAGGTCTATGGTTGTATAATAAATCTTATTGTTGCTGATTTGTATAAAACTTAACAATTTAATGCAATACCTCCCTTACTCTGAAAGCCGCATCTGCAATAATAGCTGGGGAAATGTGCTTTGAGGCATTTTGGGTAGCCCACAGCCTTCTGTGAGATTAAAATAGAGCAGGGGTAGGATCTGCCTGCCAATCTTAGCTGGACAGAGGGTCCAGGTTGGCCCACAAGGTCATTTCCCCCAAACCACGGCAACCTGCCCATCAACTGACATCACTCGTTGTGTCATCTGATGAGGAGGGGGGCGGGTTAAATCATGCATTGGTTGTGCACTCCTGTTCCTAGCAGGGAACAGCAGCATGCAGCCATAGCAGTAGGATTTAACCCCCCACTTATCGGCTGATGAATGGGGGTGAAATCTTGCTAACTTCAGCAGGTTTCTATGCAAATCCCTTTTGTGATTCTTTATTTGTTCTGCCAGACCTATGCAGGCAATTAAGAACACGTATTTCTACAACGGTTAACTGTTTTCTGTACCATTTTAACAATGCTTTTATGTATTTTTGTTGTAAACCACTTCAATATTTTTAATGAAATACTGGCATATAAATATGTTTATGAATAAATAAATAGTTAAGGAAATGTTGGGGAAATGGAGTGAACTGCTTTGTGAATCCCCAGGAACATGACATTATTTATCTGTTTAGCTGCAACTTTGCTCGCTAGGGCTGATGGGAGTTCTAAGCCCAAAACATCTGGAGGGCACCAGATTGGCAAAGGCTGATTTAACCCACTGGGCATCAGGGACAAAGGAAGGAATGCTGAGTGATTAACTTACACATTTTCAAAGGTTGGGCTCTGCCAAAATGCATCTCACCTTTCCAACTTGAGCACTAATTTGCACATTCTCATTAATAATATGCCAATAACTATTATATTTCCCTCTTGCACCCCACTTTTCATCACTCAGGTACTGCTTGTCTTGCATTTATCTCAAATAACTTCACTCAAGTTTCTCTCATAATATTTATTGTGTATAAAAATACGTTGTAATATGACGCCGGTTATTTTTTATTTTCCTGTATATTTCTGGCTTCAGACAATTGCCTTGGAAAGACTGCATTCCCTCTGCCTCTGGGAGAGAGTCTTGCAGAGCAATAATCCTTTTATCAGATGGCACTTTGGAGATTTGTAAAGCAATTTAAGTGAAGCAGGATGAGAAAACCATCTAAGGCACCTGATTCTATCGCAGGATCAGTTCTGCTGTGTATTGGAAAGAGTCCCGACATTCTTACATACATACTAACAGCAGCCCTCTCAATTGCAATAGCATGAGATGAAGGGTTCTGGAAATTCTCAGTGCAGTAGTAGTAGTAGTAGTAGTAATAATAATAATAATAATAATAATAATAATAATAATAATAATAATAATAAATTTATTATTTGTACCCAGCCACTCTGGGCAGCTTCCAACAAAGATTAAAAATACATTAAAATGTCACACATTAAATACTTCCCTGAACAGGGCTGCTTGTTCAGCAAGAAGATAGTGAAGTGTGAGAGGAAGACCTAGAAACCAAAGGCATAGGAGGAAAGGATGGCTTTGAAGTGCAAGGAGGAATCTAGCTAATTTAGGACTACCCTCCTTGCTCCGGAACATGGAAGGCTTCAAACCTAACCAGACTTATCTGGGAATAAGCCTGTATGAAAACCAGTCATCCTGTGTAAGGCAGGCTTAGTCATTTGGCATTGTTTGAAACAGCAAGTTTTGTTTAGTGATACTGAGCTAGAAATAAGAAAGGAATCGAGTATAGAACATGATAGGGAAACCAACACAAATGGGAAAATAAATGATCAGAATCCATTCTAAACCAGGACATCAACTTAGAGCAAAATCCTGCCTTTTCCAGGTGTTTTATTATGACTCCCATGGGCTGACAAAGCCTTTCCAAAACCAGACAAGAGATAAATAATAAAAGTTTATTATAATACTAATAGTGATAACAATTTTATTATTTATACCCCACCCACCTGGCTGGGTTTCTAGGGTTTACAGCATATACAAAACATATGAGGCTCAAACCTGCAACATTGGCATTATCAGCACCACCCTCTAACCAACCAGCCACCCAGGCTGACAAGAATTTTTAAGTTGGCATGTAAAATGGGAACAGGATTTATTGGTTTGTGTTTTGTTTTTTTTGCTTTTGTTATGTATCTAGTGTTTTTATCTTGTGTTTTGAACCGCCCTGAGAACTACGGGTGAAGGGCGGTATAGAAATTTAACGCACAATACAAATACTAAATGAAAATTTAAAAGCATGCCCATTTACACACACAGGGGTGATCGGAACTTCGAAATACATAACTTATTTACAACCCGTTTGGCTGGGGAGAGCCGTTTTGTGGGTTATGAGACTCTCTAGGAACCCTGGAAGCATATAACAGTATTGTAAAATAAAAAATAATGTCGGTGATGACAGCTAAGTGACGAAAGGACAAAAGTTTTATTATTTGCGCTGATGGGCATGTACCCTGTAAGGTGACAGAGACATATTTGGAAGCTCCTTGAGGGCAGGGACCCTCTGCACACGCCATGTACACACGGAATAGGTACAAACAGCGAGGACGACGGTTCGGTGGAGAGGGAGAGAGACAAAGAACTCTCCCCCTTGGCCCAAGCCGAATTTTTTAATTTTCTGAGGGAAATTAAAAAAGAAAAGAAGCGAAGCCGCCGCAGGGAGACCAGGCAGGAGGCGCCTGAGGGGAGAGAGGTGGGCGGAGCCAACCGGCTCGAAAGGGGGCGGGCTCCTTATTCCCTGGCGGCCAGTGAGCGGCCCGGTCGTCGACGTCGCCGTCGCCGCCGCTCTTCCCCCCTCCCTTTCGGAGCGCGCGAACCTGTCAGTCACTCCCGCCCGCTCGCTCGCCGCGGACTCCCGCTCCCCTCGCTCTCTTTCTATCACGGTTCGGCGCGCGCGGTGCATGCTGGTCCCTCCGCCTCAGCAGTCCTCCGCCTCCAACATGGCGTCGCGCTGTCACCTGTGTGTGTGAGGGAGAGGAGAGGGGAGAGGGGAGAGAGGCACCGCCTGACTGACTGGGGCCCCCCTCGACCCTCATCGCCCACCCCACCCTCCCAAAAAACCCCTTCGCCCCCCGCTTTCCCCTTTCTCCTCCTCTCCCTCTTTCTCCTTGGCTCGGCTCCTCCCCGCCATGGCGGGGGGCTGAAGGGATCCGCCTCCCTCCCTCAGCAACAGCATCCCTTCCCCTCCCCTACGCTGAGGCAGGTGCTGTCAACGCCGCCGCCTCGGCTTCACCCGCCACCGCCGCCGCCTCCTGATGGGGTCCCCGGCAGGCGCATCGGGTTCGGCGGTTGCTGTGGCAGCGGCCGCCGCGGCAGACTCTGCGCAGTGGCTGTCGGTGAAGGAGGAGACCATCTTCCTCCACGACGGGCTGATCCGGGTCACGGACCTGGCCGAGCTGCCCAGCGAGATCATCGGCGTGGCCGAGCCGGGAGACACGGAGCTGGAGGTGAGGAGGAGGGAAACGGGATGCGGAGGGCGCAGGGGGAGGAAGACGGGGACTGGACATTGCTGCCCTTCCTCCTCCTCCTCCTCCTCCTCTTCAACAATAAGGTGGGGCAGGAGGGGGGGATCTGTTCTTCACCAGCGCCACAACTGTAAACACACACTTTCTCTCTCTCTCTCCCCCCCCCCCCAGTTTAGGCTTATAAATGGAGCGTGTATAGGGCGAGGAATCAGGTCAGCATCCTCATCCCTGCAATTTAGCGATGGATTGTGTGGGTGGGGTGGAATTTGGCCTCCTCCTGCTTCTTCTTCATCATCATCTTCAGGGCCTGCTCACCTCCGCAGAGTGGGCTTTTAACAATAAGATGTGTCTGGCCTTCATCATCTAGTCTACATCATTATATTCATTGCTTCCCTGTGAAGTAGCGTTAAGATTAGGGGAGCATCTTGTCATAATCATAATTGGGCTTTAACAATAAGATTGGTGGGTGGGTGGATCTGGCATTCATCAGCATTGGTTGTCATCATCATCACCAACATCTGACCTCCTTAAAGGGGCTTTAACAATAACATTGGGGAGGGGATGTCAAGGTGAATGGGGTGGTAGAGAGGGGAGAGGTGCCAAAGGGTCATAATGAGGCAGAGGATAAAGAGGAATCTATTCCCCCTTGTATTTCTTTTCTCCTCTCAGTGATGATGATGATGTTTTTAATCAACAATTTATTAAGATCTTTCAGAGTTAGGGGGTGATTTTGACATCTTTTACAACCCCAAAGGATAGGGATGGCGGAGGAGTAAAAGACGAGATGTTCATATGTGTATGCAGTACCCTAAATCAAGAGGTTAGAAAAGACAGGGTATCAATTCGGGGGGGGGGGAGGTGTCTCCAGAATTTGTGATGTTGGGAAGAAATGTGGTGTTGGGAGAAGTGTCGGAATTGGGGGTACCCCCAAATCAAGGCTTTGGAATAAGGTAGGATGTGAAAACTCTGGTATGGAGGATAAAAAATGGTGGGTTACTGAAATGGAGAGATGTGAAAGAATGAAAGAGGACAGAAGAAATATGTGACAGTGGGCATTAAGTTGGAAGGAATATGGGGAAGGGGAATAAAAGAAAGGGTAAGGGATCACAAAGAGCAGTAATTGAAGGTGGGGTGCCAGTTAGTAAAAGATAGGGTAAGATTGAAGAGAAGGCCAAAAGGGGAGTGGGGATAAGATGAAGAGTCAAAATGAGAAGGGTATAGGTATGCTGAGGGCACAGGAATGTTGGTTAGTGAGCAGACTGGATAAATTGCCTTTAGGCTTTGGTAAAATGTGAGGAGCAAGAAGAGTGAGGAATGGGTGAAAGGAGCTTAGGAGAAGCAAGGTGAAGGTGATGGAGGATATACTGTGAAGTAGTAGGGGATTGTGGTTACTAGATGGAGGATGGGGAGCTGTGAAATCTCAGGTGCAAACTCAATAAGGGGTGATGAAGAATGGTTTTGGGTGGGGATGAGAGAGGAGCACCTGACTGTTCCAAAAAAAGCCTTGATGCGCTAGGATCATAATTAGGTTAGGGGGAGATTGATAGATAATTAGGAGAGAATGAAGCAACAAGTCATATACATGCCTGCCAGGTCTGACACCCAAATTTGTTGAAATGATGATGATGCAAAGGTGATTCAGCACCAGGGAAGGTGCAGGATGTAAGATGATAAGGCTTTCAGAACCTTGTTTTGAACCAGGAAGGGCAAACCCTCCCTGTCTTCATTGCCCAGAGAGCAGTCTCTTGAAAATTGATGTTATGGTGTTCTTAATTATTATTATTTTGTTATTTACCAATAATTATTTTCACAGTGAAATATCTGGGGTGTTCTTAAGTACTGAGTATCTAAACTAGAGGTTATAATGACTGTTGAAAGGCCGAGGGAAGTAGCTATGATTCTTTTCCACTTCAGCCTCCTCCTCCAGTAAATATGGGCAGTTGAACTGTAGTTAGAGAGCAATTGTGTGTTGTTTGAAATATGTAGTTTGGGGAAATTGCTGTCAGTCATTTCTGCTTGCGTCTCTTCCCTGGTCTGCATCTCTTTCTCATGCACCTCCCTCCATCACCCCGCCCTCTCCCCCAGCAGTGTGGCTTGCAGTGACACAGGTTCTTTGTCAGAAGCCGGGTGGCGTGAACCGAATGGGGATGGTTCAGCAAGCGCTGCATTGAATGCTTATATTTGATCACCTGCAGTTGTTTAGGGGCTCAGCAGAAGGTTATTTCTTATTGCTAAAAAGAATCCTGAGCAGTAACAGATTTAGTAGCAAGCAGCCTGGACAAAATTATTACTGTACTCTGATGATAGCAAGGTTAATTCCTTGTTCATGCCCTTCAGCTTAATGTGGAAAAAAGACTTAATATTTCTAAACATATTTTCTTTTACTGTTGTGCCCCCCCCCGTGTTATTAAAGTGAATTCTACTAGCTCTGCAAGGCTATGCTTTTGTTACTGACATCTGCTGTTTCTGGGGGAGTTAAGAATGCAATGATTAATTAGTCTTGTGGTCTGGAGTTCATTTTTTTGGTAACAGTACAGCTTATTTGCAAAGATAGAGTTGAACCCATTAGTTAAGCAAACATTAATGGTCAAATCGCATGTCTGGTAGTTGTTATCTGGGCTTATCCATGGCATTCCTATCCATAGGTTGATCATGGACTGTGCCATGATTCCAAGGTTTGCTTAATTAAGCCTCCTGCTGTCCAGGCTTGAAAATTTATATAAAACTTGCTACAGAATCAAAATGGATATGTGAGGCAGACATTTCACTCTTGTACTGTATAGTATGGATTACGAATTCGACATGGGTTGGTTGGAATAACAACATTAAGGGTTATTATATTTATCACCCCATGATTAAAGGAAGCCATGGAAGGAAGGAAGGAGTAAATTGGCACCAGATGGAAGAGGTAGCATTGAAGCCCACCAGACAGAGAACAGGAATATTGTGTCTAACCTGAGCCTAAGCCAGATAGTGCTAATTTTGGCACTAAGGTTTGCAAAGCCACTGGAGGCTTGGGATAACTGACAAGGATGGGGGTGGAGCGTCTGATGGTTGTGCCTTGGGTGGGGTTGGGGAGAGTTGACTCTTTTCAGCTCTGTGTTACAGACACTCCATTGACTGACTACACTACGCCATTGGTTCAGCTTATCTAGAACCTGAGACACTCCAGTAGCTTTCCATTGTACACATAGTATAAACCCTTAAGTGTTTTGCCATTAAATGTGTTTGCTTAAAATACGCCCCTCGCAGCACTTTATGGTGTATTGTTGGCCACTTCATCTTATTTCTTTACTACACATTTCATACATTGTTTCTGTAAATTTTGTTTGAGCTTGCCCCAGTACACCACTGACACACACTTTGGCAAGAACTTGGGAAAGTTGCCTCATTAGATAGGTCACAGTTAATTAGAGCTCTTTGCAGCCTGTCTCAGTAATTGTGTCATGAAAAGTATTTAAATGGAATAACAAGAAGCTTCAGAAATTCATTCAGGCAAAGAAAGAGTTAGAAGTGATGGTGATGGAGCCAATTCAGGCTTTCACGTATTGGGGGGAGGGGGAGAAAAGGGTTTGGGCACATATGGTTGCAAAGATAAAGCTTCCAAACATTGGCAGACTGTAAATTGGTGCAGCAGCATCTCACTGCCCTATTGTGGTGATATGGAGAGCCCTGGTGGTCTCCCATTTGTGTTATTCATATGCTATGAATTTCAGAAAGAGTGGAGGAGAGTAATGGGACTATTTTGAGGGCAGGGTGTTGTAAAATGGAATAGAGATTACATGTTACCACAACAAGGAGTATGGAGAAATAACACACTTATAAATAACAGATTCGCAGTGTACTAGTCAGGAATAGAGGTTCTCACTCGTAGTAGCAAGCAGTGTTGGAGTTTCATTTGAAATATGTTAGTTTCAGGGCTTCTTCAGAAGGACTGTAAACAATAGATTTAATGTGGTTATACCCTGCCATCTCAGGGAGGTCAAATGGACAGTAATAGTGTTTGCTCCAGGATCAGAAACATGGGAAATAATAGCAGGAGATGAATATTGTGCTTATGTCCTGCTTGCTGACTGCCCATAGGTGTCTGATTGCCGACTGTAGGATACAAGATGCTGGACTAGATAGGCCTTTGGTCTGAAAGGCTAATAAAAATTGGTCCTTTTTTACTGTCTCAGGGGCCAGCTATGCTTTGCTATAGGTTCATAATCTAGAAGCGACAAGAATGCTCAGTTGCAGCCTTACTGAGAAGAAAATAGTTCTTGGCCAGTAGATACTTGTTTTTGACCCAACCACATATTACCATATTTTCCCGTCTATAAGATGCCCCCATGTATAAGACTTTTGGGGAACTCCGATTAAAGAAAATGGGAGAAGATGGCCCAGAGTATAAGATGCTGCCTAATTTTTGACATTATTTTTTAGGGGGAAAACCTAGTCTTATACACGAAAAAATACGGTATATTTATGTGAGGCTGTTGGACCTGAAACAATTTTAGTCTATCCCAAACCCCTTAATGTGACTGTGGGGAACCTTTCGCCCTCCAGATGTTGCTGAACTCCAACTCCCTTCAGCCCCAGCAAGCATAGCCAATGGCCAGGGATGATGAGAACTATAGTTCAGCAAAATCTGGAGGGCCAGAGGTGCCCCACTCCTGCCTAAACATCTCAGAAAATGTGCATAGCATATACTGATAACTCCCACACCAAAGGGAAGAAGGTATCTCACACTTTTGTTTGAATGTATGCTTATAGGAGCCTAGACATTTTTTAAGAGGAGTACCTGTTCTCTGGACAGCTCCTAGGGAAGATCAGATTGACAGATACCAAGTCCACAACCTTTTCAGTGATGAATCCAGAACTGTAGAATATCTTTCATGGGAAACTCCTTTAAGTGGGCTTTGAAGCAAGACTTATGAATCTTGGGCTTATATTTTTGTATTAACAAAATACCATAAATAATATTGGTTTACTTTTTTGTAAGGCACTTTAGAAAGACTTCTCTCTTTTAAAGGTAGGATTTAAATGATCAAAATGAATAAATGCCTACTGCATTTGGGCACCCTGTCATTCATGGACCTGTCCCCTGTCATGTGTGTTCCTGAAAATTATGCAGTGATAGTAATTGTTCAGCAGTGCACCTAGAAGTATGTAGCCAAACTTGATAACTATGCCCTGGTATATTCTTCATTCAATAAATATTATGAACTTAGGTATATCAAAGATACATACAAAGTACTCACAGGTCCCCTTCTGATATTTTACATTCTGTGATTAGAGCAAATAAGTTGAACAACAGCAGAGCTTGTCAGTTTGCTCTAATCAAGGTGTTACTTGAGTTGTCAGGTGTGCCAAACCCCTCTTTGACATGCTATCTGGGGGATATTGTTTGTCCTGCTGGGGACTTGTTAATAGACATTTCATGACTGACTACAATGTTCCTTGCGAGGAACAGGTTTAGACAGGCTTGGTGGTAATCACAGCCCATCTGTTGAGGAGCAGGCCTGTCATCATCTTGTTCTATACAGTGGTACTTCGGTTCACGAACTTAATCCATTCCAGAAGTCTGTTCTTAAACCGAAACAGTTCTTAAACTGAGGCACGCTTTCCCTAATGAGGCCTCCTGCCGCCAGTGCCCTTCCGCCATCTGGCTTCCGTTCTTAGACCGAGGTAAAGTTCGCAAACTGGGACACTACTTCCGGTTTTGCAGAGTTCGTAAACTGAATAGTTCGTAAACAGGGCTGTTCTTAAACCGAGGTAGCACTGCTTTGCGTCTTCGCTCTCACCCTTTTGTGCTTCTGCCATACTTGCACACATCCTGGATAGTTTATCAGTTCTGTGCAAAACTCTGGTGGAGTTCCAGTGTACACATGATGTCCCCATGCAAGTAAGGAAGAGCTACCCTGTTTATTTTGTAGAACTGTTGTCATGCACACAGAGCTGCTTCCCATATGGACAAGGGAGCCTTTGTTCACATGGACACATTTCCCATGCGATCAAGAAGCTTCTGGATTTGAGGATTTTAAATGCAAGGGAAGAGCTAAGTGACAGCGGCTACCACTCTGTACTTGGTGATGCTAAGCATCATTTAAGGGTAAAAAACTAATTCAGAAGAGCCAAATGAGTACCCTGCAAGTGTGTAAGATGGCCATTTCTAAAAACTGACCTAAACTTTGTTCTATTTCATTTAATCAAAGTCAGTGGTGCATATTTACCTGGAGCTGCTGTAAGCCCTAGGAAGCTTTTGTGTACCTTAGAAATTACTTTTGCTACTAACTGGTGTGGCAACATTCTCCAGAAGTTCTCACCGGTGATTCACCTTGTCAGTAATGGAAGGCTGTACAGAGAGGAAATTATAATTTCTTAACTGGCCTCATTTGTATCTCTCTCTTTGGGTGGCAGCATGTCAACCCACCAATTATTTCATTAGGACTTAACTGATAGGTGTCTAATGACTAAGCAACCTGTGCAGATGGAAACATGCAGGAATGCTCTTGGGCAAACAAGGGAGTGATAGTTCAACTGGAAATAAAGTTGAAGATGCAAATGACTTTTTCATTGTGAAAGGTGTAAAGCAGTTTATGACTGATTTCTTAGCAAATATATTATAATCTCTGACTTGAGGGAGTGGGTCAGATATTTTGAGAAATGTTTAAAGTAGCCATTTTAATTTTATGGTGTTTGTGTCTGTCATTCCAGAGGGAAAAGTAAATAGCCCTTTTGGTGCATGTAAGCTCTTGGCCACGTCCAGCTCAGCTCTTTGGATCCTAGCCTTTGTTTTTCTCCAAAGAATTTCATCCCATGTATTCATGTCATTGTCCTTTTTAGCATGTGCTCCATTCAACTGCCAGCTTGTGCAGTGTAGGTTAACTGAAATGTATGAGCATAGACGAACCTTCTTGTTCAGTGCTGGGCTTGGGATGTTGCCAGAGCTCCACAGAGATTATTCTGGCACCTGGGAAGCATCCATGATGGATTAATTCTCAGGCAAAGGCTTCCAATTGCAAACTTCCAGCTGAATGTTAAAAGGTGGCACCATTCAAATTAGTAAAACAAAGCAATTGTTGAGAAGGCCAGTTCTGCTTCTTTGAACAGTGGTTCTCTAGGATTAATACATTTCCTATTTGGGAGTGTTTCAGCACATAAAATGAATGAAATATGAAGAAATGGGAAGGGGGGGTGTACCCTGTACTAGACAAGAAACTGTCAACTTGCAAGCTCCAGAGATCTTTTGAGCTGCCAATTGATGAATCCTGATGAGCATTACCATTATGGAGGAGTTGTGAGTCTTGCTTCCTAAGCACTGTGCTAAAAATACACCTCTTCGTAAGTTGCTGTTTCTTTCCAGGTTGGGATGACAGAAGCTTTAAGTTATTCTGCTTGTATTTTTTTTTTTAATACTTTGGCTTAGCATATGCTTATAATCAATTGCTGCCAAAGTGACTTCACATTGGGTTTCAGTATTTGTGACTTGCTGCCTTGCACTTTGTAAGTGGCACTTCTGAAAATGCTGGTTAATACAGAAGCAAAAACCAGAATCTGCATCTACATTTAAGACCAACCAGTCTACTGGTGTTCCAGGGGCAACACACTTCCATGCTTTGGGCTTACTGAAAAAGACACAGGGTTGTAACAAGAGGAAAGACAATAAATAGGAAAAGCAAGCTTTGTGCTAGGCCTTTCTGCTAGGGAGCCTTGCGTGTTGTAGAAGTGTTCTAGGCTGCACAGTCTGTTCAGGCATAGTGCTGTCCGATCCTCTTGTCCCTTGCTGCAGTGCCATGTGAGCATTAGGGCTGTACTTATTGCAGGCAAATTTTAATAGTATTGTGAGTTTTCCAGGAAAGCTGTATACCATCTTAATATTGCATAGTGTTGATACGCTAGCCTACCTTGAGTGGTTAGAAATGTGGGCTAAAATCCTTTGAAAATAAAATACTAAATTACTGATAATCACAGAACCCCAGGGTCCCCCAAAGAAGTTGCTGCTCTAGACCCTGAGACAATTTGGTGGTGTGTGTGTGTGAGAGAGAGAGAGAGAGAGAGAGAGAGAGAGAGAGACTTTCTCTCAGCTTTGGAGATCTCTGGAATATGTTAAAATTATATCTTAAAATGTCCTAAGCTGCATTGAATCACATGGTCAAAAAGTTGGAGCCATTGGGCATTGTAGTGTCTCGGCAATTTTGTCACGATACAGAGCACAGTTTAATATCTTTCAGCACAAAAGTTTGATGTTTGATGTTTAAGTGACACAGTACCTAATTATCCGTCCCCCTTTTCTTTTGTGTCATGTCTTTAAATTGTAAGTTTGAGAGTAGGGACTGTCATTTTTTTATTGATCTGTAAGTTGCTCTCGGAGCCTTTTTGGCTGAAGAAAATGGTATCAATCAATCAATCAATCAATCAATCAATCAAGGCTGCAGATTGTTTCCATAGTTTTTAGACAGATAGAGCTCTAGTCCCCCTATTTCACAGTTAATGAACTGAAGAAGTAGAACAAGTGCCTTTCAGTTCGTCCAGGACAGGGATGGAAATTAAAACTGTCTATCCATTGAGCTGAACATCTAGAGAATCAAAGTGCATAAATCAAATGTGAGATGGGTGTTGAAATGTGTAGACCACCGAAAATATTGACTGTTTGTCACTAAGTCCATCTATATTCAGCAGTGGTTCTTAAATTTCACTGAATCCAGGATGAGGAGGACCATTTGACATGCCTGAATGAGATCTGCCACCTCTTGACATTCATAGAAGTATATTTAATAGCTTTAGAATTTGTGCAGGCCCCTTTTGCTGAATTTGGCTAACAGCCCATGGGATGCGTAATCTTGGGAAAATATTATGACACCAGTGGTAGTAGCAGCAGAGTCACTTGCAGACCATTAGTACAAAGCCTCTTTCAGGAAAAAAGGCATCCCATGCAGGAAGAAAAACCTTGGTGATGCTTTCACCATTGAGAGCTGGAAACTGTTACAATTTTGTTATTGAATTTCTTGATCATTTTTTCTGTGGTGTCTGCAACACATACATAGTTTCCTCGTTTTGTCCCTGTCAAAAATGCAAAGTCCGCACTCATGGTATCAGTAAAGAAAAAGAACTATTCCCCCTCCATTCTCACAAAATTCCTTGATGGCTTTTCAGCTCTCCCTTTTCTTTTATGGCAAAGTGGGTCATTGAAACTTTTCTTCTCTTTTTAGCCTAAAGCATTTTTATAAGCTGCACACAATATAAGCCACTAATTGGGCCATGTTGCTGCCACCAGGGAATCTATTTGCTATGGCCCAGTGTTAGCAGAGTGGTAGCACCTGTTACTTTGTTAATTTCAGTGTGTGCAAAACTGTGGCTTATTTAGAGCATCATTCAAACCTGAACTGAAAGATGTTTAACCATAACTTTAATTAAAATATGGAATGAAAATGAACCTTAATAATTTTGCTACCACATTTTCCCAGTGGACTATTCTTCGTTTTCAGAAGGGGGCATGAAACCATTTAGTATTGTGCTTACCTGGTACAGAACCTGGAAGGTTGCATACCCAATAAAATCTGGCAGAACAGATTTGTATTTAAAGAGTGCCTTCTGGGCTACACTTTTTTGCAGGTTATCTATCATTCAGCATCTTGCCTATGTTCCAGATACCTTTCTTTCCTGTGACACTGAAAAGTCATCAGGTTTGGGCAGGCTTGGAAAATCGTTTGATTTAAGCCATTAGCTCTCTATAAAGCCTCTCTTTTACCACTGTAGGCAGTATCATTTATTTATTTAATATGCTGCCCTGCCTCTCCTGTGCTTGAAGCCCCTCAACAAAATGAAATAAAATGAAGTCCTAATTGGACAGTTTCAGCAGCAGCAACCATCATCTCCTTGCTGGCTTCGAAAGTCGTTTGTAGATGTTCCTAGGTGTTCGTAGATGGAGCTTAGAACATAAGAAGCTGCTTAATAATAATATTATTATCATTTCCCCAGCCACTCTGGGCGGCTCCCAACAGATTATTAAAAACACAATAAAACATCAAACATTAAAAACTTCCCTAAACATACTGTGACAGACCATTGGTCCATTTCACTCTACAGTGACTGACAGCAGCTCTTCAGGATATTAGACTGGGGTCCTAGCTCGAGATGTCAGGGATTGAAAGTGGACCTTCTACGTGCAAAGCATGCTCTGTCACTGAGCTACAGCCCTTCTCCTAAGTATTGCAATCCCTTCTTGAAAGTGTGTGCTGTGTGTTTACCAGTGAACCTTTACAAAGTGACCAATGACTGAATCTGACCAGTGCAGGACTGGCCAATTTGCAGAAGTGACTAAACTGTAACTTGGAGTGGCAGCATATTTAGAAACAGCAAGAGGAAGACTTGAGATCCCTTATAGAAGCTATTGGGGCACAATCTTTAGGTCGTGTTTAGAGGTTGCAAGGAATCTTGGCAAGATTATTGAAGGTGTGGTAGCATCTTAGGCCAGGTTCTGGATGAAACCTATTGGACCCATTTCAAGCAGGTCTAATTTTGAGACTGAGACACCTTTGGTCACCTTGGCAGGTAAACGTGTCAGGAAGTAGATAGGGGCAGAATGTCTGCCAATTTTGCTTCTCGACTGGAGGGAATGGGCTTAGGTGGGAAAGTATCTGATGGTTTTGGTCCTTGCTTGGAGGCCAGTTTCAGAAGATGATGTGGGATTCACCTTGGCCATTGGAGCATAATATTGCACAAGATTGATTCTTTTCCCAAGTTTGAGGGGAAGAAAAGAAGCTGGAGTGTATATATATTGGTTTAGCTGGCCAGTTGAAGCCATCTATTATCCCCTAACAACCCATACACCTCTTTGTCTGGATTAAGCTATACTGTAGTTTACCTCTGGTGGGGGATGTGGCATGCTCCTTCTGGGGTAGTTTGTCTACCTTTGGTCCCCACCCTGTTCTCAGCTCCTATAAGCTGTCAGCATGCAGCAGCAGCCACATCCTGAGAAAAGGTACGAACAGTGGATACAAATAACAGAAGGAATCAAGAGAAAAGACTCAGAGAGGAATCCAGAAATGCCACAAGCTGGCTTTCTGTACCATCCATTTTCTAAATTACTTGTTGGAGTAGCAGTATTCACAGTCATCCTGTAAAATCTCTAGCCAGGTACCAGATTATATTGCGATCTATTTAGGTGGCACAGAGATGTAAGTGGAATATAATTGCACACAGCTGGAAGAGTTGGGCCTATTTCTCACCTTCTGGGATGTAAAATGGGAATCCCTTCTTGTTTGCTTTAACATGACCTTGTAAACAATATAGGCTCCTGTGTGCTTAAGACTACCTGTCTGAAACTTGCAGCTATGAGTTTATTGTGAAATCAGTGTTTCTCGTGCATGCAAGTTTTTCACAGCCTCCGTATGACTTCGTTGTCATCAAAATGCTAGGCCATACTTTTTCCATTTAATGTGGATTTCCCCTTACTGTGGAATATCCAATAAATAACTCATTATGCATCTGCAGCCACTGCTGGTATGGAAGCTCTTTTTTTCACCTGTGACACTTTAGTGAGTGACCTTTATTACCACACCTTTGTGTCCATTTGCTCCTCAGCTGAGTACAACCTAGTCATTTTGTTTCTGGGAGTCCAAGCAGGTGATCCCATGTTCATTGTTGTCAGCTCATCAGCTGCTTGTTTGGTTATTCTTCACACTCATGGACTTTAGTTGGTATGGAGCCTCAGACACTCCAGTAATCATTAATTGAAATGCCTCTGCTTCAAGTATTGTCTGGGCCCTCCTGCCAGTCCCCCCAAAAGCACAACCATTGTGGTGTGGTGGTTTGAGTGTTGGACTAGGGCCTGGGAGACCAGGCTTCAAATCCAGACATTGCCATGTGAAGCTCCCTTGAGAGACCTTGAGGCAGTTGCTGTCTCTCAGCCGAACCAACTTCACAGGGCTGTTGTGAGGATAAAATTGGGGTGGAGGAGCTCTTTGGATGAAATGTGAGATACAAATGTAGTAATAAATACTGTTATGCAACATGCTTACAACATTTGTTCTTTCACTTGGACATTTATTGTAGGTCTTTTTAAAATTTGCACTCACAACACCGGAACAGAGATACCTAAATACCTGCCCAGAATGGAAAAGCTAGTGGAGTGCAAGAAAGGAGAGTGATTGAGGGGAGGGACACAAAACACAACTTGGGGCCCTTCCCCCTTCATTTGATTTCAAAGTCACAGGTCTGAGAGGGTTTTTTGTTGTCCCGCTGCTTTCCCTGGGAAAACCAACTGCTGAATCGGAACTGGTGAAAGTGGCAGGACAAAAAGAAACCCTCTTGGACCCATGACTAGAAATCATGGGATACATTCTGTCAAGCTCCTTCCACTGGCGTGGATGGCAAGTAGCAGAATTGCAATGAATATGATGACTAGGAAAAGGGGAAGTGTGTAAACACTTGCATGACAAGTGTGCACACAGAAAAATCAGATCTGAACAACTCATTAGCAAGAGAACTCCTCTGTGTGGACACGACCAATCTTCTGATTGTGAATTGGAAACAGGATCCATAGTGCAAATTCAACAGCACATGGGCTGTGTTTGGGCAACTCTGAAGAGGTGCAATTTTCTTGAAACACCAGCATTTGCTTAGTAATGTATGAGATGCAGAGAGCTATTTTAGCCATGCCTAAGTCTTGTGCAGATCAGCTAGGCTCTTTGAACAGCAGGTCCCTATTCCTTTGGCTCTTCCTTCAGTTTCAGAAGTGGTTTAGCATATGGTGGGCTGCTGTTCAAGAAATAGAAGTCCAAAGCCCTTTTGGACTTAATCAGTTGCACAATTCTTAATCTACCATCCTATCTTTTACTTGGCCAACAAATTAAACGGGCCTTGTTATTCTGCCATGGTATTGCCTCCACTAGAGTTTGCTTTTGTCTCATTCATTTGCCTCTATGCACGCAGAAAATTCCTAGGCTCCTTCCTCTCTTTGAGTTTTATTGTGCTTGGAATAGTTTTGGCTAAGGGTCTTCTGTCACTCTCTGTTCCAAGAGTTCTGTCTTGAGAAGATGACACTTTATCATATGTCCAGGCCCTTTGGTGTGTACAGAGTTCAGTATCTTGATCAACCAATTATACTGTTTTTTTGCTCCCCTGACCCTGTAAAAGGTAAAGGGACCCCTGACCATTAGGTCCAGTCGTGACCGACTCTGGGGTTGCGGCGCTCATCTCGCTTTATTGGCCGAGGGAGCCGGCGTTTGTCTGCAGACAGCTTCCGGGTCATGTGGCCAGCATGA
Organism: Podarcis liolepis; assembly: GCF_965112155.1. NCBI lineage: Eukaryota > Metazoa > Chordata > Lepidosauria > Squamata > Lacertidae > Podarcis > Podarcis liolepis. The sequence continues at coordinate 9,776,402 of NC_139561.1, read as the reverse complement.
CTAAGCCACTTCTGGCAAACCAGAGCAGCACACGGAAACGCCATTTACCTTCCCGCTGGAGCGGTACCTATTTATCTACTTGCACTTTGTGCTTTCGAACTGCTAGGTTGGCAGGAGCTGGGACCGAGCAACGGGAGCTCACCCCGTCGCAGGGATTCGAACTGCCGACCTTCTGATTGGCAAGTCCTAGGCTCTGTGGTTTAACCCACAGCGCCACCTGCGTCCCTGACCCTGTACTCCTGTGTAATTACTATTTTGATTTCTCCTCTCTGCTACTTAATTGCCATCCTCACCTTCATCAGCTTTCAGTTCTGACCACTGCTTTCATCTCCATTGCCATAACAATCTGGCAGGCTTGGGTGGAAAAAGTGAAGATTGATGCCTGCTAGAATTTGCATTCCTACACTTTTTCTGTACATCATAGTCGGGCTGTGACTTTTAATGGAATGGAGTTCTTTCAGGAATTGCAAGATTCTTAGATTTGAAAATGGGGTATAGGGCCACCTTGGGGAGAGCGAAGTGGGAAGTATTACTGTTTACCTCCAATAAAACTGGCTAGTTCTAGAACTGACAAGGTGCCACTGTAAATTAGTAACGCTTAGTACCGTAATGGATTTTTAAAAGCAATTGTGAATTTTGGGCGCTGCTAAATCAATACTTGCAGCAGTTGCTAAAGAGTGTACACCAGCTGATTTCATTTGGTTAATTATCCTTGAAATCCTTTCTAGATAATCCAGTTTGTTGTTTGTTGAGTTTGTCCTTGAAAATTATTTAGAAATAACACAAAATGCCATTTAAATTGTTCTGGGGAAAAACCTTGGTATTGCATGTCATGTAATCTCACCTACAAAACCAAAAGAGCAGCTCTTAATGACCAGAACATTGTAAATTCAGAAGAGATAAGATAGCCCTTTAGATATTTGAAGATGACTGTCGCATGAAAGATGGAGCAAGCTTGTTTTCTCCTGCTCTGGAAGGTAGGACCTGAACCAATGCTTCCAAGTTACAAGAAAGGAGATTCCAACTAAACATCAGGAAGATCTTTCTGCTGGTAAGAGCTGTTCAGTAGCAGAACTGACTTCCTTGGAATGTGGTGGACTTTCATTCCTTGGAGGTATTTAAGCAGAGGCTGGATGGCCATCTGTCATGGATGTTTTCGTTGAGATTCCTTCATTTCAGGGGGTTGGACTAGATGACCCTTGAGGATGCTTCAAACTCTACAATTCCATGATTCTATTATTATGTTTGTGAGTATGGATCAGGATCATTAAAGAGGACAGGAGGGGACATCAGCAGAAGAGTTCCCCCCACCCATCCCACTCCTGCAGCTCTGGTTTTAACTGCTTAGCTATTAAGGCTCAGTGATGAAACTGGTGAGGTCAGGAAGTGAATTAAGCTTAGGTGCTTTTCCCAGGGTGGGAATAAGTGGTAGAGCAGGCGTATAAGCAGTGGCCAATCAGTAGCAGGAAATTAGTGTGGTTTATGCAAAAATTATTTGTTTTCTTTTCTTTAAAAAAAAAAATTCTATAGAAGAACAAGAAAAAGGTACAAAAAGTGTCAATTTACACAAGTAGTGGGGAACCTCTAGCTTGTGGGTCTAATTAGGCTGCAAGATTTTGAGGGCTGGCCTGCCAAGTGGTTTCAGACAAACCACGCTTACCTAAAAGGAAAATAGGAATCAATTGAAATGGTTTACTCATTATGTGAACACTTGCGTAACATACGATTTCCTGAAAACGCATTGTGTTCAGCTAACGAGACCTGCATGTACAGTGGTGCCTCGCAAGACGAAATTAATCCGTTCCGCGAGTCTCTTTGTCTTGCGGTTTTTTCGTCTTGCGAAGCATGGCTATTAGCGGCTTAGCGGCTACTAACGGCTTAGCGGCTTTAAGAAAAAGGAAACAAACTCGTAAGAACTTGCAAGATGTTTCGTCTTGCGAAGCAAGCCCATAGGGAAATTCGTCTTGCGGAACGACTCAAAAAACGGAAAACTCTTTCGTCTAGCGAGCTTTTCGTCTTGCGAGGCATTCGTCTTGCGGGGCACCACTGTACTATATTGATACCTCAGAACATTATGAGTGATCTTATCCTCTGTATTCAATAAATGGCTACCAATATATCTTAAATCATTTTATTGTCTCTCCCCTCCTTTAAAATGAATAACAACAACAACAACAACAACAACAACAACAACAACAACAACAACAACAACAATACCCTGCCCATCTGTCTGAGCTGCCCCAGCCACTCTGGGTGGCTTCCAACATAATAAAAACACAAAATCAGTTCTATAAAGGCGTTTAAATGTTACATATGACAACACATTTATACTATGTAAATTGCACATTGTTCTGTTGGTCACGAGCTGTTTAATATAAAAAACATTTCAAGTAATATATATTTTTAATGCTAAGAAATTCAAAGATGGGGATAAACACAGATAAAACACAGATTTTTCCTTTCATTTGTTTGGGTTGGCAGAGTACGTGTTTTGGTGACCAACATAATTTGCTAAACCAGTATGTGTTGCATTGTATTAAGCTTATCTGATTTTATTTTTTACTTAAAATTTCTTCTCCGTATAGCAAATGAGAAAGCAAAACTGTCACTAAATTAAGTCTCATTAACCTATTGTCTATTTTCTTGGTGAGGTGTTTAGCTGAAAGTTAGAAAAAATAGAGAAATTCTGCGTCATCTTTCATGTAATGCTTCTGGTTGTTTTACTCAACTGTAAAATGCCACTTTGAAAAACTGTTGCCAGTTAATGAAACTTTGGAAAACTAAAATGATATACGTAGAATATGTTTATTATAGATGGAAAATGTAGTTTGACATACACCACTATGTCATTATCTTGTAACCCTTTGTTTTCGGACATAAAAATATGTGTTTTTTCTATAGAGTTTCTTATGTCTCCTATAGAATATTTCCACCTATATTTAACACCTGCTTTATCATGAATCCTTTTACTTGTTTAGTTACTGTTCTATATTTTAGGGGTATTTTATGTATTTTTGATAATATATATTTATTTTAGTGTTTAATTTCTCAACATCTGTTAATTCACTTAATTTACTCTGTATTTGAGCTGGAGGAAAGACCTAAAATACAGTTTTGATACTTAGCAAAGCTAGTCTTTGCTCAGAGGTGTAAGCATTTGCATCACTGTGCTGTTCCAACAAGACAGCTAGCTATGGCTTAATTTCTAAAAAACAGAAACAAGCTAATTAAAGAGGAAATAACTTCCCACGTTGGTTCTCTGTTATAATCTTCCATATCATTTTTCTTTGAAGTGGTGTTGCTTGTTCTCAGGAGGAGGGAGGTATGTCATAGCATCTTGTATCTGATGGGAAGCTAGCTGAAGAGTGAGGCATAATGTACAGCTTCAGATCTCATAGCTTTATTTGTAGTGCACAAGGAGAGAAAGTTCTGTCCATGAGTTTTCTCCCAGTGCTAATTAACATGTAGGATGCAAAATTCATGGAGATTGTAGCTAGGGAGAAAAGACTAAAAACTTTCCTTCCTGTGTACTGTGATCTGGGCTGCAATCCCCCTTATCCTACATGCTCAAATTTATTTGATGTAAATTTAATTTAGTAAGCATCTTAAAAAACATTTATTAAATGTGATTACAAATCGTGTTGCAGTTGTTACCTCCTAAAGTGCACAATTTGTTCAGTTAGTTCTGAATTTAGATGACCTGATTCATCTGAAACATACAGTTTTATTTTATTAGAACTTTCTGCCTTTGTGGCATATGTATTTACACATTAGGTACTGAAAGCAAGTGCCTTGACTTGTGCAAAAGTTCTTCTAAAGGCATCCTGCCACATTAATTCATCAGCATGCACTTCTTTTCCCTGCCTAGATCTTAACATTTGAAACCAAGAATCCAACGGAGCTGTCAGAGCGCCTGCGTTCTGTCTGTGGAAATCAGAGCAACGCCTATGCCCGCCTGCTAGAATACCGCTTGAATGCTCTGCGTGGACTCTGGAATGCCCAGCGCCAGCTTGCCTTGGAGGAGCAGCATGAACGGGAAAACTCTGGGGATGAGGAAGCCCTTGCCTTGCTCAAGCGGCAAGGCCTGTTACAGCAACCTGAACAAGCACCTTTCACTTCGCGGATGGGGCTGCTCCTGGTCTTCCCTCTCATTGAGTCCCAGAGCAGAACAGACCCTTCCCTTTGTAACATAACTGCCGAGGTGCTCTTGACTTGCCTTCGTGACTGTCAGCCCTTGAGCTTGACTAAGGAGCCTGTGGACTGTCTCAATGGCATTGAGTCCTTGCTCTGCTCATGGCTGGAGGAGACGTCCACTTCGGGCCAACAGATTCCACAGAAGCAAAAAGAAAACGCTGCTGCTGCCCTTGTTGCCTTGGCTTGTGCAAGGTAGGAGAGGCGTAGGGTGGGAAATCTGGGCGTGTAGATCTTTTCATTGCTCACCTTTTGTATGCCCATGTTAAACTGTGACAGAAATATTAAGATGTGCCTGGGATTCAGGACTGTGCTCAGAAATGGGAATTTGGCCTTGTTGTCCCATTGCCTTCTTTTCTCCTGTTCCACCTTGCCACAACTTTTAATTTCTAGCAGCAGAGGGAAGAATGTGTACTGGCATGGATTGAGGCATAGGTGGCAGTGTGAGGACGTTGTTTGCTTCAGGATTGGTCTAACACAGCATTCCCATATCATAAAAGCAGGGGTTCCCCATCAGCTAAGTACTGCAGACTGCCTGTTTTTCAAAAGCCAAGCCATGGACCCCCTACTTTTGAACATTTTGTTATCTCTGTGGTAGTTTTTGTTATGTGAATGGTGCTATGCAGTGCTTTTTTTCTAAGAAATTTTTAGGGGTACTCTCATTTTCCTACTCATATTGAAATACTGCCCCTCAATGAGGCCAAACTTAGATTCACAAAATGTTTAGGGGTCTGCGTCCCCCCAGAAAAAAAGCTATGGTGCTATGGTCATGCTGGGTGGGTTACACGAACCCTCAGTTGGGAACCACTAATTTAAAGGAACCTGTACAGTGAGTGGGGTTTCTGTTGTTTTGTGGGTCAAGGAATCCATTTGTGAATATTAAAGTACACTAAGGTCCCGCTTTCCAAACACAATGCATTCCCAGGAAATCATTTGTTAGGTGAGCATTCACATAATAAACCAATGATTTCCTATGGGAACTTTTGTAATTTGTGATATATCTCTCTCCCGTCTTGCCATGGTTTCTCCTAAAATGGCTGTAGCCAATCACCAAAAGAGAGACAAAAGAAAAAAAAGACTTGGTCATGTGAATGTTTTGTTGTAGAAGAGCTCTCTATAAGTAAAGGAATAAGAATTACAAGTAAAATGTAGCTTCCCACATTAGTATACACTGTGCAAAAACAATTAGCAAGTTTTTAAATATTTTGAAGACCAGATGAGTAGAACTGTGTTTTCTTAAATGTTTTATGACTAATATAGGCATGTTCTTTGCTCCAGCTCTTTTTTATTATTCATTTTTATAATCCTTTTTTATTATGCTTTTGAGCATCAGTAGGTTCTTTGGATGCAAATGCTAGTCTGACTTACAGATAATGTGTCAGAAAGCTCAGGTATATGGGTAGACAGTTCTGAGAAATGGCACATACTAATAATCTATTGATTCCAAAAAAATATGGTATTGGATATTCCTTAGCTGCCTTAGTGCCAGGGAAGGAGCCTTTAGACCTTGGATTGGGATCGGTATTGACCTTGTTGCCCCTGCTGGGATTCCTTTATGTAGCATCACTGGATCTTGTGAAACTGATGGTTTGAACATTGGCTCAGAGAACATGAAATTTCCAACTATGCATACATGGGATTAATGTCATGTAATAATCCTGTGGTCTCATTTTTAATCATTTTTCAGAAGTAGACTAGCAAAGTAGGTTTTTGTTTTTGTTGTGCTTCCACCTCATTTATGACTTAGCAGAAAACAAAACCATAAAGCTATATTTAGAGAACATGATGCCATCATTTTCCAGCCGTGAACCGTAAAGATCGCAATAGATACACAATTTGTATTATACTCAAAATGTTTAAATAAAAACAAACTTGCAGAAAGGGTTACAGTGAGTTGTGCTGGCTTTTATTTGAGTTGCGAAAATTATTAGATAGAAATGGTTGAGAATCCCAGCACTTTTAATGGGCAAATTGAGAACAGCTGTCAAATTAAATTTCTCCCCCATGTTTGTCTCACTGCATTGCCAGTATTTATTCATGGACTCTTCCTGGAATTTTCACTGTCATCTGAATAATGCATGACAGAATCATTTGATATACCTGGATGTATGCAGCTTCTTCAAACATTTAAAAAAGTATTTTTTGAGTATAATACAAAAAATGCAGGTAAACCTCAAGACCATGGGTAGGCAAACTAAGGCCCAGGGGCTGGATCCGGCCCAACCGCCTTCTAAATCCGGCCCGCAGACGGTCCGGGAATCAGCATGTTTTTACATGAGTAGAATGTGTCCTTTTATTTAAAATGCACCTCTGGGTTATTTGTGGGGCCTGCCTGGTGTTTTTACATGAGTAGAATGTGTGCTTTTATCTAAAATGCATCTCTGGGTTATTTGTGGGGCATAGGAATTGGTTCATTTCCCCCCCGAAAAATATAGTCCAGCCCCCACACAAGGTCTGAGGGACAGTAGACTGGCCCCCTGCTGAAAAAGTTTGCTGACCCCTGCTCAAGACAATTACATAAAGAAAACAAGAAGAGAGAGACAGAGGGGGGGGGGCACAGGTCAGTTTCACAGTTGACAGATAACCTAAAGTAGAATTGGGGTAAAAGGAGAGGAGGGAGATCAGGAGAAGGATAACACAAGAGTTCAAGTTCAATGAGTTTTTCAGTGGCTCATCTGAGAAGATGGTGGAATCTGTCCTCCTACAGAATCACTGATGAGGGAGACCAGGGGGAACCAAGCTGTAGCAAAAGCATCAGGTTTTACGCAATTCATAGCAAGCCAGATGGCATGAGTCAGTTTCTCAGGTAAAGCTATGAAACAAAGAAGAAGAAGAAGAGTTTGGATTTGATATCCCGCTTTATTACTACCCGAAGGAGTCTCAAAGCGGCTAACATTCTCCTTTTCCTTCCTCCCCCACAACAAACACTCTGTGAGGTGAGTGGGGCTGAGAGACTTCAAAGAAGTGTGACTGGCCCAAGGTCACCCAGCAGCTGCATGTGGAGGAGCGGAGACGCGAACCCGGTTCCCCAGATTATGAATCTACTGCTCTTAACCACTGCACCACACTGGATCTCCAGTGCTTATACATGCCCTCCAGGATAAAGTCTGAGGACATTTTCCAACTTCCTGCAATAGTCATCCAGGCTGCTACAAGGAGAAACATCAACAGATCCTTAGGGAGCAATTTAGGGCCAGTAAAAATGATAACGGAGCAGTATAGGAGACTTAGGAACAGTTTGCTTATTATGATATTATATTATATTATATTATATTATATTATATTATATTATATTATATTATATTATAGTTATAGTATAAGCTGGAATTAAATATATTATCCCAGAAATGCTCAACGTAGGGAAAAGCTGCCACACATACAGTGCCTCAGTCCTCACATCCACTCCAACACTTAGGTGACTGTGCCATAATTTAAGCAGTGTGAGGTACCAACAATGAATTAGCTTAAGAGAAGCTTTTTTAATTCCTGCAGAAATTGTCTTAAAAGGGACATGAGTCCACATGGCTGGCTAAGAGTCCTACATTCTACGTATCTTTACTAGAGCTCCTAAACAGTTATACAGTTTGAGCTGTGTACATCTTATTAAGATCTCCTGCTTTGAAGGTAACTTCCATATAATTTGCAAAAGCTCTCCCCGCATGTTTTATTGTGCCAGTCTTTCTCAATGGACTTCTAAAACCCAACCAAATACTGGTACTGTACTTTGCATGATATTTAGCTTCCAGGGCTTTGCTGCTCTTCTGTTGTTAATTCAGTCTTATCTATTTTAATATGAATTTTCACAGAAGGTGCATACATCTTCTTTCTGGTGCAGGTTTGACCTCTCACAAATTTTGTCAAATTGTTGAATAACTTCCTCTTTCCCCCATTTTTCTCTCTTTTAAGTTTAGTAGAGTTGAACCGAATTTTTTGGCCTATTTTTTCTGCCACTTAGATTTTCCTGGAGGATTATTTTTCATTCTGATGTGATCTTTTAAATAGTTCTGAATATCACTGCCTGTGGCTCATCTATTGTGGTTATCTGTGGGAATGTAACCTGCATTTTGTGATTCCTCATTAGTATTATTTGCATGACAGCACAAAACATTGTGTCATTTGAATACTGATAAAGAATGCATAATTATCAGTCCAGAGATGTATGCTGGATATTTCTCCCAGTCATCTACCAGAATGGTTTCACAGACCAGTTTAAGGTGTTGTAGTGTCTTCAGCATTATTACCTGTTTTGAAGGTTATGTCATCAACTTTCACACCAAAAAGAAAGAAAGAAAGAAAGAAAGAAAGAAAGATACTATGGATAAGATATTTAGGTGAAATGTTTGTTTTAAAATTAATGTTATTATAGTTAATTTAATGTTCACAGATGGATTCCTCAGCTACAGAAATGACTCCATATGTATTCTCATATGGAAAGGGTTACATGAAATAAACATTACCAAAATGTTCTTATCTGGCTGCCATATTGGAGACAGTGCATTTCCTAATATGATTCTACATCTGATACATTTTGTAAAAAGGATATCTGTACTTTTGCAGAAGTGGACTCTCTTTACACAACTTAGGCTAATTATTGGCTACAGAATGTTTTGGGGCAGTGTTAATTTCTGTGTACCTTTATGCTTCCTATCTTAATTATGTTTACAGTATGTGGTAGATCTTAACTGTATTGTAACTGCATTTGTATGATACAGAAACCATACAAATGTTGTAGTCTCAACGACTGAGACTGCCCTTCTGCCCCCCCCCCCATTTCCTTATTTGAATGCAACTCAAGACATAAGGCAAGCCAATTCCTTCTAATTCAATTTTCTACAGTTTCATGGCCTTGAATTGATTTTGCTCTGAGTTTATGCTCTGGAAGAAAACTCCTTTGAGTAGGGCTGCACCTGCCTTCCATACTGAAATTCTGTGCTGTGGACATTCCTTTGAATTTCTGAGTTCTGACTGCCCTCAGCCCTACAGGTGCTGCCCTATAAGGTAGCCAGTGTTGATTCCTTCCCCTATGTCTTATCTACCAGTGTCTTGCCTTCACTACTGGTTATTCTTTTGTGACAAGTGGGAGCAAAGGGAGTATTGGCTCTGTAGTATCCTTGTGTCTGTACATGTGCAGATCTGCCAGTCAAGTTCACATCAACTCTTTTGTTGTTGCACACATGAGTTTGCACAGTTCACACCATTCTGCTTTGCATTAGTTGCACACCCAATTTTTATCAGTGGTGGAATAGCTGCTGCAGGCCAATTTGCTGATGTGATCACCGTACTGGGGGCTGCATGGGGTACAGAACTGTTGTTTTGATGGATCCTTCCATACCAACCATGATATTACTTTAACAGTTCCACTCACGTTCTACCTTGTCGGTTCAAGCATGGTAAAGAGGCAGCCTAGGAGAAGAAAACTGATGAGGATGGAGGCGTTAGCCTATTGTTAAGTGTGCCCATTGTTATCGTCCTTCCATCCCAAATTATAATAGAATCTCAAAGGCAGGTGAAAATCTCCAGGCTCTTCTGTGAAACCGGTAAGGTATCCTGAAGCTTTAGATAATGAAGGTTTATGTAAAAAGGATCTCTGGTATATAATATGGCTATCTACCCCATGTCATTGGTGTTCCATGAAATTTGGTAAATGTAGAAACACACTCAGAGGAGGTGTGTTCTAAGTTGTATTTCATGAAGACATCTTGAGGCTTTGAACCAGTAAGAGTTTGCTTGACTTTTTAAGAGCATCTGTTGTTGTCCTGCAGTTTCCAAGAGTGACTGATGCTTTGTATTTTAACTCTTTCCTCAGGGGATCATTGAAAACGTTTGTTCACACAGTACACCTTTTACAGAAGCAAACAGAGTTGGGATCCCTGCCTGTAGCTGATGTGTTACACAGGTAGGAAGAAGGCTTCTGGGGGCAATCATATTGCTATAGATCAAAGACTAATCTTAAAAATATACTCATGCATCAATGTTGGGATTTTTTTTAAACTTAGAGTGAGCAATTAGAAAACCCCATTCCCCACCCTTACCCAGAGCTATTTACAAACCAGAACTACACTAATAGTCCTTACTGTTCATACATAGGCCATCCACCATTTAAGTACCGTATTTTTCCATGTATAAGACTAGGTTTTTACCTAAAAAAAATATCAAAAATTAGGGGGCATCTTATACATGGGGCCATTTCCCCCCCATTTTCTTAAATCTGAGTCCCCCAAAATAGGGGCATCTTATAGACGGAACAGTACAGTATATTTTCATGTGCACTGTATGCCTGTCTTTAGCTAATCATTTCCAATTCATAGAAGCATTCCCCCCATTTCTAAACTTTACTTTGTATTCATTCTCTAAAGGTTGTTGCTTTTGGAAGGGGGGCCTGGATCACCCTCTTGTTTGCTTGGGGGCAAACACATGGTGTCCTGGGGGTTTGAAGATATGTTGCCAGCACCTGATGCCAACCCGGGCTCAGGCTCAGAAAATAAAGGTGAGATTTGTGAATTTAAAGAACAAGAACATTTCTGCATTGGGATTGCCTTGCCTTTTAAATAACCACAGTCTGAAGTTGTAAGGGTAGACAGGTGACAGCTGGTGCTGCGCAGACAGTCAGAAGGTATTTATTTGATTGATTGATTGATTGATTGATTGATTGCATTGGCACCCTGTTGTTCAGCCGAAAAGGCTCCCAGTGTAGCTTACATGGAAAGCCCTTGTGCACAAGGGGAGTCCACTGCAGCAGACACACATGTTATAATGTTGTTTGTACAAAGGTGGGATTTTACTGCTAGATATGGTTAAGTTGTTTCCCAGTCTGTAATATGAAAAATCATCTAACAAGTAGGAGACAAATATTGTACCACTCCTATTCAGGGTTCCAGCTAACTAGCCCCGCCTTCTTCAAGGGTACACCATTCCATTTCCCTTCCCACCCCTTTCTTTTCTGTGTGTTTTCCCTCAGACAGTCAACCAGCTTTTTGTGGCCACTGAGTGTGTTCAGTCCTTAGAGAGCTGTTTTGAGAGAGGGGTCCCCTCAGGTCGGGTGTGGGTTTTGTTTTGCTTTTTGCTACTTCGGTTGTGTGTGGATGATGCCATCTTGGCTGCCCAAGGATCAACTCTCTGAGGATGAGCTCACAGTTAATAGGATGATGAGTGCATGTGACAACAGGACCTTTGAATATTGGCCCTTGCAGTGTAATTTTCAAAACCGTTTGATGTATGAATGAAGTGTGTGTATGTGGTTTTTTATCCTCTTTCATGGTCTAGGGCAGCTTTACGTACTGGTACTGAAACCGATACTCAGTCCAGAAGTTGTAAGTAATCTGAGTGAAGTACAACACATCAAGGAGTCTTCTTCTAGCCAGTAGTGTCTGTGTTGTCCCAATAGTTTGAATGGGAAGCTGCATCTTCCCCCGCCACCCTCAAAATATTATGACTTTGGAAAAGGTTGTCTTCTAAAGGTTTGTTTCCAGTGTTCGAAACTCCTATTGTTCTAGGCGCATTTTGCGACAGGGAATTTCATTTGCGCAAGCAGTTTCTGAGCTCTGGGCGCAGTGTTGCGCCTAAGATTTCAGATTAAAATTGTGGAGTGGAAGGAAAGGAGGACCTTTATTCTGCCTCCCCACTTCCATCTACTCCTTGAAGATTGGAGAAGTGATGGGGGGGCAGGGGAAGGACTAGACCATGTGAAAAATGAACATAATATCTTAGCTGCAGTTCATTTTCAGCATTGCATTCTTGTTATAAAAAAAGCACGCCTAGACATTCCATTGTTGTGCCCATAACCTAGGTTTAAGGTGTCATTTAGCTCCTAGCTTTCATATCTCAGTTTCTTTTTTTTTCTTTTTTGGATTTGTTCTTATTATTTTATTGGGTTTTATAAACAAGAATAATGTTATACAAACAAGTATACCAAGTTTTCTCATGTTTTTCTAACACTGTTTCCTCATACAGATGCAGACTTAGGACGCTGCCTCGCAGCAGATGGGCTTTATCTTTATACAACAAACTCAGTTGGCAGAGGAATAAGCAAATTAGGATCTGGATTACATGGTACTTTACGGTAAGCTATGGCATCATTAAATGCTCAGTTTGTTTATATTGTCAATTACTGTATTTGTCATCCCAAACACAGGACAGCAAATGGTGTTGAGAGTCATGTCTGCAGCAGTCTTCTGTTGGTAGCTGCCCAGAGTGGCTGGGGAAACCCAGCCAGATGGGTGGGGTATAAATAAATTATTATTATTATTATTATTAGGATTCTGAACTGTAATAAATAAAGGTGCATCATAATTGAAGTGTAACTTCCCTTCTTTTCCCTTCAGAGGCTTTGTGTACTGCCGTAATGAAGAGTTGGAACCAGGCTGGGTTGCTTTTGGCAATGGCAAGCTTCTTCACAGACCCGTCTCTTTTGATAACAAACCTCACTCCCTTTTCCAGGTTATTGACCAGAATACCCTGCAGGTAAAGTAAAAAATTGGAGCAGCATCTTTAATTTCATATCCATGGCATAGTGTTTTTTTTGAAAATGTTTATCAGAGATTTTATAGTCCATTCAGCCACTTTTCTCTGTAGCCACACTTTACAAACAAACTCTCCTTGATAACACAGTGTTCCAGGTTCGCATCAAGACTCTGGAGACCTGCTGCTATTTCCCATTACCCTAGAGCAGAGCTTTCCAAACCGTGTGTCGTGACACATTAGTGTGTCGGCTGCATTGTGTAGATGTGTCGTGCAAACGCTGGAAAGGGGTTAGTTTAACCTTCGGTTTGCTAGTAAAACTGAATTACTGTGTCGAGAAATGCATGAGTAAAGTGTGTCACCAACATGGAAAGTTTGAAAAGCTCTGCCCTAGAGGGTGGCTTTGATAACTTGCAAGGCTGCCATTAGGGTGGGAGTGTACAGGTATTCCCCTGATAAATAAAGAAGATGCAGGACATGCCTACTTCCAGAAACCATTTTCCCCTTGTTATTTCACCTTTCTGTCAGTGTCCTCTGGAGACCGTTTGCAGTTTCCAAAAACAAAAAAAGAAAAGGGCCAGTGTATGTGTTATCTTTTCCTGTAGAACTTCTTAATCTAGCGATTTAAAAGCTTTATTGACTTTTGCCTTGAAGTGAAGAAATATTACTTGGATCCTGATAATTTCCCCCTACTGTGTGTATTTCAGAGATTACTGTAGCAGTTTCTCTTTGAAGGGTAGAAATCCAATATCAAGAACATCTGTGGCTCAGCAAAATATTGCATGCTAGCTGTATCGATGACTCATGGTCCTGATCCTAAGTCTTGATGTATCAGCAAACAAGTCACTAGCATGTGGTATATAAACTGCTTTGCCTGCATAATGCCTCCAAACAAGATGTTATGTCAGAGGTGCAGAGGAGAAATTAAGCTGGTTTTCCAGGCTGGTATTCCTGTACCAGAGTTGGGATGCGGGTAGCGTTGTGATGTAAACCACTGCACTTCTTGGGCTTGCCAATTAGAAGGTCAGCGGTTCGAATCTGCACGACGGTGATGAGCTCCCATTGCTCTGTCCCAACTCCTGGCAACCTAGCAGTTCGAAAGCACGCCAGTGCAAGTAAATAAATAGGTACTGCTGCAGTGGGAAGGTAAAAGCGTTTCCGTGCGCTCTGGCACTCGTCACAATGTCCCATTGTGCCAGAAGCAGTTTAGTCATGCTGGCCACATGAGCAGAAAAGCTGTCTGTGGACAAACGCCGGCTCCTTTGGCCTGAAAAGCAAGATGAGCGCAGCACCCCATAGTCGCCTTTGACTGAACTTAACCGTCCAGGGATCCTTTACCTTTACCTTTTTTTACCTCAGTCTAGGATGAGGGGATAAATGATTGTTGCTGCTTTTTCTGTCATGTTAGTTCTGTGCTTAGATTCTGTACTTAGAACTTGTAGCCACACATCTCTCTGGCTGTCATCTGCAAGTCTAATTTGAAAACATATAAAGCATTTAAAATCATATTAGTTATGTTCACAGTCTATTTATATACCTCATTTTGCACAAATGCATAAATGAAGAACCGATCTGATCATTTCCCAAATACTGATATTTACACTCCAGCTACCAAAAATGACATCTTCACTTGATGGAAATAATTTTCTCCAGTTTGTCCAGTAACAATCAATCCAACTTTAAACTATCAGTCATGGGCTCTTCATTTTTGTTTGCTCCTTTTTTGTGAGGGTGGGGCCAGGCCAGTGAAGCAGAAATGAAGCAGTTGGGGCTTTGGCCTGATGCAGCAGGGCTCTTCTTATGTTCTGGTTGATTAAATAGGATTGTAGTATTGTACTTGCAAACTGTAATTGCTGTTGGTTGTGTAAGAATATGTTAGATACCTCATATATGTTAAAGATACTCCTTTTCCAGTTAAAATGGAAATCATGCAAAATGTATATAGTGCGATGTGAGACTTGGTTGTAAAAATGAAGCAATAGAGTAAATAATCTATTTAGTTGTAAAACAACATGATTTAGCTGTCGGATTTGCACCATTTTCTTAGTAAGCATATGAAGTATCAAAGGGAGACTGATGTAAATAAAATCTTTTTCTTGCTTATTTAAATCATCAAGTCTTTCCCAGTTGTTCCTGGAGATGCTGGGAGCTGAACCTGGGATTTTCTGTTTGCAAAGTAGGTGCTTCACGTATCGGCCCTCCCAAGTTCAAGGAAGTCAAGTAAAATCGAACATTGTGAGGATGTGGGAATTGATGGGAGTGCTTATTTGGTTATTGAGTGAATTTTTTTTTTAAAAAACCACAATAGCAACATTTCAGTGTGCTTGATTGGCAAATGTAAGTTTGCAAAATGTGAGTGCTTTTGTTTTGTAACAATTTTAGCGAGGTATCTGGACAAAGCAAATTTGGTTTCCAGTACTTTCCTTTATAGTAATACCTCCGTGAACGTCCACCTTGTCTAGCGTCCATTCCGGTGAACGTCCATGGCAAACCCGGAAGTACCGGAACGGGTTACCTCCAGGTTTGCCGCTTGCACATGTGCAGAAGCGCAAAATCACACTTCATGCATGCGCAGAAACGCAAACCACTCTGCGCACAGACGTGGCGCTTTGCCCTGCGTCCTTTTCGGCTAGTGGCTGGGCTCTGGAACTGATCCCGGCTGCAAAACAAGGTACAACTGTATAGGTAGGTATATTCAACAGTCCTACAAAGCATAAAAATTGGCGTTAATTATAAAATGAGACAAGTGAGCTAGTCATTTGCAGAATTCTTCAGTGGTAATGGCTTGGCATATTATCTGGGCTCAAGCCCATGGTTTAGATCTCTCTGGATTAATCACAAGATGGTAACCATGAGATTGTATAGTTGATGGCTCATGGTTTGTCCATGAGAGCTAAACCATGAGACAAGGTTTGGATGACATATTAAGCCAACCTATTGACCAGGAAGGAGTAAAGCACCTTAGCATTACATGTAAACTAGACCAGTTTATCATGTCAGTGTTCATGAGAGTTAGTACAGCATATTTTTTATCCCTTCTCCTCCCGTCCTCTCTCTCACCTTCCTGTCCCCTTTGCTTTTATGCAATGCTACAGGTATGTCAGCTTCTCCCAATGCCAGCAGATCACTTTCCAGTTGGCAGCACTATGACCACTGTGCACCTTTCTTCGGATGGCACCTACTTCTATTGGATTTGGTCTCCTGCAAGCTTGAATGAAAAAACACCAAAGGGACACTCTGTCTTCATGGATGTTTTTGAGCTCGCAGTGAGTGCTGTTACAAAGTGTGTGTTTTGGGGGGGAGTGGCGATAGGAATTGGGCTTTACTCTGTAACTTAAGTTAGTGCCTGAGCTTCCTTTCCCCCTCCTCCCTCCTGGTCCCTTTTCCATTTGTGTCGTCTTAGATTGTGAGGGTAAGGGACCATATTGTAAGCTGCTTTTTTGGCCAAGGAGCAGGATGCAAATGCCTTTAATGCTTAAAGCTAGTTACTGCTTGTTGTTTACAGAGTACTTCCAATTTGCAAAATATTTTCCCTTCTACGCCTTGTAGCTGTGACTACTCCATCTCTGTCTTCCACTTCTCCATTTGCATTTACTTGCTGCTGAATGTGTGTCCTGTGTACCATTTGATATTTTATTTCTCATGTGTTCATCCCTTTGTTTCATTATTATAAAATGCCCAAAGCCAATATCTTTCTCATTGCATTGTGATCAACGCTGATGCTGCTCAGGATGGGCAGTCTGCATCTCATAATTAAGGTTCATCCCTCCCCCATTTGAGCCTGTGCTCAGGGACTAGAGTTTGGGGTGCATTCCCCCCCCCCCCCAGACAAGTAATGCTCTGTGTTGTCTTGGCTCATTGGACTAGGTGGAAAATGGCGCCTGTGTGGCCAATCCCCTCCAAGAGCGGATAATACTCATGAGGAAAGAGGGGGATTCGGCAAAAAGCATCAATGAGATGCTTCTGAGCAGGCTTTCAAGGTACAGAGCCTCTCCCTCAGCAACCTTGGCTGCCCTGACTGGCTCCACCATCTCCAATACACTGAAAGAGGACCAAGCAGGTGAGGAGGGGGTTTGTTTTAATGATTTTGCACCTTGATTTGCTTTGACAAGCAGAGTCCAGTATTAAGGATAATTTTGCTTCTCATGATCCTATGTGTCAGAGCACACCAGGAGCATCTCCTGCACAGTCTCTGCTGGAAGTGTGGGGTCCTCTTGCTTCAGATGAAGGCATTATCTTGGTAGATGGTGTCTCTTCTCAAGATCCTACATTGTAACACAAGTAACTGTAGGCTTCTCTTTGGGGTTTGAATCTCGCTTGTCCATCCATCCAGCTTTCATCCCAGAATTTAGCTCCCCCCCCCCCCTTCTGCCTTTTTCATGGGCAACTCCTTTTTTTTTTTTTTTTTTTTGCTTCTCATGATGTTCATCTGATCTTTTCAGCTGCTAACACTAGTTGTGGTCTGCCTCTAAAAATGCTACGAAAGACTCCAATATACACATGTGGGACTTATTTGGTGATGTTAGTCCCACCCCCGGGTGGCTCTGGCAGCTCTGCCACACGGTCGCTCTTTGGTGGAACAAGTGGCTTGTCATCCTTGAAAAGTAAGTCCTCTCCAGCCTGCCTTCTTGCGCCCTCTGAGTTGGTTTGGTTTTTTTAAAACCCAGCAAACTGATTTGCCATGCATCTTGCACTGCCTTTCCGCTTGGTCCCTAGATAATTCTCTTAATGTATCCAGTGCCATTATATTTATTTATTGTAAATCATTATTTTGCTCCATCTGTCCACCTTAAATAAGGCACTTCTTCCAAGTTTATTTCTCAGTCGTTGATTTGAGCTAGCTGGGTATAGCCCTGAAACCTATTTCCAGCACAGGGCTTAGTGTTCAAATTTGATGAAAATATCTGCCCAGTTGACATATAAAATGGGGGTGAGGGTATGCTTTGATGCAGCTTTGATGCAGCAGAGTTCCTTTTCTTGCAGTCGCTTTTCTTTTAGCCCCACTCTGATACTGAAAGATTCTCGGGGAGCTGTAATTGCTTGGGGCAGTGAGCACAGCAGAGGGAAAGAGGGGTGGGTTTCATTCCTCTCATCTCCTTTTCATGTAAGACTAGACACTCCTCCACCCTTGCTTTGCATGTGAATGTGACAGTCACATGACTAAAATACACATGACTGCCCTGCCCCTGTTGAGAGCATAGAATTGTAGAATTGTAGCGTTAGAAGGGACCACAAGGGCCATCTAGTCCAACCCCCTGCAATGGTGGTGCTACTGTTCCTGGACAACATGCTTATATAGTACCCACATTTTTCAGGCCAAGGGGCACCTTCCAGAAGCTGCATATCAGTAGTGGGTGTAGTCAGAGGCAAAAGTGGGTAGTACGGTGGATGTGACTCTTACCGTTGTATAGTAGGCTACATTCCAGCAATACAAAAACCCAGGGGTTTCTATGCATACACTACTCTCTGTTCAGGCAAACAAGAGGGATTATCACAGCTCAATGAGACATTCCAGCCAGGCAAAGGCATTCAAGAAGGTTGTAGAGCTAGTCTGGGCAGAGGGCCTGGCCTGGGGAGAGTCCCAAGGGTGGATAGAGAGCACGCAAGGGCTTCTTTTGGCCCGTAGGTCTGACCTGCAACATATGGAGGGAGGCTTGGGGTTGCCAGCGACCTGTGGGGCTTCAGCTGAAGTTTGGGAAAAGCAGGTAGAGTTTCCAGGGCAAAAGGCTTCCAGTTAAGTACAAGCCTCGGTATCTCGATTCTCTCACTGTAGAAATTAAATAACTGTCTGTGTTTAACAATCAAGCTCCTGTGCATAACGCACAGTTCAAATAAATATGTGAGCTTTCAAGGGATTGATTGTAGGCTCTCTGTTTAAAGTTCTGGCTTCGAGTCTGGTGTACAGTATCTCAGATGGACAGTTTACAAGTCGAGCGGATCTCATTGATGCTGCTGGGAGCTCACTTGGACGCGGTGCTCTTGTTCCTGGTCTTGGTAAGGAATTAATATGCAGTTTTAGATGCAACTTGGTAATGGCAATAATGGCGTTTGATGCCCTTGATTACAGGTTTCTCTGAGAAGAATCTGGCTTGCTTTAAACAGCTAATCTGTTCAGACACACCTCTTTTTTTCTTTTTTAAAGTAACATAAATAATCTGCCAAAGTAGGAGAAGGCTAATAAAGTTTATAATAACAATATATGTGTATAGGAGAATTGCTTGAAACTGTATATTTGCTCTAAACCTTGGCTGACCTAAGGTGCCATTGGCAGTGTAATGGTGGTGGGTTTTTAACGTTAGCATTTGTGGATCGTGGCAGAGGGGAGATCAGACAGTCGTTTCTTGCTTTATTTTGTACCATCGATAGCAATATCTATAAATCTATTTGCAAAGTAAACACCAGCCTTGGAGTGGTGGACACTGGAGTGCTTTCTGTGGTTGAATGAAGGCAAGGGAGGCAGTCCATTAAAGCAAGCAGATCTATGGGGGGGGGGGAGTGCTTTTACCAGTTTCCCCCCAAAATCAGGTAAACTAGAAAATGTGTAAAAATCTGAGTGGCAAATAAGTTGCTATCTTGGAAACATCTCTTATTAGATGTAAGATTCATTGCAAGAAGACCTCCCTAGCCGTTGGCTTAGCTGCTGAGCTGTTATGGAATGCTTAGGAACAGTCTTTACCTCTGAGGAATAAAAACAAAGAAAAGTCCTTTAGGACCAAATGAAGCTGTTGGTGAGAAGGGGTGCAGAGGAGGGAGGAGGTGCATGTGTATGTTAAGAGGAATTGTTACCAACCGTAAAGGCATCTGTCTGGACCTGTTTTGCATTATAAGCCACTTTTGATAAAAAGAGCTATTGATTGTTTTTGTTCAGGAGCGTGCTATGATGCTATGAATAACATGATCTGGACATGCTCGAACGACTATATTGATCAATGGTGCAATCCAGGGAACCAAGCCTTCCATTACGTTTGCCAGAGGCTAGGAGTCAGCCATATAATTGTGGAACCAAAAGGTGAGGGGGAAATCAGCAGTCAGCACTCTGTACAAAGTCATTGTTAGTGAAATGTGAGATGGACAGCCTGGATCAGTGGGCATTGCCTTTGAGCCATGCTGCACCTGACTGAGAAACCAGCAGGGCAGAACAGCTCTTTCATACAAGGTTGGTGAGGGTATATATAGAACAGAACTTCCTTTGATCAGAACCAAAATAATAATCAGGGTGTTTGAAGTTCTCCTGCTTTTGAAGTTACAAACTACAAGATGCTGGGATCTTTCCTTTGAATTTCTGTGGAATTCTGCTGAAGGATGGCAATTGACTATTACAGCTGCAGGAGAAGGCCACAAAACGGTGCTTCTCTGAATGAAAACATTAGCAGTGAAATAATCAGGTATTGATACCACATCATCAGCTATATAGCACAAATTGTAGTATGGGGCAAACTTCAACATGTTTACCCTGTCGAAAGTCTCATGAAGTAGTTTGTTAATTGTCTTCCATTTGGAAAAAATGGGTTTGAGAGGTGGTGGCTTGCAAAGGCCAAACCAACAAATCCACGTCAGAGGGATCCAAGCTGTGCAAAATACCCTTGCATCAGCACTGCATGTATGGTTGCTATTCCCAATTATTGGAAACTTGTGGGCAGCTACACTCAATCTCCATGCCCTTCTCTTGCTTCCCTTCCATCCATATAAATATATGAAGATGCCTTATACTGTCAGACCATTGGCCCACCTAGATGTCTACCTAGTGTTGCTTATTCCAACTGAGAGTGCCTCCCCGAAAAAACAGATTTGGATATTCCACAAAAGAGGAAGGGTATCTTTTTATATGCGACGACGGCAGCAAGAGTTTTGATCGCAGCAAAATGGAAGAGTAATGAAATCCCCTCTATACAAGAATGGATCCAAAAGCTGACGGAATATGCCGAATTAGATGGTTTATCGGAAAAAATAAAGAATAAATCAAAACAGGAATTTGTTTCAGAATGGGAGGTTTTCAAAGAATATCTGAAAAATAAATATAGTAGTTTAAATTCTGTTGCAGCATTCGAGGAACTTCAGTAATAGTTGCAAGGTAGATGTAAGAAATTAGATTTATTGAGAATAAGTTTAATTATGATAAAAGTGTGTATTGGCAATAAGTAATATGAATTTGAAATATGGAATAGACAGGAGGTTGGGTCTTTAGTGTTAAGACCAATAGATGTTTTATTGTTTGCTAAGAAAATTATGTGCCTATGGTTATTTTTGTAATTTGTGTGTAATTTGGTATTTGTGTTTTTTTGTTCTTTTTTCTTGTTGTATAAATTAAAAACTTTTTTTTTAAAAAAAAGAGAGAGTGCCTCCCCGAGATCACAAGCACCAAACTTCACCATTCTACTTATAACCTGGAAACACTGAGCCTCAAACCTGGGAATTCTCTGTTTGAATTCCACACAGTTATTTGAATATTTGGGGGTGGGGAACCTTATGTTTTAGACTAGGTACAGTTGAAAGGCACAGAATGAATA
The DNA here is from genome assembly GCF_965112155.1 of Podarcis liolepis. NCBI lineage: Eukaryota > Metazoa > Chordata > Lepidosauria > Squamata > Lacertidae > Podarcis > Podarcis liolepis. The sequence continues at coordinate 9,755,247 of NC_139561.1, read as the reverse complement.
AACCTTGACGATACCTTGAAATTCACACTGCCGATTTATAAAACGTTTCTTACTGCTTTAGGAGATGCCATAACCACAAATGAGGTTATCAATCAATTACTGCACCATGTTGGTGCTATGTGTATCCATCAACTCAACCTGCTGGCAGCGAGTAACAACCTTCCAATCACAAACTTTCTGGGCAAGCAACACCCAATCGAGGGCCATCATCTTAGCAGCATTTGCGACATTATGGAGAAAGCTATGGTCAATGGGGACACCTGCATTATACGCTGCATCTTGGTTGTCTTCCAGGTGCGTGCTATCCTAGTGTAATTGTGCTGTCCTAATGTAATTGTTTGCTTTTGGATTGGGGGTGTGGGATACTCAGGCAAAGTACCGTATTTTTCGCTCTATTGGACGCACTGGACCATAGGAGGGGGAGAACAGGGAAAAAAATTTTTTTTTATTGTTCTCCCCCTCTAAGTCAAGGTGCGTTCTGTGTGTTCAAGGTGCGTTCACCCGAAGCCTCCGGAGCCCAGCGGGAGTTCCCGCTGGGCTCTGGAGGCTTTGGGTTCCTTTCGACCTGCTCTTTGGGGCTAGCGGGGGGGTGGGGAGCACTGCTTCTCCCCACCGCCAGCCTCCAAACCAGGTCGGGGAACAGCAGGAAGGTGGCGCTCCGCCTCCCCACTGTCCCCCGAGCTTGTGGGGCTGGCGGTGGGGAGAAGCGCTGCTTTTCCCACCGCCAGCCTCCAAACCAGGTCAGGTTTGGAGGCTGCTATCCGCCGAGCTCCCCAGGCTTGTGGATATCTGCTCAGCGTGCCCCAGGCTTCGGGATGTGGGCACTCCCACCGAGCTCCCAAGGCTTGTGGACAGCTTCCTGAAGCCTGGAGAGCGAAAGCCTGCATTTGCTCCATAGGACGCACACACATTTCCCCTTCATTTTTGGAGGGGAAAAAGTGTGTCCTATAGAGCGAAAAATACGGTGCCCTTAGTGGGAGTGGTGGGATATGTAAGGATTTTCTCACTCTTCCTGTGAGCAGAGTCAGAAGTGCTGGAACTGAATTGGAGCATTGGTGGGTTCTTTCTCAGTCATGGAAGCTTTATCCAAGAGAGGTGTTCTTGATGGTATTCTGCAGCAATTGTTGTAAGCATTATCAGACCCACCTGTTTCAGCTAACTTGTGTGGTTACGTCAGTAGAGGGCAGAGGAAATGTTCACATTTTATTCTGTTTTTTCTTGAGGGACTTTTGCTTTTTGTCCCTCACCTTTGGTCACTGGAATGAAGCTGGTGAGAGGGGTTGTCCACCTTTTTTGAGTGTATGGTCACACCTGCAAACTGAAGCAATTGTTACAGGCATCATACATGCGCTCTGCTACCAACCACACACTGCAAACTAATCTGTTGGCTCCAACTCAGTGCTTCTTTTAAATCTCCTTTCAGTGAGAGTGGGGACCCTGTGGGCATGGCAGAGACTACAATAAATTATATTGATATAAATAAGTAAACCATCAGATTCCATATACTCTTTTTATGGTACTCACTTACTCATATCTGACAATTCAACATGAGCATTTGTACAAACAGTCCCATGTTTGTCCTTGCAGGTGGTTTTTAAATTTTTCTTCAGCCCTCAAACCGAGAAGAATCGTGACATCGTAAGACGATCCGGCCTCTTGCTTTGGCAGTTACTGATGGCACCAGAGGACCAGATCAGCCCTGAGATTCAGAAGGAGGTCTGCCTGGCAATCACGTATGTCCTCTTAGCTCACTACAATCAATCAAATCCTAAAAATCCTGTAGTCCTTGTGAAGATAATACTTTCAAGGCCTGACTTGGTAAAAACCACAGAGCAGCCATTCTAAGCTACATTATAGTGAAGTGTGAATTTTCTGTGCTTTACACTAGGACTTGGCTGAACCTAGCCCAAAGGAAGGCAGCTAGTTTGGTCACCAGTATATGCTAGGCTTCCTCCCTGTCTATTCCAGGTCACTGGGTGTTTTTTTGGGAAGGAACTTCTACTGTCACTTTCCAGCCTGCTTCTTGTTAAAGGTAAAGGGACCCCTGGCCATTAGGTCCAGTTGCGGACGACTCTGGGGTTGCGGCGCTCATCTTGCTTTATTGGCCGAGGGAGCCGGCGTACAGCTTCTGGGTCATGTGGCCAGCATGACTAAGCTGCTTCTGGTGAACCAGAGCAGCGCACAGAAACGCCATTTACCTTCCTGCCGGAGCGGTACCTATTTATCTACTTGCACTTTGACGTGTTTTCGAACTGCTAAGTGGGCAGGAGCTGGGACCAAGCAACGGGAGCTTACCCCGTCATGGGGATTCGAAACGCTGACCTTCTGATCAGCAAGCCTTAGGCTCTGTGGTTTAGACCACAGCGCCACCCATGTCCCATTGCTTCTTGCTAGCTGAGGTTAAAAATCTAAAAATGAGAGGAGGTTGTGGGTGGGGTGGATATTTGCCAGACAACACCCAAGCTTTGTCATTGGGTTCTGTCTTATACAGGACGCTTGCAGCACACAGTAGTAGAGAATGTAAACCTGTTGTTTAAATGCATAACTTTAAAATTAACCAGCTGGCCAGCCTATTTCCCAGCTTTGGGCATTACACTCTTAGGAGGCCATCAGTTAAAATGGTCAGAAAGTTCTAGATAGTTGGTATCAGCTATATAGAAGAAAGCAGGCATTTCTACCATCTACTTTAGGGTGACTTTGAAGTTCTGTTGTGAGAGCTACTGCTGCTGGTGCTGGTTGGGCATAGTTCTTTTGGCTAGTTGTAGTTAAAAGGTTAAAGATGGTCCCCACTCTTCTATCTGCCACTTCTTTCATCTTTTGGCCAAAGCATGGGGAGCGTCACAGTCCTGCGTTAAGATAACCAGATAGTGTACATCTAAAGGGCAAAGGGCATTCATCTTGGGCAGGCATAGGCAAACTCGGCCCTCAAGATATTTTGGGACTACAATTCCCATCATCCCTGACCACTGGTCCTGTTAGCTAGGGATGATGGGAGTTGTAGTCCCAAAACATCTGGACGGCCGAGTTTGCCCATGCCTGATCTTGGGTGTCGCATTTTCCTGTATATGGGACACACTCCAAAACTTGAGAAAACTTGCAGATTTATATTTACGAGGTGCAGTGTTCTCAGTTCTGGAATAATAACAGCGTATTTTGGATCCAAAGCCTGTTTTTTTTCAGCCATGTTGATTGATGTTAGAGAAGTATTAACTGGTTGCTGCACTGTATGACCAGATAATGTTGTTGAAGAAACTTGGTTTAATTCTACACTGGTGAAGTGTAGAATTAAATTTTCAGAGTGTAGAATTAAATTAATAGCCACCCAGCTGAGTGCTGGACTTTGATATGGCAAACTTGAGTTCAAATTCCTCCTGAGCCACAGGCTGACTGCATAGCCTTGGATGAGTTGCAGTTACTTAGCCTCAGATCCTCTTCTATGAAATAAGAGTATTCTTAATTTACTTCACTGGGTACCGAATGCAATAGAGATTGTACATTGTGTAAGTTGCTAGCAAACATTTCAAGAAATGACACAGGTAAGACTTAAACTAAAATACAATTGCTTCTGTAGTATGCTTTCCTTGCTCCCTGTGGCACAAGCAGCAGCAATAACAGACAATTAAACAAAGAGGAAAAAGCATGAGCGTTTTCATTCCTTTAACTGTAGAAGCAGTTGCTTGCTTGAACCGTATTTCCCATAAAATAATTCTTAGTTTGAATCTGGTTACATAACAGGGTGGAAAAGGCTTCCTTTTGATATCCAAAGAGGCCCCTTTTGATCATAGTGGTTTTCTTTGTATATATTATTATTACATTTACTTTTCCTCCAAGGAGCTCAAGGTAGCATACATAGTTTTCTTCCTTGTTTTATCCTTGCAACAACCCTGTGAGGTAGCTTAGTCTGAGATAGTGCAACTGGAAGATTACCCAGTGAGCTTCATGGTTAAGTGGGAATTTGAATCCTGGTCTCCTAGGTCTTAGTCCAGCCTACTCACCACTTCCCCAAACTGTCTGTTGATGGCCTTCTTGCTTAACCATTAACATCATTCAAAAAAACCCAACATTCCTGACTTTTCTTTTATACTCAGGAAGCTAATGCTATTTTTTTTCAGAAAGGTAGTCTCAATAGTCTGCAGAAAGAAAGAAAGAAGACAATGTTTATGGTACAATTAATCTGCTAGATTTTAAGGTGCCCCAATACTCTGTCATGCTGGCCACATGACCTGGAAGCTGTACGCCGGCTCCCTTGGCCAATAAAGCGAGATGAGCACCGCAACCCCAGAGTCGGTCACGACGGGACCTAATGGTCAGGGGTCCCTTTACCTTTTAATACTCTGTTGCTCTGTCTTTGCAGATACTAAATGTTACCTTTTCCCCCCTCTTCTTTAAGCTCTGGTCTAAATAACCTGTATCCTGGAGAAGTGGAAATTAATAACTTGCTTAAGTTGGTTTTAACAGAAGGTAAGTGTTTTCACTAAGACTGTAATGAAAATTCATTGTAGGCAGCTTCCACACTGATCTTTTGCTCTAGAGTAGCCATGTTTTCCTGACGTTGTCAACAAATATCTCCCTATCATGCCTTTCCTGTTCAGCTTCTACTGTATTCCAGAGTGCCAAAATCCAGCTCTTTCCCCCCTCCAGATGCCCCAGATGTAGGGGGCCCATTGTGCTGCCATTCTGGCTGGTTGTGACCTGTATAGATTATGCTAGCCATTTCATTCCATGGAAATCAGATCTGTCAATGTAACCCTTCCCTTTCCAAATCCATGATTAGGAGCACAGTGAGGGGAGGCGGGAGTATTTAACCAATAATAATAATAATAATAATAATAATAATAATAATAATTTATTATTTATACCCTGCCCATCTGGCTGGGTTTCCCCAGCCACACTGGGCAGCTCCCAACAGAATATTAAAAACACGATAAAACATCAAATGTTAAAAGCTTCCTTAAACAGGGCTGCCTTCAGATGTCTTCTAAAAGTCAGATAGTTGTTTATTTCCACTACTGAGAAGGCCCTCTGCCTGGTTCCCTGTAACGTTGCTTCTTGCAGTGAGGGAACCGCCAGAAGGCCATTGGAGCTGGACCTCATTGCCTGGGCTGAACGATGGGGGTGGAGACGCTCCTTCAGGTATACTGGGCCGAGGCCGTTTCACAGTAGTCTCAATGAAAACCAGCATTTGGGCTTGGAAAAAGTGGACTTCACACTTGGCTGCAGAGTTTTAGAAGTCTGGAAGCAGAATTTGTATTCCATTTCCAGTTTACAGCAGAGCAGCAATGCTTGGTAGCTGCTAAATCATCCACATCTAGAAGCATCTACCGGCTAAAAGTATATGGTCCGGAACGCATAGTCTGCTGCACATTTAATAAGAAATATTTTCATCTAGCATGAATTTACAGCTGAGGCCAACATCTATATATAGCCAGTTTCCCGCATGAATTATTCCCTTGTAGGAGACAGAAACAGTGGGCTTGCCCAGCTTCGAAATGTGATCATGACTAACCTGGCTGAGCAGCTTCAGAACAACAGATTTGGCAGTGAAGATGATGAGCATTACAGGTAAGTGACATGGGTCTTCCTGCATGTAAGGGATGTAATTTGCCTAGTGCACATTCTGAAAGCTCTGGATCCTATCCAATGAAGACTTCTCTCAGAGTTGCTGCTTCTGTCGTACAGCTTCCAAGTGTTTCATCACAGCTTGCTTGGGGCCAGTGGCCCCTTTAAAAAGGAATGGAGGTGGCACAAATCCTGTGTCTTACTAAGCAACAGAAAAGGAACAATTAGTAACGGTTTCAAGAAACAATAATCACAACAACAGAAGCCTACAAGAAATTGTTTGGGGGTTTTTTTTGTAGCTTCAGGCCTGTTGATTTTCCCCTCAAGAAGGGTGTCTAAAAACTGAGTTCAAATCCCAGAGAAGATTTGGCAGTAAGATAAATAATATGGTACATCCTCCAGAGAGCCAGTGCTACAAGGACAGAATCTCAGAATCTTGGATCATAATATATGTTTTTATTATTTATTTGTTTATTTACTGCTTATCCTTCACCCTGAGGTCTTAGGACGGTTTACAGCATTACAATACAATATTAGAAGCAGATTAAAACAATCCTAAAAATATACACTTCAAGTGTCAAGTCCATGGTAACGAGTTACATCTTCAGCCTTCTCTGGAAGCTGTATAATGAAGGTGCTAGACACGTCTCTGTGGGGGAGGAGTTCCACAAAATGCCCTATCCTGGGTCGCCAGGGAAGAGGAACTACAGTGGTGCCCCGCAAGACGAATGCCTCGCAAGACGGAAAACCCGCTAGACGAAAGGGTTTTCCGTTTTTGAGCTGCTTCGCAAGACGATTTTCCCTATGGGCTTGCTTCGCAAGACGAAAACGTCTTGCGAGTGTTCCGATTTTTCCCCGCTTCCCCCCCTTTTTTCTAAGCCGCTAAGCCGCTAATAGCCTTTTAGCCGCTAATCCGCTAAGCCTTTAATAGCCGCTAAGCCTTTAATAGCCGCTAAACCGCTAATAGCGCTAATTCGCTAAGCCGCTAATAGGGTTGCTTCGCAAGACGAAAAAACCACTAGACGAAGAGACTCACGGAACGGATTAATTTTGTCTTGCGAGGCACCACTGTACTAAGATAGCCCCCTCTACCAAGAGGGTATGTAGGAAAGGAGGCGTTCTTTCAGATATTTCAGGTCTGTGTCGTTCAGGGCAAGTTATTTTGAAAGTACTTCAGATCAAAAGAGATACTCAAGCCCTAGATCTTTACTTGCTATACTCACTCTCCATGGACATAACATAAAAACATGTGACTGAAAAACTATGGGTAGTATATTAAACAAACAAACAAACAAACAAACAAACATTAGATTGCAAGACAGATAAAGGAAACCATTTGTTGCAGTTTTAGGAAAGCTCATTTGGAACAACCAAACAGAAGTTTGAAAGTGTGAATTTGCAGTCCTCAGCAATTAAATGATGACATAAAATGATCTGTTTTATATTTCCCCAACCACCACCACGCACAACTCTCTTGTGCACAGCAATTATTTGCAACGAGATCCCCTTTGGATCTCTATGGGCAGTGCAAACTGTCAGAAGGCCCAATCCACAGGGAGTTTCCTCTGCTCAGGCATTTGCTAGGTACGCGTTTGCCTGCATCAGAAAGCTTCTCATAAATTTGTGCTCCCGTTTCTGGGATCTAGAGTGCTAGAGTGCACCAGTGGAGTTTTGAGCTTGGAAGCACAGACCCCCACACCACCCAGCCCACCCATGTAGTGGGGTGAAGCAGCTGCCTTGGGTGGCAGAAGCCCCCAAAGCAGCCTCACCTGTGTCTCTGCCACTGGCAGCTGAGAGATCTTATGAGATCTCTTGCCTAAAACTAACTTTGATGCTGGTGCCACTTCTCTGACAGCAGAGGCAGGGGCACTGAGGTGGTGCTGGCAGAGGTGGGTGGCGTGGCAGAGCAAGGTGGCGCAGACTTCCTGTTTTGTCTCACATGTTGCAATGGGACATGCCGCCATGATCCCAGCAGTATCAAAAACGTTTGAACCCCCCCTCCCTTTTAAGGAGTTTGTTGTAAGGTATAGGGTCCTGCTCTTAGATATGTGGAACTATCCTGTAGCTGTAGACAGATGTAAGTTAAGTAAATAAAAACATGGTTGTGTCTTTTATGGTAGCTACTAGTTCACCATTACCAAAAAAACTGAATTTGCTTGCACATGAGTGTTTTTGTTTCCAGTACTGAACCCTCACCATTTTACCATATATTTCCTACATTTTTAAAGACTAAACGATGAACTTTTGCACTACATTCTCAAGATCGTTGTCCGAGAATCATGTATCTTAATCACCAAGTGCCAAACTGTATCCAGAGATGAATTTCAAAGGCTCCTCTCAACTGTGCCTGTGAGTAACACCTCCTAGCTTGCTCTTTTTTCCAAAAGGGCCTCTTGTTTTATGGGTACAGCCAGGATAGGGGCAGTGCAGCAGTCTCTGCAAGGTTTAAGGGGAGCATTTGGATTGTCAAATGTTATAGATGAGCCTGCAAACCTCACTGATTGTTTTCTGGATGCCACCTGCATGCCGATGTATTGACACACAGGAGGAACAAAGACTTATGTACCTAGGAGAGTTTGGAACTTGTGATTCAGATTGTACTAACAGGCAGCAGCTGCTGATTCTGCTCTTCCAGTTTCTTTCCCAGCCTCACCTAGGAAGAGCAGTCTTATACTTTGTCCTGCCATGAAATCGAGCACCTGGCTAAACCGGCATGAACCTTTCCATGCTGTCTGCTGTGAGTGTTTGGCCAGATGTCTGATAATGCCTTGCATCCACATGTTGCCCTGCTCTGTCTCCCTGCCACTTACTTTGAACGGCAACCACACAAAAAATAATCCTAATTAAGAGCTAATGTTAGCATGGTAGTTAAAAGTGAATGGCATGACGGGAAGTCCGGTTTAAATCTTGGCATTAGTGGTAAAACTCAATGAACAAACCAGTGTTGATTGCTTTTAATGTGATTTTTTATTTTAGACTGTATTTTAATCACTTTCAAGCTGCTTTTGGTTCTGTCTGTAGAAAACTGGGGTATAAATAAAAACAGATGAATGGATCAGAATCAAACCAAGCCAGTCTGTTTTAGCCTCAGCCCTCACTGTAATAGTGTTTATCTTGCTACATTTTTATCCTCCCTCATTTGCTCAGAGCTGCAGCCTTCCTGCTCATTTATCTTTGTAACAGTCATGAGAGGTAGGTGAGTGTGAGTAAATGACCCAAGCTTATCCAGTGAGTTTTGCACCTAAATGGGAAACTGAACCTAGTTATTTCCATTGTTTTCTGGCACAGTTTTGCCACTATACCATACTGGCTGCATAATGAACATAACAATCCTGACCTGCTTTACAGGAAAGTCATGGGGTTAGGAAGAAGCAGCCTGAATATTTGGGTTATGACTATTTTGGAAGTATAGTACAAATGGGTACTGGTGTGGGAAGTAGTGGAGGGGGGCAGATTTAGACCAGTGTACTGTGCTAATTGAAATGCTGGGCCCAAGCCATCCAAAGTCTGCACCAAGAATAGCAGAATTCTGTGTCCTCTCTAGGCATGCAGATTTGCATAACTACTTCTATTTTGCATCATTTTGGTTTTGCCAGTTGTGGAGGAGGGCTAAGGAGTTAGGCAGAGCATTGGAGCTCTCCTGCTCTGTTACTTTCTACTTTCCACTCCTGAGATTTCATCAGACATTTCCTCACACTTTGAAGCATATCTGAAGAGCCAATAAGGGCTAGCAACTTGCTTCAAGTAAAAAAATGGAAGCATGAGGTTTTCAGGAAGCTGAATTCAATTTAGGTTTTCTGTGCCCCCATGAAATCAAAGCATAAACTATACAGCATTGTTTGAAACTTACAGTTACACTGTGTACTGCAATAAATATGTTGAGATCCCATTCCCACTCTGTTGACCTTTCTAGAATGTATCCATTGATCCCTGTGAATTGAGCTTTGTTTTAAGAATTAATTTGACTGTTGCTTGCCTATGTGTCAACTAAGCAAAATCCAGCAATTTGTGACACATCTCTCAAATTTTAGCTTGAGTTAGTGACTCTTTTGTTACATTCTTGTAATGCACTGCAGAGCTGTGACAGTCTAGCAGGGGAATGATTTGACATTTCCCTGTTCGTTTTCTTCCTTTGTGTTTCAAAAATAGCACACAACCTTTTTCTGTACTGATTTTCTAGTTGAAGTGTTGAGATGATAATGCAAATGGTGCTCATTTATATTAAAGGCTGCCTCTTCTTGCCTGCGGTATCTGATGGCCGTACAGAACCATCTTCTGAGTAATACAATTTTGATTAAGCCTGACGAAAACGATGACAGTGACAGCTCCTTGCAGGGAGAGACATTGAAGGTACAGGTAAACACCAATATTAAATTCCAGTTCTGATTTCAACAACCCATGCTCTCTTCTGGCCCTTGTATCTCTGCAGTTCAGCTGATGGGTATACCCTCTCTGTGCTGTCTTGTCCCTTCTTGTTGTCTCAGTGTAATTTTGTGACAGCTTCAGCTAGAATTCTCAACAGTGACCTCTTCAGGAGGGAAGGTGCTGTTGAAGCTATATATGCCCTAATTCAGGAACTCTTGTGCTTTGCAATGCATGGCTAGGCTCCCCTGTTGACCTCCACCAGAGTGGCATTCAGAAAGACCAGCAGAGATCATTATGTGCTGCTGCTGCTGCTGCTGCCGCCGCCGCCGCTGCTCTCCACCAACTGCAAGTTCAGTCCAGAGGTGGCTTCAGGTTCCTTTCGCTGAAGCCAGGAGAGCAAGACTCTCCTGGCTTCAGCAGAGAGGGAGAGCTGCACAGCGCCCCTTCAACCAAGCAGGAGGAGAAATGGAAGGGGCTCCGTTTCTCCTGCCACTTCGCTGAAGGGGCGCTGAGCTGAGAGGGGGAGATGTTTTCTCTCTTGTTCTCCCCCTCTAAAACAAGGTGCGTCTTATGGTCCGGTGCGTCCTATAGAGTGAAAAATACGGTGCATAAGGCCATCACTAGCTGCTAGCCGCGATGGCTGTGCTCTGACTCCACAGTTGGAGGCATTCTGAATACCAGCTGCTAGAAACAGTAGGAGGGGAGGGTGCTTTTGTGCTCGAATCCTGCTTGCTGGTTTCCCACAGGCAACTATTTGGCCACTGTGAGAACAGGATGCTGGACTAGATGGGACATTGGACTTATCTAGCAGGCTTTTCTTATGCCAGAGTCTCCTTGTTTTAGAGAAAGAACTGTCGCAGATAGTTCTGTATTCCAGGCCTTGCTACAGGTTTTTGTTTTTAACCTATAACATTATACTTTATTCCCATTCATTTTAGAATATATCCATCTATGGGCCTTTAAAACTTCTAGAGTATTTACCTGTCCCCCCACACAAATGAAATCTTTATTTCTTAACTTCTAAAAGGGTGCTCTGGGTGTTCACATAGAGCAGGCCTCAGGAACCTGTGGCCTCCAAGATATTACTGAACTTCCATGGTTCCTGAGCATTGCAATGCTGGCTAGGGCTGATCTAGAGGGCCGCAAGTTTCCCATCCCTGGCATGGAGGGTAGCTTTGCATTTTCATCGCCTTACCCCCTCCATGGAACCCCGGAGGGAGCCTTTGTCTTGGACGGTTCTACACAGACTTAAACAGGTTTATCTCACGAAAGGTCATGACTTTTCTCATACCTCAGACCTTTGAACCTCTAAATTGAGAATTCTCTGCACCTTCAGAAATGCTCAGGGTTTCCTGAAAGAAGCTGTGCTGCCTAGGGCCAAACTACACATTCTGATAAAATACTCTTTTTAAAAAATGCCCTTAAGCAAGCCTCATTTAAGTTTGAAGAAACAGCAACTGTGGGGCCCAGATCTGGAATTTGCTCCCACTCCATACTGGTGTCCTGCTGACCCCTGAGTAGCAAAGAAGCTGGGGGGATTTTTGACAGGAAACCTGCACAGGACTCTGAGCACTAGTAGATAGTGTGATCCAAATTGAGACCCTTTTTCTCAAAACAAAAGTAAAAATGTGAGGGAGGTCGATTTAAGCCCCCTTTCCCTAAAGGTATGTTTACCGTATCATATGGTTTGGCCCTTAAGTAGGTTTCAAACCTGTTTATGTCTGTGCTATGGATGCCCCCATCAGCAACTCTTTCACCTTTTGACTTACTCTAAGTCAGTGTGATAACCTCTAAAAACTTTGATCCTAAGTGGTTGCTGCCTCAATGCCATTCTAGATGGACCTCTTTACAAACGTGACCGGGTGACTGTCCTAGAGCTATTGCTTTAACTGAACCACTGAGTATTCCTGATAAGGGAAAGCTATCCCTACAGTTTCAAGTACTTTGAAATTTAAACATGTTGCTAGCTGTACCACTCAGGGGGATCTGTGTTCAGCAAAGCAGTGCTGTAGAATTTCTGAAAACATAATCGCCCCATCAACTTCACCGCCACTCTCTAGGGAATATTACTTGCTTATCTGAAGAAATGGGGCAAAATATGCTTCTATGCAGGGCCTGTGCTACTTTTCCAGCTGGCTTTGCATTTATTATCTCAGCTGCTTAAGGGAGGAGCAGTGAAGGAAAGGCAGCCCACAGCCCAAGAGCAGCTTCCACTTCTTTCTACAGGGCCTTCACAGGAGGCCCATATTTAGTTTTGCCCCTTTATTTTCAATTCTGTCAGTCTCCTTTTTGCTATTCTTTGGCGTACTTGTGTACTTGTATGAAGTAAATGCTGACTGTGTCCATGCCGTCTTTCATCCTACAAACACGTTTTTATTTTTTCCAGTTCTTCTCTGCAGTTCGTATCATCCTCTCTTCCCTTCTAAGACTGTCTGTTTCGTTCCTTGTCTGGCCAGCAGACAGGGCTGGATAAACCATTCTGATAAGTACTGTATGCAGTCGGGGCCTAGCCCACTAGAGTCCCTTGTCTGCAGTTAACTAGCTGGAGTTTCCCAAATGCAACATGCATGCCCCCCCCTTAAAAAAAGAATCTAGGGGGCAGGGAATGACTGTTTCAGTCAGCCATAGGAAAATATCAAACAACGTTATTTTTCTGCAGTACAAATAGCATCACCAGATCTGCAGGAGATTTGCCAATTGGGCAGGATGGTGAGGACAGAAGAAGGGGGAATGTGTGTGTGTGTGTATGCTCCTGTGCCCACTAAGGTTGCTGCAAAAAAAGGGGGGGGGAACTATCTAGTTGTTGTAAAAGGTTTAATGGATTAAATCTGTGTCATTTTGCATAGGAGGAAGAGCAATCATTCTGAGGGAGGTATTATTTTATTTGGTTTTGGAAGTAAACAGCATCTTAGGAATTCCACCACCCCTGTGTGTGAGAGTGTGAGACAGAGACAGATATACAAATATAATCCTTCTGTTATGGGTGCCTACTACTTATATATTTTTAGTATTTATATTAAAGAAAAAAGTTAACATTTTTTTCACAGTCTGCTGCCGAATGACTTTGGCACTTCAAAAAAAATCAGTTAATCAAACTTGATTCCTCACTAGAAATTGTGGCCCTTGTGCTCAGCTTCATACATAGACATTGGAAGACACGTTGTTTGTCTGAGAAGGAACCTTCCCTACTTCAAAAATGACCCAATAGGGCTTCCATGTTGTTTTTATCAGGCCTTATTGACAGGGAGCCCTCCTGGTCAAAATATGTCCTTCATTTCCTGCATAGTGCATCTTGCACTCTAATTAATTAAATTTTTCCTAGTACTTTGGAGTTTAACCTTTTAAACTTCCAGCTGACACAGGAAAAGAGAGATTGTTTCCCTGCAGAGTCAAAAGTGGAGCCATAGCAGCTTCTGTTTTCATGGTGTGTCCACCCATTTCTTGTGTCCCAGTTACATCTCTGATCAAGGTGGATGAGTGGGCATTCTAAAGCACAGCAAAAGACCGCTGGATGGAGATGGGGACCAAATGAATGTATCTGCCACAGGCAGTGGTGCCCCTCTGACCACCTTCAGTTGTTTGAAGGAAACTATTTGTCTCCAGTCACAGTCCTGGAGAGATCTGTTGGTGCCGGCTTCATTGTCATGATCATCACATAAACTTCGGAAGCCCATGCTTGTTTTTTTGTTCTGTTTGCTTGCTTGTTTGTTTTTAAGACCAGCTGTTCCCTTGGTCATGTAAACACAAGTTTCTTTTTAACGTTTTTGTGCCTAGGAGCTTAAAGCTAGTATCTTGGCTCTGGCTACTCAGATCCTTACGGGATGCGATGAAGTTCTTGAAATGCTGCAGCAAGTCACCACTGCTCTGATAAACAGCGATATTCCAGACAGGGAGCAGCGGTAAGTTCATGTACTTCGTTTGCTTTGGAGATTCACGCCCCACCTTTATTTTGAAAGGTCCTCAAGGCAGTTTGCAACAGACTGCAAAGCATAAAACAAAAAGACACACAACCTGATATCCCTCAGCTGTCTGAATGAAGGATGGGATCGATATGTGCTTCCATTCTGTTCTGCAGTCCCAGGACACTGGCAGTTGGTGCAGAGTGATCTTTCTGGGGGAAGGAGGGAGGGAGGGAGGGAGGGAGGGAAGCGAGCTATCTGCAGCTGTCCTTTCTCTGGATGAGAGAAGTAGCCATGCTGCTATTCCCTTTTCCTGAATGAGAGAGGGAGGTGTAATAGTCCAATGGCCCTTGATACTCTGCCTAATAGATGGCACTAGAATGTGCTTCCTTTCAGTTCTGCAAGTTTCTGTCTGCTTCCTTGGCAAAGGGCATTCCCCAGAACTTGCACCATTTTGCTCTCTCTCTCTTTATCGTTGCCAAAATCAGGAGATTTGGGGAACTGTCATGCAGTTTTTGTGTGTGCTGGAGGATGCAAGTTAAGGCAGGGTCTGAGTCTCAAACTAAAATGTGCAGGGAATAAGAAAAGTCTGAAGCAGGGGCATTGTGAGCAAGGATTCATTCTTCAGAGGGTGGGAGAGGTCTAAATATGAGCTGTGTGAGAAGGAGATGTTTGACAACAGCAGCAACAAGGGCAAGCTTCAGGAGGTCCAGAAGAGATGATGGAAAGTTGGGAGGTGTCAGGGATCTGGGGAACAGCACCTAAGAGAGCTTGTTGCACTGTTGAAGATGGAGATAGGATGTATTTGGGAGGTTAAGGCAGGCATAGGCAAACTCGGCCCTACAGATGTTTGGGGACTACAACTCGCAACACCCCTAGCTAACAGGACCAGTGGCCAGGGATGATGGGAGTTGTAGTCCCAAAACAGCTGGAGGGCTGAGTTTGCCAATGCCTGGGTTAAGGCAACCTGGGGTGGGATTTTCACAGTAAGCCAGTTGTGTGTGGCAAAGCAGGACTGGTAAGTGAGCATGGCAGCAAGATGCTCGAAATCCAGAGGGCCTCTCATTGCAGGTTAAAAGGCCTGGAGCAGGTGACCAAAGCCACCATGCTGGGCCATTTGCTTCCGGTTTTGCTGACCTCTCTGATGCACCCCAATCTCCAAACATTGACCATGGCCGATGCTCTGATGCCTCAGCTGGTGCAGCTGGTCCTCTACACAAGTCAGGTATGGCCTCCTTTTCTTCTGCTGGTGGTTTTCCCCTCCTCCACCCCTCCAAATGGTTTTGTGTTTCTTTTCCTTCCCTTGGAATGATATTTGCTACAGTGGTGCCCCGCAAGACGAATGCCTCGCAAGACGGAAAACTCGCTAGACGAAAGAGTTTTCCGTTTTGGAGGTGCTTCGCAAAACGAATCTCCTATGGGCTTGCTTCACAAGACGACAATGTCTTGCGAGTTCCTGCTGGTTTTCCCCCCCTTTCCTCCCCCCTTTTTCTAAGCCGCTAAGCCGCTTATCAGCTGATCCGATCAGCAGATAAGCTGCTAAAAGCCTCTAAAAGCTGCTAATAGCGCTAATAGCGCTAATCCTTCAATGGGCTTGCTTCGCAAGACGAAAAAACCGCTAGACGAAGAGAATCACAGAACGGATTCTTTTCGTCTTGCGAGGCACCACTGTACTGAAAATATTCTTGTGCAGAATAGAGATATTGTTACATTCTACCTTATAACAAAATTTTTATAATGCTTATTGTCCCACTGGGTTTGCCATAGGGGGTTGCATCCATCCTTTTATGGCAGACAGTATCACATCATTTTCTTAATGTTCATCCCTGTAAAATTTGAGCTCCCACAATGCATTGAGGATACTGAATTACAAAGACTTACACATAGCCATAATACGGTACTATGTGGAGCACAGTTCAAAATCTGCCAATAAGCAGAACTTCAGGCTGCATCTAGATGGGTGGCTCCTAGCATGACCCAATTATTGCTTTTTCATTGTAAGATATAAGTGAAATTGCAGCTGATTTTCCACCCTGTTGAGTGTGTTGTGCATTTTCTGTGTGTACATTCCACATTTTAGTTATCACATTTCTGACTATTTTTAAATGAAACATAGCTAAAGCATTATAACACTGTAAGCTATAATATAATTTATCATGATGCTATGGTGTAGTAGTATAGTAACACTATACTAAAATAATGTTTTAGCTGTGGAGTGTTGTAGTTCTTTGCATCTTTCATTAATATAGATGGAGAAACATTTAAATAAATACCAAAATAGTAATTAAAAAGGGTCATAAAACAGCACTCCCCACAAGTCTTATAATGAATGTGTGTTGAGCTGTGAGACTGCACTGTTGCTTTGTTCTTCTCTTCTTAAAAGTTGGAGTTTTTGTGGTCTATGAAAAGATGGAAGAACCACAGGGCAACTACAGGATGACAATGTTTAGGTGATAGAGTTGTGTGGGTGCCCTGTAAAAAATGAGTGAAGGAATCATGTTGATGTCATGCTAAATGCCTATTGAGGAAACATCCTCATTCTCCTTCCAGGCAGTAATCTGGACCAGGGGAGCTGTGCTTTCTGTGAGGGCAATAGCGAGGATTGACAGGGCATCAGTAGCAACAGCAAGTCATAGAACTGTAGAGTTGCAAGGGACTCAAAGAGTCTTTGAGTCCAACCCCTTGCAAAGACAGTCTCTCTCTTTCTCACCTCCCTCCCTGCCTCTCCAGTTTCCCCCCCTTCCCTATTTGAGAGATAGCATTATATACTACTTTACTAATCACAAGCAAACCATATTCATTTTGCTACAGACAGCCTTGCTGCTGAAAACCCAGTCTCCTGTTTTCTCTGAAGCCGGCAGTTCTCCTGGAGGGGCATCAGAGCAGAGGAGCAAGCTATTCCCTGATGAGAGGTAATCAACGTAACATCATCCGACTGCCCTTTGACCCTCATCCTTCACTACTTTAATATGTTGAAGGCACTCTCTCATATGCTTGCTGGCAATGTTGCTTCTGGACATAAATCATTATGGAAGAATGATTCAGAGCAAGGAACCCCACAGGGTCCGCGTTGCATTGCTCTGTAAAATTGCTTTGTAGGCTTATGGGGGGGGGGATTTCTCATAAAGAGCTGAAAGTTATAGATCCAACTGAAGGTGTTTCTGGAGAGCAAGTTACAGCTTTTATTTCTCCTCCCTTTCCCTGCCACCTTAAGGGTTCTAGAGGAACAGCAGCAAAATTAGAAAAGGTTGAGATTGTTTCAAGAGCTTTATGTTTCAATTCATAATGGGCACAATGTATATTACCTGATCCTGCTTTTAACAACTTACGTCACAAGTAAGTGACGTTGTTGTGAGGGATGTTGTGAGATCTGTTAGTGAATCTTGTCTGGTTTTGTAAAACTGAACAGCAGCCATGGGGGTCCCATTACATTGCAGCACTGGGGTAAGGGGGTTAACTCTCCCCGCTTTCCCTATTTTCCCAGTGGCAAGGACCCTCAAATGTGCTCTTTGTTCTTCAGGAAAAGCTTGTATGTGCCTGTATGAAACGTGTGTGGTTCCTCTGCATGGTAAATATCAGCTTGGAAGTAGATTTAATATTAAGGCTGCATTGTCTGAACTTCCTCATCACTGGAAGTGGCATTTTATTTGTACCCACAGGCTTTGAGGTCCTTCTTGGGTCCATACCCCCACTAGATGGGAATTCAGTAAGTTGAAAAACCTGCCAAGCAAGCCTCTTGAGCAGAGCTGAAAGTCAGATGAATGTAACCCACATGAGCAGCGATTCCTTTCTCAAACTGCCTTCAATTGCACAGTTGCCTTCAGCACAAGGCCCTTCTTCACATAGCATGTGTTTGCTGTTGTGATAGGTTTGTTGTACAAATTCTAGGTTTTCTCTGCTAATGTTTGTTTGTCGCTTTTCACTCTTTTCTTAAACGCTAGAATGCTAGAAGAAAAAGAAGAGCCAGGTTTCCTTACTGGCTTAAAGATTCCAGCTCCTTGGGCTGCTGGGAAGACAGTCGAGACAGTCCACCCTGTCAGAGACAATTACAAATTTAAGGAGACGGTGCATATTCCGGGAGCCCGTTGTTTGTACCTGAGGTTTGATAGCCGCTGCTCTTCACAGTATGATTATGATAAGGTTAGTAGAATGCTAGAAAGATCTTCCCAGTGGAACACAACAAGTCAGTACTGTGGTGCAATTTCCATTTCCTGCAGTAGAGTTTGCACAGGAGTTTGCACTTCTGTCCCTTAATGCTCTCTACCTTTATCACGAACAATATGATTATTGATATTTATTAATTGCCTTCCACATATGTCCAAAATATAATAAAAGCAGCTTTAAAAAAACAGTTGAGAGCAGCACACACACACAAAAAAAAAGAATTTTAAAACAGTACAAAATGGACACCCATGGCCGAGACCTATTTATTCGGCTGGAAAAGCTTTTTTTTTAAAGGAAGAAAATGGCTTCAGTTGTTTCCAGAAAGTGCAGATCGTACCTATCAGACATATCTATAGCACTGTTTTTTGCCAAGAAGAAAAAAACGGGGAAGGTTTTGATCCCAGCCTCTGTGTGGGATCACAGAAGCTGGTTGTGTATGAAGAGGAGATCCCTTGCAATTAATTTATTCATTGCTGAATGTTAACCGCTAGTTGAGGGCCAAACTAGATGTGGCACCATACATGTCATTAGCCAGTGGCCTTTTTTAAAAAAATGTAAACACCTGCAAAAGTAGGGTGGAGTGGGCTATGATCTGGATCAAAATCTGAGCTGGGTGTGGCAGGGTGTCTCTTGCTGTGACCCTGATTGGGACCGAAGTGTCTGCACCTGATGTTTGCATTGGAAGGAAAACTTCAGTTGCCAAGGATCAGATCTTTCTCTTGCATACAAACAGCAGGCCAGGAGCTCTGATCCTGATCAGGATAATGGGGAGTGGGGTTCAAAAAGGAAAGTGGCCTTTCCTGCCAGGCTCCTGATCCAGATCAGAGGCCCTGCACCTGCTATTTACTTCTAAAAAGCCATTTGTATTATTGCTTCAGTGATTTGTGTATAAAACCAGTAAGCCACCTGCTTGTCTCCTTAACAATAATTCGGAATTAACTTTAAATATTCAAACTACCGTAAGTCTGCATGTTGTATTTGTCTTTATCCCACCTAACAGTTTATTTCATGTTCTTGAAGTTGGTGATCTACGCAGGCCCCAACACAAATAGCCGGAAGGTTGCTGAATATGGGGGCAACACCCTAGGATATGGGAGCCGGAGTGTCTTAGGAACTGGTTGGCCCAAAGACTTAGTAAAGGTACAGAGTAAAGATTTCTCTTTTTAAAAATAACAGCAACAAGATTTCAACCAAATTTGATAATAATAATAATTTATTATTTATACCCTGCCCATCTGGCTGAGTTGTTGTTTGGGAACTACTTTATAGAAAAATGGTTTGTGTTTTGTTGTAGACCCATAAAAAAGCCATGCAAGGAGGACTGTAGCAGCTGAGTTCAGTATTTATTTTGTAATGTTAAATGAGGAGGGGTAGGAGGAGAAGGGAAAAGCAAAGGAACAGCTCCAGGACTAATTGTTCCTGATCTGATCTTCTGATACAGTTATAACTTGAAATGTACAGGGAAAGGCTGGTTATTGTCTTTGTGTTATTGTTGTTGTTGTTTTTTAAAAAAATACTTTTTAAAAAAGCTAGTGGTCATTTTTAAAAACAAAATTATGAAATAATAGTGCCATTGTAGTTAGGCTTAAGGGTAATAGCCTGTAAGAGAGATGGATTCATGGACCTGGAACAATCATGGTTACTTCCTTGTCACCTCCATTCCTTGTGTTTTCTACATTTGTCATGCTTCCATGGTCAAGGACCTGTACCAGTTGCAACCTCTGAAATCAGATTATGTATGCGAGTATTATTTGGGTTTTCCGTCTCATGTCTGGTCAACCAGAAGAAGGGTGGTTGGCTTTTATTTCCAAAGCCAATTCTTGCCCAAGAATGTCCAAGTGCTTCTGCAAAGTCTGTTAAAACACACATCCATTTATTTAATGTTCTGCATTTCCAGGGAGCTCTGAATAGCATAAATTCTTCTTTTCCCTACCTACCCTCCCTCCCAATTATATTTTCACAATCCTGTTAGATAGGTTCTGTTTGCAGTGCTGGCTGGGAAGACTAGCCAAATGTTACCAGTGAGCTCCATGACTGAGTGGGGATTTGAACCTGACTCTGTCCAATGTGACTTTCTGTGATTTTTAGAGCCATTTCAGTTGTTGTAATGCCTTGCTACCCTATCATACTCCTGAAGCCCCCATGGAAAGTCTGTGAAGACAGCAGTGCATGAAAAAGGGATTGCACCCTATCTTTAGCTGCTTGTTTAACTGTTTCTCCTTTGCCCTTTCAAAACATAAGGTGGAAGGGGACACCGTTACCTTCTCCTTTGAAATGCGGAGTGGCCGAGAACACAACACCCCAGACAAAGCAATGTGGGGCTTTGCTTGTACAGTTCGAGCACAGGTATGATGATGATGATAATAATAATAATAATAATAATAATAATAATAATAATAATAATAATAATAATAATAATAATATATTATTTATACTCCGCCCATCTGGCTGGGTTTCCCCAGCCACTCTGGGTGGCTTCTAACAAAATATTAAAATACAATAGTCTGTTAAATATTAAAAGCTTCCCTAAACAGGGCTGCCTTCAGATGTCATCTAAAAGTCTGGTAGTTGTTTTTCTCTTTGATATCTGGTGGGAGGGTGTTCCACAGGGCGGGTGCCACTACTGAGAAGGCCCTCTGCCTGGTTCCCTGTAACTTGGCTTCTCGCAGTCAGGGAACCACCAGAAGGCCCTCGGCACTGGACCTCAGTGTCCGGGCAGAACGATGGGGGTGGTGACACTCCTTCAGGTAGGCTTGTGTTAGGTTTGTATATGGGACATTAATGGAGATTTGCTGTAATAACTAAATATGCTGGATTTGAGGGGAGAGGAAGAGGGACAGGCATGTAATGGTACTGCCTAACATATTGTGGGCCCCAGCTACCTTGACTACACATTCACATGTCACTCAACTTTAACACTCTTATAAGTATATAAAAACCAATAGCATTAATTGTTTTGTGTGCTTTTTTGCCTTTCTGTGCTGAAGGAGTCATCCGAAGACGTGTCGGGAGGATTGCCATTCTTGGTAGACCTTGCTTTAGGCTTGTCTGTGCTGGCTTGCTCTATGCTGAGGATTCTGTACAATGGACCAGAAATAACCAAAGAGGAGGAAACGTGCCAAGATCTTCTGAGATCTAAACTTTTACAGAGGTAAATAATATATGGATGAATGCAAGGGGGCAGGATGTTAATTCCTTGTCAGATGCCAGAAGCCTTCTAAGCCTTTTTCCCTTGTGAGCAGGTAGCTTAGGACCAAAGCCCATACAAAGTGGTACTCTCATGCTTAGGAATCTCCCATGTCTTCTTCTCTGTTGAAAAGCAGCTGCTGGGGAGGAGGATTGTGGGAGAAGAATCATAAAATCATACAATTGTAGAGTTGGAAAGTTAACCTTTCGCCCCTGCACCTTTTACCCAAGTGAAATCACACCTAATGGCAGCTTCGGTGTGTGGTTGATTGTGTCAGGACCAGTCCAGCAGGAAAGGGTTAACATACATGCACCCCTTCAGTGCAACCAAAGAAAAAGGCATTGGGAGATTGGGTGAGAGACCTCCCAAATCACATCCAGATTGGCTCTGAGTTACAGCAAGGTTGTTGAAATTTGTGGAAGATGGTTGTTTTTCCTAAATTCATGAATCGGATGAATAGCTGAATTGCAAACAAAATGGGAGTAATTGCAAACAAAATGGGAGATTCCAGAGTGTGCGAGAGGGCCCTCATAAAGACTCTTAAACTGAAGGCCCAGTTGGTGTTTGTCAGACAGCTTCATGGTGAAGCTGTTTTATGGTTTTTAGAGTTGTTTTGAGGAATAAGTGTGTTTCTCTGCTAGGAATGTGCACCTCAGGTACACTGTCTTCTAATCTGCTTTACTTTGAAAATGATAGATCTTGTTTTGAGGCCTGAAAGGAACAGAAGACCCTCCCTCTCTTTCCTTTTCCAGGTGCCAGTGGCAAGTGGAAGCCAATGGCGTCATTTCTCCAGCCCTCACCCCAAGCCCCTCCCCACTGCCTCTCACCATTGATGAAGACCGAGAGTTCACTTATCCCTCCGATATTCTTGTGCCTCCTGTTGGTCACTACTTTGACTTGCCAAGGATCAGGCTCCCTCCTGGAATCATGATCAAACTCAGGGAAATATCTGGTCGAGCTCGGCCTCAGTTCAGACCCAGCATCAGGTTTGTAACAGCTTTTCTTCCTCCTTTTTTTTCTTCCAGTAGCACCTTAAGGTAAAGGGACCCCTGACCATTAGGTCCAGTCATGACTGACTCTGGGGTTGCGGCGCTCATCTCACTTTATTGGCCGAGGGAGCCGGCGTACAGCTTCCGGGTCATGTGGTCAGCATGACTAAGCCGCTTCTGGTGAACCAGAGCAACGCACAGAAACTCTGTTTACCTTCCCGCCAGAGTGGTACCTATTTATCTACTTGCACTTTGAGGTGCTTTCGAACTGCTAGGTTGGCAGGAGCAGGGACCGAGCAATGGGAGCTCACCCCGTCACGGGGATTCAAACTGCCGACCTTCTGATCGGCAAGCCCTAGGCTCTGTGGTTTAACCCACAGTGCTACCCGCGTCCCTAGTAGCACCTTAGAGACCTACTAAGTTTGTTATTGGTATGAGCTTTTGTGTGCATGCACACTTCTTCAGATACCCATACACATGAAAGCTCATACCAATAACAAATTTAGTAGGTCTCTAAGGTGCTACTGGAAAGAATTTTATTATTTTGTTTCGACTACGGCAGACCAACATGGCTACCTACCTATAACTAGAACTTTTTTTTCTTGTTCATTTTGGATCATATGCACTTGTAACAAATCATATGTTTAAAATAATCTCATTTTAAGTAAACGGAGGGTGGGTTTATTTAATTCTTCAATAGCTGTCATTTCATAATATGTCTGTGATATTAAGTATGCTTAGTAGTTGGATTTCTGAGTTTAAATGTGATTTTTAAATAAATGGTTTTGATATGTAGGTAGATGCTACTTGAGACACTTTTAGGTATGAATCATCCCCTTCCCCCACCACACACTAATATTATTAAAAACTGACCAGTGTTGTTGGTAGATTAAAAAGTAAAGGGACCCCTAACCATTAGGTCCAGTCATGACTGACTCTGGGGTTGTGGCGCTCATTCACTTTATTGGCCGAGGGAGCCGGCGTACAGCTTCCGGGTCATGTGGTCAGCATGACTAAGCCGCTTCTGGTGAACCAGAGCAACGCACAGAAACTCCGTTTACCTTCCCGCCAGAGTGGTACCTATTTATCTACTTGCACTGTGAGGTGCTTTTGAACTGCTAGGTTGGCAGGAGCAGGGACCAAGCAATGGGAGCTCACCCCGTCACGGGGATTCGAACTGCCGACCTTCTGATCGGCAAGTCCTAGGCTCTGTGGTTTAACCTACAGTGCCATCCATGTCCCTGTTGGTAGATTACTGTTCCCTTATACAATAGAACTTCGACTTACCACCGCTCCTACTCGCAAACAATTCGACTCGCGACCGCAGCAAACCCAGAAGTAAATACTGGGTTTGCCGCGATTCACGCACGTGAAGAAGCGGCTGCTGCCGTCTGCACATGTGCAGAATGGTGCCGCCGAATGCACATGCGCAGAACAGTGCTTCTACCAGCGACCCAGATCGACTCACGAACGGACCTCTGGAACGGATTCCGTATGTGAGTAGAGGTTCCGCAGTACAGCCCTTTCCTCCCCTCACAGTGGACCCACACTCTCAGGCCAAATGAATCTACAGAATTGTCATGCCCATTTGCCAAAAAACCTTTTTACCATCTTTTCATTTTTGATTTTTACCTTCAACAGAGAGGTCATCCAGCCAGACATAATGGAAGAAATGGTAGTTTCGTGTGTGATCAAACATTTGAACCTGGTTGATGCGCTCCAGTCTCTCATAAACTTCCAGTATCAAGAGGAGCATGCAGAAGAATATGACTTGCTTTGTAAAATTATGGGAGAAACGTTTAAGAAACTAAATGCTATGGAAAGACAATTGCAGGTAAAAATGCTACAAAAAAATAAATTTCCGGTGTAGAGAAAGAAGATGGCGGGCCCTTTATAATTAAGATGTATATCTCCAGTGGGACCCTTATATTCTTAGCACACTGAGCACATTTCCCCTTACCTTTGGTAATGATGCCCCAACACTTTCACATCCCCCCACTTTTTCTTTTTCTTTTTTGCCCAGAGTGTCGCCGAATTAGAACAGAAATGGCAAAGTGAGGTGGAAGATGCCATGCATGGGAAATTGGAGAACAATGTGCCCTTCTTTTATGATTATCATTTTAACGAGGTGAGTATCATATGTCGATCCCCTTCAGTGCTGGTAAGAACAGAGGAACTCAGGCAATGCTTTCTCTGAATTGCTGTACTCTTTCCCTCTTCCTATAAAACGTTGTGCTGGCTTTATTAGTGCCCAAGAACAAATCATGGGCACTTTGAAGCAGACTGACTGATCGACCCTGTGCTGGAAATTAAGCTGCAAATGCTGATTGCTGTTTCTTCCAGGAACAGCTGGGTTTTGCAGGCATAGAGGTAAGGGAAAGCGTCTCCAAAGGATCCAAGGGTTTCCTCAGTATGTCAGGGTAATAAAATCGAGCAACTGGAAGCGAGCAATTTGAGGGAATTGTAAACATAGTTGCCAGTGTTCTACTCCTGCCAGACAATTTAGAAAATGGGTCTGGTTCTGGGTAATTGTTTCAGTATAATTCAAATTCTTTAGACTGAAGGGGAAAGGGAACCTGCAGGTTTGGTGAAGGCAGAACATTTGCCTTGCATGCAAAAGGCCTGGGTATCTTTAGAAAGGCTGGGAAAGACCCCTGCCTGAAGCAGTAGAGCTGGGGTCTCCTATGTAGCACCAAGGGGCCCTTGTTTTGTCTGATCCGGGGAGGCTCAGGAGTCATGGGCAGCTGGCTGTTGCCCAGGTTTTTAAAAACTCTGCGCATTTATGTTTCACAGGGTGCAAAAGAAGGGCGTTGCACCTTACCTGGCAGAGAAACCGCACGCCTTGCACCCCTCCTGGGCAACGGCCGCCCACCCGCAATTCCGAAGCCTCCCCCAATCTGTCAAAACAAAGGGGAAGGTCGCAGGAAATCTGTATCCCCGGACGTCCCCTGTTCCCCCTTGGCAGTGGCAGTGGCAGCAAGCAGTGAGCAGCTCCTGAAGCCAGCCAGAGCCAACTGCGCTACCAAGCTGGCTCCGGGCTGCTGAGGCTGAGGCTGCTGCTGCCACGTTTCCCAGGGACAGATTTGCAAATCTGGGGACATTCCGGGGACGGAATTTGTCCTGGGACAGATTTGCAAATCCGGGGGCTGTCCCTGGGAACCGGGAATGTCTCATAACCCTAATGTAGAGGGATGTTGAAGTCAAGTAGAGATCTGGTGGTAAGGGGAAGGTGCTCTGCAAAGGCATTGTCTGTGCATTTAGGGCCTAACTAATGTCTGCAGATATGTATTTCCTTTCCAGCTAATATTTGGTGGGAGTTTCCTGCCTTTAGCTACCTGAAGCGTCTTTACCCTTTTGGAACCAGATTCTCTTCCTGATATGTGCTAATCTAGCCTTCCCCAACCTGACGCCCTTTAGATGTTGTGGACTCCAGCTCCCATTAGCCCTAGCTACGATGGGAGATGTTGTCTGAAAGAGCTGGAGGAAGGGGCGGAGGAGAAAATTGTGTTGGTCCACTTTTAAAGTGAACTTTCCTAATTCATACTTCCTGGAACAATATTTTGAACCATAGTGCAGCTGTCTTTCAAAATTCACACTTCTTCAGATTTTGTGATGGAGTTCTCCAACCAAAGAATGTGTACAAAAATATGTGATTTAGAGGAAAACATGCATTAAAATGCATATATTGGTGCAAATAGCATTCAAAATACAGTATATTTTGGGAAATGTGTATAGCAGGAGAAATTCACACTAAAATGCTGGTGAATGTTTATGAGGATTTTTTTTTTAAATTGTAAACTGATGCAGAAAGTGTCAAACTGAATTTAAGACTAAAAATATGAGAAACTGGAATTGACTGAATTTGTCCATCCCTATTTGAAGACCACCAAGTGGGGAAGGCTGGGCTAATCAGTCAGGTTGATTCTTAGTTTGGAAATGAAAGGAACTGAATCTTGATGCGTTCTTTGCTTCCTAATGCATCTGGTGCAACTAGCTCAGAGCACCAATGCTATGCTGGATTTGTCCACTGAAGAGGAAAGATGGATTTTATTTCACAGATGGAAGTGGAAATTTCCTGTCCACATAATCAACAAAAATTCCACGTTATCTCCTGAATCAGATATATTCTATTCTATTTATTCATTAAAAAATAATAACCATGCTTTCCTATAAAATATCGCAAGGCACTATACAACCTAAAAATGCAATATCTGGCCTCCCTTTTCAGTATATTTTCCCCTTCTCTCTAGAGCAAAATGAAAGAATTGGAGCTTTTGTGTTCAATGAAAGAGATTTCTTTTGATGGAAGTGATCTCGAGAATATGGTTCTCTCACTCAGGTTAGTGTGGCTGCTGAATTCGGTAGAAATTCTGTCCTCTTTATTTGGGTGGTTTATTTGATTGGTACGTGTGGGCTGGTACATTTGTAAGTTCCAGTCTGAGGTTTCCAATATCCAGGTTTTCTCCTAATGCAACCTCAGATTTGAATAGCATTGCATGTTCTCTTCCAACGTGTTTCTGAAGATCTAATGGACATCCGACCTGTGTGGGATTTAACTTCACTGCTTTTTAGGGAGAAATTCTTCCAAGAAGTGAACTCTCTGCTTCAGAAGCCTTTGCATCCCATGGGTAAAACAAAAACACTGGTCAAGAGCCTGATGAACAGAGCAGAGCTGCTCTTGCATGTCACCATTGCTGCACAGTCTGGGCTTACCAGGAGTATATCTGGCACACCTGCAGAGACACCAGGTAAGGAGAGAAAAGAATCTGATGTCTTAAAGCGAAAGATGCTCTCAGTGCAGTGTTTCCTGCAATTTGCAAGCTGCTTAAGAGTAGAAACTCAGCAATGAAAGTAGGAAGCAAGAAGAAAGCAGCAGCAATGTTTTTAAGGGATAGGAGGAAAGTGTTGTGGGTTCTTCTCCCTTTTCTTACTCCATTTAATTCTGCTTCATCTCCTAAATGTAAATATAACATGCCACAATACAAAGAAAATCAAATTTACAAAGAACAAAGAGAGGTATAACATATTAACAGTAGTCCCAGCCGATATAAGCTTTTATTAATCAACCTGTCTTTGTTTCTGTTAATCTTAGGTAACCTCATTTGGAGCAGGGGTGGGGTTGGGGGGATTGTATGCAGCAGGTACATAGCTTGTGGGTGCTCCTGGATCCATTACTGTCGCTTGAGACTCAGGTGGTCTCAGTGGCGCAGAGTGCCTTCCATCAGCTTCAGCTGGTGGCCCGGCTATGCCCCTGTCTGGACAGGGATAGCCTAACTTTCTGGCAACCTCTATCTTGGCTTACTGCAATTGTTATACACAGGGCTGGTGCAAAATTTGACAGCCAGGTTGCTCACCAGAACGAAACTGTTTTAGTATATAACGCTGATCCTGGCCCAGCTGCACTGGCTGCCAATTCAAAGTGCTGGTGCTGACCTATAAAACCTTACCTCTCTGCATATAAACTGACATGGAACCTGTGTTTGTCATCCGAGGCTCTTCTTTATGTCCCCACTCTCTTGGGAGGTTCAGAGCATGACAGCACAGGATCGGGCCTTTTCTGTGGTGGCACCATTATTACATGTCTTTAGGTGCCAGGCAAAAGCATTTCTCTTTAAATGTGGGGATGGGGTAGGGACTGTTATTATGATTATTTTATTATTATGCTGCATAAATTATGAAATTATGTTCTTAATGTACACAGCCCTGGGATCTTTGGATAAAGAGAGGTATAGAAATAGTAGTAGCAGCAGCAGTAATAATAATAATAATAATAATAATAATAATAATAATAATAATAATAATAAACCAAAGCTTCTTTCTGTTCCCTTAACATTACAGCTTGCAAATCAGCGTCAGAAACAAAGGTGATATCCCATGCTGTTCGCCAGCCTGTTTTCCTCCGCAGTATGTCAGCACCATCTGATCTTGAAATGATTGCAAATGATGACCTAGAGTTCACGCGGTCAAGCCAGAGGTATATGTTGTCTCTCACTTCCTTTAAGTTCAGCCAGTGTTTCGTTACCCTCTCAGTGTAATTGGAGGTGACTGAATCTCCTTAATAAGATCTGTTTTTCTTCTCTGTAGGCGGCGCCATGTGACTAGTCACAGAAGCAGCTCTTTTACTCTTCTTCAGTCTCTCACCATTGAGGACAGCCGAGACAAGCCCACCTATAGTGTCTTGTTGGGGCAGCTGTTTGCTTTCATCGGGACCAATCCTGATCAAGCAGTAAGTCATGCCAGAGACATAAGTTAGTGTGCCTTTCAGACTGTTGCAGTTAAAGAGCATGAATTCTCATAACTGTGCATGCTCTGCAACAAAGCAATGTCTCCCAGGGCTGTATAGAATAAAAGCAACAAACACATTACAATAGAACACTAGGTAAAAGCAGTACCAACGAAGAATCATCAAATCTTCAAAATCCAGCAAGCCATGAAAAGCATGCTTGACCAGCTACATAATGTGCTGGGATGACCAAGCAGATTTAAAAAGTATTTGCCAAATACTGTTGGTACCAAAAAGATACCAACAATATCAGCAGGTGAACTTTTCTGGGAAGACTATTCCATAAATGGGAGATCATGACCAAGAGACCCCTCTCCTCATCTACCACCTGCTGAACTTCAGGTGACGGGGTTTGTAGAAACCTTGTAGAAAGGCTCACATTGTCGAAAGTCATTATACATCTGAAGCTGCATTATACTAAGGCCATTGGTCTACTTGTAACTGCAAATGACCCAGATCTGCTGCCTGAGATCCTCTTAGCTGGAGATGCCAGAGACTGAGACCTGATTTCAGAAGTGTGTAGGACTACAATATATAGCTATTGTAGTGGGTATGAGTTACTCGTGCGTAAACTGGTGCCTCTCTAGGCTAATTTGCCTTGTTAAACCTTTCTGACTGCGCAGCCCCTTCTCATCGTGACTGCCTCAGTCGCTGGCAGAATCCGTCAGTGGGCGTTTCTTGAACCTCTTCCAGCATAAAAGTTGTTTGACGCCCAGTCTCCGCTTTCTCTCACTGCGCGGGAGCCTCTTGCGCAGGGAGGGCGTGGGCAGTGGAGGACCTGGGCTCTCCTCACTGATGTCCAGTGAAGAATCCTGGAGCCCTCTCTCCAATACCCCCATCAGCCCCCCTCTATCCCTGGTGTTGCGCTGAATTGCTTCCCCCTCTACTGGGCTGTTTCTCCCCCTGCTGCTGGGTCCTTCTCCCGCATCATCAGAGAGCCTCCCCTTCGCCTCTCGCTCTGATGTCAGTTCCCTGACAGCTCTTAACCCTAAATCCTGTTCAGAATGGAAGGAGTGGCAGGGGTCTAGTTTTGGCATCCAGTGAACTGTGGGTATGTTTAAGGGGACATAGTGCAAGCCAGGAATTGAGCAGGAAGAGTAAACAGCCACTTGTGCATTGTGGCTTTTGGAAGGGATATTTACTGAGACTTGAGGGCACCATAGCACGCTGGCATCCACAGCACTTCATTGGCAACGCCTGCACTACATACAACTTTTTATTAGTAACCCTCACTTTGCCTGCTTCAAGGAAGATGGTACGCTCTGAACCAGCCAGCCATCACAAACAGAAACATTGCTGATGTCCCCAGCGGCAACGTTACAGGATTCACCCATCCCTTTCTCATAGGTATCGAGCAGCAGTTTCCTATTAGCTGCTCAGACTCGGTGGCGCCGTGGAAACACCAGAAAACAGGCCCTGGTGCACATGCGAGAGCTCCTGACAGCAGCTGTTCGTGTTGGTGGTGTGA
Source organism: Podarcis liolepis (assembly GCF_965112155.1). NCBI lineage: Eukaryota > Metazoa > Chordata > Lepidosauria > Squamata > Lacertidae > Podarcis > Podarcis liolepis. Next base: position 9,725,333 of record NC_139561.1, on the reverse strand, counting down.
CGCATCTTGTGGGTCCAGTCACAATGGTGCTTCAAGGAGGCCCCCGGTAAGTTCCCTTCAGAGGCTCACATCTGGAGAGGGCTGGAGGGGAATGTGGATTGTTGGCAGAGGTGGTGAGGGAGTCAGCCTTATCTTCAAAAACAGACTTATTGAAGGAACTCTGGAGATGGCCCAAATGGCACTGCTGGTGGCATGAGACCGTATCACAGGGACACCTTTGAGTGGTGCTTGGTTAGACCGCCTTGAAATTGATTGCTAAAGCCAAGGTTCCGACAAATTTGAAAGCTGAACAAATTCTTTAGGCAACTGTGTAATAATTGGCACCCCCTTATTGAATGCATTGACCAGAACAACATGTCACAGTAAGTCCAACTTGCCAGTCTGCAGGGTTCCCTGAAGAAAGACCATTCATGTTTAAAAAGCAGCATAAGTCTGTAATTTAACAGGCCTCTGACTCCCTCTTCCCTTCATATATATATATATATTTATTCTTCCATCTCTCAGATTGGATTTTGTTTTGCTCTTTTCAAGGGTGTGGGTATTAATTGCAGCAAGCTGCTAAAACGCATGGCTGGCTCAATGCGAAAAAGTCCCTTCTATCTTACATCGCACCTCACACTTGCATCCTCCAGGGATTTGGAGCAGTTTATGTTTTTGAAAAGTCTGTTTTAATAGGGCCTGACTGTTTAACTTCCCACAGAATTGAAGAACTCACCTGCGGTGGGATGGTGGAGCAAGTTCAGGAAGCCTTTGGGGAGACCATGACCTCTGTGGTGGCACTCTGCGCTCGGTACCCCATTGCGTGTGCAAACAGCATTGGCCTGCTGTGCACCATACCATACACCAGGTAGGCATGTTCCACCGTGGGAGAGCTTGTGAGCAGAGTATCCTGTTACATGAGGAAATCTGTCCAAAATTAAGCTTTACCAATAACCTGCAATTGTTCATGGGAAGCATTTTTAAAAATGGTTGGTGATGCCTCCCTCACCTTTCTGTGTTCCTTTTCTGGTTGCACTGCTGCTGTTTTGTTATGCCACCCCTTCCCCCACCGCTGGAATTTTGTCCTCACAAACTGAGTTTGCCCCCAGTCTCATTTTGAATTACTGGTAGTATTTTTATCAGGTGCAGTTGTGCTAATAAAAAGTTAGATAAGTAAATACAAATTGATTTCATCAGTGCTGCTGACCAGGAGGGAATGATTACAGTGGTACCTTGGGTTACATACGCTTCAGGTTACAGACTCAGCTAACCCAGAAATATTACCTCAGGTTAAGAACTTTGCCTCAGGATAAGAACAGAAATCGGGCTCCAGCAGTGCGGCGGCGGCAGCAGGAGGCCCCATTAGCTAAAGTGGTGCTTCAGGTTAAGAACAGCTTCAGGTTAAGAACGGACCTCCGGAACGAATTAAGTACTTAACCCTAGGTACCACTGTATAGGAAATGCTTAAAGGGCCAATTTCAGTAATGTCTCTCTGAAATCAGCCCTTTAATTGGTTATTATGGGATGGGCGTATAATTCAGTGGTAGAACACATGCTTTGCACACAAAAGGTCCCAGATTCAATCACCAGCGTATTCAGGTAGTGAAGGGAAAAAGTCCTGTTTTGACGTAGCTCCCCAGGTTTCCAATCAGTGTCAATGTAATTGAGCTGGACGGAACAATTGTCTGACTACTGGTATATGGCATAAAGGTCTCCCCATTTTGATGCAGTTTAGAGCAGTTCCTGATTCTTCCAGATACCAGCCCTTTAGTTCTCTCCCCACCCCCAACTAGTTCTTTTCTGACCTGGTTGAAGAAGAAACTAATCAAGGGGGACTGGGAGAAATAGAAACTGCTTTAAACCACACCAAACAGGGAGACACTGACACTTTTTTAAAGCACCAAGTCCCACTGAACTGAAAGGAATTTACCTCTGAATAAACATATTAGAATCTTGCCTATGAGAATAGGCATGCTGGAATTATTATGGGGAATATGGGAACATACATTAAATGCTATGTAGAACTGTAGCCGTAATTCAGTTTCTAGATGCTTGTGGAAGAGCAATGCCTTAGTAGCTCTAAAGAGCCCCAGTGTGAAAAGGGCTAGAGCAACTTCACATTGTACTGAGAATGCCAAGGCAGCCCGTATCAGTTTTTATGTCCAAATTTGCCTATAGATAGTTAAAGATCTTGCTCTTCTTTTTGGCCATAGCTTTACCATGGGACTCAGCATTCAGAATATAATTAGAACAATGAAAATAGTTAAGCACAAGACACCATGGTATTATAGACAGCAGCAAAGCAGGAAATGAGATTGACAGACGCTGTATATTTGTTGTGTGGTTTCAACTTGGGCGTGTATTAAGAGGGCTAAAATGTTACTGTCACCCCACTGTCGTGGTTCTGGGCAGGAGTGAAGAGAAGTGCCTGGTGCGGAGTGGCCTCGTCCAGCTGATGGATCGCTTGTGCAGTTTAAGCAGCCAGACCGAATCCAGCTCCAATGAGAAGCAAACAAAGAAGCAGAAAGTGGCCACCATGGCTTGGGCTGCATTCCAAGTGCTAGCCAACCGTTGTGTCGAATGGGAGAAAGAGGAAGGTAGGAGGGGCTTGCAGGCCTGGCCCTGGTTATGTGAACTAAGATGCTTGACAACATATTTGTGCAGTAAAGAGATATGGAAGCTTTTGGTTGAACTGATTGCTCAGTGGCAATAAACTTAGTGTAAAACTCCCCTGGCTCCTTTTTGCTTCATTGTCCATCTACACTCTCATTTTCCAATGCTGCAGCTCTCTTAAAGCAGACATGGCCAAACTTGGCCCTCCAGCTGTTCTGGGACTACAGTTCCCATCATCCCTGACCACTGGTCCTGTTAGCAAGGGATGATGGAAGTTGTAGTCCCAAAACAGCTGGAGGGCCAACTTTGGCCATGCCTGTAAAACATCTCATCCCTTTTTGCAGTTCTTCACTTTTTCAAGTTTCTGACTCTTCAACTTTTTCAGACTAGTTTCTAGACTGGCTTGTGTACAGCATTATCACTTCCCACCTCACTTCCTTTTAGCTAATCAGGATATAGACTCTCTTATGCTTATTTTTCTCCTTGGCTGCCAGACTCTGAACTTTTGACATTCCTGTGCACAACCTCCTGAGCAAAACATCCTATTATACTTCTAATTCTCCTGTGGACTTTTGACTTTCCTATGCAGGAGAGCATCTAAATCAAAAGCAACCATCTTCTAACTCAGGTTTTACAACCCCAAACCCAACAAAAATGTCTAAAAGGCCCACTCAGGACTATACTGCCTTTTTTGTTGTTTTTATGCTGCTGTACACCACCTGATATTTTATGAGTGGGTGGTTTTGAATACTTTTATAAATCAATAAATGTTTCTACAACCTCCAATCTACATTTTTCATTATAGGTGTTCTGCTTTTTCTAATAGCTTTTCGGTGTGTTTTAGTTGGATCTCATCAACTATGATCCCACTTATATTCCTTTTGCAGGTGGATCAACTGAGGCTGTGCATTCAGGTTTGGCTCGCCAGGTCTCCAGTCTCTTAACCAACCACCTGGCACGTGCCACAGAGTGCTGTGGCAACCAGGCAGCTGGGAATGATGCCCTGCAGGATGTGCTCAGTCTCCTGAATGACCTGTCTAGGTACGGCCGAATTCTTGCTCTCTGGATCACACTTTAGACTAGAATGAACTCATTTTAGTAATGTTGGTGGCAGAGCTTTGGAGTAAAAAACAAACAAAAACTATTGAAATTTTTGAGTGAATCAAGTATATTTGAGCAGCTTGATATGCTATGCTACTGGACCAAAATCCATTTGGGTGGCAGAACACCCACAGTTTCCTGTAGCACATTTTCTTCTTAGTATGTTGTGTCATTAATGTAAATAGGAAGATTAATTTGAGTTGACTCTGCAATCTTCTTGTGTCCCTTGAATTTTGTGGGAAGTCATTGGGAAGGTTTTGTTGTTTAAAATGACTCGGCCAATTTCAATGCCTTTTATTTTGTCCAAAGCTGTGTTGTTGTGAGAGATGTCCTCCTGCCTTTGTCCATGGAAAGTGGAAAAGGTTGCCTTGTAATTTGGCTCCCAAAGGGTCATTTTAAACAAAAAGCCAAACAAACCCACTGTTAATCCCAGCAATAGCTGAAACACATCCTAAATAAATGGTTACAGTTCACAATCGTTCCTGATTGAAGATGCATTGCTTCTAGTCTCTTTAGCTCTGTTTCTACTCTCCAGTTGAGAAATCACTTAGAACAATTTTGACAGGCTTGGAACCCAAGTTGTATAGAACATCCTGTTTTCACCTGATTTTGTTTCAAGACTGTGTGTGTGTGTGTGTGTGTGTGTGTGTGTGTATCTTTATTTGCATCAGCCATTGGCCATAGCAATAAAGCAACAACACAATATACAAAGAATAGAAATAAAAAGTCAGTTATATAAAATACCGTATTTTTCGCACCATAGGACGCACTTTTTCCCCTCCAAAAATGAAGGGGAAATGTGTGTGCGTCCTATGGTGCGAATGCAGGCTTTCACTGAAGCCTGGAGAGTGAGAGGGGTCGGTGCGCACCGACCCCTCACGCTCTCCAGGCTTCACACACCTCTCCGCAAGCAGCGGGAGCGCTCCCGCTGCTTGCGGAGAGCTGCCAGCATGCCAAAGCCTGCGCGCGCTGAGAGCAGCGCGCCCAGGCTTCGCGCACCTCTCTGCAAGCAGCGGGAGCGGTCCCGCTGCTTGCGGGGAGCTGCCAGCATGCCGAAGCCTGCGCGCGCTGAGAGCAGCGCGCCCAGGCTTCGCGCACCTCTCTGCAAGCAGCAGGAGCGGTCCCGCTGCTTGCGGGGAGCTGCCAGCATGCCGAAGCCTGCGCGCGCTGAGAGCAGCGCGCCCAGGCTTCGCGCACCTCTCCGCAAGCAGCAGGAGCGGTCCCGCTGCTTGCGGGGAGCTGCCAGCATGCCGAAGCCTGCGCGCGCTGAGAGCAGCGCGCCCAGGCTTCGCGCACCTCTCTGCAAGCAGCAGGAGCGGTCCCGCTGCTTGCGGGGAGCTGCCAGCATGCCGAAGCCTGCGCGCGCTGAGAGCAGCGCGCCCAGGCTTCGCGCACCTCTCCGCAAGCAGCGGGAGCGCTCCCGCGGCTTGCAGAGAGCTGCCTGTTTGGGGGCTGGGGTCGGGGGAAGCTCGAGCTTCCCCCGCCCCAGCCCCGCACCTGGGGGGGGGGAATAATTTTTTCCCTTTATTTCCCCCCAAAAAAACTGGGTGCGCCCTATGGTCCGGTGCGCCCTATGGTGCGAAAAATACGGTACATTTTAAGGTTTTGAATCAATAGTCAAATGGATCTTATTCTAATTGCCCCAGCTAAAAACCTTGCAACCTTTGCTGTCACCTGCTCATCTTGATCTGCGAAGAGAAAGGACACTGTGGCAGTGGCTGGGCGACCTGGAATGGACAATAAAAGAGGGGTGATAACCTTATTCCTCAAGTCTTTATAAAGCGTGCAAGCCAGAAGGGCATGTGCCACCAATTTGGTACTTCCATCTCCACAGAGACATAAGCGTTTTTCGTGTGGAATCTGTTGGAATCGTCCCTCAAGTATAGCCGAGGGCAATACATTCAATCTTGCGAGAGAAAAAGGCATCTATACTTTAGAATTGCTAGGTTATGCAGATAGGGTGCCAGAGAGTTGAAAAGGGTAGGTGCTAGATAGACAGACAGACAGATCTTTTTTAAAAAATGCATTCAAAGCTGTTGGTGTTTGTTTTCTTTCAGGAGTCACATTGGCAAAGCAATCCTAAGCCAACCAGCCTGTGTATCCAAGCTTCTCTCTCTGCTCTTGGACCAGCGTCCCTCTCCAAAGCTGGTCCTCATCATCCTTCAACTCTGCCGTGCTGCTCTTCCACTCATGAGTGTTGAGGACTGTGGGAATGTCGAATTGCCACCCTGGAGTTACTCTGTGCCCTCCCTGAACAGTGAGCAGGATGACCCCAGTGACCCAGCTTCTAAAATTGCCTCCCTGCTCTTAGCAAAACTGGCTGATTACGTGGTACCAGGTGGGGAATGCTCAAGATCTTGAGAAACTAATCATTGTTGCATGAGAATTCAGGGAGCATCTTTCACTTTTGTGATCCTCCTTTTATAACAGCTTGGAAACCTCCACAAAACGTTACAGGGGTGGGTCACAGAAGCACGTTGCCTCAGTGCTTCCATTGTCTGCCCTGATCTCCCATAGCCTTTTGGGGGGTCTGGACCAGCAGATGCTACAAGCCACTTCCACCCCTATGTTCCAGCTCAGCCTTTAAGGTTGCCTTGGAGTCTTGTCTCAAGCCTCCCATATATGTGCTTAGCTTGGACCTCAAGGCTTTTCAGAGAGATGCTCCCAGTAGCTGGACCACAAATCTGGGCTTTTCTTCCCCAGAGAACCTCTATTGCTCAAATTGTAAGTCTCAGTCTGCACATGCAATATCCTTAGGACAGGACAGGACCATTTCATGCTGCAAGTTTGTTCTCCAGTGCAGTGGATCTTAAGACGCCACCATGAAATGATTTTCCTGCAGACAGAAATGCCATTTTTGAATGTTCTTTGAAGTAAAAACCATGTGCCAGGAAAAACTAGCAAGGCTTTCTTTTCCCTCTTCCATTGCTCTGTGGTTTAACTTAGCAAAAGATCAGAACTGGGAAAGGAGTCTCAGGAGCTAGCTAAACTTCTCAAAACTTAGATGTTTTTGTCTGACCTAGGCGATTGTGGAGAGTTGGTGTTAACCCGTTAGTGTCTCAATATTCCTGTTTGCAGTTTAAAGTATTACAGTCCAAGCGGGACTCTCCCATCACGTTTTGCTGCATATGCATATCTATAGACCAAGCCTACACCCATTGGAATCAGTGTGAGACATTTTTTTCCAAACTGACCTTTGGAAGCCTGAGATACTTCAGGATTAGGACAATAGATGGTCTCAGCATTGTAGCTAGGAGTTATGTGATTAGCTTGTCCATTCTTGTAGCTTGGTATAGGGCAAACTATGAATTGAATTAAATTTCTTTAGTGTTTGTATACTACCAGAAAAGGTATAGAATGTGTTTACAGCTATTGCTTAAAGCTTGTTTTCCTCGCTTGCAGGATGTCAGACGGTTCTTTCTCCAACTGCTTCTGAACCTGATACTTCATTGACAAAAGCCAGCCCAAAAGGTTCCCTTAAAGGAGACAAAGATCCAGGAGAAGAGAGTGAGGCTGTGGATGGCAAACTTTCCATTTTTATACATAAGCGGGAAGACCAGTCATCTCATGAAGTGCTTCAGCCATTGCTGAGGTAATTTGAGCTCTGTAGAACGCAGTTAAGAAATCTGGATGCCGCAGCCAACATTTATTCTGTGTTTTATCCTTCCCTTTGTAGTAGCTCAGAAGGTCGGCCATTTCGCCTTGGAACAGGAGCCAATATGGAGAAGGTGGTTAAGATGGATCGAGATATGACCAAAGTAAGGGCAAAATAAATTAATTGGGTGAATAGCTTAATCTGCTTTGCAAAAGTGAAAATAATAATTACATTTTTTTCCCCAGCAAGAAGATGTGGCTTGCCAATTGATGCTTTTGTAGTTAGCCTGCAGGACTAGAAAAAGAGGGATTTCTAGTGATAGTTAGCCTTAGGGTAAATGGCATTGGCCTGTTCATTCCAAATACTGTGTGAGTTGCAAAAGAGCTGTTTCTTTTTCAGAGTGGTTGCTGCGAAGTGATCACGGAGGAAGCAGCTGCTGCTTTGCGGAAGGCCACCAAGTGGGCACAGTCCGGATTGATCGTGAGCGTGGGGCCACCGGTAGAAACGGTCAGTCCCGAAAGCACTAGTGGCCTGTCAACTGGGGACAAAAAGAAAACAGCACAAATCTCCATTTGCAGGGAGCGGAACTCAGAGCTTGCCAGGTACAGAATCTCTGCTGGTGTCCAGAATACCCTGATGTAGAGTGGAAGTGGAATGTACTCTTCTACCCTAGGTTTAAGTGGGGACAGGCATATATCTATGTTGCTTAGACATGGTCACAAAGAGGTGGACATAGGACTTTTCTACTCTCCCTGTTTGCTCAAACTCTGCTAGGAAGAAACTTAAATATTCTTGTAATTTCTCCAAACTGGTTTTAAGTACATCCCATTTCAGCATTTTCTCAAAAGTGCATGCTGTTGCTGCTTTCGTCTTATGGCTTTATCAGCTGCTGAGTCACTAAACAAGGTATTTCTCACTTTTATCCACTAGTCCTTTTTATCAACTTACAAGGTTTTTCTCCTCTTCATTTTTTTCCAAGCACCAAGGTCTCATACACAGTCATCTTCTTTGTAAGTCAAAGGTCTTAACAGCCATAATCTCGGCCACACAATTGGTTTGTCTAATCAAAGGTCACTCTGACCCCTGGTTAGCTCCCCTGTAGACCAGAGGTAGGAAACCTCTTTCAGGCTGTGTGGGCCACAATCCGTTGTGGGCAGTCTTCCAGAGGCTGCATCCCAGTGGTGGTCGGGGCCACAGGCAAAAGTGGATGGTCTTGCCTTTGTACAGTGCATCATATTCTACCCACACAAAAGTTGAAGGTTTCTGATTTGCTTTATGTTTCTGACATGCACACCCATGTCTCCATCCTTTATCCAGGAAAGCGTTATCACGGTTCAAGGACACTTTCCTGCCAGAAAAAGGCAACGGAGGGGCTAATGGAGTAGGGCTGGTAAAATGTGGGGCCAGGCAGAGAGGCCTTGAGGGTTCTGCTTGAGGTTCTGCTGCAGGCAAAGATGACATGGAGCCAGATCTTTCCACTACTGTCATCCACTTGGTTTCACCCACACTTGCTAATCAAAGAGTTATTTGGGCCTGGCAGGGGTGGATTAGCAACTTACAGCCCACCATTCATTTTTCTCAACAGAACCGACCCTGTGAGGCCCTTCATCAGTGGCCATGTAGCAAACAGCATGGCGGCAGAGGTGATTGCTTTGCTCCACAGCTTGCTCATGGCACCAGAATCCAATGCAGCTCAGATATGGACAACCACAGCTGAAAAAGTAAGTCAGGGAAGGATCCTTAGCTTCTTGGGTGTGAACATGAAAGTTGGGGAGTCACTTGCCCAAACTGCAACACGAGCTTCTTCTGTAAGCATAAAAAGTCACCTAGAATTCAGTCAGAAGACAGCAATTATGCAAAGGTAGGGCCTACCACAAAATATTGGAGTGAATCCAGTATCAAAAATACTACAAGTTGTCAAAGGCTGAAATTGACCAGTTCTCCACACCCCTACCCCTGTCCTTGTTTTCCATTTGCTTTTCCTAGCCAAGCCCCTTTATAGAAAAATAAAAGCTTATACCAAGAACAAACTTAGTTGGTCTCTAAGGTGCTACTGGACAATTTTTTTATTTTATATATATATATATATATATATGCTTTCGTAGATTTTCACGGGTACAGGAATGCAGGTTTTGGTGTCTTCGGGTGTCTTCCCGTGTAAGAGTTGGGGTGTCTAGGCGACGTTTCGACGAGGTCTCACTCGTCATCTTCAGGCTGGTGCTTTCGGCTTCTTGTTACTGGAACAGAGCAGGATCTCAGTGTTTGAGTTCCTATAAATACTGTTGAGGGGGTGTGGTGTATAGCCTCCAACGTTCTGGGCAGAGAGGAAGTTCCCAGGTTAGTGTGCCTTTTCTTCTTTTGTTCCTTAATTACTTGAGGGATATCTTGAGTGATTTCTTGAGTGATATTCTGAGTACCACTTAGGTGGGTCATTAAGTGTGGATTAGTTGCTAAAGCTTTCGTGTCTTGACCTCTTGAGCTTGTGAAGAGTTTTTCTGAGAAGATGGCTGTACTGCACTTAGTTGTGCTCTGGCTTGGCTTCGTGTATAGGGGCGAGCTGTGGTTTTGTGCCCTGTGCCAGCCAGATCTGTGTAGGGATTGCAGGGGGGTGCAGCATCCGGAGGTGCCACTATGGTTTGGCTACTGGATGGTGTCTGTAATTTATCTGTGGAGAGGGTCTGGGTTTGGGTCTGGTGTGGTTGATTGGTGATGGCGTTCTGTGTGCCTCTGGTTCTGGTGTCGGTTTTTGTGGGGAGGGCTAATTTCCAGATGTCTGGCAGGCGGGACGTGTCGTTGTGATGAACACATCGGACTACCAAGCAAAACTATCAAATCTACTCCAAGACCCTACCTACCAACCTATAAAAACAGATCCCACCACCTATCTGGAAAAAACCACCAAATCCAAAATAAAAGCCTCTCCTATCAGTGAAGAAATCCAGCTAAGAATCATCCCCAGAGAAAAATCATCCAGATGCCCCAAACTCTACGGTCTCCCCAAGATACACAAAGAAGGAACACCACTCAGACCAATAGTCAGCTCCATAGGCTCACCTCTACAAAATCTCGCTAAATTTCTCGCTAAGCAACTTCAGCCCTATGCAGAATCCATCGCTTCACACGTTACTAACTCCTTCCAGTTCATAGAAACAATAAAGAAGCAAAACCTACATCCCGATGACCTACTTGTGAGCTTCGATGTTGTATCTCTCTTCACACAAGTGCCCATTAATGAAGCCTTGACAGCCATTCAAAACAAATACAATCCCCCCGAATACATCCTGGACCTGACCAACCACTGCCTAACCAACACGTACTTCATCCACAATGGACAATGATACAAACAGATAGAAGGAGCACCTATGGGATCACCCCTCTCACCGGTCATCGCAAATTTGTACATGGAACACTTTGAAACCAATGCTTTAGACAAGTCAGAACACAAACCCAAACTTTGGCTCAGATATGTTGACGACACCTTTGTAATTTGGCCACACGGGAAAGAAAAACTAGATAGCTTCCTCACACATCTCAACAGCCTACACCCCAAAATACAATTCACTATGGAAATAGAAGCCAACAACCAACTTCCCTTCCTTGACGTCCTAATCTACAAAAAACCCGATGGCTCCCTAGGACACACTATCTACCGGAAAAAAACACACACCAACCGCTACTTACATGCACAATCACACCACCACCCTGCACAAATAAACTCCGTAGCCAAGACTCTCATCTCCAGAACCAAACGCCTGGCTGACAAAGACCACTTGACAACTGAGTTACAGAATCTCTCAAATGTGTTAATCGCCAATGGATACCAGCAAAACAGGGTTACGAAGCTAATCCAAAAAGAAACACCCCCCAAAAACCAAGACACAGAAGAAAACAATGGCATGGCCCTCCTTCCTTATATCAAGGGCACTACAGATAAAATTAGCAAAATCCTCCATAAACACAATATCAAAACAGCCTTTTGCACCAACCAAAAAATAGCCAATATCCTCAGAAACCCCAAAGATAAAATCCAGTTGGAAAACCAAGGGGTCTATGAAATACCCTGCAAAGTCTGCCCAGCCACGTACATTGGACAAACAAACAGACGAATAAATGCACGTATCGCAGAACACAAGAATGCCGTCAAAAAAGAAGAAAAAACTTCCTCTCTTTTCCAACACATGAAAGAAACAGGACACGAAATTAATTTTGCAGATTCCAAATTGCTCTTTAACATGGAACATCACCACAAGAGAATAATCATGGAAGCCATCGAGATAGAGAAACACCCTCACAACATGAACAAGCGTGACGACACGTCCCGCCTGCCAGACATCTGGAAATTAGCCCTCCCCACAAAAACCGACACCAGAACCAGAGGCACACAGAACGCCATCACCAATCAACCACACCAGACCCAAACCCAGACCCTCTCCACAGATAAATTACAGACACCATCCAGTAGCCAAACCATAGTGGCACCTCCGGATGCTGCACCCCCCTGCAATCCCTACACAGATCTGGCTGGCACAGGGCACAAAACCACAGCTCGCCCCTATACACGAAGCCAAGCCAGAGCACAACTAAGTGCAGTACAGCCATCTTCTCAGAAAAACTCTTCACAAGCTCAAGAGGTCAAGACACGAAAGCTTTAGCAACTAATCCACACTTAATGACCCACCTAAGTGGTACTCAGAATATCACTCAAGAAATCACTCAAGATATCCCTCAAGTAATTAAGGAACAAAAGAAGAAAAGGCACACTAACCTGGGAACTTCCTCTCTGCCCAGAACGTTGGAGGCTATACACCACACCCCCTCAACAGTATTTATAGGAACTCAAACACTGAGATCCTGCTCTGTTCCAGTAACAAGAAGCCGAAAGCACCAGCCTGAAGATGACGAGTGAGACCTCGTCGAAACGTCGCCTAGACACCCCAACTCTTACACGGGAAGACACCCGAAGACACCAAAACCTGCATATATATATATATATATATATATATATATATATATATATATATATATATATATATATATGAGAAAAATAAAATTTGTGTGTGTTTCTCCCATACTCCCTCAGGTCCTTTCGCGTGCTCTGATGTATATTCCTCAGCTGGGAAAATATGCAGAAAGCATCCTGGAGAATGGCAGCAGCAGCGGAAGGAAACTCGCCAAACTTCAAAGGATCGCTCGCCAGGCAGTCGCTGCTCTTTGCGCTCTTGGTGGCTTCAAAGAGACGATCAAAATTGGCTCTGAAGTGCAGGTGACTGGCCGTGCGCCCTTTAATTCCTCACCCCACCCTCTGTTCTGCAAATCAGTGGCAAAGCTTCTGTTTGAGGATATAAAACCCTGCCATTCTTTCTGTTATGGCTGCCATGTTTCTCTGTGCCGTGTGCTAGGTTTATTACTTCATCCATAGCAGTGAATTATTTATAGCCCCAGATAAGTCTAACCTTCATTCCTGACTGTTCCCTCTTTCTCTTTTCAATAGGTTTTGGGTAGGGGAATAGCAGGAAGCGTTGGCGTGGTGGCATCTATTAATGAACAGGAAGGTATAGCAACGGTCAAATTTCCGCCTACCAGTATAGACTGTAGAAAGACCTCCCAAGCATCAGACATTTTAACTATTCCATTATCTAGGCTCTGTGTTCCAAGATCAGAGGTAAGGTCATTTTAAAATCCAACGCTGAGCGTAATACTTCAACCGTGTAAATAAGCCAACAAAAGTTGCTGGCCTGCAGTTTTATTTTATTACCCTGCTATAGAGACCAGTAGCTTCAAGAGAAGCCTTCTCATCTGTGGTCACCATGGGAACATAGGAAACTAGCCTCAGTTAGTTGTGGATTTGTAATTGCTTCATACCAAGTGGGCTGGGGGAGAAAGGATAGGCTTCCCTTCCTCTGTGGCCAGCACAGAACCAGTGTGGGATGCTGGAGGTGGGACAGAGATGCATTCGTTTTCTGCTAGCCCTCTTACTTCCCTGCATGAGATTATTTGTCACATATAGCTACTGGGTGAGTTGTTGCATGCAAGGCTATAGGACTGAATTGTCAAATTCAAGCTGCAGTTTAAAATCTGAGCAGCTTTTTAGAGGGGGCACTTCATGAGCGGGTGGTTGTTGTTGTTGTTGTTGTTGTTGTTGTTTTGAAAAGCTGACATGGGACAGTTTGGGCATTCTGTAAAGAAGGCAGTTTGAAAGTTTTATTCCAGTGATATGTAATGGAAATCATTGAGCTTTTGTGGCTATCTTGCCATTTTCTTCTTGGTTTGTTACTTTTTAAACCGTGCAATGTGTTTTTGTGACGATGTAATAATGAGGCTATATAACTCCAGGTAATTCCCTCATTTCCCAGAAACTAACAACTTGAATTTAACTTTTTACCGTGCCCCCTCCTCCACCACCACCAGGCATTGCCTCTCCATAAACTGTCCATTACTGAGAAGGTAGTACAGGCAGTCCAGTCCATGTTGCTTCCTCAGGAGGGAAGTCTCTCTATTCATACCTCACTTCCTGCAACAGGAGATGGCTCAACTCCAGTAATGGCAGTGGTCCGACTCCTTGCTGAAATTAGAACCAGGTGAGTGGTGGCGGTTCTGGCAGTGGTTGAGCTGTGGCTGGGAGGCAGGTACCACGAAGGGCTGGGTGCTTTGCTAGGTGGGTTGAAACTGTAGGGTTGCCATATTTTGAAGAGCAGAAAAGAGGACATAAATGCAGACTTCTACTTTTAACTATGGATCACTATGATGCCTCTACCCATGAAAAAGAGGACATGTCCTGGAAAAAGAGGGCTTATGGCACCTCAGAAGTGAAGTGGATACGGGGTGAAGACAGATAGAGAAGACAGAGCTCATGGTGAATCTGATGAACTTCACTCTGCCTATTTATTATTAAAAGTGTAAAATGAACACTTAGTAATTGATTCATTACTTTATTAATTGTAAGTTCCTTGGGATAGACATTTGCCTAGAAAGCAGCCTACAATATTTTAAATTTTATATAGAATATTATAGCAAAGAAGGGCAAAGCTGCTCCATGGCGACATTGCAGAGGGCAGCCCGTCAGTATCATGGATAGGAGGCTTCCTATTGTAGAACCAGATTTTTTGGAGCTCTGGCCTAGAGAGGAAAAGTGTATCTCAGCTGTGCACCGCTCTACGTTATGTCTGTCTTCACCCTTTATTCAGCAAACAGCAAACGTATCCACTGGATACAGTGCATGGCTATACTGAAAGGACTTGTGCCACTTTCAGGCAACCTGTTCATTGAGCATTTATTCTGATTTTTTTTGCATAAAGTTTGCAAGGAGGGTAACAACTGTATGCAGGCAACGACTGATTTACATGCATCCAATTGACATTTGACAGCGCATACTCGCAACATGGCAACCTGGAGGTTGCCGGAAAAGGAGGCAGAGCATATCAGGGTGGGGTAGGCTTATGCTCCCTCTGCTGATGTACGCGGGGGTCAGGAATATTTTCCCCAGCCTAATCGGTTGTTGCCTGTGTTGAGCATTTGTTCTGATTTGTTTGCAGGAAGGTTTTTATTACGTTGCGTCAACTATTGTTATCTCATGCTTTCTATTGCCTTTTCCCACCACTTTTTTTTATCACAAAAAGCCCAGTGAGACCTAATGAACAACGAAAACCAGTAGTCCTAACTAGCAGGCAATGGAGTATTTCCCCCAAGACACTTGTTTCTGCCAGCAACACAGAAGGCATCTGCCAGCAATCCAATGTGTGTAATCTCGTGTATGTTCTGGCAGGATTTTTCAATCCTTGTTGTCCTTTTTGTCTCCTCCTCTGCCCTGTCTCCCAAGAGCATGCCTGGTGATGGCACAGTTGCTGGAGGATAGCTCCTTCTGTGAAGAATTCATCCAGCAGTGTCCAGCTGCTGTGGAAGTCCTTAACCTCGTTGCCCAGGAATGCAGCCCTGGTAGGAACTCCATCTTGCTTAATGCAGCAATGAGCTTGGCCCATATTTAAGATACAGTGTGTGTTTTTGCTGTGGCTTGTGCCCACAGTTTTATTGAAATAAGGTTGGCAACTAGGTTTGACCAGTCTGGAGCAGGGCAAGTGGCTACATCCTCACCCCAGAAGTGGTCCTACTTACTTACTTACTTACTTACATCTGACAGCTGTGCGATCTGTTCTGAAGGGAGAAAAAAAGGAAGCATTTCTCAGTTTCTCTTTCCTACAGCCAGATGGAGCTTAAAGGGTTCACTTTACCCCCCTGAAGAGCATGATAGCCCAACTAGCTGCCATCTGGAAGCCAGTTTGAGTCCATAAGCTACCAGTAGCTCACTGCTGAAAAATGTTATTAGTCATCTACTGTGACTGGGATGCGGGTGGCACTGTGGGTTAAACGACAGAGCCTAATACTTGCCGATCAGAAGGTCGGCGGTTCGAATCCCCGCGACGGGGTGAGCTCCCGTTGCTCGGTCCCTGCTCATGCCAACCTAGCAGTTCGAAAGCACGTCAAAGTGCAAGCAGATAAATAGGTACCACTCCGGCGGGAAGGTAAACGGCGTTTCTGTGCGCTGCTCTGGTTCGCCAGAAGTGGCTTAGTCATGCTGGCCCCATGACCCGGAAGCTGTACGCCGGCTCCCTCAGCCAATAAAGCGAGATGAGCGCCGCAACCCCAGAGTCGGCCACGACTGGACCTCATGGTCAGGGGTCCCTTTACCTTTACCATCTACTGCGAAAGGGGCAGAAGTATAATCTAACTGGGGAGCCCATGTTGTATATTGGCTAGAGTATCAGCCTTGAAGCTCACTGGATGGTCTTGGCTCAGTTTCTTACTGAGAGGTTGTGAAGGTGAAATGGAGTTTTTGGTACAACCCACATTTGCCATCCTGAGCTCCTTGAAGGAAAGACAGGATTAAACTAATACAGTGGTATCTCAGTTTACGAACGTAATCCGTTCTGGAAGTCGGTTCTTAAACCGAAACCGTTCTTGAACTGAGGCACACTTTCCGTGATGAGGCCTTCCACCGCTGGTGCCCTTCCACTGTTCGACTTCTGTTCTTAGACCGAGGTAAAGTTCACAAACTGGGACACTACTTCCGGTTTTGTGGAGCTTGTAAACTGAATAGTTTGTAAACAGGGCTGTTCTTAAACTGAGGTACCACTGTATGAATAGACAGCTGAAACAACATATCACAATCTGACTTCGCTAGTTAGCAAGTCTTTTGCTAATTCTACCTTGGAGGTCTTTGAGATCACACTCAGAGGTTAAAAATATGGTTTAGGAGGACTCCGTGAAGTGAATGGCCCCATTCTCATCTTAAGGTCTGACTGGCACATTGTTGCTGGCTTTGTTTGTAATCTTCTAGGGGAGCGGCTCCTCGTTGTAGAAGTGCAGTGTGAAAGGTTAAGGATGCTGTATCGTGACAGCGCTCGCCCCCCACCGCCACCTCTCCAGGCAGACCGAAGGCAGGTAAATATATAAGCAGAGGCTTAGCCTGCCTCCTCCTTGAACTGTTTTGGTGCCTGAAGAAGGCAGATGATGAGCTAGTATTACAGCATAAAATGTCCATTTGTATATCTGTTCATGAATGTCTCCTGCTAAGTGTGCTTTGGAGTTTGCAGGCAAAAAAACCAGTTTACACATTGCAGTTATGTATAATTAAATGCAGGCCCTTCTCTTCTTGGTTCAGCCCAAGGAAGTCACCTGGAATCCTTCTAGGGTCTTCCCACCTGTGCGAGCCTGTATGTTCTCCTCACATCTTACAGCCGTGACTTTCCTTGCGGATCCCAGTGCCGGTGGAGGGCTGCCTCGTGGCACCTTCATTTACGCCACATCACCAGTTCCGGTACAGGTGAGAACTCGTGATGGGTATAGTTGCCTCTTCACCTGTCTTCAAGCATGCACAAATACTGATTCAGAAGGTGCTGGGGAGTGCCTTTTATTCTGGGTTAATCCCTGGATGGTCGTGTGTGTGCTTTGCTCCTTTCTCCAGGCACCATCCTTCTATTGGGAGATTGAGATAGTGTCCTACGGAGATACAGATGATGACACAGGGCCGATTGTTTCGTTTGGCTTTGCCACGGAAGCAGAAAAGCGTGATGGAGCGTGGACCAACCCCGTGGGCACCTGCCTCTTCCACAAGTAGGTTGTAGGTTACTGTGAAGCTGTATCAGTATCTAGTGTCGGATATCTTAAGGAACTCATGATCAGGCAGCCTTTATTTCTGTTATGAGGGTCCCAGAATGAGACCAGCGAGGTGGGTGTTGGTGTTCTGTGTAACTTCCTTCCGTAATCTGCCCCAGGTATTGAGCGCAAGCCCATTTACATCCATTTACATTTGTATGCCCTTTGATGCTCCACAAAAGATCTGATTGTTTTTTGCTATCTCAGTATGGTAACAACTGGCATGCGGGTGGCTCTGTGGGTTAAATCACAGAGCCTACGGCTTGCTGATCAGAAGGTCAGCGGTTTGAATCCCCGCGACGGGGTGAGCTCCCGTTGCTCGGTCGCTGCTCCTGCCCACCTAGCAGTTCGAAAGCACATCATGTGCAAGTAGATAAATGGGGACTGCTCCGACGGGAAGGTAAATGGTGTTTCCGTGCGCTGCTCTGGTTTGCCAGAAGCGGCTTAGTCATGCTGGCCACATGACCCGGAAGCTGTACTCCGGCTCCCTCAGCCAATAAAGTGAGATGAGTGCCACAACCCCAGAGTCAGCCATGACTGGACCTAATGGTCAGGGGTCCCTTTACCTTTACGGTAACAATTGAGCATGGTCTTGTTGAAATTTACTTTTAGGGACTTAATATTCCTAGTGCTCAAGTGAAATATTAAGTGAATTGTTTCTCCAGCTAATGCTTCACCCTTTCTTCACATGGTTTCAGCAATGGAAGGGCTGTTCATTACAACGGTTCCAGTTTGCTGCAGTGGAAAAGTGTGAGACTGGATGTGACCCTCTCTCCTGGTATGTCAGCTATGCTTAACCTGCAAGCATCTTATGAGAGCCACATCAGGAGTGGCAGAGGGATAGAAACAACCTTTTTCCTTTTAACCCTTTTCTTTCCCCCTAGGTGATGTTGCAGGCATTGGCTGGGAAAGGGCAGAAGGCACCCCTCCTCCTCCAGGGCAGCCAGCCAAAGGCCGGGTGTATTTTACATACTGCGGACTGCGGTTGGGGCCATATCTGGAGGATGTGTCTGGGGGAATGTGGCCTGTCGTCCACATCCAGAAGAAGGCAGGTTAAACACCCTCTGTATCTCCCAGCTAGAGTTCACCAGAGCTTGGCCCCAGATCCTATTCTTAAATCCAGGCCTTTGAATATGTGGAGCAAAAATTATGGCAAACCCCCCTGTTCTTGTGCAGAGTACCTTTCTCCATTTCTCTATTATGTAATCATAACCAGCCCACACACATCTAAGGGAAGAAATGAAATGTTTTTACACATCTTGTTGTATTTTAGGTTGTTTTCGCCTTGTTTTTGATGTTCACTTTTCAAAGTTCTGTTTTGAAAAAATATACTAATAACTATAATAATAATAATATAACAATAACAACAGCAATAATGAAAAATAATCCAATTCTCCATACTCCCTGACAATTGCTCATGTTTGCTGGGGTTGATGGGAGTTGGAGTCAGATAACATCTGAATGGCACCACATTAGCTACCCCTATCCTGGCACTGATGTGTTTGTTCTGTAGAGAAAAGTTCTTTTTGTGGTTAGAGAGATCTATAAATAAGTTTCCATAAGGCTTGGCATTGGATTCCCAGCAACAGATTCAGGAGCTTGCCCCTTTTAACCTGGCTGTTCAGATCTTCCTTTCTTAGACGGACTACTGCTCTAGTAGCTTGCTTTAATGTCCTCTCTTGGCTTCATCTGGATCTCTTCTTGTTACTTTATATGCATTATTAAAATTATTTAATTGTATCCTGATTTAGGGGTCCAGCAGAATTGAGAAGCTGGCTAGAAATAACCCAAATAATTAGATATAGAGTTCAATATTCAATATTATTAATAGCACAGTGGAGTATCTTTTCATGTTTCCTTTTTCTAATACTAATTTCCTTTTGGGACAACAACTGCGTTATTAGTAATACCATTTTTTAAAAAATGCTTCTTGGGTTATTGTGCAACAGAAACCGTAGTTCCCAGAAGTATTTAGTAAGCCCAACACAACCCTCTGTTGCCAGAGTACAGCAAAGAGCGTAAGACTGAAAGCGGTCTCAAGTTGACCCCTTCTGCTTTGCTTCCGTCCCCTTGCAGAACACCAAAGTCCGAGCCAATTTTGGGTCTCGTCAGTTTGCCTACGCAGAAGGCCAAGCTCACCGAAACGCCGCCGACCTCTGCATCGACCTCGCAGAAGAAATCAGTGCCAACTTTGAAGCATTGCCTTTTGCCATGGCTTCCGATAGCGATAACGATGCAGGCACCAGCACCGCCTCCGACCCAGGGACTCATGGGCCACCTTGCCGGATTGCCGCTGTGGCCACAGCTCAGCAGCGTAAGGAGAGCAGCTCCCCTCTAGTAGCAAAACAGGCTAGGCGTGCCAGTGGAGGGTGACTGGAGTTCTGACAGCAACTGACATTTAAGTGCATGCAACTCTAGTACCTCGGGTTACATACGCTTCAGGTTACAGGCTCTGCTAACCCAGAAATATTACCTCGGGTTAAGAACTTTGCTTCAGGATGAGAACAGAAATCGTGCGGCTGTGGCAGCAGGAGGTCCCATTAGCTAAAGTGGTGCTTCAGGTTAAGAACAGTTTCAGGTTAAGAACGGACCTCTGGAATGAATTAAGTACTTAATCCGAAGTACCACTGTATTATTATTACTATTACTTCTTGAATACCTTAATTTGGAAAGGAATCAAAAAAAATTTCTTGTTAGTTTTTATGATGGCCCTAGGATGTAGGCCATGAACATTCGGCCTTTGCAAATGAGGATCTGAAATGCAAGGCGTAGCTACATTGTAGACCTGACCCAGTTTAAGTGTCATGACTTGTCTTGCACCACTTATGAACTCTGGGAATTGTATTTCCATAAGAATTTTCGGATCTTTAGCAGAGAAGCCCACAGTTCCTTAGATGTTGGCATGATATTTTGATTGCAACTGTGCTGTATCTTAAGTTGGAGCAGGGAGTTATACCAGTTTCAATGTTACAAGGTATATTAGCCATTTCTAAACTGTAATCTAGAGTCAGTTTTACTCTTGATCCTCCGTTGATTCCCCCCAGTGTTGTAAAAGTCACACACTTTATGTTGTTCCTTTCAAAACTTTGCTGCTGGCAGCCTGCAGAGTGTTACCTTCCAGGTGGCTTTTGTCTCCTATCGTGGTTCTAACCCCCCTTTTGAGAATCACTTAGATTATTGGCAATCAAAATGATATTTCCCCCTTAGCCAGTAGGGAGAAGCTGTAGTTCAGTGACAGAGCACACAATATGCATGCAGAATGTCTCAGATTTCTGGTAAAATAGGGCTGCCATAGGTCTGGATTTCAAAGGCAGTAATGACATCTGGGGGTAATTTCCAAAATGTGGCGATTTGTCCTGTTTTTTAGGCAATCATAAATCACTTTTTTGGGGAGGGTCCTTAAAAAAAAAAACTTTGGGGGTTTCCTGGTTTTTACTTTTTGAAATATGGCAACCCAAGGTAAGAAAAGAGACTAGTTGGATCAAATGAAAGGCCTATCTTGTCCATCATCCTGTTTTCCAAAGGAGATGCCTCAAAGACAGGCATAGGCAAACTCAGCCCTCCAGATGTTTTGAGACTACAATTCCCATCATCCCTGACCACTGGTCCTGTTAGCTAGGGATGATGGGAGTTGTAGTCCCAAAACAACTGGAGGGCCGAGTTTGCCTATGCCTGCTTTAAGAAGTCCACAAGCAAGGCTTTCAGGCTTCCCAAGGGCATCTGGTTGGTCCTCTCCCACTGCTGCCGCCTAGTGAATGGTGTTCACAGGTTTGCTACCTCTGCTCCTGGAGGCAACTTCTAGCCATCACAACTTGGAGCTACTGGTGGCATTAACAAGACTGGGAAGTCTTTTCCTTCCCCAAGACCCTGGAGAGATGCTGCCAGCCAGAGTCAGCAACACTGGGGCAGATAGGCCAATTAGCCTGATTCCATGTAGGGCAGCTTCATATGTATGTACCCATTTGCAGCCTCCCATTGTTGTGACAAAAGCACTATCAGGAAGCTTTCATCTAAACTAAGGGTCATGTTGCATTCATCAAATTTGTTGATTGGCACAACTTTCTCTCCCTCTCTCTCTCTCCCTCCCCCCCCGACTTCTTGCTTGATTACAGAATATGACAGTGACACTTCTTGCCATTATAAGATGGAACTCAGCTATGAAAACTTCATCACATCGGGCCCTGAGCCTCACCCTCCTCCCATTGCAGATGATGAAAGTGATGATGAAGACGATGATGACATCCCAAGGGTAAGCAGAATGCAATGGGGTTCTTACATGCTCAGCTGCTTTTTATTTCAGACTTTCAACATTAACAATAACAAATTTCAACTCACTTCAAATGCTTGCTTCTGGGTGTTCTGGCATCACAGAGCTTCTACATTGCCTCTTTTGTAGACCTCTCAAACTGGTTGTCCATATCCATGCAACCCATACTGGATCTCATATGCGCATCTCCTTGACAGCATCACATGGTTCCATGCTAAGCAGGTTCCAGATTCCACCCGAATGACGGATTGAAAATAACACGAACAAACGTAGTAGCTTAGGAAGGAAGAGTTTGTCAGGGCAGTCTCCACCTGGTACTTTGTCTCTCTGCCCACCAGTTCCCACATTTACAGATTAGTGTAGCTGCCAGCTGCCTCACTAAATGGATTCCCTCTACTCCTCAGCTTCAATTAGCATCGCCTTTCTTTCTTCGCTTGCCTTCTTATAGATGCTTCCTGCACTCACCCCATAACAGAATTCTGTATTTTTCTGCAAATCTATAGATCCCTGCCCTTTTCTAAATGCCATGATTCACGCAAGGAGGGATCAGAGCAAAACTTGGATATACTGTAGATACTCTTGTTTTTCAACACTGCAGTTTGCATGATGTGCATTTTCTTGGATTTTTATGTGTGTGTGTTGAGGTGGGAGGCATACCTCTGGGTTAATTAAGATGTTTTGCATTTAAAAGCTCTCAGTCTTTTTTAGACCTCTTGAGAGCTGCTGCTTGTCGGGATAAATATTCCGTGGCTGGGTGGACTGATGTCCCTCCCTCAATCTGATATGGACATGCTTGGCTTCCCTTGGCAGGAGGATCACTATGCCTTGCTAGTGAAAGCCTGGGAGACCAAAGTATTCCCTACAATTAGAAGGCGGTTCCGCAATGAAGCAGAGAGGAAGTCTGGCTTGGATCAAATTAAAGGAGCTTTGCAGCTGGGTAAGTCCACCAGAAGCATTTCTCTTCTGAATTTAGCACCAATTTCCAGGCCCCTTTGTTAATTCCCACACTGGCAAACCTTTGCTCTTGTGTTTATTCCTCTGCTTCAATACAAAGCTGTTGTTGTTTAGTCATGTCCGACTCTTTGTGACCCCATGGACCAGAGTACGCCAGGCACTCCTGTCTTCCACTGCCTCCTGCAGTTTGGTCAAACTCATGCTGGTAGCTTCGATACAGAGCTAGATACTCATAAAAGGTTTTCCACGTTTGCTAGAGATTCTGGCCTGTAGTGACCTGCTCATTCAGCCATTGCCTGAGAAGTCTCGCTCCCAGTGATCCAAACTGCTAGTCTTCAAGCTGTTCCATAGGCTTGCTAAATTGAAGGATGGTCTTTGTTTCAGGAATGGTTGATATAGCCCGGCAAACAGTGGAATTCCTCTATGAGGAAAACGGGGGCATCCCTCGAGACCTGTACCTTCCCACAATTGAGGATATCAAAGACGAAGCCAATAAGTTCACCATTGATAAAGTTCGGAAAGGTACGTTTTGGGAGGGGGGGCGGCCTTTGACCTCGGTTCTCCTTGGGTTAGATTAAGGGTGGATTCAGGGCCTCGCCTTGGATGGCTCCAAACAGAATGAGTGAGCCACCTCCGCTGAGAAGCAGGCAAAGGTCTGCTTGGGGTGGGTGTGCTGCAGTTACTCGTTCACCCACTCGCATCAGCACAACCACCGTTTTGAGGCTGCAGCCATGAAATGTTGGGCGTGGATGTGTGAACACCCACACTCTGTTCCTATAGGCTAGCGAAGCAGAAGGAATTTAGCTGCCATCATAGTTGGAGCTAAGTCAGAGGCCCTGCTTCTCATCACCGTGATCCTGTGCTGCTTTCCCGTAGGTCTTGATGCCAACACAATATGGCAAGAAGACATGGCAGCCAGAGCTGACTTGCTTTATGATAACCGTAAACAACAGACCACAGACTGGGGGATGTACAAGTCCTTATCTACACCTCACACATTTCTAGCTTGGGGTGGTCTGTATAGGCCAGACTTAGGAGCAGCTGCTAGCTTTAGCAAGGGGGCCGCCTCCTTGAGAAGGCCCAGCTTCAACTTACCAAAGATCACAATGTTAAGACCACCTTTCTCTTGGTTTCAGGTCTCACCGTCGTCACCCGCTGCCCAGATAGTAACAACGTGGCCACCAATGCCGTAGGAACAGCCCTGCCTAAGTTTGCTATCCGTGGGATGTTGAAGACATTTGGGCTCCACGGAGTTGTTCTGGACGTTGATTCGGCAAGTGGAAGCTATGTTTAAGCTTGGGTGGGGTGGCTCTGGCGTTTTGGCTACTGTAGCCCGTCACAAAGGCGCAGAGTTGTCAGGTGAAAAACATTTTGTCATTTCAGGTGAATGAGCTTGTCCAGGTAGAGACTTATCTCAGGAGCGAAGGTGTCTTGGTCAGATACTGGTACCCTATTGATATGCTTGAACGACCACCTGCTGGCTATAGGAGGACTGCAACAAATGGCCTGGTCTCTCTGGACAATACAAACATTCAGATTCACAGGTAAATTAAGATCAAAGCATTGGGGAGGGAGCGTGCACCTGAGACCGTTATCCTTGCAGCTACATCCAAGGTCTTTCTGCTGCGGTCCAAGAGGTGTAAAGGTAAAGGTACCCCTCCCCTTACGGGCCAGTCTTGACAGACTCTAGGGTTGTGCGCTCATCTCACTCTAGAGGCCGGGAGCCAGCGCTGTCCACAGACACTTCCGGGTCACGTGGCCAGCGTGACAAAGCTGCTCTGGTGAGCCAGCACCAGCGCAGCACACGGAAATGCCGTTTACCTTCCCGCTATAAAGCGGTACCTATTTATCTAGTTGTACTTAGGGGTGCTTTCGAACTGCTAGGTGGGCAGGAGCTAGGACCGAAAGACGGGAGCTCACCCCACCGCGGGGATTTGAACCGCCGACCATGCGATCGGCAAGTCCTAGACACTCAGGTTTTACCCACAGCACCACCCACGTCCCTCTCCAAGAGGTGTAGCTTTGTGTAATAAAATATTTTCTGACATCTAAAAGAAAACCTGACAGTGTTTATGAAGGACCTTCTTCACCAAAGTTCAACTAACGTTCTGATAATGGTTATTTTCCATTTTTATAGAATGTATGTGATTCTTTTTTAATTTCGCCACTTAACAGTTGTTAATTTCTGTTCATTCTTTTATTAATTCAGGGTTAGTTGATAGTTTTACTCACAAGTCTTCCTGTAACCTGTCCTATTCAGCTGGAGAGGTTTGCCCTTCACTGCCACAGATAGTAAAGGAACAACTATTTCTCAGGAATGAATGCTACACTTTGTCCCTAGATGCTGTTGTAGTGCTGTTTGCTGTCTCTTGGTGCATACCAAAGCAAGCTGTGTTGCAGTGCCATCTAGTGAAAGAATATAAGCAGTACCACACATATTTAGAATACAGTTGAAGGGAAGAGGGGGAAAGTACACACATTTTTCAGTCCTAAGGGATTGCTAATGCCCTAATGCAGCTGATCAGACACAGAGAGATGGCAGTGACAGCTGGTGACCACTAGACCTGGTGGGACTGCTGGGGGTCTGGGGCCCAATGAACCCCACGGGGGTGGCCAAGTACTGTTTTTCTCCCGTTCTTCCCTTGCAAAGCTACTATAGGAATTTAAGCCCTGCAATTTTACAAATAGGACCCAACTAAACTGAAAAACATCTTACTTTGGTTCAGAAGGTTCAGGGACAAAATATTGTGTGTATACAGAGGTTTTTTTTTTTTAAGACCCTTGAAATAAAGTGTTTTCTTTATCTCTCTTTTTACAGAGAACTTTTACGATGTGAAGCTGCACTCGCTAGGCTGTACTGCCGCATGGCTCTTCTAAATATTTTTGCCCCTAAATCTCCTCACATGTTTACTCACCTGTTTCACATCCCTGCCATTCGGGACATCACTCTAGAACACCTCCAGCTGCTATCCAATCAGCTTCTGGCGCCACCTCTTCCTGGTAAAATGGGACTTTTTAAAGCAAATAGTACAGTAGTTTTAACCATATTCATAAATGAGATAGTGTGCACATTTGTTTATTTGTTCAATCAATTCAGTCTTTGTAGCTGTTGAGATCAGTTTGTTCTTGTAATATGATGAAGAGAAAATGGATATCCAAAGATGAGTGAGTTGAGCCATGTCTCCTTTTTCACTTGACAGATGGAACGATCAGCTCCAGCTCTATCCTCCTGGCCCAGTCCCTCCAGCACTGCATACATTCCCAGAACTGCTCAGCCACAGACCTCTTCTACCAAGGCAGTTCCCAAACTGTCCAGGAGTGGCTCACAGTTGCTATTGCTCGGACCCTCCATCAGGGAGAGGAGAGTCTGCTCGATCTGACAAAACAGATCTGTTCCTTCTTGCAGGTAAGTCCCCCCCCCCCGCCCCCAATATCACATTTTAATTTACAGTCGTACCTTGGATCTCAAACGCCTTGGCTCCCAAACAAATAGACTCCCAAACGATCGAAACCTGGAAGTGAGTGTTTCGGTTTCCGAACGATTTTTGGAAGCTGAACGTCCGGCGTGGCTTCTGCGGCTTTTGATTGGCTGCAGGAGCTTCCTGCAGCCAATCAGAAGCCGCGCTTTGGTTTCTGAATGTTTTGGAAGTCGAACGGACTTCTGGAACAGATTCTGATCGACTTCCAAGATACGTCTCTATTATAGTTTCATAAAAAGCATTCTCAAAGCTATTCAGGCTTTTCTTTCTTTGATTAAAATGCCCATTTGCCATCTTGAAATATATTATATGTTGTATTTATGGTAGATCAGAGGAGGCTCTGAAGTAGGTCAGAGGACAAATGACTGCTAGCTATGCTCTCCCTCCAGTGCTGGAGGCATTGTGCCTCTGAATACCAGCTGCTGGACATCACAAATGAGGAGAGCAGTACTGTTTGGCCACTGTGAGAACAAGGTGCTGGACTAGAAGGGCTTTCTTAGACTCCTTCCTTATCCATATGAGAAAAGAGCTGCTGGAGAGGAAAACCCCTTCATCCAGCCCCTGTTCCAAAGAAAGCCAGCCCCTTCCCTTTGAGAAAAGGTCGGGTGATGCTGGAGTCCCTGGCAGGATTGTGCTTTCTGGCTCTTGCTTGTTCCCCTTGTTGGTGAACTATAAGGAAGGGACTGCCTTTTCAGCTCCTCTGTAGCTTAAGAAGGTGGCATCTTCTGACTCCATAAGTTTTTGAGATATAGGGTCTCTCCAGATCAGCTCCAAGCTAGCTAGCCTAGCTCAGCATCAATTTAATTTAGAAATGGTAGAATGGATGGCTGTGTCTCCAACCTCTGGTTTATAACTGTTTAAAAAACTCTGCTTTTCAGAATGCTCCCGAACAGTTCCCATCTGAAGAGTTTCCCATTTCTGAATCCAAAGTCAACATGGACGTGAACTTCCCTGGCGCAGCCTTTATAGTTGTGTCCTGTAAGGAAAGTCAGTCTGGATTCCGCAAAGAGTAAGTCTCTGCGAGCAAAGAGAATGAGGGTGGAGGGAAAGCGGCTTTAAAAATCTACCTGCCCACCAAAGAATTCCAAAATACTGATTTTCCCTCCCCCAAGCCACACCACGGTTACAGAAAGGGAGAAGCGTATGTCATGATAATGACAGTATCTTGTACAATGTCACTAGCGATACAGTCCTGTTGCCTTACAGAGCAACTCAGGTGACATGATAAATCCCTGCCCCCAAGGAGCTTTCAAAGGAATTGAAGATGAGACTACTGGGTCTGTTTTCTTGAAAGCTTCTTGTGCTGCACTGCTAGCAAACCTTCCTTTTTGTTCTGTAGCTCCTCGCTTTATAAGGCTCCCTGGGCTCGGATTCTTGTTTATGGCCTTGGTCACAAAGTGAAGAGGAGTGGCCAGCTGAACCTCATTGAGGCTGTGTGCTACCCTCGAGATGCTTCTCCAACCAACACAGGCTTGACGCCACCCCCCACAACCAATCAGTATCCTTCCGTCATCATATCCACAGACAAGGTCCACATCAAACTTGGTAAGATTTAAAATGCACACACAAAAGCATCTTTGGAATAGGGATTGATAACTGCAGCAGTAGATCATAGCTGCATGTCATGAATAGAGGCTGGAGCAATATTGTTCAGGATCTGAGATACTAGCTTGAGAGATCTTAATTTACCCAAGAGCTATTCTCATCATGTTACAATTGATTTTTTAAAACCCCACTCTTTAAACCTTGCCTTTGAGAATTCTGGAGGTACCCATTGCTCAAGGATTTTTCCTTGGGGAAGCTAAAGGGGTGGGGGCTGATTTTTCTTTACCGCAAGTCTCCTTTTTAATAATGTGTATAACACCATTGCTGAAAGCGAACTTCAGCGGCTACTCTTATTTCTGTGGGTCTCATTCAAGGAGTGTCGCCGCCTCCTGGAGCTGTGCTCATCCTGCACTCCCTTCCCCTGGAATTTCCCCTGGCGATGGCATTTGCAGAGCAGCTGCTGACCTGGAAACTCGAGAATGGCGACGGAAAATCTGAAGAGGAGCTGGACACAATCCCTGCCTCAGTTCTCTTGCAAGTGGTGGAAATCCTTGGTGAGAATGGAGCTCCTTGTTGTACACAAACAACCATGGGTGGGGAAATAGAATAATGTTTTGGAAACTACAGTGACAAAACGGCCCCAATGCCATGAGCTTAAAAAAACATTAAGACAATGTGCCACCCTGTGGCCACCTCCCTGCTGGGCTGCCCAGAGTTAAAAGCCCCAGTTGGACGCAGCAGAGATCTGAAATGTACGTGGATTTCTTTCTTTCTTTCTTTCTTTCTTTCTTTCTTTCTTTCTTCCTTCCTTCCTTCCTTCCTTCCTTCCTTCCTTCCTTCCTTCCTTCCTTCCTTTCTTTCTTTCTTTCCTTCCTTCCTTCCTTCCTTCCTTCCTTTCCTTCCTTCCTTCCTTTCTTTCTTCCCTTCCTTCCTTCCTTCCTTCCTTCCTTCCTTCCTTCCTTCCTTTCTCTCTCTCTCTCTCTCTCTCTCTCTCTCTCTCTCTCTCTCTCTCTTTCCCCCATCCCCTTCCCCTCTTTTTGGTAATGGTAATGATGAATGGCAAATAAGGAGAATAAGGAGAATTAGCAGTTTGTAGGATTTAGGATTCCAGTTCTGGTGAATAGGCTTTGGTCCATTTCAGTGCCCTGTTAAAGAGACCCAATTCCTGCCACCCAGAAACCTACACTATGCAACCAACATCCATGGCTCTGGGGAGGCACAACACCAGCTACCTTATTACTCCATAAGGCGCACCTGACGATAAGGCGCACTTAGTTTTTAGAGGGGGAACTCAAGAAAAAAAATATTATTTAAAGGGAGTGCTGAGCAGAGTGTGTATGCATCCCAGGCTCTGCTCAGCGCTCCCTTTCACGAGCCGTGTGGAGTGTGTGTGTGGCTCTTGGGGGCTTCTCCCTCCTTGGGGAAAAGCCCCCAAGAGCCCCACCTCGTAGAAAAGCCCACAGCAGCCGCGCACCCTTTAAGGAGCGCGCGGCTTCTGCGAGCTTTTTTACGAGCTGGGAGAAGGGACTGACGCAGCCAGCCAGCCCCTTCTCCCTCCTCAGGGAAAAGCCCCCAAGAGCGGCACGCTCTTTAAAGGGTGCGCGGCTCCTGCGGGCTTTTTTACAAGGTGGGAGAAGGGACTGACGTGGCTAGTCAGTCTCTTCTCCCTCCTGGGGTAAAGCCCGCAAGAGTCACACAGAGCTTGTGTGCGGCTCTTGGGGGCTTTTCCCACCTGCCTCCCCCCTGCATTCGCTCCATAAGACACACACACATTTTCCCTTGCTTTTTAGGAGGGAAAAAGTGTGTCTTATGGAGCGAAAAATACAGTATGTCCTATAACATGGCATCTTTTGAGCTCTGGGGAGGCCCAGAGTCTCTGCTCCTGCTTTTCCTTGGTAACAATAAGACTTGGTTTTTTAATGCATGCAGGCTGGAGGCGAGCACTCTTGACATGGCTAGCTAAGGATGGGGTGCTGTCTTTGCAGCTTCCACACAAGCTGGAGCAAAAGAGCATATTCCATTTTAGGCTGCTAATCTCTAAACTTACTTATAAATAGTAGTACATTCTGCTGTAAATGCTGTAACCCCCATTGAGTTTTCTTTTTTTACAGTCAAGTTGTGTATAAATTTTATGAAATAAGTAAATAAAAAAAAAACCTGACTCCCCATTCTGTTTGCACATTTCTAGGGAATTTCCTGTGGACAATCAACATGGCAGCCTGTGTGAAGGAACTGCTCTTTCATCTCCTAGCTGAATTGCTTCGCAAAATTCATGGGCTAGAGCAGAAGAAGAACCCAGCAGGGTTGTCCTCCTCCATTGCACTTCAGCTCAACCCTTGCCTGGCCATGCTGATGGCTCTCCAGTCAGAACTGCACAGGTTGTACGATGAAGAAACCCAAAACTGGGCATCTGGAAATGCTTGTGGCGGGTCTGGGGTTGGAGGAGCTGACCAGGGGAGATTTTCCACTTACTTTCATGCTCTGATGGAGGTCTGCCTGGCCGTGGCAGAAGTAACCTTGCCGATCAACATGAGCATCACAGCCAATGTGATGTCCTCGACCAGCGGCCCAAATCTAAGCGATTCTTCCTCCTCCTCTTCGTCGTCTCCTGGGCAGACCCCGCAGAGCCCAAGCCTCCTGTCAAAGAGGAAAAAGGTTAAAATGAAGCGAGAGAAGACGACATCTTCAGGGAAGCGGACTTCATCCCGAGCTGCCGAAACGGACACCGCTCTGTTGAGCATCGGCGGGAGCAAGCCAGAGGACATGTTGTGGTTCCATCGGGCGCTCACCTTGCTGATAATCCTCAGGCATCTAACAAAGAAGGATCCCCAGGGGCTGGGCGTGACCAATGATGCCGTGGCTGATGCTTGCCAGGCCTTGGTTGGGACAACTGCTCACAGCCGCTTGCTGGTGATTTCAGGGATCCCCACCCACTTGGAGGAAGGTACTGTGCGGAGCGCCATCCGCAAGGCCTGCAATGCCCACGGCGGTGTCTTCAAAGATGAGATCTACATTCCAGTCCAGGAGGAGGAGCCTAAGAAAACCAAGGACAAAGCGGAGGGAGGGGAATGTAAGACCGAGATGGACAAGCCTGTGGTCTCCAGCAGCGTGGACAGCTTGGACATCAGCAGCTCCAGCAGCGTCACGCCTGCCATGAGCATCAGTGCCTCTGCTTCCACCAGCCAAGCCTCTCTTTGTAGCTCCCAGGGGATCTCGCGGACCATTAGCGATATCTCTGTAGACCAGTTTCAAGCTGGCCTGGAGATGGTCATTCCGCCTGGGTTGCTGGAGCCACATGTGGTTTCCAGCCAGGAGAGTTTAGACCTTTCACTCTGCAGCACTGGGAGTCTGGGCAGCCTGGGGAGTCTCGGGGAGCAGCTTGACAATGTGGAAACAGCATCGGTGTCGGATGTCGGGTCTATGTACACTGTTACATCTCTGGACAGCCAGCCGGTTGCCCCGTGGCCCATCAAGGGCTTTGCAGTTGTGGAGGTAATTGTTTTCCACAGAAGAAGGTATAGCGGTAGGGGAGCCAACCCTTTAGGGTAGCCTTACTAGCCCTTGGAGACCTGCCCTGTTCCTCTTTATCAGCTTCCACCACCCTTTTATGTGTCACCTAGGGCAAGGAGGCAGGATTCCCACTTTTTAAAAGGTGGTCTCCATGAGAGTGAGGAAACAGCCAGCCGAATTCCATATATATTGGTGTTATCACCAGGTTTTTCCTGTGTGGCGCCAGCGTGGTGTAGTGGTTAAGAGCGGTGGACTCGTAATCTGGGGAACCGGGTTCGCTTCCCCGCTTCTCCACATGCAGCTGCTAGGTGACCTTGGGCTAGTCACACTTCTCTGAAGTCTCTCAGCCCCACTTATCTCACAGAGTGTTTGTTGTGGGGGAGGAAGGGAAAGGAATGTTAGCCACTTTGAGACTCCTTCGGGTAGTGATAAAGCAGGATATCAAATCCAAACTCTTCTTCTTCTTCTGTCATTGCAAGATAGATCTTGGCAAGAAGGATGTGTCTCCTCTGCTTATACATGATGGGGGGCCTGGGTAATCTTAACATGACAGACAAGGGATAGCATAATTGCACCACAGCAGGTTGATCTGGATAGGAGAAGCTGACACTATTGACACAGATTGTACAATTAGTTGTAACTTGGGTACCTCTTAGTGTGGAGTGCAAGTTACCTGTTCCATGCAGCAGGGAGGGAAAGGAGACGTGCATCCATTTCTCTTGAGTCACAACAAACCGCATCGCATTTGGAGGCTTTGCATGTATGTCAGACAAAACAGCAAAGAGACTCTATGATTCCGTAAAGATTAATTTGTTCTACTATGAAAAAGCTGAGGATGGAAGAGTTCATGAGTCTATCTGTTTAACTAAAGCTGCCTTACGAAAGCAGCTCAGGCTACAATGAATTAGCCTATAAGGTGCCACAGAACTCTTTGCTGTGTTTTCATGCAGCTATCTAACATGATGTGAGAATGGGCCGTAGCCAGACTTTGGTTCATCTCAGTGGATCCTAGGCCTGGCTAAAAAGTAATAATGGTGGCTCTCCTGGCTTGTAAGCTGAGGTATATTTCAATGCAAAAGATATTACTATATTGGTACCCAGCCATCTTAAAATGGACTGTGGTGATGCAGCTGTTTAATTTCATTTGCATAGTATTCTTATTATTTATTATTAACAAATTTCTTACCAGCACTTCACCATAAAGTCAAAGTGCAGATTACAGCACTGTAAAAATACAACATTAAATTAGATTAAAACAATTCGCAGTTGGGTGGGTCCTAAAATATATAATAGGTTCTTCATCTTGTTTTGGTTTTGGTTTTTTTGCAGAATTTGGGATTTGGAAGAGGCAGAGCAGATTGATTATGTCAGAAGTGAGTGGGAAAGGGTAGGGGAGGATGTAAAGCAGGTCAAGAATTCAGAGTCATAAGATCAAAAGAAGCATTAGCCATTGATTGAAAAGAACTCATTTACCTTCATAAATTTACCTAGATGTTTGTGTTTGTTGAAAATAGATACGATCCCGGGCCAAGATAGAAAAGATCCGAGCCAGCTTATTTAACAGCAGCGATTTGATTGGCTTGTCGAGTCTGGATGGAGAGGATGAGCTCATGGAAATGTCGACGGAGGAGATTTTAACTGTCTCAACTGTGAATCAGAGTTTGTTTGATACACAAGGGAGTCCTGCACTTGAAGACTATTTCAATGACAAGACCATCAAAGGTGTGTGTTCAGTTATGTTTTGAAAGCACTTTGCACTCATGCTACATGTGTCTTATGCGTGTCTGAGAAACAGACCTTCATTTCATTTCATTGGGGTTTGTGCAAGAGGTTTTGCTGCCATTGTGAGGTGAGCCACATTCATGGCACTGCTGGAGTTCAGTTATCCAGACTGTTAAGCTGCGGCCCGATGTTAGACTACAAGTCCTCTCTTCCCTAATCTTTGACTTCGCTGGCCAAGACTGATGGGAATTGAAGCCCAATGCCACAGCCTTTCACAAGAGATACAAGAAGCACACGTTTTCTGGCAGCGATTAACGAATTGAACACCCATTAAATAGTCTTCAGGCCTAGTTCTTAAAAAGATGGGTTTAAGTGTTGGATAAACAAGAAGAAAGCTGTTTTAATAATAATAATAATAATAATAATAATAATAATAATAATAATAATAATAATATATCTTTATTGTCATTGCCCCCTCTCGGGGACAACGAAATTACTTGGCTGCTCCATCCACCCAGGTAGGGCACTCCACACAAAATCAAATCAACTATAAAAACACTAATTAAAACAATACAGTATAAAACAGCAAGGAAGATTAGATGACTTTCAAAGTCCAGGCTTCCCATTCAGGGCCGAGATCGCTCTGGGGAAGAAGCTGTTCTTAAGACGGCTTGTTCTTGTCTTCATCGTCCTGTATCTCCGTCCCGACGGCAGGAGCTCGAAGAGACAGTGACCAGGATGCTTTTGTACTGGCTTTTGTTTTATTTTTTTTAAGAAAAATATTTTGCAGCTAATTGCTGCACAGTTAATTGCTGCACAAATTGCTGCACAGTTAATTGCAGCACATTACAAACTTGTGTATCAACAAATAAACATGAACCATAATGCAATACAAAAGCTAATTGTTCATTCTGTTGACAAAATTACAATAGACAGCCTGGCCTCTGCACAGAAATGTGAAAAACCGACACAAGAGTAACCTGAGTCCTTAATGCAGTGGGTCTTTCCACAAGTTTCCATGTGTTTGGTCTTGTACTGGCTCTGTCCTATGGCCGTTCTTAATATTTTGACTTCCCTCAGGTGACAAACTTGTGCCAGGTGCCCGCGAAGTCCTCACGGAAATATTTAAAAGCTGCCTCCATTCTGAGCAAATGCTGAGCTTGACACCTGCAAAACCGACCAAAGTGGCAGAGATTTACCTCAGCAAAGAGCAGATTAATGCCCAGACGCCAGGAAACCTGCTGCACACCTTCTTCACCAATGTCCGCCCCCCAAAGAAAGTTCTTGAGGATCAGCTCACCCAGGTTGGCATGAAATGTTGCATTGCTCTGCTCTGTGCTTTAGTGGCAGCTGTGCCCAAAAGGGAAGCTCTGCGACTAGGGGAAATATTTCTTTTGTGTTTCCTTGTGTGAACCCTTTTCCTCCTGATCTCAGGAGCCCACTTGTGGGGGCTTCTTTCTGGCCAATGTGCTCAGCCTTGCCTGATAAGTTGCAGCCCTCACCGTTCTTTCCTTCTGTGCTTTGAAGATCCTGAGAAAATACGGGGCTCCCAAGCCAAAGTTTGACAAGAGCAAGTACAACAAGGCTGGCAAAGAGCAGCACCCGGTGAAAGTTGTGAGCACCAAGCGGCCCGTCACAAAACCCCCCGCCAAGGAGAAAGCAGTGCTCAACAGTGTCAGGTGAGATCCTTTGACCACTCTGGCTACGCTCCCAACGCTTTTCACGCAGCTGCCCTTTGAAGCGCCTCTCGGTTTGGCACTTCGGTCCCCAACTGGAAATGCAGGAAGTGGCTTAAGGGGAAGCGGACACGGGGGACGGGGACGGACGCACTAAAAGTCATGCACGGCGTGAAAGCCATCCACTGAGTCAAAGCCTCTTTCTGGATTTGGTCTGGCACGCCTTGCATAGAACCATAGAATCATAGAGTTGGAATAGACCACAAGGGCCATCGAGTCCAACCCCCACTGCTTTGAGGACTTTTGTTTAAAATTTGGTGAATAATAATAATAATAATAATAATAATAATAATAATAATAATATAATTTTTATTTATACCCCACCCTCCCCAGCCAAGGCCGGCTCAGGGCGGCTAACAAGCAATAATAAAAACAAGTTGAATGAATACAACTTAAAAAACAACATTAAAATATTGAAACATTAAAATATTAATATGTAGCCTCATCGCAGGAGGAGAAAGGAAAAGAAAAAAGAAAGAGGGGGAGGGAATCAAATTGGCTCCAAGCCAAAGGTCAGGCGGAACAACTCTGTCTTACAGGCCCTGCGGAAAGAAATCAGATCCTGCAGGGCCCTGGTCTCATGAGACAGAGCGTTCCACCAGGCCGGAGCCAGAGTTAAAAAGGCCCTGTCTCTGGTTGAAGCTAATCTAACTTCCTTAGGGCCCGGGACCACTAGGGTGTTGCTATTTATGGACCTTGAGGCTCTCCGTGGGGCATACCGGGAGAGGCGGTCCCGTAGGTACGAGGGACCTAGGCCAAGAAGGGTTTTAAAGGTCAAAAGCAGCACCTTAAACCTGACCCTGTACTCCACCGGGAGCCAGTGCCGCTGGAAAAGCACTGGGTGAATATGCTCCCATGGCAGAGACCCCGTGGGGAGCCTCGCTGCAGCATTCTGCATCACTCCTGAGTTTCTGGGACAGCTTCAAGGGCAGCCCCGTGTAGAGCGAATTACAGTAGTCAAGCCTCGAGGTGACCGTCGCATCCTGAAGGTGCACGTCTTTATCCTGGCCTTTGACCCCTGAAGTGTGTTTTCAGGACCCACCCTATCCCTGTGACGGTTTTCACTGTTTTTAATACTGAATTTTAAATTGTCATAACCCTCCCCGGGACCTGCTAGAGTAATAAGTTTGATTATGATGATACAGTGGTACCTCGGTTTTCGAATGGAATCCCTTCCGAAACGTTTGAAAACCGAGGTGCGGCTTCCCATTGGTTGCGAGAGCTTCTTGCACTCAGCGGAAGCTGCATCACACGTTCGGGTTCTGAAAAACGTTAAAAAACGGAAGCATTTACTTCAGGTTTTTGGCATTTGAGAACCGAAACGTACGACAACGGAGGTGTTTGGAAACCGAGGTACCACTGTACTTTAACAACAACAACAATAATTCATCATTCTGGGTATTTTCTGGGACTTTAGAAATGCTTTGAATTATCTCTGTGTTCTATATAATTGCTTTGCACAAGTACTCTCTGACGTGAAGGTTTTCCTCACATTAGCAGGACTGCTTTGAGTGAGAAGAAGCCGACTGTGAAGCCCAAATCCCCAGAGAAAAGCAAGCCTGAGGAAAAGGACCATGACAAGTCTCCCACAAAGAAACAGGAGGGTAGCTGCCGGTTTTCTCTTTTAGGCCTCTGCAGAAACACTCTGCCCAGTTGCTTCTCTCAGCGAGATAAGTGAAAAATACTTTCCAGGCAACACATTTGCAGCATCTAAAGTGCCCCTTTGTGCAAAAGATGGAAATGTCAGCCAGCACTGGCTTACATTCTGGGTGCTATAAGCTCATCTGGGTTCATACACGTTCATTCAGAAGAGAGTTCCTCCAGCACCACTATATATTTGCAACAAGTGAATGTACATAGGACTTAGGAAGCATGTAACGTCCCAGTCCTTATCTTAGATGCCTTTACAACAACAAAATAGCCATTCCCCATTTTCCAGGGTGAGAGCAAGTGGTTTGCTCAAGGTCAAGCCAAGGAACTGGTGGCTGAGCCAGGAGTTGGCTCTGTTTGCTGGCCCTGTCATAGAGGGGCCAGAATGCTCCAGTGCTGAGCACCTTAGGAGCAGGGTTTTATGCAGGTTGTGCCTGTGCTTATTTCACAACCCATAAACGTTTCTTTGGTTTTTATTTACATATTTATAAATACATTATCACAAAACAGTAATGATTGCAAATTATCAGAAAAGGAGGAGTAAAATGTACGCAAGAATCAAATGTTAGTTTGGTCCCTTTAACCCAGTGGTTCTCAACCTGTGGGTCCCCAGATGTTGTTGGACTACAACTCCCATCATCCCTGAGCTCTGGCCTTGCTAGCTAGGGGTGATGGGAGTTGTAGTTCAACAACATCTGGGGACCCACAGGTTGAGAAGGGCTGCCAGTATAAACCTTCCCTTTGGACGTCTTTTTAGGAGTTTGGTTTTTTAAAAAAATACAAAAACAGCTAGGAGAGGCTGTTGCAATGGTGTGACCTGGGTCCAGAATCTTGAAAAGTCACCCCTTCTATTGTCTACTGCACAGGATTGCCTCAATGCCCTAAGATGGTCAGAAAAGGTCTTGCTTTGAGTATTATCACCACCAGTTTGAGTGGCCCCCTCTGTATATAACTTTCTAATAAGCCATGTCACTTGCAGTTGCCTGGAGAGCCTTTGCAGCATAGCATGTCCTGCTATCTTTATTTTCAACATCTGGATTAGATTTATTCCTTCTTCTTTGGTGTGGCCCTTACACTTTACTGCCTTGAAATTATTTCATTGCATAATTAAAAATTTTCACATGAATGCCATTTGAGAGCTTGTGTTACAAGCTAGAATAGAAGGAGAGGTGTTTTAACTTGAATAACTAGATGCTGAGTGGGGGAAATGACTTGTTAGAGCAGTGGGGAGTCTGCATCTCCCCCCCCCCACTCCCCACAATCACTGAATACTTTCTTTCCCTTTCACACCCATTTCAGTTCCTGAAGAGAAGTACCTGACACTAGATGGATTTCACAGATTTGTCATTGACCGGGCAAAACAGGACATCCGTAGCGTGTGGCGAGCCATTTTGTCATGTGGTTATGACCTTCATTTTGAAAGGTAAAGAATTGGCTTTCTTCTCCACACTCCCCCTGTGGCGATCACACAGGATCCCAGGACGTTTCACCGTCTATTGATTCCTGTGCCACCACTTTATTTCTCACTGCCACCACCCAGGCCCTACCTGGGACAATACTGAGTCCAGTCAGGGTTAAATTGAAACATAAACTTCTGTTTATTTATTGCAGTTTAACAAGCGTATGGTTTCATAAACGGTATTGGTCAATCACATTCATGGGGTACCTATCCAAACCTATAACTTCCGCTACCTGCTCTCACTCACTAAATATCTCAGATATTCCTAGCCCCTAACTGTTCCTGACTCAGCTTATTTTGCTACATGCGCTGCTCTGGTTCTCCAGAAGCGGCTTAGTCATGCTGGCCACATGACCCGGAAGCTGTACGGCTACCCACAGACTCTATCCCAACTCACTCCCACTCCAACCAGCCACCCAACTCCCAACGAAGTCCTCTACCGACTCCTTCCTTTGCCCCTCCCAGAGCTGGTTTTATAGTCCCACTGACTCCACCCCCCTGGGTCCTGACTGGGCAACCTGTTTAACTATTTCACCTCCAGCACTCTCTCATATATGTTAACGTCCCCCCCCCAAAAAAAAATCTTTTGCAAAAGAGGAGCTGAATGCCACTCAACTCACACCTGCCCCATCAAGAGGTGAATGGTTGAAAACATTTGTTATGATGCACGTGCTCAACAACTGTTCAATCTGCCCCTGTTCCTCCAGGTGTGCCTGCATCGATGCCAGACATGCCCAGAAAGCATCCCGCAAGTGGTGCTTGGAAATGGACGTCGCCCTGGTTCAGTACATTAACCGGCTCTGCCGCCACCTGGCAATTACGCCGGCTCGGCTGCACCCACATGAAGTGTACTTGGACCCAGCTGACACTGCTGACCCGCGCGTTTCCTGCCTGCTGAGTATGTGTGAAGTTCTGAGCTGTGGGTCCTTCTTCCTCCCAGATACTGGGTGCCTGGACCAGTTTTGGGGGCAGGTGTGCTGAGGAGCTCATGGCCCGGCTGGGAATGCCTTTATCCTTTGTCTCATCCCCTTCCTCTCAGTTCCTGACATCTCTGTTCAATTGCAGACGTCCCCATTGAAAGCCTCCGCCTGCGCTTTGCTCTACTCCAGTCTCTCAACACCACTTTGGAGACGTTCTTCCTACCGCTAGTGGAGCTCCGGCAAACGGAAATGTACACCAACAGCATTGCAGCGCTTCTCCAAGAGGCCAAAGGTCAGGGCTTCTCATGGACTAGGTGGCCGGGTGATCCCTGGAGGGTTATAATAATAATCCTATTGCTAACGCAGGAAACTAAAATCATGTCGTTCCCACCACTAGAAAGTCCAATGTGAAGAAGTCATTCACATATCAAACTTTTCAGAAACTGCTTTAATTACTCCCATCTTTCCTGTCAGTTCTGCCACTTTTTCATCACAAGGTTTTGGTGCTTCAGAGGTGTCATGTTTAATTTTCCTTTTGAGATGTGATCTTAGAAGCTTTTGACTGTTTTCTGTGTTTTCGGTGCCCTTGTTAGGTTGCTGTGAAATCTTAACGTGAATCAGTTAGAGCTTATCTATTCTTCAAAATACATATCCAGGGCGCCTTTCTTTAACATTTAAATGAGTACTGCTTGTTTTTGTTCTGTTTTCTTTTGGTTAAGGTGGTTTTGTTTCATTACTCTGCTGGAACAGAAGCTAAGGACCTAAACTGCCATCTTGGTCAAGTGTCTGCTTCTCTCTCTCTCCCCCCCACCCCCACCCCCGCCAAGGTTAACAAACAAAGAACTGTTGTGTCTATTCCTTTAGGATTCATCTTTTATGATACAAAAGTGGCTGTCATGAACAGAGTGCTAAATGCCACTGTGCAAAGGACGGCGGATCATGCAGCCCCCGAGATCACCCTGGACCCGCTTGAAATTGTTGGAGGTATGGTAGTCCTTCTTTGCTTGTATCTGTAGAAATAAGCAAAGGAGGAGGAAGGAAGGAAGCGTGCCTTTGGAGCTGATGGAATTCAAATTCCTGCCCACACCAAGCTCATTTCTTTCCCTCTCCCTGCTTTTGCACAGGAGAGATTCGTTCTTCAGAGAACTCCTACTTCTGCCAAGCCGCCCGGCAGCTGGCTTGTGTGCCATCCTCACAACTCTGTGTGAAACTGGCCAGCGGGGGAGACCCAACTTATGCCTTCAACATTCGCTTCACAGGCGAGGAGGTCCATGGCACAAGTAAGCAGCTTCTACTTTTCATCATGGGCTGCCAGAAATTTTACTTGCAGCAACTCTTTTCAGAAGTAACAAGCCACCAGCACTTAAGTAAGCTAGCGGGGAATATTTAATATGAAAATTCACCTGGATCTTTTTCAGCAAGAAGGCATCAGGGTATATCTCCTGCCTCAAATACAGCCCACTCAGGAAAACGGTGCCTTCCTCCCCCTTTTAGATCTGTCCCCGCAAATATCTGAGAAGACACCTTAAAAAGAATCTGTTGATGGTTCTTGACCCCAGTCCACCTTGCACATATAACTAGAATCGGCACCCCTGTGCATTGGAGGGGATATAGCAAAAGAGAGACCTGTTGGCGCAGGCCTTGCAAATGTGCACACATTTTGGGAAGAGGCAATGAAAGAAATTTCTGAAATAATAGTTGGCACCAGTGCCTTAATACCCCAAACTCTGTCTTCTATCACTTTTTGATGGGTCAAATACAGACCTAACACGTAAACCATAGTAGCTACCCATTCAATCATATCACGGGGCTGAATGGAGGTTTTTTCTTTAAATACTTGGTTCAAATAAATTAATGTTTGTTTCATTTCTGAGAAACTGACTCATAAATTAAGGGTTGCCGGGTGTGCAGCTAAACCTATGGATTTTGCCTTCATTTGGCAGCCTTTGGAAAACTGGTTTGCATTCAGGACATTTGCTTTGTGTTATCTGCGCATCAGTTTGTTTTTTGTTGCAACATCTCATTTATTGTGTAGTCTCTTGAGAATGAACTTTATTTTGTAAGGTGATGGCTTTGAACCCTGTTTTTAAAATTTTGTACAGGTTTTTTTCCTCTCTCTAACAAATGGCTGTTGGCTCCAGTAGCTCAAGTTGAGTTGGCTGGTTAAGAGGACTCCTTTCCGGGGGGTTGTTACCCCAAGAACCACGACTGGCTGTGGCTGCGCAGCTCTCAAAGTTTCATCTTCCTTCCTTCCAGGTGGTTCCTTCCGTCACTTCTTGTGGCAGGTCTGCAAGGAGCTCCAGAGTTCACTGCTCTCCCTCCTCTTGCTCTGCCCCAGCTCAGCAGTCAATAAGAACAAGGTATGCTAAGACGCGGGTGGCGCTGTGGGTAAATCCTCAGCGCCTAGGACTTGCCGATTGCATGGTCGGCGGTTCGAATCCCAGGGTGCGCTCCCGTCGTTTGGTCCCAGCGCCTGCCAACCTAGCAGTTCGAAAGCACCCCCAGGTGCAAGTAGATAAATAGGGACTGCTTACCAGCGGCAAGGTAAACGGCGTTCTGTGTGCTGCGTTGGCTCGCCAGATGCAGCTTGTCACGCTGGCCACGTGACCCGAAAGTGTCTGCGGACAGCGCTGGCTCCTGGCCTATAGAGTGAGATGAGCGCACAACCCTAGAGTCTGGCAAGACTGGCCCGTATGGGCAGGGGTACCTTTACCTTTACCTTTTATGCTAAGCCATAGGACGCGGGTGGCGCTGTGGGTTAAAGCACAGAGCCTAGGACTTGCTGATCAGAAGGTTGGCGGTTCGAATCCCCATGACGGGGTGAGCTCCAGTTGCTTGGTCTCTGCTCCTGCCAACGTAGCAGTTCGAAAGCATGTCAAAGTGCAAGTAGATAAATAGGTACCGCTCCGGCGGGAAGGTAAATGGCGTTTCTGTACGCTGCTCTTGTTTCACCAGAAGCGGCTTAGTCATGCTGGCCACGGAAGCTGTACGCCAGCTCCCTTGGCCATTAAAGCGAGATGAGCGCCGCAACCCCAGAGCTGGCCACGACTGGACCTAATGGTCAGGGGTCCCCTTACCTTTTACCTTTATGCTAAGCCAGTGCAGAAGAAGGGGGAGCTGCCTACTGCCACCCTTGTGATGCTACAGCTGATTTGGGCTCTTGCTGCCGCTGCTGCTGGCCACAGGGAGGCGCCATACGTTTTGTTGTGATATGGCCAGGGCCGGCCCACTCATGATGCAAGGTGAGGCGACCACCTCATGCAGCAGGACCACAGGGGCAGCAGATCCAGACTCCAAGGACTGCATCGCTTCTGCTGCCGCTGCAGTGGCATCAATGACTGCAGCACACTTCTTGGAGGCTGGATCTTCCATCTCTGTGGAAGGCCCACCCCCTCCATGCCCCGTCTCTGC
The DNA here is from genome assembly GCF_965112155.1 of Podarcis liolepis. Taxonomy (NCBI): domain Eukaryota; kingdom Metazoa; phylum Chordata; class Lepidosauria; order Squamata; family Lacertidae; genus Podarcis; species Podarcis liolepis. Next base: position 9,683,243 of record NC_139561.1, on the reverse strand, counting down.
AGCGGCCTCTCAGTGAATAGGAGGCACTGTTGGTCTCCTTCCATGTCTAGGGAGGAAATGGCATGAACTGCCTCTGGGGTCTCCTAGGGTCTGCACCTGCTCAGCATGGTTCAGAGTGGGCCCCTGCCCACCCCCTGCCCCATGATAGCCTTGGATTCCTATTTCAACTGTTGGGTAAAGTTGGTTTGGCCCCTCTTGTTTCCAGTGTGGCTCTTCGCTCACCCCTTCTTCCCTGTTGGTGGAAGCCTCCATTTTGTGGTTTGCCTCCAATGCCAAAATTGGATAGGACATCATTGAAACCCTTCCTTTTTTAGTGGAAAAGAGGAATACAGTGGAACCTCGGTTTTTGAGCGTCTCGGAAGCCGAACGTTTCGGCTTTCGAAAGCCAAAAACCCAGAAGTAATTGCTTCCATTTTTGGACACACGTCGGAAGTTGAACGACTTCCAAGGCGTGTTTCTACATTTTCTCAATGGATTGCACAGACCTTCCATTGAGCCTCGGTTGTTGAACATTTCAAAAGTCCAACAGTCTTCCGGAACGGATTACGTTCGACAACCGAGGTACCACTATACATCTTTAATGAATAAATTAATCAGATTCTGCCTTCCTGGCTAATGCTGTTCTCCACCCTCAGGGCAAATACATCCTGACTCCCAGCCCCATCAGCTATGGGGAGGAGCAGCTGCTGCATTTCTTCGGGCAACTGCTGGGCATTGCCATCCGGGCAGACGTCCCCTTGCCCCTGGATCTCTTGCCCTCCTTCTGGAAGACTTTAGTTGGAGAATCACTAGATCCAGATGTTGACCTCCAGGAAGCTGACATACTGACCTACAACTACATCAAGAAATTTGAAAATGTAAGTGGTGCTTCCTCCCCTTCCCCTGCTTTTCAGTCACCTGTAGAAGCTGCTGGATGACAGACTATAAAAGGGAGTCCTGATTGTTTCAGCCAAGATCTATCTTGGATTGATTGTGGGTCTCCTTTCATCACTCTGTCTACTTTGGTGGCATCCTGGGGAAATTCAGTGGGGCTGAGTGTAGGTCAGACTGCAGGTTGAGAATCAGGAGAGCCAAGCAGCCTGAAGATGTTGTGCTTTACAGTGCACCAAAAAGTGAGGCTAGAAATTTTCAACGTTCTTTTATTACGGGTTTTCCCCACCAAAAGTCTCTGTGCATCTACAGCCCTTCTTGTGTTAACCACCCTTTTAAATAATCCATAGATTTACAGTGTGAATCTCAAGGCCTCTAAGTGCTCAGATCAGAAAGTGCATGCACCCAAATGATAGCAATGCCCCATTTATCTGTTTGTCTTTAGAGTTTTTAATTTGCGATTTAATATTTTATTGTTTTACAATGCTCGGAGTGCTTTATATGGGCTGAAAGTTGTACAAAGAATACATTTCCAAATATATGCACAATATGCTTGACCAGTAGACAGCAAAGAACTCCCAACTGTCAAAGCAAAATCCACCAGGAATGTCTGCAAAAGCCTCTCTGGAAGGAATGGGTGAGAGAGGCTTCCAGGGAACTGTGCTGTCAAAAGTTCCGCTCAGTTTTAACCAGCTATTTGTTATGTGCGCACTCCCTGTCTCTCTCAGTAATGCCAAACTCAAGATTGCTGCTCCATTTCGCAGCATTTCCAAAAAGCATCTGTCTCTTGGCTCACAACTTAGGCAGAGTGCTGTGTCTTAAAGGAGCAGTTTTTTCTTACAACATGTGTCATAGTTCTGACTCAGCAATTGAGCACCTCCTCAATGACATCACAGATAGATACATGCCAAAGGTCTGTTGTTGTTTAGTCGTTCAGTTGTGTCCGACTATTCATGACCCCATGGACCACAGCATGCCAGGCACTCCTGTCTTCCACTGCCTCCCGCAGCTTGGTCAAACTCATGCTGGTAGCTTCGAGAACACTGTCCCACCATCTTGTCCTCTGTCGTCCCCTTCTCCTTGTGCCCTCCATCTTTCCCAACATCAGGGTCTTTTCCAGGGAGTCTTCTCTTCTCATGAGGTGGCCAAAGTATTGGAGCTAGTGTGTCTGAAAGAGAATGAGTGCTCCTGAATGCGACCCAGGAGTCCTAAATGCCTGCCCATCCTCATGGGCCCAAGGCAAGTGGGGCAGGAAGAGATCTGTACAACTCTTACTGGCTACCTCAGTGTTTCTGGAAAGGCCCAGAACAGGTTTAGGAAAAATGGATGGACCCTGTTTTCTGTCCCTTCTGGCTCCATCACTCTGGAGGTGTCACTCATCAGGGTCTTAGCCTCCCCTAGCTAGTAGCTGCCTGATTCTCCTGCCTGCTCCAGAAGTCCTCTTGCCCTTCTTCTCAGCACCTTTTCCAGTCTTCGCAGTGCCCTAACAATTTTCTCATTTCTGTAAGTCTTCCTTCAGTGAGCCAAGGCCAGGTGTCCTCCCACAGTGCCTGGTGGCTGTTGTCCTTCTGGATATACTCCTGTGTAACATGAACCTGCTCCTCCCGTTTAAGTGAATTGGGAGCCCCATCAATCGGCACTCCGGCTGCACTTTGCAGATCATGTAGGCCAGGGCATTGAGGCATTTGCTTTGCCTGGGAAGACTGAGCCAAGCCAGATCCTGTCACGTTCCTCTCTGGTACTGTAATTCGCTCTATGCAGGCTGCCCTTGAAACTGTCCCACAAACTCCAGTGGGTGCAGAATGCTGCAGCGAGGCTCCTCACAGGGTCCCTGCCATAGGAGCATATTCACCCAGTGCTTTACCAGTTGCACTGGCTCCCAGTGGAGTATAGGGTCATGTTCAAGGTGCTGGTCTTGACCTTTACAGCCCTTTGTGGCTTAGGGCCCTTGTATTTATGGGACCGCCTCTCCTGGTATGCCCCGCAGAGGACCTTAAGGTCCATGAATAACCATAGTTTCAAGATCCTGGGCCCTAAGGAAGTCAGACTATCCTCCACCAGGGCCAGGGCCTTTTCAGTGATGGCTCCGACCTGGTGGAATGCTCTGTCTCATGAGACTAGGGCCTTCCAGGATTTAACCTCCTTCCGCCGGGCCTGTAAGACAAAGCTATTCCACCTGGCCTTTAATTTGAATTCAGCCTGATCTTTTATTTCCCTTCCCTTCCCTCCCCCTCCCCTTTTATGAAGATTACCTGCTCTGAGACCCCACATCTAATTCTCCCCTGTCCTCCTTGCTGGTCCAAGTAGGACTAATTCAGCCAGCCAGACCTGGTGACTATCTAATGCCTATTACATGGATTTCCCCCAAACTGATTTCTGAACTTTGAATTTTATTGTTATTCATGTTTTTATACTGTATTTTAGCTGCTTTTACAATTAAGTGTTTTAAATTTGTTGTTGGCCACCCTGAGCCTGATTTTCTGAACCGGGAAGGGCAGGGTATAAATAAAAAATTATTATTATTATTATTATTATTATTATTATTATTATTATTATTATTATTATTTATTGGTGTTGTCCTAGCTCAACGACGAGTCGGAGCTGGAGGCCCTGTGTGCTGAAATTGCTTCCCAGCACCTTGCGATGGAGAGCCCTGACTGCCCCAACAAACCGAGCTGCAAGTTCACATACCTGACAATGACGGGGGAAGAAGTGGAGCTGTGCACCAGAGGCAGGCACATCCCGGTTGTGTGAGTAGCAGGGGTCTTTGGGTCGAAAGGATTTGCGTGTGGGCAGTAGGGGGGGGAGGCTGCATCATGGGAGTGTGGCGAGAGTCTCACCCTGGAGACCTGACTGTCTGCCTCTTTCCCCTCAGGTGGGAGAACAAGGACGTCTATGCAACAGCCATCCGGAACCTGAGGCTACGCGAGCTGCACAATCCAGAGTGTGCGACGGCCGTGAGGGCTGGCCTGGGCTCCATTATCCCTTTGCAGCTTCTAACCATGTTGACTCCCCTGGAGATGGAGCTGAGGACCTGCGGCCTCCCCTACATCAACCTGGAGTTCCTCAAGGTGCGTTGCTGCTTCCCAGGCTGCAGAGTGGAACCTTCCCCAGCCAAAAGTTATGCAAACCTTGTAGCTGCGTCCAGAGGGTTGAAAGAATCCGGTAGCATGGAGTCTTTATTTATTAGATATCGGATCCAGTTTAAAACATGACTCAAGTCCAACAATACAGTGCTATGATTCTGGTAGCAGAGGGTGGAAATGAGCCAGAAGCTTGGTGGGGGGAAAGATCCATAAGGTTTGGGATCCTCTCCCGCTTGCGTCATAACTGTTCTCCCTCTCCCCCTTTGTCTCTTGCGGTGGGCAGGCACACACCATGTACCAAGTGGGGCTGATGGAGACCGACCAGCACATTGAGTTTTTCTGGGGGGCGCTAGAGATGTTCACACAGGAGGAGCTCTGCAAGTTCATCAAATTTGCCTGCAACCAGGAGCGCATCCCCTTCACCTGTCCCTGCAAAGATGGCGGACCAGACACTGCGCATGTCCCTCCGTACCCCATGAAAATTGCACCTCCGGATGGCACTGCAGGTGAATGGGCCACTGGGCTCTGAAAGAGCTTTGTTTGCGCCTTTGGGGAAATGAGTATTTTTACCGAATCTCACCAAGCTGAGGACTAAGTTGACAGACAAGCGAACGTCCCGAAATGTTGCGATGAGATCAGATTATGCTTCTGACATCACTTTGACTTTCAAAGCAACTGAACCAAATGGGAGTGAAACCCTTCTTGACTTTTGGGGGCATTAATTTGCTTTGCTGTGTTTGTAAAGTTCCTTGATGTATCATCAGGAAAGTGGTATATAGATTGACAGAAAGGCTTACTGTGCAAGACACACAATGCAAGAGAAGAAAGGGCCAGAGGGAGGGAAGAAGAGAATAAGCAAATACACAAAGTTCTTCTCCAGCTCAAGTGTTGAAGCATCATTTATATATGGGAGTTGCCATATATTTGCCCTGGTTTCCCCCCAGATCTCTCAGTTGTCTGGTTTCAGAGTTTAGAATGAATGTCTTAAAGGTACCAAGAGCTAGGTAAAGGTAAAGGGACCTCTGACCATTAGGTCCAGTCGTGGCCAACTCTGGGGTTGCAGCGCTCATCTCGCTTCATTGGCCGAGGGAGCCAGCGGCGTACAGCTTCCGGGTCATGTGGCTAGCATGACTAAGTCGCTTCTGGTGAACCAGAGCAACACACGGAAACGCTGTTTACCTTCCCGCCAGAGCGGTACCTATTTATCTACTTGCACTTTGATGTGCTTTCAAACTGCTAGGTTGGCAGGAGCAGGGACCGAGCAACGGGAGCTCACCCCGTTGTGGGGATTCGAACCACCGACCTTCTGATCAGCAAGTCCCAGGCTCTGTGGTTTAACCCACAGCGCCACCCGCGTCCCTACCAAGAGCTACTAAGAAGGAAAAAAGCTCTTGCCTACGGAGCAGATTTAACTGCCTCTTCTTTTCTGCGGTTCTTTGTAGGTTCCCCAGACTCACGCTACATTCGTGTTGAGACCTGCATGTTCATGATCAAACTTCCTCAGTACTCCTCCCTGGAGATAATGCTGGATAAACTCCGGTACGCCATCCACTACCGCGAAGACCCTCTCAGCGGCTGAGCTGCTGCACATCTTTAGGCAACGGACGTCTCTGCAGAAGTCCTTGGAAGAGGCTCCTGCCCAGCTGAAAATTGACACCGAACGGCGACAAGGCGAGAGTTGAAGGCTGTTTCTTTCCTCCAAACCTTTGCCTCTGCAATGGCACTTGCAGGGAGGCTTCCATTTCATACTTGTAGGCTTTTGTGGTGGATGGGTTGTCTTGTTTGTGAAATATTTCTAGGGTAAGTTTAGTACACAGACTGATGTTCACAAACCTTGAGATCCTTACCTTTCTTTCATAATTAGAAGAGTGCTAATCACTGAATGGGAAGTTAATGAAGCTTTCAACGCAGAGTTCTCCCCGCAATCATTTCTGAGTGCAAAAATGGAGCGGCTGCCGCACAGAAGCCATTGGCACATATCAGAATCCTCACTGGGGCAATGATTGAAAATTTTCCCTTCCTGTCAGGGATGCGGGTGGTAACTTCACAGCATTCCACACCTCCAGGTTTTGGTGGCAATTCACACGCTTCATTAAAGAGAGGTTCTATAGAAACAAGTTTTTGGGTTCCATCGCACCACAAGTATGAATTACTCTTTTGCACACACACAGACATGGTTCAGTGGCTAAAATCCACCGGCCCTGCCTCTTGGCTCTCTACAGTTAGCAAAGCCGGTGGACGCCCTGCGACGTTTTTGTACTCAGAAATGATCACTCGGAAATTATTACTACTAAAATGTTGCATCCAGAAAGTGGGGGAGATGAGAAGCGTCTGACTTCCGAGGTAATGTTTTACTCTTTCTTGGGAAAGCTACAGGCATGATCCGCTCTGTCTTGCTGTTTTGTGGCTTTCTTTTTTGCTTCATTGGGCTTTCCACTGGGTTCCTACACAAAGGGAGCTACACAAGATCGGAGCTGGGTGGAATGGGCCTGTTGCAAGGTGCACCCTGCCTCAAGACCCATCAAGCAGACACATCCCCCCCCCTTTACTAATATGAAGTGTTGTGGGTCCTGAAGAAGGTAGTGTTGCTGGATTGATCCATTTCCGGGTTGCCTTCAAACCCAAGATGCAGTGCTATGTAGGAGTTTAAGTGCCAGTACTTGGTTCTAAATCTTGTTTTTTTTGGCCTGCGAAAGCCTCCCCCACAATTTTGCAGGCTGTAAGCTAGGGCCTGGCGGGAGACAAGAGTCAGAATAGTTTTGCTTGCCTGTAGCAACGGAACAGCTGTATTTATTGTATATAACTGTGAATACTGGTAATTATTTGGGCTGCCATGGTGTGTGGAAGGAGCTTGGGGAAGAGTGTGAAAGGAAGAGTGTGCCTGTTTTTAGAGTTAGATCTTGGCTTCCAACTTCCATTGTCAGAGAAGAAGAACTCACACCTGTTTAGGTATCACTTTCAGCTCTTGAGCCTTGCCCATTTTCTGGCCAAAGTGGGCACAATGCGTTCAGATGAAAAACAAGTGTCGCATGAAGGACATGCTGGGCTGAGCTTCACCCAAATCTGGCTGGTTTTGATTTGTTTTGGAATTGCCCAGCTTTCTTTTAAGGGAACTTCTTGCTCAGTCAAATACCTCACAGGCCTTTCTGTTGCCAGCTGTGAATATGAGGAAGCTGTTGCTGCTGCCGTTCCTGCTGCTTCCTCCTCGAGGACGTAGGGACGTTGGGAGTCTCCACCCCTCGGCCCAGAAGCATGTGTGCTGTAAAGTGACTTGATGTATATTTATTCCAACTATTTATGGTTGCATTTAACAAAACAAAATGTCCTCCATGGTGTTTACACCCTGCCCGGCGTAAATGGAGTTTCTGTTTGGGAACATTTTGTATCCAAATCTTAAGCCCTCCATCTGCGTTGTGGATTCCTATTTTGGAAGAGCAGGTAGCGACAAGTTAAAGGGTGCTGCTAAGACTGAGCAAGTGGCAAAGAAATCTGCCCTGGACTTCCTGAACCCATCAAATTGGTTCTTGTTCACTGTATGAACATTGACTATATAGTCTGCAGTAAGAGTGTCTCTCACTAAATACTCTGGGTTGTGACTTTTTATTTTTAACTTGAATATTCATTCCGAATGTAAAGCTGTCCTAACAACAGCAGAGAATATGGATGTTGAGGCATTTAAGCTTACGTTGAGGCATCTGTTTTGCTATTTATTACACACTGTTAACCTGTTTTAAGTGCTCTTGGTCAGGTATGAAATATCCAGGCTAAAAGGGAAATCTTACTACTTGTCTGCTCCTTAATCTTTTGCCTGGAAACAGCAACCCTGTGACCTCCAAGCTGCATTCACCTACAGAAAGTTAAAACTACTTGAGATGACGAATTGCAGGCTGCCTGATCTCTGGCTCATTTGGAGATGGGTTTAAAGCACTGTAGTTTTTAATTTGTATTTAATTACAGCAAACGTGTAAATATTTTGTACAAAAGGGAAAAGTGAGCCAAGGGATGCCATTCCTCTTGTGCAGAAGGGGCTTCCAAGTTCCTTCTTCTGCCCAAGGGAGATGAGCTACCAAGCTGACAAGTGTGTTTTGTTTGCCTTTTTTTTGTTAATTTATTCTCTGCTTTCCACACCTCGATTCTACTGCGAAGGTCTCCCCTTAGAACTGTTGTCCCTTCTCAACTATATCAGATACAACCTTAGCTTTCCTCCGTAAACCCACCACAGTGCTTTGCCCCTGGAAATAACATTGCAAGGTTAGTTGCCACTTGTTTTTCAGAAGTCTCTTTGGCTTTTCTTGTATTTAATAAATGCTTACTTTTGGTGGAAGTGTCCTTAAAGCTGCTTTATATATGATCAGCTGGGCCTAGAGCATGTTTGTGTGACAGAGGCTTCCTCTGACCTTCACCAGGCAGGCACTAGGAATCACTGGAACCAGAATGCCTCAAGGGGCAGAACGACAAACCTCCCACCCAGTTCTTTTGTGCAGGCTTTCAAAGCAGCATTGTTGATTGTGATAACTGTTTACGTATCTGTACAAACTTAACTGGACCAGTCCCTATGAAGTCAAGAAAGGAGAGGCTGGGCATTTGCTAAATGCACCTTGAAGCCCTTTGCAACACATAATATGTGCCAAAATGGCAAGCTAGTTGCTGAGAGCAGAGACTAGAGCTGGGCTGCCTTTTGTCATTTGGCTACTGAAAATAATTAGAGAGCGCGCAAAGATCTGTAACTAACTACTGCCAAGGCTCTGTCATACTTTGAATTCTGTTACTAGACTTTTCATGTACCCACTGAGTTCTTCCAGAGGGAGTTCAGGGTGATCTTTAGCTGCATTAATAGAGCAGTCTAAGCAGTGAGCAGAGCTACTGTTTTAGCCTTCATTGCTAGCAGGAGCAGCTCTTGTTTTTCTACCGTCCTTTTTGCATCCTCCACTATCTCACAGCCAGGGCTCTGTAGATGAGGGGATTTTGGCAGTTCTCATAGAATTGTAGGATCAGAAGGGTCATCTAGTCCAGGAATATCATTGCCCTATTTTGTGTGGTTTGTTTTTTTTAACCAAGATCAAGGAGTTTGGGGCTCTGTTTGGACACCATTTTGAAACAACACGGCAGCTTGAACCGGCTGATGCCACCACCTCCCCAAACTGACTTCTGCAAGTGAGGTGCATGTGGCTCAGGCCGCTCTTTCCCATAATGCAGCAGAGGCGGCAGCAGCTGTGATGTGGGAGGTGATGGCAGGGCCTAACCACCACTGAGCTCTGGTGTATTGGGGGACTATTGTATTTAATACAGTGGCACCTCGGGTTAAGAACTTAATTCGTTCTGGAGGTCTGTTCTTAACCTGAAACTGTTCTTAACCTGAAGCACCACTTTAGCTAATGGGGCCTCCCACTGCCCCACAATTTCTGTTCTCATCCTGAAGCAAAGTTCTTATCCCGAAGTAATATTTCTGAGTTAGCGGAGTCTGTAACCTGAAGCGTCTGTAACCCGAGGTACCACTGTATTTTGTTGGAAGCCAACCAGAGTGGCTGGGAAACCCATTTATTATTATTATAGCACAGGAGAGGTGAGCACAAGTAGCCCTGGCACAGCATGACCCTTCCTGCAATGTGGCTGGATGTATGTGCAGGGGGAGAGGCGGCCGTCGTCCCGACACACACACACACTTTTTAATATTTTTTGCCAAGTGTATAAATCTGAATGCTCACAAGTTCGATGTGCGCAAGTTGTGGGCTTACTGTAAAAAGAACAGTGGTGATTTTTCCTTCCCAAACTTCCGAGTTTTCAAGTGCACAATGTTAAGGAGCTCAGCCCACCATTTCAAGGGTGCCTGTTAAATGAAGTAACTCGGGCAGAGACCATACGCCCCTTTGGAGGGCAAGTGATGGAGCAGTGGGTCACATGAGGACACAGCAGTGACTGCTGCAGCTTGAGAAACTGCTCCTCTGGTTTATATTTTCATATGTGGCATCTAACAAAATGGTACCGGGGGCAGGGATTGGTTTTGAGTTCAAATCTCAATCTATTCAGTATATTTTGAAGCAGATTTAAAATGGGTGGAGGATGACAAAAGCTCTGCTACTGCACAGGACGCAAGAATGACGAGATACAAAGTTTATTACAAGAAATTTGAGACAGTCTCCAGTATAGCAGAATAATCAGCATAAAGAGAATGAACAGAAGCCTGTCTTGGTTTTGTTGTTGTTGTTTTTACAGAAATGAAACTGGGCACTTCTGGTATTAAAGATAGGCTATATATACACACACACAGTGGCAGAATAATGAAATGTTATGGCTTTTCCCTGTGTTTCTTCTTCCTCCCATTTGGTTACACACTCCTGACTGGGGAAATAGATTGACAAGTACAGGTTAAGAAGCCCAATAAGTTGAGCTTAAGCCAAAGCAGCAACCAACCCAGGCTTCCTCACAAGGCCTTGCCTGGTAGCTGCTAGGCCAGCCACAAGTCTAAAACACACAATCCCATGTGTCATTAACGGCGCTGCACGTGGACAACGCCTCAAGGCTGAGCATTTCAAGCAGAACTTCTACGATACTCTCAGCTCAGTTTTGACTATAGGACACATTTGAATCTGATCCCTCCCCCCCTACAGACACACACCCTGGCCCTTACCTCAGAGCACAAGGACATTGCACATTTTTAAAAAGCAGCCCTAAATCAGGAGAGAAGGGTTCCTGCCACCACTTCTCTGGCCTGCAGCTGTGGTATGATCACCCACCTCCCTATCCCTCTCCCCACCCCCCCGCTGCTAAATCAGTGTCACACTGAAACCAGCCCTACTGCAGCCAGACCTTATGAGGGAACAGAAGCAAAGGCAAACCCACTTGCCCTGGGAAGGCCCTTTCCCTATTGCTCTTTGTCCGGGTAGTCCGATTCAGCTTGCCACGGTTTCACCTGCAAAAGAGAATGGCAGGAATTGTAGGAGGGCAGTATCTGGGCAGCAAAGAGGAGACAGAACAATCTGCAATCAACTAGAATTTTTCTCCTCATTCAGAAGTTCTGTAGCATTGTTTTGTCAGAACTACAGCTCAAACTTCAAAGCACAGCCATGTCCTGGTTCTATGGGAGTCCAGAAAAATCATACAGAAAGTAAGGTACGATGGCACAGATCACAACTTGCATTTTAAAAATGAGCAAGCTATTGACCCTCATAGTTGCAAAGGTATGATTGAGAGCAAAGGTCCAAGTGTTGGAAAGACCACAGAAGCCAGATGGTTGAAGGACAAGATAGATAGCTTCAGTGCCCCCTTCAAGACTTCGAGAGGCAGAATACGTGGCTGCAGACTTTGACAGAAAAAGCTTTAACACACTAAGAGGGCGTTTTCATTCCTTTTTGCTTAAGAGAGGCACTCTTCCCATTCACACAGCAAGGAATGCCTCTAAAATGGCACACAGCATTCAAAAATATAACATCTGAAACAAAGTATGCTTTTTCTTGTCCTACTTGTACAGTGGTACCTCGGGTTAAGTACTTAATTCGTTCCAGAGGTCCGTTCTTAACCTGAAACTCTTAGCCTGAAGCACCACTTTAGCTAATGGGGCCTCCTGCTGCTGCCACGCTGCTGGAGCACGATTTCTGTTCTCATCCTGAAGCAAAGTTCTTAACCTGAGGTACTATTTCTGGGTTAGCGGAGTCTGTAAACTGAAGCGTATGTAACCCGAGGTACCACTGTATGTGCATTTATGTAGAAACAAGCAATTGGTTTTAACTAATTTGATCAACTAGGACTGCAATGATACGGCCCCTAGGATATGTTGGGTCTTCTTCAATGATGTTGAATCTCTCCTCTCAGCCCCTGTTGTTGTTGTTTAGTTGTGTCTGACTCTTCGTGACCCCATGGACCAGAGCACGCCAGGCACTCCTGTCTTCCACTGCCTCCCGCAGTTTGGTCAGTCCCTGCAGAAACCCCTAACTCTTTCAACTGGTCTCAGAACTGATGCAGACAGGACCAAGGAGAAGGACAACTAGGAAAGAGCTTGGATCCAAAGCTAACTCAATAGCCCAACACACTCCCAACCCTGGCAGAGATTTAGAGCAGCTCAGGAGGCGGCCTCCATCTCTCCCTCTGATTTCCCTCCCATAATTATCAATGGGAGGGAAATGGCAACAAATTTTCTGCCCTGTTGATGAGAGGCCAACAGGGGCCTTTGGGACGAGGCAGTTGAAGTACCTCTGGTTTTTGCTTCCACCTTAGGAATGCAACCTATGATTTATTTGGGGTTGGGGTGACAGCCCTAAAAATGTATGTGCGTCAGCGCAGGAGTTTTGATTATTTGAACTCGCAGAGAACCATGAGCCTGAAGAGAGAACTGGAGCCTGCCACAGTTCTTACCTTGGTGTTGTTGTAATGGGAAGGGCTAGCAGGACTCCTGACACCTTCTCTTCTCAAGCTGTGGGAGCAAGGGGGGAGAGAGAAAGAGGTAAGGCAACATTTGCCATTGGAATCTAAAACTTCCTTCACTTCAACATTATTAAGCAACTTTCTTAAAAGGTTTCTAACATGACTTTCAGGACTCAACCCTCCCAAGGGTAGTTCAAGATTTGTTTTAGGATTTTGTAACAAAACAAAACTACCAATCTACCAAACAGTCCTTGAATTAATGGTCAAGAGCAGCACATCGATGAAGTGCAGACTGTAACAAGAAAGTCTTTAATAAGAAACAGCATCCTCTTTAAGAGATCACAGAGGAGCTGCTACTGCCTCCAGTCAAAAACCACCTGAGCAAAAGTCCCCACAAAGTATTTTCAGAGGAAGCCCAGGATGCTGCACAAAAGTTAGAGCACAGCTCCCCTCAAGACCAGTTAGTGGGGAACAGGCAGGACTCAGACACCACTACTTCCACATAGTCCTGCCAATGGGAGATTCACACCAGGAAGTTCTGTCCTACAGAGAATTTGGTTATGCCATTAACGTACAGGCAAGAAACAGATTTGTAGCTTGATAACAAGATAGACAGCCCCTTCCTCAAGCAACCAGCATCTACCTGGGCCGAGCTGGAACTGTGAAAGGGAAGCTGGGCACATAGCCACTAGGAGAGACAGTGAAGGGACAGCGCCTGGTGGGGAGGGCGGCAGCTGCATGGTCACTCAGCACTCTTCCACGACCACCACCAATACCCAGCTCCTTGGGTTTGCCTCGTTCTGAAGGCCCAAGATTGTCGTCTCTCGTGTTGTTGGGAGGGGCCTGCTGAATGTGTCTGGCAGCCACCAGGTTGTTGCGGGAGGGATTCCCTCTGATGGGGTGGGGAGGCTTCTGCTGCCTGAACTCCTCAAGGTACTGAGGTGAGATTTCCCCTGAAGCAGGAAAAAAAGAAAGTGAGGAACTGCGCTGGAGAGAAATGGCCAGAGATATGGAGCAGGCTGGATCTGGCCCCAAGAGATGACCTGAACTAGCTGCACAGGCTGGGTGATGTTAAAACTGCCCCAGGCACTACAGCCAACAAACAGTTCACCTTCAAAGAGGATGAACAGCAACACTGTCCAGCCACTGAGAATTTTATTTAGAAAGAATTATAAAGCACTTAATTGAAGAGTCATCTAGGTGGTGCATAATTAAAAACAAAAACAAATCCACAGAAGCTTTTGAAAAACTTACATAAAACAATAAAGTAAAACAGATTTTTTTTAAAAAACAGTAAAATTTTAAAAACAAATCTATGTAACAAAATCATATGTTTGGGTAGACTTGCTGAAATAAATGCTTTTAGCAGGCATCCAAAACAATACAGTGAGGGCAGCTGCCTAATATCAATTAGGCAGGATGTTCCAAAGCACAGGTGTTGCCACGCTATACAAGATCAACTCCCTGAAAATTTAATCCTCTGGGCTTTAATCCAAAGGGTTGCATGTCCATTGGCTGCAAGTAATAGAGATACACCAAGCACCACAATAAGCAGGAATGGAAACAATCCTGCATATTACTCTACCGCAGTGCAATGAAACGGCAAGTCTCTGCAAATGAGGTGCACAGATGCAAACGTGAGTCAGATCATCTCCCATTTCCAGAACTGTCCTGCTGTGGGCAGCAAAGCATGCTCTCCTCCTCTGCTCTCCTGAGCTCTTTTTTTTATAAGATATTTATTAAGATTTTCAAAATATTACAAAATAAAAATAGAAAAAAGAAGAATACAAAATAAAAGTAATTAAAAACAACTCAATCTTTCCATTACTTATTTTTCATTAGCTTGTTTCCCGGACCTCCTCACGCCTCCCTTTTTTGTATTCCAATTCAGTTTGTTGGTTCAGCAAATCCCCCCCCCCTTTGTTTATCCCAATCTTTAATCTTAAAATATTGTAACATTAAATCTTTACCTATTAGTAATCCATTTTTCATATTCCCTTATAGTATTGTAGCTAAAAACCATTTAGTTTCTATCCAACATCATTCTAACATTCATTAATTTTACAATATTTCTGTAAGTAGTCTTTAAATTTCTTCCAATCTTCTTCCACCGACTCTTCTCCCTGGTCTCGGATTCTGCCAGTCATTTCCGCCAGTTCAATATAGTCTATCACCTTCATCTGCCATTCTTCCAGAGTGGGTAGATCTTGTGTCTTCCAATACTTTGCAATGAGTATTCTTGCTGCTGTTGTGGCATACATAAAAAAAGTTCTATCCTTCTTAGGCACCAATTGGCCGACTATGCCCAGGAGAAAGGCCTCTGGTTTCTTCAAGAAGGTATATTTAAATACTTTTTTCAATTCATTATAGATCATCTCCCAGAAAGCCTTAATCCTTGGGCACGTCCACCAAAGGTGAAAGAATGTACCTTCAGTTTCTTTACATTTCCAACATTTATTATCGGGCAAATGATAAGATTTTTGCAAGCTTGACTGGGGTCATGTACCACCTGTATACCATTGTCATAATATTCTCTCTTAAGGCATTACATGCCGTAAACGTCATACCTGTGGTCCATAACTGTTCCCAGTCAGCCATCATTATATTATGTCCAACATCTTGTGCCCTGCTCTCCTGAGCTCTCAACCTGAGAACCTGCTTGGCTTGCCAATGACAATACCTTGATGCCGGATCCGTCTTCTAGGCAGATCTGGCGAGCTTCTTCTCTCCAAGTTATCCACAGCCGGAGTCCCTTGCTGTGATGGGGCTCTTCCTATTGAGGGGGCAGTGGCTGGGCGCAGGTCACACTGGTCCTGGATCAATAAACAAAGCCGGTTATTTGGGGGCCCTTCCCAAAGGAGGAGTGAGTTGGCTTGCCTGCAGCGCACACGCCACAAGGGACAAACTCAAGGCAAGCTCTCTGTACCTGGTGATGGAAGAGGATCTCTTCTTCCAGCTGGACGCCACAGAATTCACAAGGGAGCATGAGGCTGCTGGAGGAGTCATGCTGCAGAGGGACGGTTTCCCTGCTGCCAGCAGACTGACTGCTCTGCAGCTGTTCCCAGAGATCCTGAAGACGGTCAGCCTGAGGGACAAAAGAGCTTCTCTTGCTGAAGGATGCCAAAGCGCTGACAGGACTGCAGCCAGTCTGTTATATAGAAAATGGAAAGGGGGGGGGGGGAGACTTACATTACTTTCCTTCTTCTAGAGATCCCCACAACACAAGGCAAGCAAGCATATCAGACACAGCCAGCAAAGCTATAAGAGGACAGGTGACTCCCAGGAACAGACACTGCTTTTCAGTTACTATCAGAAATACCTGCTTTTAAAGATGAGATTATACACACCCCTTTTGCTTCCAACCATAACAAGAGATTGCTGTTTCAATTTTGCATCATCACCTACTAATCTAGATAATTTGGGGAGAAAGCCTCACAGAATGCTTTTTTGAAAGTCTCAGATTTGTTTCATGACAGTGTCTCTTAAGGTGATAATTCAGACACTTCAGTTGACAACTAAAAACACAGTCATTATAAGTATAATACAATGCTTTATATTTTGAAAAGAGGTTTGTCTGTTCTCTATGTGTTAGGACGCTTCTTGCAATATTGTCACCTACATTTTCAACCCTATATGATTGAGAGGAGAAGGAGAGACTGCATCTCTTCCCTAAACCACACTGTAGGAGGGTTTAATCCTGCTGGGTGCTACTTTGCCAGTATGTTCCCTGCAGCCAGAAAACTGTACCCTTTGTGGACAACTGTTGGTATCCAAACATAGACCAAAATCTGGTCCTCAAGCTCAGGAATCATTGTGCCAAAATGGGCAACAGTATCTTCAGAGTTGTCCAAATCAGGGCAGCTTGGAATGGTTCAGTCCACCAACTGGATTTAAAATGGTGTCCAACAGTATCCAAACACAAGACAAAAACTGGCTCCTCCATCTTGTGAACCGTTGCACCAATGCTATCACAAGAGGCATCTGAACACAGGGGGAACAGATAGACGAACCTCTTTCCAAACCAGATAGTAGAGGACAGCTATAGCTTTGGCCCAGTTGTCATGAACTACCCAACTTTGCCTCCAGTGCACTGGGGAAGCCATAAGAAAGGACCACCTGCCCCATCTGAATATCTGCCAATTTCGCCCTTCTAACAGCATGAAAGAAATATGTGATGTATACAAAACCTGATGAAGGATTAGATCTTCCTCAGGGAACAGCTTCTCACAAAACTCACAAGGCAGCAGTGTTTCAGCTGCAAAGCAAGGAAGGACAAGGTTATATAACTCATCTAGCTGCCTCCTCTTTGGAATTTCTATCAGTCACACTCCTGTGCAAGGCACTGTACAAACACAACCCTCTGTCAAACAACAGAGGCGGCAGGTGACTGTTCCTCCCATTTTATAAAGCCCACTGGCTGATAATGAGTTACCTTGAGTCAGCCTGCAAATCTGTAGCCGAGAATAGACCTCAGCCCAGCTCTACAGAGCTAAAGTCCAAACATTTAGCCACATTAGTAAATTAACTCTCTGATGCAAAAAGTTTACTTCAGGGCACTTCAATAAAAAAGAAGGAAGGATCAGAATACTCAGAGCATTCTTCAGGTTGGGGGATTTCACAAGATTTCAAACTCAAGCTCCCTCTGTTCGAGGTCAAGAAGTTCCATCTCATTCCAGAAAAAAAGTGATTCTCAGTACTTCTCCACTCATTCCATTCTCCACTCCCACCCCCATCACTTAAGGCCCTATTTTCATTATCTGTGCAGAAATCAAGAGATTTCTCACACAGCAATTTCCACAATGCTTAAGATTGGGCAAGTTGTTAAAAAAAATCTCAACTTGAAGTCCTACCAGCACCTCTACAAAATCAATTTTTTAATAAATAAATATGCATTCCGTTTTTCAAGGCAAGTTTGAGAGCAGTTTACAACCACATCAGCACACAACAACTACTTTTTTGGGGGGCGAAATGCTATATAAAAATATATATTACAAGCAGCACTAAAAGACAAAATGACGTCAACAAAACACAGGCAATCTCGCCTCTCCCTTCTGGAACAGAGATCTCCTGTGCCCTCGGGTCCTCCCCTTCCAACCATGGCAGCACTTTTGCACCCCTCACAGAAGCCAAAGCCTTTACAACATTCTCCTAATGGTTTTGGCCTGCAACCATTTCATGACATCACAGCACCTCAACAAATGACTCTGAGCAACAGCAAATGTTTACTTACCTTTGGGCCTGTTTAAAGCATTATTAGCAGGTGCCAGCAAACCCTGAGAGAAGATATTGGGGTCATCTGCATCAACAAAGTCCTCGGCTGCTTTAGCTCTGGCGGGGCAGATATTTTTCCAGAGATCCCTCCGGATCTGTGTGCCACTGTGCTCATGAGAGCTGTTTTCCTGCTGCAAGCTAAGAGCCAGCAGGTAATCCAGGTTGCAATCTGGCTCTCCACCGAAAGGCAAGGGGGCTGTCATCTTTTCCAGGTGGACTTCATGGGACAAAATATAACCAAATGTTAGAAACAAAGGCAGACCATCATCATGATCGTTGTCTGACCTTCCATTTGTAAAAAGAAGATCAGCACAACATACCCAAAGATGGGCTTACATTTTGCAGAACATGCAAAAAGGTTGCTGGAAATTGTATTTCAGGAAAGCAAGGCAGAGAAGGAGAGCCAATACCCCCTGAAGACAGGACTTCCGGGGTGGCGCCATCGGTAATGGCAGACTCCCTCTGATCCGGAGGGACTGGCTCTACGGAAATTGGGTCTGTTCCGCTACGGCGAAGCGGGGACCCTTTAAAAAATCACAGGCGGGTGAAGCCTGTGACCGTGGGACTCGGCAGGCACCTTTCGCATTTCCCCAATTTGTAAAGGAACCCAATTACGGGTTCCGGAGCGAAGCGGGGCAAGCGGCGCAGTGCTGAGAGTCAGCTGCTTCTTCCGTGGAGCGAAGCCGCACAGCCGTTACCGGAGAGCGCTACCTTTTTCCTGTGACAATCTGGTTTTTTTTGTTGTTGTTTTTTCCCTAGCTCATCCTCTGGGTTCTCCCTGCATACCACATCCCCTCTGCACTCTCCTGGAGTCGTCCCTGGCTGGAATGTGTACTTGAACTATGATGAAGCTACACAACAGAGTCTCTGCTCCAGAGGGCTGAAGTCATTACACCTCAGAACTGCCAGCATGGCCAACTTTTCTCCCTCCTAGCTGCCAGGAAACAGCAGCAGGATATTCCAGCAGTAATAAAATGACTGCTGGTTGAATTTAAACTGTCCCAAGATCCATCCACCAACTGCCCATGTAAACATACCCAGAAAGGATAAAATTTAGGACACAGCATGAAAGCATGAAAATTTGGGAAGGGTTTTTGCCACTGGGAAGAGGGGCACAAAAAGGTTAGATTCAATTAACCGAGAATGCACTCATGAACACTAACGTGTGAGGGAGAGAGGGGGCACATTGTAAAATGCCAAGTATTCTTTTTAAAAGTGATCATTTGCTGCCATTACCTTGATTCTGATCCGGCTGCGACAGAGCAACGTTCCTTCTGTTGCGCTCACTTGGCAGCTGGTCACCCGAGAGACAGTTATAAAGCCTACTTTCAGGAAACCGGCTCAACCTTGGCAGGGATCGTGCAGAGTTGTCTTGATGGAGGACATTCCTGACTGTCTGAACGCTATGCAAAACTGGTTCGGAGTTCAAGCAGGGCCGGGCTTGGCTGACTCTTGCTTCCTCAGCCTCCCTCTTGCAGTCCTCAGGGTGCTCCTTCAGATCTCGGAGCAGAATGTTGCGGCTGCACCTGGTGCATCGCTCAGTTCGAGCGCCACAGTAGTCCTCATGGTCCTGGAGTTTGTTGAATGCAAGCTCAATATCACAGTGCTGGCAGGCCATGGGGCGCAAGGGACACTCTGCAGCCTATGGTAAGACAGCAAGGAAATTGTGCATAAGGTCATCGTCTGAGCAACGTCTTTGCATTTGTCTGGCCATCAGCCTCAGCCAGCACAGGCCCAAGGAATGAACACAGAGCTTTAACATCCTGAAGCCAGCTCGCCTGCACAATTAGGATGGTGTAAAGGAACTGCATTTGCTGTTGTGAATACCAGCATCAGTTTATCAAGGGCACTGAATCAGACTTGCAAGGGGCCAGTGACCATTAGGGTGAACGCATGGCAAAATAAATCCCAAGAGCGAGCTGCAATCTCACTCCTTGGCTGTAGTACGCCACACCAGTGTAGTCACACAATCCACAACACATGGCTGCTTTGCAACCTCCATTTTAGAAATGGATTTTTAATATAGAGTTAGGTGGGGCCAGTGCTTTTTTCTGGGGGGACGGCAGGGGTACACATACCCCTAAACATTTTGTGAATCTTTGTACTTTTGTCCATTTACTGTATTTATTTTTCCCAATTGGAGCTATAAAATGGTGATTTTCTTGAGTCAAAATGAGAGTACCCCTAAACATTTCTTTTTAGAGAAAAAAGCACTAGGTGGGGCCATAGTGCAGGTTGGTAAAAATGCCAACCCAGAGAAGCAGCCCTTAATAGGCACATAAGAAGCTCCCTTACACCAGCAGCTAGCCCTGAAGCCCATCTATGGTCCCCTCTCCTCTGTAGGGAAGAGCGTGGATCCTGCACTATGCCACCAACTCTCTTCCTGTTTACAAAAAGCTCCCCTGCTTGTGATCGTTGCTCTCCACAAAGAACCATGTGCAAGTGCCCTAAAAAAAATCTTAATAGCCTGAAGGCTCACATACATAATCCACTCCTTGTAGTTTTTGTTAGTCCCACCCTGCATCATCAGGTAAAGATGAGTCAATGATATGCTTACTGACCACATGCTCCTGCAAAAGACCACTGTCCATCTTCATGCTGCACTTACAGACAACCTGAGATTGAAAAACAAACCAGCGTGTGATTAAACCTGCCTACCAGGGAGAAGTTGTTTATAAAGAGGGAAAGGGGCTGCTTGTCACCTGCGTGTGCTCCAGCTCCTGGTGGCTCCTCATTTCCGATTTTGGGAAAGACTCCTTGCAGATATGACATACCCCTATGTTTCGACTGCAATGGATCTCATGGATGGTGAAGTTTGCCGCGGGAATGTCTTTTTTGCTAGAAACAAAACGGACAAGGTGCAAAAGATAACAGGAACTTGCGGTTTAGAACATTGATTTGGAGTAGAGCTGCTGGGTGAGGAAGGCGCAAAAGAAATGATTTTTTAAAAGAAAGCTAACCCAAGCAAACCCTGCAAGGTCAACCAGTATTACTTCGTATTGCCATCTGCGTGGCACTGAAGCTGCAGCCACAGTCCACAGAGAGAGCATATGGCAGTAAGGGATTTTGCAGTCCTCAGCTCAGTCTTTTGGGCACTATTCAATTCATTCCCCCTTCCATGGACCAGCAGGGATGTTCTCTCAGGAGACAAAGCTCACATCTCCAGAGAGTGAAGGAGAGAAAAGCCACAATTACACACCAGCTCCTGAGTCAGCTGCACTAATCCCATCCTCCACCATAACCAGTCTCTCCGCCGCCCCCGCCCCCATCCGCACTCACACAACCATAAGCCAGGATTTCTGGCTTCTTGTGGTTTACCATGAAGGAGCAGCATGTGTATGCATACTGTACAATCACTCCAGTTAGTGCAAGTATGAAAATAAGAAAGCCATGATTTGTTGTTATTTCCAAACCAGGGATCAGTTTGTTTCTCCCTAGCCAGCTACAATCCATAAACCAATATGAATATTTGCTTAAGATGGGCTAGCAATTGTTGCTTGTTGAGAAGAAACAAACAACAACCCCAGATTGGGACACAATAATTCTTAAATTATTTTTGCTGCTGAAAATTTTCCATTTCACATGTTCATTAGCAGCAGTGAATGGATGCCAATTGCAAATAAATATTAAGCAAGGATGACAACTTCCAAGTTCTTAGCTTTGTTTACTAAAACAAGTAAAGTAAACATGGTAAATTAGAGCAATGGTTCTGAAACAGAGCTAATCAGCCAACCCAATTGCATACACACAGAATTGGCAGTTACTGAAACAAACAAGTTTCCTTTCTTACCAATTGTTGCAGAGTTGGGTTTCACTTTCCTGTTCCACCACGGCAGCCATCGCCCTGCTGTTCAAGGAACTAAGGAGGGGAGAAAAAAGGGCACGATCTTTTTGTTTCCCAAACATGCTTACTCATTCCCTTCCTACTCAGAATCGCTTTCACAGAGGGCTTCCCTAGTGCTTATCAGCAGGATCCCCTCTTGTCCCTAGAGTTTAAGCAGCCGTCAAACAGCCCTTTTGACAGCATAATTGCCCTGAAACCAATTTCATCTCATTGAAGCCCACAAGCTTAAAGGAAACACACACAAGCTGTGAGTCTCATCACTGCTTGCCAATTTATGCTTTCACACAGACTTGGAAGGAAAGCGGCAACATTTCTTTTTTTTGAAATAGCACAAACATTGACAAAGCCATCGTTCTTTTCCATAGACTCAACATAGTCCTGCATGGACCATTGTCACTGAACCTTCTAGAACTCTATGAGGTGCACGAGGAATTCTCTCACTCTCCCCTCAGCTAGGTCTCCTCCTCCATGCCTAGCCTTGTGTTTATGCTGAAGGATGCGGAGACTGTGTCATATGGCACTCTGTCCTCTTTTGTGAAATGTGAAGCACAAGATACTTCCAAAAGTAGCATGCATTTTAAAACACACCAATTTGAAAGGAAACCCTCAGGCAGCTTACCTGAGACGAGCTGACTAAAAAGAGCAGTACAGAACTCGAGTGAAGGCAACTGATCAGATCCTCAGTGACTAAAAGAAAAGGGTAGGGGAAAGTAAAATGTACTTTTGTGACACTTTCCTGTACATTTTAAAATAAATTCTTGGGAATGCAAATATTTTAAGTTAGGAGACTACAACAGACCTACCCTCAACCAGGAACCATAATCCCCATACCTACTTTCAGAGATGGGTATCTCAAACTGAGGCATCAGGCATAAGCCTGCATTTTATTAATGTTTGATCAGGACTTGTATATTAAAGAGGGCTTAGATTTTCAAAAGTAGATTTTCAAAAGTATTCATGCCAGGCAAGAAGGCTAGCTGCTTAAGAAAACACTGGCACTGTTTTCCTAGACAAGGGGCCCCTTTTGATTGATAGCAGAAAGCAATTCTCAAAGTCGTAAAAGCTGAAATTACAGACTGAGTAATGACACTGACCCTACATGTTACAGAAGATAACAAAGGCAGAGATAAATATAATTAGGAATGGGCAAATAGTAAAATGATACCATGGGCCTCTTTTAAACCTTGAGCTGTATTTTCTAAGGCCAGAGGCAAATGGGAGAAAAAGCATCTAGCTGGGAAGTCTTTTTAAAGCTGTTTCTTCCTTAAACAGATAATGGGAAAAGCAGCTTGCTGAAGGGGGGGGATGTAAACTGAAGAGCCTTCTTCTGAAACTGTTTTAAACTGAGTTCTTTTTTTTCTTTCTCTCTCTACTTTAAAAAGGCCTTATTCCTTTTAAAAGGTTACCTATGATAATGTATGAAATATATTAGCTTAAATATATTGGCTTAAATGTAATTATGCAAAGGATTTAACAAATGCTAGAAGAGTTGTATTTATCCTGGAATTAAGTCAGCCACCAGTCCAGCCCCCTGCCAGACAAGAAGACGCCATCAAATGCTGTCCTGATATATTAGCTGTCAGACATTTGTTTAGAAACCTTCAAATGAAGGATATCTTTCAATGTTGATGTGAAACTCAAGATCCTTGACATATGTTTAAGATAAAAATTTAAGATTAACCATTTGTTTTAGAAGGCAATAGGGCAGGGAGGGCAAGAGGTGAGCTGGTAATTAAGATTCCTTGTTGAGACACATGTAAGATATATTACTACTTATTTGTCATTTATAGATGTAACAATATATAGCTGTTTGTGTTCCTTATAAGGACAGAAGGATATGGGTGTATCTTTTTGTGATTGGTTATAGCAATCAGCCAATAGGAAATCCAACCAGGCTGATTGGACAGAGGCAGCCCAAGGAGGAGCAAAGGGGGCTGGATTAAGGGAATATAAGTGCTGGCCATAATGGCAGGAGGCCAGGCCAGAGCTTGGTAACCATATACCACTGTGCCTCTCATTTATTTGTCTGACAAATAAATAATTATTTTAAATTCTCTATTGCTGCGTTGAATATTTCATTCCAGCTAAGCGTTAACCACAAGCAGGGTGCTACATTTTATGGTGCCCTGTGACTCGGATAAGTGGTCTGCTGGAACGCAGCCCCTTCGCTCTACTGAGCAGGGTACAAGAGAGAGGATCTCTAAACTGCTTACCCAAGCGCGCACTGGTAAATTTTTCCAGGGGGAACGCAGAAGTCTCGTCTGTCTGATACCCTGCTCACTGGCGGCGACGGACCGGGGGGAAACGGAACCAACCAGGGGTAAGTGCACAAAGGGATTTTTGGCCCTCCAATTAATTGGGAGGAAGAGAAGTCTTGATCAAACTTCTGCGTCTCAGTAAGTGGGAACTGAGTACGCTAGGTGGTTGGATATATCAGATGGTGGTCTGGTGGGGGAAAAGGGAAAGTTGGGAGGTAGAGTGTGTGGTGAAGTATCTAGCGCATTGTATGTGTGAGAAAGTACAGAGCAATCTGTAGCTGACCTGAGTGTGGAGTGGGTAGTACTTCGGTTCCCAGTGAGGCGACTCCATCTGGGCAAGGAAACCCACGAAGCGTGTGTGTGAGTGACTGAGTGGATACTTCACAGGGCCATACAATGGGAGTTGGGGGTTCAAAAGGGGAAAATACACCTCTTGAATGTATGTTAAATAATTTTAAGAAAGCCTTCTCAGGGGCGTATGGAGTCAAAATGACGCCAGAGCGCCTGAGAACGTTATGTGAATTAGAGTGGCCGAAGCAAAATACTGAATGGCCATCTCAAGGAACCTTTGATATAAATTTAGTAAGCAAACTTTGGTCCAACATCGCCAAAGAAATTGGAGGGTGCCCAGAACAATTTTCATATATAGATTCCTGGCTGAGCACATTAAATAAAAATCCTCCATGGATAAGGGAATGCAAAGTCCAACGATGCAAATTATTGGCTGTAAAAGCCGAAGCTAGAAAAGGAATCTTGCCAAATAAACTCAAACCCATTTTTGAGGGACCAGAGGAAGAGCTGCTTCCACCTCCACCTTATGCTCCACATCGAAGGGAGCCTAATCCAAACCCTCCACCAGTTGTAACCCCAAGGCAAGAAAGTGGAATGAATAATGGGGCTGGAGTCACAGAACTTGATTCCTTGATAGATTATGATAAATATCTTCAGGAGGCATTGGAGGCCTATAATAAAGCCCAAGCAGAAGTGGTTATTCCATCTGTGAGTCCCAGTAGAACTCCATCTACAGTCTCTTTTAGTGAAACAACTGATTGCCTACCCCAAACCCCTGTACATCCAAATCCTAGAGAATTATTACAGAAGTTACAGGGAGACCTTAATCGGTCAGCAAGCAATACAGCCAGGCGTATAAGGCTGCTAAAAGAACGCCTTGGGACAAATACCATCCCCTATGATTTGAGGCCCTTAGAGCAAAGCGAAGAGAAAGATCACGTAGTAGCCCCTCTCAGAAGAGTATTTGATGCACTTGAGGAGCCTGTGCTGGTTAACGGGCTACCTGGACCAAGGCCACCTCGAACTTCGACCCTGCAATATATTCCATTCACGACTACAGATCTGATGAATTGGAAAACACACACCCCATCTTTCGCAGAAAAACCTCAGGCTATGATGGACTTGGTGACTTCAATAATAAATACTCATAGTCCTACTTGGACAGATTGCCGCCAGCTCCTGAATACTCTGTTCACCACTGAGGAAAGGAGAGACATAATTGAAAAGGCACAGATATATTTGCGTGAGCAGGCCAGAGTGGGAAATATTTTTAATATTGACCGTCATCTCCAAGACAACTTTCCCTTGGAAGATCCTAATTGGGATCCAAACAATGTAATTCACCTGGCCAGGCTTACCACCTATCGCCAGACGCTTGTGCAAGGTATCCGCAGGGCATGCCAGAAGCCCACTAACATGTCTAAAGTCTCAGAAGTAGAACAGAAACCAAATGAGAGTCCAGGAGACTTTTTAGAGAGGCTGCAAGAAGCCTATCGTATATGGACTCCTTTTGACCCTGAAGCCCCTGAAAACAGCAGAATGATTACTGCTACATTTGTGGCCCAGTGCGCTTCTGACATTCGTAAGAAAATTCAGAAATCAGAAGGATGGGAAGGGATGCTGATGAGCCAAATTATGGCCATTGCACGCCGAGTTTATCGGAATAGGGATGAGGCTGAGAAACAAGAGAAGAAGAAGTGGCAGAAGGAAAAGATGGTAATGCTAGCCACAGCAGTGAAGCAAGACTACCGCCCCTTAAATGGAGGAAGAGGGCGGGGAAGGAATCCACCACTGGGAAGGAATCAATGTGCAAATTGCAAGAAGGAGGGTCATTGGAAGCGGGAGTGTCCTGAACCCCTGAGGTTGGAAGAAGTACGCCCAGGCCCAGGCCCAGGCCCAGGCTCCGGCCCAAGAAACCAGGGACGGGGACGGGGAATGATCCGAGATGGAAGATATCAGAGACCTGGACAAGGACGGAGTAGGGACAATGTCATTGGACTGGCAGAGGAGGATTTTACCCAAGACTAGGAAAGACCGGACTCCATAAAGTTAGGCTTCCAGGAGCCCACGGTCACGATCCAATTAGGAAGCCATTTAATAGACTTTATGATTGATACTGGGGCTGAATACTCAGTACTCCCAGAACTATTGCAGAAAAAGGCATCCAAAAGTGTAGTCATTAAAAGTGCCACTGGTCAGTCAGCTAAGAGGTCTTTCCTCCAACCTTTGGAATGCCAGATTGGGGGACATCGTTTAACCCATCAGTTTTTGTATATACCTGAGTGTCCAATACCTCTCTTAGGTAGAGATATGCTGTCCAAATTGCAGGCCCAAATCACCTTCACTCCTCGAGGTCCAGAAATGAAATTGCCATCAAAGGCAGCAGGAATAATTTCCCTCTCAGTACCTAAGGAACAATCATGGCGCCTAATGTCAGCCCTGCAAGTCCAACCCACATTGGATACAGAGTTAAACAAGCTCCTCCGAACTCTACAGGTGCCACCAGGAGTATGGGCCGAAAATAGCCCACCAGGAATGGCCAAGAATATAGCTCCAATTGTAGTAACCTTAAAACCTATGGCTACCCCTGTATCTGTAAAGCAATATCCTTTACCCCGGCGAGCAGCAGAGGGCATCCAGAAACATTTGGACCGCCTATTAAAATATGGTCTGCTTAAGCCCTGCCAATCAGAGTGGAACACACCCCTTTTGCCTGTTCGAAAACCTGGGACAGATGAATACAGGCCAGTGCAGGACTTGAGGCTCGTAAACCAGGCTATCGAGACCTTGCACCCAAATGTACCAAACCCATACACCCTGCTGAGTTTGATCCCACCAGAAGCAACATTTTTTACTGTATTGGACTTGAAAGATGCATTCTTCTGTTGCCGGCTGGCACCACAGAGCCAACCTATATTTGCCTTCCAGTGGGAAGACCCTTTAACAGGAACAAAAGGCCAGCTAACTTGGACGAGATTGCCCCAGGGATTCAAAAATTCCCCAACTTTATTTGGCACTGCCTTGGCGAAGGATCTAACAAGTTACCCCTCAATACCTGGAGAAAAGGTGGTTCTGCAATATGTAGATGACCTTATACTAGCAGCAAAGGATTTTGATACCTGTAAAGAAGGTACAGAGGAACTGCTCCACTTGCTCTGGCAAGCTGGCTACCGAGTTTCCCAGAAAAAGGCACAGTTATGTTTAGAAAAGGTCAAATATTTGGGCTTTGACATCTCACACCAACAACGAGCATTGAGACCAGAGAGGAAAGAAGCTATTTGCCTTATCAAGGAACCTACCACAAGGAAACAACTCAGAGGATTCCTGGGAACAGCAGGGTTTTGTAGACTATGGATACCTGATTTCAGCAGTCTGGCCAAGCCCTTACATGAAAGCACTCGAGGTGCAGAAAAGGACCCATTCGTATGGGGACCTGAGCAGCAACAAGCCTTTTTAGTTATCAAACAACGACTTATGGAGGCCCCAGCCCTTGGACTGCCTAATTCGGAAAAACCCTTTCAGCTGTATGTACATGAACAGAATGGGATTGCAGCGGCAGTCCTGACCCAGAGATTAGGAAGTTGGAATCGTCCAGTAGCTTATTTGTCAAAACAATTGGACTCAGTAGCAAAAGGATGGCCTCCATGCCTAAGGGCAGTAGCGGCCACTGCAAGCCTTGTCAAAGAAGCTGATAAATTTACCTTCGGCCAGACGATGTATGTGAATGTACCTCATGCTGTTCTGACACTCATGGAATATAAGGGTAGTTATTGGCTAACGAACCCAAGGATGGCTAGGTACCAAGGCCTATTGTGTGAAAATCCCAGGATTCATTTACGAGTAGTGAATATGCTCAATCCAGCGACTTTGCTGCCCCTACCAGAGGTAGATGATGAAGAATCACATGATTGTCTCCAAATAATGGATGAAGTTTATTCCAGTAGACCCGATCTGAAAGATGAACCATTGAAAAATCCAGATGTTGTATATTATACTGATGGTAGCAGCTACCTGCATGAAGGTGCCAGACGAGCAGGATATGCTGTGGTCACCAATGAGGAAGTTGTGGAAGCTGAAGCTTTGCCTGCTGGCACCTCAGCACAAAAAGCTGAACTTATAGGTTTAACTAGAGCTCTGCAATTGGCAGCCGGATGTAAGGCAAACATCTATACTGATTCTAAATATGCCTTCTTAACCCTGCATGCACATGGTGCTCTATGGAAAGAAAGAGGTCTAATAGGAGCCCACGGGAAGGCCTTGAAATATGGACCTGAAGTAGAAATCCTGTTAGAAGCAGTATGGGCTCCAGAACAGATTGCTGTAATGCACTGCAAAGGTCATGGACGAGGAAGGGATCCAATAACCAGAGGAAATCATGCTGCTGACAAAGCAGCCCGAGAGGCAGCCCAAAAGCCTGTGGGAGGATTTATAGCAGCCCTCATACCAGAGGTAGTTCCAGAAGAAGTTAAACCTCACTATACCCCAGAAGAGAGGAAGTGGGCTGAACTGGAAGGAGCAGTTGTGAAGGACGGTTGGATGATCCTGCCAGACAATAGGATTTATGTACCTCATCATCTAGCAGGCACAATTGTAAGAAATTATCATGAATCTACTCACCTTGGTGGTACTGCAACCAGAGAGAGTCTCAGTCGGAAGTTGTATATTATTAACCTATCACAATTAGCAACTTGCATTTCACAGAAATGTGTTCTTTGTGCTAAAAACAATCCCAGGCAGGGACCGGTACAACCTCCTGGAATCCAACATGTGGGATATGTCCCCATGGAAAGCCTAATTGTGGACTTCACAGAGCTGGTCCCTTCTAAGGGATTCAAGTATCTCCTTGTGTTTGTAGACACTCTTACCGGATGGGTTGAAGCTTTTCCCACCCGAACTGAAAAGGCACGAGAGGTAACTAAGAGACTCCTCACTGAATTGATCCCGAGGTTTGGATTACCTAGATGCATTGGAAGTGACAATGGGCCAGCGTTCATTGATCAAGTAGTACAAGAAGTATGTCGAGTCTTACAAGTGAAATGGAGACTGCATGCAGCCTATAGGCCTCAGAGTTCAGGGAAAACTGAAAGAATGAATCGGACTCTGAAAACCCAATTGGCAAAATTAACCCAGGAAACGGGATTGGGATGGGTAGATGTGTTACCCATAACACTGTTTCGTGTTCGGTGTGCACCCACAAAAAGACTTAAGTTGTCACCTTTTGAGCTCCTGTATGGGAGACCGCCCTCCTTTGTTCAGGATATTCCAGCTGATCTTAAACAAATAGGAGACCATGTGACACAGGGACAAGTGCAATCTCTCTCCCGTGTTTTTGTTTCTCTTAACAGGTGGGTCCTCGAGCGCACGCCGTGCAGCATTGCCGAGCCGATTCATCAGTTCCAGGCTGGCGATAGCGTATGGGTGAAAGAGTGGAAACGTGATCCACTTGCACCTAAGTGGCGTGGACCTTACACCGTCTTGCTCTCTACTCCAACAGCGGTGAAGGTAGCTGAGGTGACCCCCTGGATTCATCACTCCCGTTTGAAGAAGTCCGAAGGCAGTTGGACGTGCAAAGGTGACCCCTCTAATCCTCTTAAACTGACTCTCTCCAAAAACCCCTGTATCTAGCCCTACCGGGAACGGGCTAGGTCACGGGCAACATTAGACGACCGGCCTGCTGCAGCCACAACCTGGAAGCTGGCTGACCTGCGCACGCCTGAAGCTTGAGGAGCATCTGAACCAGCGATTGTGAAAGGACAGATTCTCTTATACAATTAATTGACTGCCCACCCCCTTGTGGAACAATTATCAGAGATATTACTCATTGGGGATCCTCGGGATATATGTTTTGGTCTTGGTGGTTCCCCATTTCTGTCACTGGGGGAATTATATTGGGACTAATATTTATTTGCTATCACTATAAGGTAATCTTTTGTGGAAGGAATGCATATGCTAGACATCAACATGATTCTATTATTAATCCTGATCCCTTGGGAAGGGGAAGGGTCCTTGAATCTGGCCAAATTGACTAAATATGGATTCCACCATGACCACAATATGTGGGTAGGTTTAGCTGAAATGGTAGCCAATGTTGCAAATAGGACCAATTGCCTTGTTTGCTCTCTCGGGCCAGATGATTCAGAGGGAGGTATGCCCTTATTACCGATACCATTAGATGCCATTGGTATGGTAAGCGAAATACCACACCAGACAGAAGTACAGAATTTTCCCGGATGGAACTCAACTAAACCATTACGAGTTATACCTGTACAAGGGGAATTCTGTGTACATAAATCATCAGATGCAGCTGATTCTACCATGATAGGCTCTTCTCATTGTCACTATACTTGGGATAATATTAAGAATACCTGGGCACACGATACTACCTATCGAACTCGGGATGCCTTGCCCTGTGCACCTCCTTTTATTCATGCATGGAAAGTGGTATGGAACATAACTGTGACAGAAAAAGGCAATCTAACATACTGCACTGTGAACTCTCTACCTCTTTTGCTATTTCGCCTTCTGTACTCCACGTACCAAAGACCTCAGACACGATGGTTGTGGTGGATATGTGGAGAATGGGCATACAAGAAACTCCCCTCCAAATGGAGTGGGACTTGTTTCCTGGGATGGGTATTACCACCAATGTGGATTATGCCTACTAATTTGGCCAAGCGTACACGAAGAAACGCTGATATTTCTCATATAGCAGGAGGAAGTACCCAAAGTTGGAGCGGTACTGATGATTGGCCACCAGAGCGCATTATAGCCTATTATGATCCTGCCTCCTGGAATCCTGGTGAGCTCATACAAGGGGCACGGGATCCTATTTATAATCTAAACAGAATAATTCGATTGCAAGCAGTAGTGGAACTTGTAACCAATGCAACGGCCCGGAGTTTGAGACTTATTGCACAACAATTGGATGAAAGTAGAGCCGCCATTTTGCAGCTGAAAATGGGAATGGATTATGTACTTGCCAAGCAGGGAGGCCTATGTGGAGTCTTGAACTTGACAGGGAATGCCTGTTGCTTTAACATTTCAGATAATGGTGAGGCAATCCGTGTGTTGGCCACAAAAATGGAGAATATAGCACATGTCCCAGTACAAACATGGGAAGGATGGGATATGGGATGGCTCACCAATTGGTTACCTAATGTCACAGGACTCAAAGGGATACTATTGTCTTGCTTGTTTTTCTTGACAGTAGTGGTAATGGTTTTATGTATGATGCCATGTATCATTTCATGTTTTAGAAGTACAATTAGCAAGATGGTTTCAAATGAAACTCTACCTCATATCATGGCCCTATACAGAGCTTTACCTCAGGAATATGATGAAGGTCAAGCTATCAAGGACACTTGGGACGAAGGTCCTTGAGCTTGAAAGGGGGGAATGAGGCATCAGGCATAAGCCTGCATTTTATTAATGTTTGATCAGGACTTGTATATTAAAGAGGGCTTAGATTTTCAAAAGTAGATTTTCAAAAGTATTCATGCCAGGCAAGAAGGCTAGCTGCTTAAGAAAACACTGGCACTGTTTTCCTAGACAAGGGGCCCCTTTTGATTGATAGCAGAAAGCAATTCTCAAAGTCGTAAAAGCTGAAATTACAGACTGAGTAATGACACTGACCCTACATGTTACAGAAGATAACAAAGGCAGAGATAAATATAATTAGGAATGGGCAAATAGTAAAATGATACCATGGGCCTCTTTTAAACCTTGAGCTGTATTTTCTAAGGCCAGAGGCAAATGGGAGAAAAAGCATCTAGCTGGGAAGTCTTTTTAAAGCTGTTTCTTCCTTAAACAGATAATGGGAAAAGCAGCTTGCTGAAGGGGGGGGATGTAAACTGAAGAGCCTTCTTCTGAAACTGTTTTAAACTGAGTTCTTTTTTTTCTTTCTCTCTCTACTTTAAAAAGGCCTTATTCCTTTTAAAAGGTTACCTATGATAATGTATGAAATATATTAGCTTAAATATATTGGCTTAAATGTAATTATGCAAAGGATTTAACAAATGCTAGAAGAGTTGTATTTATCCTGGAATTAAGTCAGCCACCAGTCCAGCCCCCTGCCAGACAAGAAGACGCCATCAAATGCTGTCCTGATATATTAGCTGTCAGACATTTGTTTAGAAACCTTCAAATGAAGGATATCTTTCAATGTTGATGTGAAACTCAAGATCCTTGACATATGTTTAAGATAAAAATTTAAGATTAACCATTTGTTTTAGAAGGCAATAGGGCAGGGAGGGCAAGAGGTGAGCTGGTAATTAAGATTCCTTGTTGAGACACATGTAAGATATATTACTACTTATTTGTCATTTATAGATGTAACAATATATAGCTGTTTGTGTTCCTTATAAGGACAGAAGGATATGGGTGTATCTTTTTGTGATTGGTTATAGCAATCAGCCAATAGGAAATCCAACCAGGCTGATTGGACAGAGGCAGCCCAAGGAGGAGCAAAGGGGGCTGGATTAAGGGAATATAAGTGCTGGCCATAATGGCAGGAGGCCAGGCCAGAGCTTGGTAACCATATACCACTGTGCCTCTCATTTATTTGTCTGACAAATAAATAATTATTTTAAATTCTCTATTGCTGCGTTGAATATTTCATTCCAGCTAAGCGTTAACCACAAGCAGGGTGCTACAAAACCATTGTGAAAAGAGAGGGGATGTGTGCTCAAGGGCTAAATATGCTCAGGATCTTTGGTAGGTGTGCAATATGTACGGGTGGAATCATTATTCACCCCATGCAGCTCTTCTGCTACAGAGGATGACCAAATGTGAACCTCTCTCACAGACCCAACTTCCTCCCCAAATACATCATCGCCTGTTTGGCCACTAGCTGTCACAGGGCAGAAATCTGGCACCATCACCACCCTGTACTTACAAGAGTTGGAGGTGAGAGACCTGGACATCATGTTTGTTTCTTTGGTGGCAAGTAGTAGTAGTAGTAGTAGTAGTAGTAGTAGTAATAATAATAATAATAATAATAATAATAATAATAATAATAATAATAATAGCCTACTGCCTTGTTGTACAATACACTGAGTGCTATATAAAGGCTTAATATTTTTCATTACAGCAACACTTTACAGCAGTTAAGAGTGCTTTGCACATACTATATAGCTACAGGAGAAAGAATCTTTTCTTATCTTTTAACAACATATGGGATGCTGCCTTCCACAGTTTAATGCCGCAATCCTACACATGCTTACTAGAGAGCAACTCCCTCTGAATACAATGGGACTTCCTTCTTAGTAAATATGCTTAGGATTGTTCAGTGACAGGTCCCTAACAGAAAAAAAGCCTTAAAATAAAATTAACAAAGAATACACACCCAATTTGTGTGTGGTGAGGCGAGAAATATGAGAAACAGAAAACAATTTTTAGAAAAATCACACACAGAGTGTAGTTATCAAAACTCCCCTGCCTTAGAAAAGGGCTTCTCCCCATCACCCCTTCTAGATTAGTCTGGGGCTGGGGGAGGCAACCTTAAACTCACCCAAGTTGAAAGCAGGGCGGGTGGACATCCCCACTCCCAACATGTGCATCCCAACTCTTTTCTTCCTCCATAAAGGAGTCCCCATACACAATCCCAGCCTCAGCCAAGAAGAGCCTTATATCAGTCACTTCCTCTCAACCTAGCCTACCCCACGGGATTGTTCGGAGCATAAAGAGAACATAACCATATCTGCCTCTGAGTGGAATACAACTGAGACAAACTTACAACAGCAACACTACATGGGTGTCAAACCAAGGAGAGGGCGAGCCGGGGCAGATCGCTACCTAGGGACAAGCAGAGCACTCAGCAGCCTCTGGCGGGTCAGCAACCCCATAGCCTAGCATTCCCTCCTCATCCAGAGGTCGTATTTTTAATTTTATTATGTTGTAGTAATGGGTCGAAAACACTCTCCCCGGTTATTAGGGGCTGGAGCAAAGACTCCACCCGCTTTTTAGCCGGAGCTTGTAGCTTTCCTATGCGCAGTTGCTTTGCCAACCAGTTCTCCAATAAACAGCCTCTTGTTCTGGGCCTTCAAGGGAGAGAGAGAGGCTGTCGGTGCACTAAGCAGGAAAAGAAGAGAGACCTTGCGAGGGTCAAAGGGGGCGACCCTAAGCCCCGTCTAAAGAAGGGATGAGGGTGATTACAGATACCTATTGTATTCATAACCCGCCTTTTTCTCCAAGGAAATTAAAAGTAGTGTTGGGGGTTTTGGGGGGGGAGGGGAGGCAGAGGGATGTCCTCAAATAATGAAGGGCGGTATATTAATTTATATTAATATCTATGAAGGACGGTATATTAATGTAATAAATGAATAGAATGAAATCATCATAGAACAATGCAGAATATTTTAATTACTGCATAAAGTTTATACACCGCCTGATGGAAAGCGCTTTGCGGAAAGAACAAAATAATGGGGTTGCAGTAAAAAAAAACACACCCCACAATTAAAACATGTTATTAAAATGATATGAATATGTATAATAGCAATAGCATGGCCCGCCCTTCGTCCTTAAGGTGAAAACATTAGAGAACAAAACTGAAAGGGAGTTTGAAGCGACTCCCAAGCGGAGCATTAAGAGGGTCCTAAAACCGCACAAACACCGGCGCCCCTCCCCACATTTCCTCGCAGAGGGGCCCCGTTTCCAGCCCCGGAGGGACGCAGATACCCACCAATGCTTCCCTCACGGGCTTCGTCCGCTCCTTCCACTTCTTCTCCGCCTCAACCCGTTTCCCTCACAAAACCCAGGCAGGATCCCGAAGCCGCCTCAGCGCTTCCTAACCCGCCCTCCGGATCGCGATTGGACGGCGGCGCCTCGCCGGTTGGCCTGCTCCGAGCTCTTATTGGCCGGCGGACCTGCCAAACGGGCCCGCTTCATCCTGCCGCTCTTCCGATTGGCCCCTAAGGGTGCTCGTTTAACCGCGTGGAGCGGGGAAGCGGGTGTCCCGCCTCCCAGCTCTTCTTCTCTTTGCTCCTCCCCCTCCCCACCCTCAGTCGCCGCTCCCGGCTTCGGCCGGGTGACGTCACAGCGCGCGCCGTGCCCCTTTCCTCTCGCCCTGACTCCTGATTGGCCGGCGGCAGGGAGAGTCGCGGGAGGGGAACCCGGAGGGGAATCCCGAGGAGCCGGAGCGCAGCTACCGCCTCTCCCCGCGGAGCGGCGCCCTTTCGCAGGCGGGCTTGGAAATCGCACTCTTCGAGCAGGGCAGGATGCGGAGCAGCCGCGTGTTGGGAAGATGGTTTGCGCCTCCTCCCCTTGATTTCCTACCTGGGGAAGTGAAAGCATCTGCTCCTGTTCCTGGTTCCAGCTGCCTCTGCCCTTGACCGGGATATTCTTCTCGTTCCCACTCCCGTTCTGCTCCCGGCAGGCGCTTGATTGGCCGCTGCAAGAACAGGACGCTGGACTGGACGGGCCGCTGCTCAGACCAAACAAGGCTCTTGCGAGCTTTTCGTTTGGGCTGACTAAAGTGTGTTTTTTTTAGAAGACACAGCCTGTCTTCGCATGCAGGGAAAATCCCTAATTGACTCACTGAGGGTTTGTGAAACATCAGCTGCGTCACTTGGCTTAGTAGGCAAGTTGAAGCCGTTTCCGGGGGTGTGGATGCTGTCATAGAGTCAGAATTAGAGAGCTGGCCTGGAAGGGACCCCGAGGGTCATCTAGTCCAACCCCCTGCAATGCAGGAATCTCAATAGTTTCCCCTCCAATTAGAAACCATACCGGACCCTGCTTAGCTTTGCAAATGTGCTAGATTTATTGCTGCACCACTAGCATGCTGACAGCTTCTACTGGTGAGAGCTGAGTTCAGAATGGACAAACTACCCCAAAAGGAGCAAGTTGTGTACCCCACCAGAGGCAATACCCCTCTCTTAATACAATGCATAATGTTGTTCTTCTTCTGGTTGTTGTTTAGTCATTTAGTCGTGTCTGACTGTTCATGACCCCATGGACCAGAGCACACCAGGCACTCCTGTCTTCCACTGCCTCCCACAGTTTGGTCAAACTCATGTTGCTCAACATGAGAACACTGTCCAACCACCTCATCCCCTTCTCCTTGTGCCCTCCATCTTTCCCAGCATGAAGGTCTTTTCCAGGGAGTCTTCTCTTCTCATGAGATGGCCAAAGTATTGGAGCCTCAGCTTCAGGATCTGTCCTTCCAGTGAGCACTCAGGCCTGATTTCCTTCAGAATGGATAGGTTTGATCTTCTTGCAGTCCACGGGACTCTCAAAAGTCTCCTCCAGCACCATAATTCAAAAGCATCAATTCTTTTGTAATCAGCCTTCTTTATGGTCCAGCTCTCACTTCCATACATCACTACTGGGAAAACCATAGCTTTAACTATACGGACCTTTGTCAGCAAGGTGATATCTCTGCTTTTTAAGATGCTGCCTAGGTTTGTCATTGCTTTTCTTCCAAGAAGCAGGCGTCTTTTAATTTCATGACTGATGTCACCATCTGCAGTGATCATGGAACCGAAGAAAGTAAAATCTCTCACTGCCTCCATTTCTTCCCCTTCTATTTGCCAGGAGGTGATTCATAGTGGCCATGATCTTAGTTTTTTTGATGTTGAGCTTCAGACCATATTTTGCGCTCTCTTCTTCCACCCTCATTAAAAGGTTCTTTAATTCCTCCTCACTTTCTGCCATCAAGGTTGTGTCATCTGCATATCTGAGGTTGTTGATATTTCTTCCGGCAATCTTAATTCCGGTTTGGGATTCATCAAGCCCAGCCTTTCGCATGATGAATTCTGCATATAAGTTAAATAAGCAGGGAAACAATATACAGCCTTGTCGTTCTCCTTTCCTAATTTTGAACCAATCAGTTGTTCCATATCCAGTTCTAACTGTAGCTTCTTGTCCCACATAGAGATTTCTCAGGAGACAGATAAGGTGATCAGGCACTCCAGTTTCTTTAAGAACTTGCCATAGTTTGCTGTGGTTGACACAGTCAAAGGCTTTTGCATAGTCAATGAAGCAGAAGTAGATGTTTTTCTGGAACTTTCTAGCTTTCTCCATAATCCAGCACATGGTCTCTGGTTCCTCTGCCACTTTGAAATCCAGCTTGCACTTCTGGGAGTTCTCGATCCACATACTGCTTGAGCCTTCCTTGTAGAATTTTAAGCATAACCTTGATAGCATGTGAAATGAGTGCAATTGTGTGGTAGTTGGAGCATTCTTTGGCACTGCCCTTCTTTGGGATTGGGATGTAGACTGATCTTCTCCAATCCTCTGGCCACTGCTGAGTTTTCCAAACTTGCTGGCATATTGAGTATAGCACCTTAACAGCATTATCTTTTTTAAAAAATTAATAGTTCAGCTAGAATGTCATCACTTCCACTGGCCTTGTTATTAGCAGTGCTTTCTAAGGCCTGTTGGACTTCACTCTCCAGGATGTCTGGCTCAAGGTCAGCAACCAACCTTCCTGGGGTGTACGATACATCCATCTCTTACTGGTATAATTCCTTTGTGTATTCTTGTCACCTCTTCTTGATGTCTTCTGCTTCTGTTCGGTCCTTACCACTTTTGTCCTTTGGTAATCTTTGTACGAAATGTTCCTTTCATATCTCCAATTTTCTTGAACAGATGTCTGGTTTTTCCCATTCTATTGTTTTCCTCTATTTCAAAGCAATACCCTCCCACAGTTTAAAAGGCCATAGGTTGTTTAATTAGCCCAAGGCCTGGGGCAAAAGGAATGTTTTTTGCCTGGTACCCAAAGATATGTAACAAAGGCGTCAGGTGAACATCCCTTCTACAAATTGTAATGGACTGTGCTAGGTATTGTATACATTTTAATAGCATTTTTATTGCTGATATTGTACTTTATTATTTTACAACTTGAATCCCATAGAAAGCAAAGCTTAAAGAATGAGAAGGAAAGCTAAAACAAGAACTATACCAGTTTTAGTAACTGTACCAGAAATGGGAACTATGAAGCTAACAGTAACAAATACATTTATTTTCTGTTTTTGAACCACAGAGTCCAGGGGAAAGCGCGAACGCAGTCCCCCACTACCACAAATTATGCAGTCGAGTTTCCCGCATTTGGGGAAATCGCAGGGGTCAGCACACCCGAAGTGCAATGGATGAGCCTCACCCTGGGAAAACCACCTTTGTGATCATGGTATCTCCCCTGCCAGGTAAGTATGAATTGAAATGGCAAGCGCGCTTCCTGGCCCTCATTCTCTTTGCTGTTAAGGACACAGCGACCTCCATTCTGCAGTCCCAGTAAGCTCAACCCAGTAAAGCAGCTGTGCTACCAGGGCCCCATTGGACAGTCTAGTGTTTTGGGGTGCCCTGTAACCCCCAGTCTGCACCCTGGCTGTTTCTCCCACAATGCTGTAGGGCATGCATATTTGCATACGTGATTGCGTCTCTCCGTTGCCTCCTCCACAGGCCGTTCCTGCCGCTGAGTGTCCATGAGGTGGAGCTAAGGCATCTCTTTCTGCTCACATCCTAGAGAAAGCGCTCTGTCCCTATATCCACCCATGTTGCTATCACTGTGAAACAGGATTGGCTTTGCTTTCTACAGTGTGAGTGAGGAACCTGTGTCTATTCTGATGCTGCTGGGCTTATGTTTCCATCATCCCTGGTGGCTGGGGCTGATGGTAGTTGAAGTTCAACAGCGCC
This sequence comes from Podarcis liolepis, assembly GCF_965112155.1. Lineage (NCBI taxonomy): Eukaryota > Metazoa > Chordata > Lepidosauria > Squamata > Lacertidae > Podarcis > Podarcis liolepis. The sequence continues at coordinate 9,644,637 of NC_139561.1, read as the reverse complement.
AGAAGGGACGCAGGTTGCTCATCCCTAGGATACAATCATTTGGTACATGCAATTTTTGGGACATTGCTGGATTTGTTGCACCTTAGGGCTTTATGATGGGGAGGGGACGTCTAACTTTAATTTCCCTTATGACAGCTCAATTTCCGACTTTAACTTTTGCCACTGAATTCTTTATGGCAGAGCAGAGAAGTAACAAAGAGCTGCCGCCAAGAGCTTCTCATTCCCTGTTCAATCACCCACCCTCATTACAAAAACCACCGGTGGGAGATCCAACACCAGACAGGCCACTCACCTTCCATGCCTTTTTGGTGGATGTGCAGATGTTCTGAAGGGCCTTAGAGGAATAGCATACAGGATAAGGTCAAAGCAACTGGCACTTGAACTCATCCATCCTGCTATTTAATGATGTTTCCCAAATCACTGCCTTCCCAATCTGGGTTTTCTCATACCCTCTCCTTTTTGGAAGATCCCTGGTATGAGAAAATGCTAGCATAATTCAAAGTGCTGTTTCAACCTATGAAGTGCAAAACAGCTTGGGACCAAGCTACCCATTTCCGCCATATAATCCTTTATTTTGTGTTCTTTTTATGTTGTAAACAACTACATGATCTTCATGTGAAGGGTTTCTTACAAAATAAATAAATAAATATTTTAAAAAAATAAAAGCTGGTTTGGTTGTCCTCATTGCATCTCCACAGGAATGAGCTGCAGCAAGTGCAAGGCTCTTGTGTTCCCCTCTTCTGCCAATATAGCTTCAAGAAGGTGATCAGAATCTTTCACTTCTATTTTTGGTTATCAATGAAATGACATACACAATGTGAAGAAAATGGAAAGACAGCATGGGGGAAGAGGCTTCCTACCCTCTTTCATAATACAAGAACCAGAGGTGGAAGAACTAAATGGTGGAAGAACTAGCACAGACAAAATGAAGCATTCATTTGCTCAGCACATTTTTGCACTATAGAATTAGTGACCAGTTCAAGCCTGGATGGCTTTAACTTGGGATTTGACAAATTCACAGAAAACTGTCAATGGCTACTAGTCCATATGGCCAAGGTCCGTATCAGAGGCAATATGTGTCCACATTGTGAAATTAACTCACCCCAGCAATATAGCAACTACTAACGGGCATGTTTCCATTGCCTGCTAAAAATGTTTCTCTTTGCTCAGGTGCTCCCAGACCATTCATGCTGTAATGTTGGTGCTTTATTGTTTTCCTGTAAACCACCTTGGTTTTAGAAATGCTTTTAATTTAATAAATAACCATTCGGGATTTCCCTTTGACTCAAGCTGAAGAAAAAAGCAATAAGCTACAGCAGGAAATTTCAGCTGTAATTTAATACCCAACTGCTGCTGATTAAGCGCCACATGGTAGTAGGACTGCATCCAGCAGTAAACCACAGGTGCTAACAATGTACCCTCAGTTTTCATTCTGTGCAAGATGCAAACTGAGACCCAAGATCCAGTGGTGTAAGAGGAGGGGTTAAACAGCCCCTTAGAAATCCCAGCTTAGACACAAAGCACCCCGTGCCAGCCCCCCACAATACTTAAGGGTGTGCATGCAATACCATTTACTGAGGCTCTACTGCGTTCCCACCATAGAATCATAGTATTGGAAGGGACCCCAATGCAGGAATCTCAACTAAAGCATCCGAGACAGATGGCCGCCCAACCTCTGCTTAAAAACCTCCAAGGAAGGACAGTCCAGCATCTCTCGTGGAAGTCTGTTCCAGTCAAACAGCTCTTATGGTCAGAAACTTATTATAGTACTTACCGTATTTTGCGCCCCATAAGACGCTCCGGCCCATAAGACGCACCTAGTTTTTTTGGGGGGAAATAAAGAAAAAAATTTTTATTCCCCCCCCCAGGTGCGGGGCTGGAAGAACCAGGTCGGGGAACAGTGGGAAGGCACGCTCTGCCTCCCCGCTGTCCCCCGAGCTTGTGGGGCTGGCGATGGGGAGGGCAGCTCTATGCCGCCATCCCGAGCGGGGCGGGATTTAGCGCCCCGCTCGGGATGGCGGCGTAGACCTGCCTGCCGTCCCGCGACGGCAGGCAGCTCTGTGCCGCCATCCCGAGCGGGGCGGGACTTAGCGCCCCGCTCGGGATGGCGGCGCAGAGCTGCGCTGGTCCCAGGACCGCACGCAGCTCTGCAGGGCCACCGGGAGCGGGGCGGAGCTTCTCCCCCGGCTCCCGGTGGCCGGGCAGAGCTGCGCTGGTCCCAGGACCGCACGCAGCTCTGCAGGGCCACCGGGAGCGGGGCGGAGCTTCTCCCCCGGCTCCCGGTGGCCGGGCAGAGCTGCGCTGGTCCCAGGACCGCACGCAGCTCTGCGCGGCCACCGGGAGTGGGGCGGAGCTTCGCCCCCGGCTCCCGGTGGCCGGGCAGAGCTGCGCTGGTCCCAGGACCGCACGCAGCTCTGCAGGGCCACCGGGAGCGGGGCGGAGCTTCTCCCCCGGCTCCCGGTGGCCGGGCAGAGCTGCGCTGGTCCCAGGACCGCACGCAGCTCTGCAGGGCCACCGGGAGCGGGGCGGAGCTTCTCCCCCGGCTCCCGGTGGCCGGGCAGAGCTGCGCTGGTCCCGCGAGGGCAGGCAGCTCTGCGCGGCCACCGGGAGTGGGGCGGAGCTTCTCCCCCGGCTCCCGGTGGCCGGGCAGAGCTGCGCTGGTCCCAGGACCGCACGCAGCTCTGCGCGGCCACCGGGAGTGGGGCGGAGCTTCTCCCCCGGCTCCCGGTGGCCGGGCAGAGCTGCGCTGGTCCCAGGACCGCACGCAGCTCTGCACGGCCACCGGGAGCGGGGCGGAGTTTAGCGCTCCGCTCCGGATGGCAGCGCAGAGCTGCGCTGGTCCCAGGACCGCAGGCAGCTCTGCGCGGCCACCGGGAGTGGGGCGGAGCTTCTCCCCTGGCTCCCGGTGGCCGGGCAGAGCTGCGCTGGTCCCAGGACCGCAGGCAGCTCTGCGCGGCCCCCGGGAACAGGGTCGGAGCTTCTCCCCCGGCTCCCGGTGGCCGCGCAGAGCTGCGCTGGTCCCGGGATTGCAGGCAGCTCTGCGCAACCCTCGGAGCCGGTCTCCCGAGGGTTGCGCAGAGCTTCCTGAAGCCTGGAGAGCGAGAGGGGTCGGTACGCACCGACCCCCCTCGCTCTCCAGGCTTCAGCGAAAGCCTGCATTCGCCCCATAAGACGCAGGCACATTTCCCCTTCATTTTTGGAGGGGAAAAAGTGCGTCTTATGGGGCGAAAAATACGGTATGTTGCTTGCTCCATCTTCCATGTGATAACCTGTAAAATATTTGGAGATGGCTATCATACCTCCTCTCAGTCTCCTCTTTTCCAGATTAAGCATACCCAATGCCCTCAAACATTCCTCATTCGGTCTGCAGACCCTTGATCATCTTGGTTGCTCTCCTCTGCACATGTTCCAGCTTGTCAATATCCTTCTTAAATCGTGGTGCCCAGAACTGGACAGAGGACTCCAGGCAGGGTCTGACCAAGGTGGTATAGAGCAGGACTATTATTTCCCTTGATCGGGACACTATACTTCTGTTGTCTTTGAGAAACACCACTGGTGTCTGAAGCCATAATCTGGTGTTTGATGCTAGCCACAACCCACGTGTTTCATGTAGTTTCTTGAGAAATACTGCTGATTGATGAGTTTACTCTCCAACCAGCTTCCATTCGATTCAAACTCATATGCTGGGGTTAAGCAGCTTCACTGAATAGAGTTTGGGGAGATGCTGCAAGTGCAGCAAACCAATTAGGTAATGGGGTGCACAGGAACATGAAACACATATTGAAACATATTGGGAGGTTGACAACCACCTCCTCATTTTTTAAGCTACTAAAGTGAGCACTCTTACCTCACAGTGCCATTGTAAGGGTCTAAATATGCTACCCTGAGATCACTGATGGGAAGAAAATCTGACTGAAAGGCCAAGAAAGGAAAACATGGCCTTGAAACAGTCATCACCACCATAGGAGCCAACTCCCAAGGGCAAAGGAACCTCCATAAAATATTTGAAGGGACTGCCCCCCACAAGTTGATGGGCATTGCCATTCAGATGGTGTTAACTGCATCTTGTGATTGATTACCTGCCCCCTCCCCCAATATTTTATTCAAGTTGGCCCCCTTAATCACCACTATCTTAACAATCCTCACAAACACCCTGAAGAATCCCAGTATAGTAGGGTATGATTATCCTCCTGTAATAGCTGTGAATGAGAGACAACTCCTCCAGGTATTTGTTTAGCCACAAGGCCCCATGGGTGACCCTGACAATTCACATGGCTGTTGCAAGGATAAAAGAGTGGGGGGATACACACATCCCCTTGGGTTTCCCAGCTGAAGGAGGTTGGTGAGTAGAATCTGATAAACCAACCAGCATTCGAAACTCCCATTGTTCTAGGCAATCGTTTTGTGATAAGGAATTTCATTAGTTTCTGAGCTCTGGGCGCAGTGCTGGGCCTATGATTTCAGATTAAAACTGCAGAGTGGAAGGAAAGGAGGACCTTTATTCTCCCTCCCTACTTCCAGCTCCTCTCTGAAGATTGGAGAAAGGGCCCTCTTAAGAATACAGTGGTACCCCTGGTTACATACTTAATTTGTTCTGGAGGTCCGTTCTTAACCTGAAACTATTCTTAACCCGAAGCACCACTTTAGCTAATGGGGCCTCCTGCTGCCGCTGCGCCACTGCTGCACGATTTCTGTTCTCATCCTAAAGCAAAGTTCCTAACCCGACGTAATATTTCTGGGTTAACGGAGTCTGTAACCTGAAGCGTATGCAAACTGAAGTGTATGTAACCCGAGGTACCCCTGTATTGCAGGGGGCGGGCAGGGGAAGCACAGCTTTGTTTTTTTGCAGTCTTCAGAGGAGGACTAGACCATGTGAAAAGTGAACATAAGGTTTCAGCTGCATTTCATTCATTTTCACCTTTGTATTCTTGTTACAAAAAAGAAAGTGCACCTAGACACTCCATTGCAGCGCCCATAACCTAGGTTTAAGGTGCCATTTAGCTCCTAGCTTTCCTATCTCAAGTTTCTAACATGGAAACCAACACAGAATGCTCACCGCCTGGGTCAACAGCACCAAATAACCTTCTGCTGCAACAACCGCACCTGGTGAACTGTTCCTTCGTGAAAGTGTGGCGGGGAAGGCTAAGAGGGGGCTGCTGCTACTGCCTCCACTTTGCCTGCCTCACGCCTGGGTTCAAATCCACTCTCAGCTCCCTGAGAGGCCTACCTCCAGTGCCGGATTCACGTATAAGCTAAACAAGCCAAAAAAAATTAAAGGGGAAAAAACTGGATGTACATTTCCAAAGATAAAAAACAAAATAAAACCTACATGCAGCAACAGTGTTTTGTGTTGTGTAGGCTCCTTTGATGTAAGTAATGGGCCCCGCCTGCTATCCTGCTCCCTAAAATATCACTGGTTTGCTCATTTCTATATACAGTACAGTGATAACTTGGTTCTCAAACTTAATCCGTTCTGGAAGTCTGTTCCAAAACCAAAGTGTTCCAAAACCAAGGTGCGCTTTCCTATAGAAAAGTTATCGCCAATGCATTTGCATTATTAAGTTTGTTATGAATAAAAAAAATCATTTTAAGTTAGAGCTTAACAATTATTTTTTATAATTATTTTTATTTTCAATTTCATTGTTCTGTATGGGACAATGACAATAAAGATATCGTATATCGTATATTTCACTATTAATATACTTCTTAATTGTATTTCAGTCCAACAATTACGTTGATAAAATGCATATTTTGTTATGTGCAAATGGCTTTAGATACCTATTAGGTCCATAAATTGCCATATAGCGTATATTCAACACACACACACAAAAAACAGCGACAATTTGTTGTTGACAAAGGACAGCTGGACATAATGAAGGGCCCCATTACCTTGAGTAGCCTAGGGCCTCATCAAACCTAAACCCGGCCCTGCCTACCTCGCCTGGCTGCTTGTGAGGCGCCAGGAGGGCACCCCTGGTCAATACAGCCCACCTCACAGGGTCGTTGTGAGGAGAGTTGCCCCTAAACGAGGCCCTTCAGGCAACCACGATGCCAATGACGCGGCTCGCTGAGGGGAGCTCGCTTACCCGCCTCACAGGCTGAGGCGGCGGCGGCAGCGGCAGCGCCTCAAGGCCCACGAGGGAGGCCGGCGGGGGAGCGAGGACGCCCGCTAAGCGCCGCCTCCTCCACCTCCTCCTCGCCGGTCTTGGCCCCCTCGGAGCGCCTCGCCTCAGCCTCAGCCCGGCCCCTTTCCCCCACACGGGCCCGCCCAGGCCGGGCCGGCTGGCTGGCTGTGGCGGCGGCGGCGGCTGCGCGCTGCGGTTCTGCGCTCTCATCATGGCGGCGGCGCGGGGCCATGTGCAGGACCCCAACGACCGGCGCCTCCGGCCCATTTACGGTACCGAAGCCGCGGGCGTGGGGGGTTCCCCTCCCCCCCTCTTCTCCCTCCCGCCCCCTCCCTCCCCTCCCCTTTCCCTACCGCGCGCGGCCCCGTCCTAAGCGCGGGGCCGCGCGTGCCCTTTCTCCCTCAGCCGAGGCCGCCCCCCCCCGCCAAAAGACGTTCCTACCCTTCGCCGCCCCCTCATCTCCCATCCCGAACCAGCGTCCCCCCCCCATACTTGACCCTTCCCGCCTTTTTCACCTTCTCCCCTCAGAGCCCCTAGTTTGAGGTGGGGGGCCGGGAGGAAAAGCGCCTAAACAGGCGGGTGCCTCCCCCCCCCAAATGGTTCTTATTGTGGTACGGGGCGGGGGGGGAAGGTTAAGCAGCCCCCCCCCATGTCCATCGCTGTTGTGGTATTGGGGGGTGGGAAGGAATGCCGTCCCCTCGTGTTCTCCTCTATTGTGGCATTTTGGGGGCTTTTTCATCAGGCACCTCCATGTTTGTCTGTGGTGGGATTTGGCGGGTAGGTGCTTCGTGTTCATTTTTAGTGTGGCATTTGCAGAGGGGGGGGGAGAGGCTGAGCAGAACCCCCCTCCCCATATTTGTCCCGGCCTTCGTGTGGATTGTAGCGGAAGGAGCTGCCAAGTTCATTATAAACCCTGGGAGAGGAAGAAAAGGGAGATTTTGGGGTCTTACACACGTGGTCAGAAGTTCATCATATCCTGACCATTTCTTTCTCCAGGAGGAGATGGTGGGTTTGGGACCCTCCCCCCCCCTACTCCCTATTCTGGACTCAGCAGGGTCGCAGGCCATGGTCTAAAACCATTTCTTAATACAGTATATATCATTAGGAGATAGTCTGGGGCTTCATACAATTATGCTTTTAAAAAGACAGGTGGAGCTGTGGGTGAACAAGGGGGTTTCAGCACTGCACGAAACCTTATTATAGAACTCATGGAGCCAAGATGGAGAAGCAGGAGCTTATGGACCTGTTTTTCCTAACAGTAGATTTGCAAGGCTGGACTGAGCAGGGGGCGAGGATTGCATGACGTTCATGCGACCAGTTGCCACAAACTTCATATCCTCCTTAAACCAGAGGAGGGAGATATGAATTGTAAAGTCTTGCCTGCTTGTGTGGCTTACTTAATGTGGCTTGGTGGTGGTGGTAGCAATGGCTTTGTTGTTGCTGTTAATTTAGAGGGGTGTGTGATGCTGGCATCTTTAATCTCATTGAGTAGTACTGTATGGGGGTAGCAGCTCTCTCCTTTGCAAAACTTTAGAGCAGGAGTGGCCAAACTCCCAAGAGACAGCGATTCACCCCCTTTTTGGGGTTCAGGTCAAAGTTGTTGAGCTTTTCTACGCCAGCCTCTTTTAGAGTATAGTGGTACCTCGGGTTAAGTACTTAATTCGTTCCGGAGGTCCATACTTAACCTGAAACTGTTCTTAACCTGAAGCACCACTTTAGCTAATGGGGCCTCCTGCTGCTGCTGCGCCGCCGGAGCACGATTTCTGTTCTCATCCTGAAGCAAAGTTCTTAACCCGAGGTAATATTTCTGGGTTAGAGGAGTCTGTAACCTGAAGCGTATGTAACCCGAGGTACCACTGTATTGGACCAGATGAGACTTCCAAGCCCCCTCTGTTATAGCCTTTGATGTAGTAGTGAGAAACAATCTGAAAAAGGGCATCACTGTCCAGCCCTCACCAGTGCCCTGCTACAGTCCATTAAAGGTTTGATATGTCTGGATTACAAGTCCGCAAGAATAATTTCTTGATCAGGATAACTCCACGTCATATTTAAGCAGCACTTCAAATGCAAGCCTCTCTTTTGCTGTGTCTAAAACTTGATCCAGCTTTTACAGGCAGTGACCTTTTTAGGTGCATCTGAGATGTGCATGACCGAACCCAGACGTGACCTGAAAACATCACAAAAGGGGGCAGAGCGGGATGTTTATAGGCTTTTCCCAATGGTGTTTCGAATATACACAATTTAACTTAAACGTGCCTTGGAACGTAACCCCTGCGTAAATTGGGAGTCTCCTGCAATTACTTCCTTGCTGCAGGATTTACATATGTTGTATTCCTTATGAAATCTATTGCTACTTTTTACATATTTTCACTTATGCTCAATGAAACTTTTTGCATGCTCAATGAAACTTCTGCATCTCTCAGTAAGGCAGGTGAAAACACTTGGAGAACAGTTGGAAATTAGTCAGGCACCAGAAATCTCCACATTAGTCTTAGTCCATTGTTAATACCATTTCCATTTCCAGTGTGTGTTTCTCCTTCTTGCACTGAGACAAATGAATAGTTGTAAGAGCAAGATACAGTCAAGCAGTGCAGTTCATATCGTAGAATTGTAGTGTTGGAAGGGATTCCAAGGGTCATTTAGTCCAACTCCCTGGTGAATAGGCATTCTGTTGCGGCGACTGCAACCTAGATTCACAGTGCCATTTGGCGCCTAGTTTATATACCCAAGTTTCTAACAGTGTATGGAGAACCTTCACTTTCTTTAGGCAGTGACCACATTAATTTGGTCGCCCCCTACTCCCCCATTGTAAACTTAAAAAGTTGGTTGTCTGGGTAGGATCCTACTGCTTAAGGAAGCTACTTTGTAATACTGTATTCCATTTTTTTTGTTAACTCTGCTGAGTTAAATATGCATTCTGCTTGTCAAAAGCTGACCTCCTTTGTAATGCTTCAGGATAATATTTTAGTTTCCTGTTAATTATGTTGCTTTGAATGTATACTTTATATTTGACTTCCTTCAGTAATGTTTAATTCTGGATTGTTTTATTTGGTGTTTTAATGTAGGTTGTAAACTGCTTTGAGATACTTTTCTTAGTATACAACAGTATAAAAATGAAATGAATAATAATTTTAAAAAATGTGTTGGATGCTGTTCCTTTTCAACCTGTCTTAGGAATATTGGCTAAGAGCTCAGGTTGCTTTGTTGTACATGGTACTTGGCAAATGCTGGAAAAGGAAGATAAAATGCTGTACTTCGTTTGAGAGTTTTTTTAATGTTTAGCACTGAAGAAAGTTAAGGCAAAGAAGAAGCAGTTCTTAACTTGCCAATATGAAATGCTAGTCAAGAGTCTTTAGAAGAACTGCTTTGGGGCAGAACTGGTGCAAACTTCATGGTTTAAGATGTGACTATAGAGACACAAATGTCCATGACATTTCTGCACTTTGAAAGAATTCAATGGAATGGTGTGTAGCCAAAAGGTTCTATTAGTACCAGGTCTGAACCTAATTCTGCTACCTCTGCCTTTCAAAAGAGGAATTCCTTCCACTTCAGCTTCTGCAAATCTGTTTCAAAGATGTGGACTGAAGTTCTGTGTGTTCGGTTCTTTTGAGTGTGTGCATATGCATGAAATTGTGCCTCAGTATAGGATGTGTTTTTGTGTTGGAGCCTTGATCAGTTATGATGGGAAATTAAGTTTGAAAACTAGGTTTGAAAACTAAGAAGGAGAGGTAGTTTTTTTATTTCTTAAGTGACATATTTTTAATGTCTTGATTTTCCATAAGTAGTTTCTGGTAATACTCCTTAAAACAAACAAGTCACGTACAAAAATATATATTTTGACAAGCAACAATTGCATTGTATTTGGACCTTATAAAGACCTACTGGGCTTATTAGAAGCACTGATAAGTATTTAATTTATTTGTTATTACATTTAAATCCCACCTTTCCTCCAAGGAGCTCAAGGCAATATACATGGTTCTGCTCCCCATTGTACCCTTACAGCAACCCTGTGAGCAGTATTCAAAATTTGCCAGGTGCTAGGTGCATTTTGTTACTGGTGCTGTTCTGATTGTGACTTCGTGGAGGTTTCTGAGCACCAGGTTGGCGACTGACATCTGCATTGAGACAGGTGACTTACGTGCCAGCAAAAGACATGTGTCTTGATCTTCTACACTGCCGCACAAATCATGGACCCCTTGCTGGGAATTGTTGTAAGAGCAAGCTACAGTCAAGCAATGTAGTTGAGATCATAGAATTGTAGTGCTGGAAGGGACCCTGGCTGTCATCTAGTCCAACCCCCTGGCAAATAGACATTCCAGTTGTGGTGACAGCTGTGCCATTTGGAGCCTAGCTTATATATCTGAGTTTCTCATGCTGCTTGTTAGGTAGGCTAGGCTAAGAGGCAATGAATGGGCCAAGTAAGCTTAATGTCTGAGTGGGAATTTGACTGCTGGTCCCCTACTTCTTGATCGAACACCCTAACCACTACTCCATACTTGCTCTGTAATACAGTGGTACTTCGAGTTACAGACGCTTCAGGTTACAGACTCCGCTAACCCAGAAATAGTACCTCGGGTTAAGAACTTTGCTTCAGGATGAGAACAGGAATCGTGCTCCAGCAGCGCAGCAGCAGCAGCAGGAGGCCCCATTAGCTAAAGTGGTGCTTCAGGTTAAGAACAGTCTCGGGTTAAGAACGCACCTCCGGAATGAATTAAGTACTTAACCAGAGGTACCATTGTAATAGAATTTGTGTCTCTTATGCGACTTGCTTAAGGCAGCTTAGAGATAAACAAAACATACAATATCACAATACAGGGTTTTTTATTGCATAAATTAAATCTCACAGACACCCACCAAGAAAACCCCTTTGAACACAAGTCTGGGCAGAACACAGAACAGTCCCATTCAAAGATGTGGCAGCTGCAGTAAAAATGTTACCTAGCTACTGGCTGAGGAAAAACACGTTAACTATAAAATACTAAAAACCCACCTGTTTAAAAAAAAACCAGGAAGAAAAGTTTTTACCTTGTGCAGAAGAAATGAGTAGCAAGCTCTTTGGAGAGAGCATTCCACAGGTGGGATGGAAGGCACCATCTATAAGGATCCATCTCTTGCTGCCACCCTCAAAATTTTAACAAGAGGAAGCACTTTCAGAATGTCTCTTTGTAGATGACTTCAAGCCCCATGTAAGCTTTCTTCAAGTCCTAGGGTCTCAAGGTGTGCAAGGCTTTGTAGGTTAGAACCAGCATCCTGAATTGAGCCCAGGAGCACAGTGACAACCTGTGTAATATCCTGATGACAATAGGGTTACTGTGGACTGGATAGACTGTATATTTTAAGTCACAAGTACAGTAAGTCCCATTAATTTCAACTGGATGAGCTCAAGTTTGTTTACAGTTTTTAATTTATAGATCTTTGAAAGTTGGACCATAGTTTTTAGTTATGTACAATCAGGAGTACCTTGAATCAAATTCTGCTTCCATTGTGTAAAGATTTTCATGTCTTATCTACATGAAATAGCCAGTTTGTAATCAAACATGTATGTAAATGCTGTTGGTTAGAATAAGATGTTGCCCTCCGACTATGAATTGGACATGTGAACATAGTTGCAAAGATTGCAAAGGCAATTGTCTCTGGGGAAAACTAATGTAAATGTTTGGACATGTTCTTATTTTTTTCACTTTTCAGCAACAGTCAGCTTATTTGATGACAGTTGACAGTTAAGCATCTTTTACATTTGCTGTTTGCCTTTTATCTTAATTGCTTATATGTTGTACAGAAGCTTAATGAAGTTGTAGTACTATATTCCCCAAGGTCCTCCACCCTTCAGATGAAGTCTAATACTCTGTTCTCAACAATTTGCCATTCTCGTAGCTGAGCTAATTCTGTTAGAACAGAGGGTGTTGTCAACGTTTTAGAAAAACCTGGTGAGGTTGTCTAATCATAGTCTTTATGCATATTTCTTGTGAACTGCTACTTTTCCAATTGCTCCATAAAGTTTTTGTTATTAAAAATACACAGGGGCTTCAGTCATTCAGTGATGTCCACATTGTGTAATCTCGGGTAAACCGATGCCGAGCACCACAACTTTAAGCCAGTGCTACCACCACGGCACAGTGCCTATTTTAATGTTTCTGCATAATGCTCATGCTCTCTATGTGGGCTTGGAGCTAGGAGTAAGAACCAGAATACAATATAGTATTTGCAACCTGAGCCACATGTTTCCCTGTTCTTTCAGGTGAGAGACAAAGGGGTGCAGGAGGCTGCTATGCTCCATCTGTGGACCCTCCAGACTATAGTGGTGCCTCGCAAGACGAAATTAATTCGTTCTGCGAGTTTTTTCGTCTTGCGAATTTTTCGTCTTGCGAAGCACGGTCAAGTCGCAACTGCACCTCTTCAAGCGGTTTTAAGAAAAAGGAAACAAACTTGCAAGACGTTTTCGTCTTGCGAAGCAAGCCCATAGGGAAATTCGTCTTGCGAAGCAACTCAAAAAACGAAAAACTCTTTCGTCTTGCGAGTTTTTCGTCTTCCGAGGCATTCGTCTTGCGAGGTACCACTGTAGTCTTTTTCCTGTTGGGTGTCCATTGCCTTCTCCCAGTTTTGTTTACCCGTATGTATGTTTGTGGAGAAAAATTGCCTTAGGTCAATCCTTTGCCTGCTTTTAGAAATGGAGCAGTATTTCAATCATGCTCCTCCTGAATGCTAGCAAAACTGCTCTTAATTATTTGCTTGCCCATTACCATCTTGTTTTGCTCCTCTTTGGGCCATTCCTGAAGTACTCATTTATGAACTTCTATTGAGGGCTAGTTTTTTGTACCCAGTCAGTGGATAGAGAGGAGTTGAGTTCTCCTCAGCCATAGACTTGGGCAAGTCCCTGTCCATCCCAGCTCTGAAAGTTGCAGTAATAGCCTGTTACTGAGTAGTTGTGATGATGAACCAAATAAAGGTGGCAAATCCCATTTGATGTATACATAAGAAATGGCAGTAAGGCTAACACCCCTCTGTGTAAAGGTAAAGGGACCCCTAACCATTAGGTCTAGTCGTGACCGACTCTGGGGTTGTGCGCTCATCTCGCTCTATAGGCCGAGGGAGCCAGTGTTTGTCCGCAGACAGCTTCCGGGTCATGTGGCCAGCATGACTAAGCCGCTTCTGGCGAACCAGAGCAGTGCACGGAAACGCCATTTACCTTCCTGCCGGAGCGGTACCTATTTATCTACTTGCACTTTGACGTGCTTTTGAACTGCTAGGTTGGCAGGAGCAGGGACCGAGCAACGGGAGCTCACCCCGTTGCGGGGATTCGAACCACCAACCTTCTGATCGGCAAGTCCTAGGCTCTGTGGTTTAACCCACAGCGCCACCCGCGTCCCAATACCCCTCTGTGTAATAACCCTTTAAAAAGCATCTGTAAGGTTCTTCATGAGAATGCTTTGCTGGGACAGATTAAGGTTGATCCAGTTCAGCATTGTGACTTTATAATGACCAGGAAGATGACATGAGAAGCGTCAGTAACTGCTATTCTCTCTTCTCCCCACCACCCCCTGCATCCAGAAGTCAGAGAAATACTACCATTGATCATAGAGGCTTGCCATCACTATTAACCATTCAAAGAATTTTCTTTCCATAATTTTTCTATTCCTTTATTTTAAAAACCCAACATAAGCTGGTGGTTGTCGCCACACACTGCTGATTGGGTAGATTCTGACATCTAGTGTTGTGCAAGAAAGTAAGGGGGAGGGGGCAGATAAGTTATCCATTCCGTTTTCAGCAGTTATAATCTTAAATACCTCTATCATATTACTCTTTACTCATCTTTCTTTTTGTTTTGTTTTCCTCTAAACTAACCTAAACGTGAAGACTGCCCCCTCAGAAAATCAGTCTGCAGTATTTATGTATTTTATTTAGTTCATAAAATTTATACACTGCTTGATTGTAAAAAAGTGGTTTACAAAAAAATTAAACAATCAAATTATCACTAAGAATAATGTTTATGGTTTTCCCCTTTCTTACATTAGATTACCTTGACAATGGCAATAATAAAATGGCAATCCAGCAGGCAGACAAGTTGCTGAAGAAACACAAAGACCTTCACTGTGCTAAGGTAAGCTCAGGGTTTGTTTGTTTTAACATGCTAAAAAGTCAGTGTGTTCAGTCTTAAATAAACAAGGCAAGGCTCTTCTCTTTAGCTGTTGCATTGCTAGTATAGGGTGGGGAACTTGAAGCCCTGAGAATTGAAGACAGCCCTCTAGATCTCTCTGTCTCACACTTAGGACTCTCCCAGGGCCATATCCCTCATTGGCACTGCTCTGTGCCTTCCTCAGGTGCTTTTGCCTGACTGGAATATGTCCTTGAACTGTGATAATGCCTCTTGGTTGTCTGTAGAAAGCTTTGACTTCTGCAAATGGCTGGAATGTAGTGTGAACAATGCAAAAGTAAGAGTCAAATCCACTGCTCCACCCACTTTTGGATCTGGCCCCACCCACTTTTAAATCTGGCATGTGGCTCCTGGAAGGTTGCCCATGTGGGAATGTGACACATGGACTGAAAGGAGGTTCTGATTCCTGGGATGTTCTGGAAAGAGGGAAGCTTTCTGCCATGTTTACCCTTAGCAATCATGGGACACATGGGGGTGGGAGGGTGAATGTGCTTTGACCACCACCAGTGCACAACTACAGTGGTACCTTGGGTTACAGACGCTTCAGGTTACAGACTCCACTAACCCAGAAATAGTACCTCAGGTTAAGAACTTTGCTTCAGGATGAGAACAGAAATTGCATGACGGCGGCGGGAGGCCCCATTAGCTAAAGTGGTACCTCAGGTTAAGAACAGTTTCAGGTTAAGAATGGACATCCAGAACGAATTAAGTTCTTAACCTGAACTACCACTGTACTTCTTTTTCAGCTTAACCCGTGTTACTCCAGCCTTTCTGTTCCACAAACTCACAACAATGAGGTCAACTTTGCTGCCACATTAGTCAAGCTGTTGAATAGCAACAGAGCAAAAGTTAATGTTTTTCAACTTTTGCTTCTATCTACATTGACGTGGCTCAGCAAAACAAGGCAATTAGGGTTGGTCAGTTGACCAAGTCAAACATACTTAAATACTGTCACATGGTAGGTACAAGAGGGGTGAGGAACCTCTGGCTTGCAGGTGACATCTGGCACAGAACAGGTCCCAGTGTTTCCCCCACACACTTGGTGTCAGATATGGGGCATGTGTGGAAATGGCTGGATTGGTTGCCTGGCCAAGTTCCCCATGGGGAACTTGATCACGCAGCCAATCTCTGCAGAAAGCAGCTTTGCCAGCCGTATGTGCAGCACTGGGGAAGTGGCAAGCATAGGGTCGACAAAGCCCCTTGTTCTGTGGTTCTCAAGTGAGTGAATGACAGCCAGCTTGGAAGCGCTTCACAAGGGAATTTTGACAGGTGGGCAATCTGTGGTCTGTGGGGGTGGAGAATGATAAGGCTCTGACCCACTGGGCCAAGAAGGTTTTCCCACCCCTACAATATAGAGAAGTCTGGGGCAGGCATGCCTGGTGGACTGCGTATTAGAATTGACTGGCAGTAGTGGCTGTACTATGGACAACATGGCTGGGGGGGGGGCTGCTGGGTATTGGGCGTGATCTGCCAACTAATGCCCCTCCAGATACCTGGAAAAATAAGATTGTTTTAATTCTCTGGAAGGGAAAACATCAAAGTCTCCACCTTCCAAACTTTCAGGAGAAGGGAATTCCAGCGACACAGCTGAGCAAGTTCTAAGTGCACCTTGTTAAATGCGGTATCCCCTTTCTACCCAGCTTATTAACATGAGGCTTGCTCAGTGTGCTCTTTCTATGAGATCTGCGATGGTAGGTATGTTGTGACCCCAACTTTTTATTACAGTGTTGGCTAGTGATGTGTCTCAAAGTCTGAGCTTACTTAGATTTCTAAGTCTTCTGTTAAGTTAACCAGATGTCCAGTGAACTAAGACTGGGGTGGTGAACCTGTGGTCCTCCAGAGGTTGCTGGAACACACCTCCCATCTCCTTGACTGTTGGCCATACCGGCTGGGTGCGATGGGAGTTGGAGCCCCAACAACATTTGGAGGGTCACGGGCTCTTCATCCCTGAACTAAGGTTGGCAGGAGGTGCAGAAGAGAACATAAGAAGTTGTATTATATATAAAAAGACCATTGGTTCCTCTAGCTCAATATTATCCACACTGGCAGCAGCTGTTCAGCGCTTCAACCAGGCTTTCCCAAGCCCACCTGGAGACATCAGAGGTTGAATCTCAGGCCACTTGAATTCAGAGCATGCGCTCTGCCCGTGGGCTGCAGCTCCTTCCTTTGGTACGTGCTCCATTGTTGCCACCCGCCAAAACAATTCTGCCCCATTCACTGTATGTATATCGCTGCTGGGAAACCCTTTAAAAGTTGCTTCTTTGATCCATGTGCAGGTTTTGAAAGCAATCGGCCTGCAAAGAACCGGGAAGCAAGATGAAGCATTCACTTTAGCACAAGAAGTAGCTGCTCTTGAACCCACGGACGATAATTCGTTACAAGCTCTGACTATTCTATACCGGGAAATGCATCGGCGTGAGTTCTTTGGTTTTCCTTCCTATTTCAGAGAATGCTGTTGCCAGTGTCCTGCTTACAACAGCAGTCCTGATTCAAAAGCACTAGTGTGGCAGCCAGTCGGCAGCTAATTGATGGGGAGGGGTGGTGAGGTAGCCAGTTAAGCTGCGTTGTTCTCTAGACATAATGTTTCCCATAGTATTTAATTCTGGGTTGTAGAAAATAGGAGGAGTGATGGGACAGGGTCCAGCTTTGATGGTGGAGCCCTGGCAAGCTCACCTAACAGTAGACACAGCACCAGATAGCTGGGTCTTGCTGCCATTTTAATACTTTTACAATGCTTCAGACGTAGTGTCACTCCAGGAGAAATTGGAGTGCAGCTAAACCAAGCAGCTTAGAGTGCTGGGTCAGTGGTTTTTGTTTTGTAAGGGGGGGCAAGGCAGATATTGGGGCCCCTGCAGCTTCCCATGGGAGCAAAGTGCTGACACCAGCCCTAGGGAAAGGATAAAGGTACTCAACACACATTCTGTGACAAAAGGCATGCAGAATGCAAGTCTGGAAAAATCACAAGTGCTGGCCACACAGGTCCCAACAAATCTGAAGTCCCTGCCCCCTTTACTAGGGCTGAGGCCTCATTTTTAAAAAAACTTTGTGAAGGCTGTTTTGAGTTCTGTACTCTGTACAATCACTTAGGGTTTGGGAGAAGTCTATAGGTCCTAACCAAACACACAACCTGTTTCTTAAAATGTCTCATTTAGCGGAGCTGGTCACAAAACTCTACGAGGCAGCTGTGAAGAAAGTTCCCAGCAGTGAAGAGTATCATTCCCACCTCTTCATGGCCTATGCAAGGGTTGGGGAATACAAGAAGATGCAACAGGTAATTTACCTGAATCGGAGCTAGGTCAATTGAGCTTGAGAGTGAATACACCCCTCAGAGAGGCAACTCAACCTAAAATCAGCCTAAAGATCTGTTGACATTCCATGTGTATATGTAAACCTACTAGTAATCTGTTGTGGATAAAGTCTCGTATAGTATATAAGTTGTGTTTATATAGAATTGTAGAGTTGGAAGGGACCGCGAGGGTCATCTAGTCCAACCCGCTGCAATGCAGGAATCTTTTGCCCAACGTGGGACTCAAACCCACAACCCTGAGCTTAAAAGTCTCATGCTCTACCATCTGGCCATGTCCTCCACTCATAGTAAACACTTACTCTGAAACCTTTTTGAAAATTTGACGACTTTGGTTTAAAATACTTGTGATTTGAGGTGCCTTTAAGTGCTTTGCATTTGCATTTAACCTGTAATGTTTGAAAAAATGTGTAAAGAGACAGTGTCATTAATGTGACGGATCCATGAAATTAATTCATGGACCTAGTCTAGCAAATCCTTTATCTTGTGAGTAGCACTACTTAAAAGCATCAGCTTGCTATGTGCATTGATAACAGATGCATTCATATCAATATATGCACACTTAAAGGGTATAATCATCTTGTAATATCAGGCTTGGCAAATGTGCAAAATGCAAGTAAGCAGAGGTCCCTGTTGACTTTAGTGTATCCGTACCTGACTACGAGAGGGAGGGGGTGAAGAGAGAAACACCTATATTAAATATGATGATCTAGCTATGTGTTGAGTGCCATTATCAGCAAAATTGAATCCAGAATTCGTTTTTGTGGGGAAGCTGTTGTTCAGGAAACTTGTCTTCTCATTAAGGAACTCCTGAAATACTGCCAGTTTACTTGGAACATATTTTGATGGGTTCTGGTTTGGGAAAAGGAACAGTTTCCTGTTGTGGTTAACAGGTTTGAGCAAACGAGTCTTGCATTTAACACTGGTACAAGAATTCAAAGACAAGTAAATTAGTCCATGGATAGTCAAACCAAAACCATTCCTCTCTCAGGTGTTTCTAGTAAGAACTTTCAGTGGGTCTCCTTTACCACATAATAATAATAATAATAATAATAATAATAATAATAATAATAATAATAATAAAAAATTTATTATTTGTACCCCGCCCATCTGGCTGGGTTTCCCCAGCCACTCTGGGCGGCTTCCAACAAAGATGAAAAATACACTAAAATGTCACATACCACAGGCTGAAGTATAATGATTTATTTATACCTCCTTCTTTTTCAGGCTGGAATGGCACTTTATAAGATTGTTCCCAAAAACCCTTACTATTTTTGGTCTGTGATGAGCTTAATAATGCAGGTGGGTACAGAGTCTCAAGGGAGATAACATTTCCTTGGAAATAATCTGCCCTTTTTTTGTTTTATTTTCTGTGTGAAGATGCTCAGTACATTTTGAGGGTAGACTCTGTACTGCAAGTGCATCACACATTGTCAGTACAGTGATACCTCGGGTTACATACGCTTCAGGTTACAGACTCCGCTAAACCAGAAATAGTACCTCGGGTTAAGAACTTTGCTTCAGGATGAGAATAGAAATCGTGCTCTGGCGGCGCGGCAGCAGCAGGAGGCCCCATTAGCTAAAGTGGTGCTTCAGGTTAAGAACAGTTTCAGGTTAAGAACGGACCTCCAGAATGAATTAAGTACTTAACCCGAGGTACCACTGCGTACTGCAAGTGTTGTAAAACAGAGTAGCCAATGTGGTGCGCTCCAGATGTTGTTTTACTCCCAACTCCCATAGCCACTGGCTATGCTGGCTGAGACTGATGGGAGGCCCCCAAACATCTGGAGGGCACTACATTGGCTACCCTTATCACAGAGCTTGTTTGCAGGTTGGGACTGGGAGTTTGTCATCTTAGATGGGGCATGTTGTGAGATAAACAGAGAATTCGAGAAGTCTTAACCAGATGCCCTTCAATACTCCCTCAGGTCACAGATGGATCACTCCACTCCAAGTATGATTGTAGCAACTGAATATAATCTGTTCCCCCAGGGTATGAGAGGGATTGAGATGAGCTCATAGCCCGCCTCTCTGCCTCTCTCGCTTCAGTCTATAATTGTTCTCCTAAATGAGTTCTGAGATTTTTACTTGAGATTGACTATTGGTGTAAATCTGGAGTTCAGCCAAGCAATAGCCTATCAAAGGCCATTGGCAGAATCCTTTTGCAGTCTGTCTGAAATCAACAAGAGAACTGGCACACTGCATTACTACTTCATTTCAACTACCGTATTTTTCGCTCTAGAAGACGCACCCGACCATAAGACACACCTAGTTTTAGAGGAGGAGAACAAGAAAAAAAATATTCTCTCCCTCTTTGCGCAGCGCCCCTTCAGTGAAGTGGCAGGAGAAACGGAGCCCCTTCCATTTCTCCTCCTGCTTCGCTGAAGGGGCGCTGCGCAGAGAGGGAAAGCTGCACAGCACCTCTCCAGCGAAGCGAAGCCAGGAGAGCAAGAGGGATTGATCCCTCTTGCTCTCCTCGTTTCAGCAAAAGCAACGCGAAGCCTGCTGCGCTCCAGAGGCTTTGCGTTGCTTTCGCTAAAGCCATGGAGCCTGCATTCGCTCCATAAGACGCACACACATTTCCCCTTACTTTTTAGGAGGGGAAAAGTGTGTCTTATAGAGCGAAAAATATGGTAACTTGGCAATTCATTTTCTTCATTTTTTGTGTGATGCAATCCCAGGACATAATCAACACTATTTCCTTGTGGGTGAGAGGAGCATGTTTACTGAGCAGAACTTTCAACTAATTTTTCCTAAGTTTGCCAGAATGTTCACTTGTTTATCGGAACATTCACAGCAGCTGAAAACTTTTGACTGGGCCCATAGTTGAGAGGACAGAGCATATGTTTCGCCCCCAGAGAGTCATCCGTTCAGCCTCTGTTATCTCCAGTAGCTGAGCTAGGAAAGAATGGTTGCCAGTCAGAGTGGAAAGTACCATGCTAGATGAAACAGTGGTCGATTCTGTATAAGGCAGCTCTATATGTTCTTCTTTTTCAGTCTATATCTGCACAGGATGAGAATCTCTCAAAAACCATGTTTTTGCCTCTAGCTGAAAGAATGGTAGAAAAAATGGTGAAGGAAGAAAAAATTGAAGCTGAGGCAGAAGTAAGATATATTTTTTAAAAAAACTAATTGTTGATGTAATTAATTCAGCTTCTGCTATCACTGCATTATTACAGCTTGGTTTTGAATAGTTTATTTTGCATGTTACAAGCAAATGGAAGGTGTGGCTTAGAAGAGGCACATTGCTAAGGTAGAAATTAAGGGGTACTTGAACATGTCCCATATTTGGATTAATCCTTCTCCAAACTTGATGGGATTGCACTCTTTTGGTTACAGCTCTTTTCAGGCTTGCCAGGATAATTTGGATATCTGTAAAAGTGCTGGTGGCCTGGGTACGCGACAGAGAAGATCGGAGTAGTTTCAAGGGGCCCATAACTGGATCAAATGAATTGGCTTTTGATACAAAAACCTTTCTGTCTTTCCCTGCAAACCCTATGCAGAGAGATGACTACTGATCAGGTGTGCGTCCCAGCTGCTTTTTCTGTTGACCAGAGTGGCAACCCTCTTAACAAGAGTACGAAACAGTGCAGAATGTGGAGTTTTGTTTTTAAATCCTCAGATCTGCCTTGTGTTTCCTGTCCACCTCTTTATTTGGCAGTTTGTCTTCCAGAGGCTTTGGGTTTTGGAGCAAGGAGCCATTTCAACCACTAGTGGGCCACTATCTTTGCAAGGCCAGCCTATCAAAATGTAGCAATACAAACAAGTTTAAAGTTAATAGGTGGATAAGAACAAGATAGAAGAAAGGGTTAGAGGGGTAATGCTAGAGATAAATTATTAGTTTTCTTCCAATTTGTTGGGTAGCATAGATTTTTCACTCCACTTGAATATACTCTCTTTAAAAAGACAGCTGCAGAGACTGCTTATGGTGGTAACCTCACTGCCTCTTGTTTCAGTTCCATCCTGTTTCTCTTAACTTCCACAGGTTGAGCTTTACTACATGATTCTAGAACGCTTGGAGAAATACCAGGAAGCTCTGGATGTTGTGAGAGGAAAATTAGGAGGTAGTGTATCTACTTTTCAAATTTGACAATGGGCAAGTCTCAGTGGTTTGTAGACAAAGGTGCAGCTTCCTTATTTGGAGGCAGCGTCCCTCTAAATACCAGTTGATGGGGGTGAAACAGCAGGTGGTGATTGCTGCTGTCATGTCCCATTGTAGGCTTTCAAGACGCATCTTGTTACCCAGATGCTGAACCAGATAAGGCTTTTTGCCCAGCACGGATAAAAACAAATGATTTTTTAAAGTCAAACCAGACTTCCATATACGTTTCAAATCAGTTATGTGACGTATTCCTTCAAAGTAGCCTGATGCACATTATGTGGGCGCGATAAATCTCTAGTGATAATCTCTTAATTGAATCTATGACCCTCCGTTAAATAAGTAGAGTTAATGCTTTCTTTTCAGCATACGCAATTATGCTGATTAGAGCAAACTACAGACAAAACCGCATGGCTTTGAAATCGAGCAATATAAACACAACACAGTAGGTCATGTTTTGTATTTATTGTGGACATTTAAATAAATATGTAGACTCTTGTCAAATGAAGAACATGGATATTTACTCCATGTTACAGCAAAGCACTGCTCTGCACATAGTTTGGGCACTTGTAATCCATTGCACAAAGGATTGCCAGCCGTTTAACTTTCACTATGTTATCTCACAGACCCTCTGCCCACAGCATTGTTTCATGTGCATATGTGAAGTTCTCTCCTGCCCACCCTACTCCAGGCATTTTGCATTATTTGGTAAAGTAAAACAGCCTTCTGAGTAAGCTCTTCTAAGTTTATTTTATGTTTCTAGCCTGCCTGTGGCCTTATCTGTTTGGGGGCAGGGGGAGAGATTGCTTTTGCGATTAAGACTTTGTGAATTTATGACTCTTTTTGTTCTATTTAGAGAAGTTAACCAGTGAGCTCCAGAGCAGAGAGAACAAGTGCATGGAGATGTACAAAAAGCTGGGCAAGTGGCCAGAATGCAACGCACTCTCCAGGAAACTTCTGCTGAAAAAGTGAGTGGGAGTTTCAGCTCCTTTTTTTTATCCTTAACCGAACTGAAGCAAAAGGTATTATCTCCTCCATCGCCACTACTGCACCATCATATTCCCAAGGCAAATAAGCAAGTGGTTTGTGACAAGCCCAAAGGAATATCTTCTTGTTCCTCCTAATCTAAGAGCCTAAATCTTTTTATATTTCCATCCCCACCCAGCCAGGATGTGAGGGGATGGGATGCTTGTCCTATTAAACAGGCTTGATTGGATCCCCCCTAATTCCACTAGCTGAAAGCAGCACTTTCAGTTACAACAAGAGCCGCCAGAGACTTTGATAGATTTGGGGGCAGTTTGGAAAAATTGCCTTCCCTCCTAAGGGTCAACAAAAAGGAAGTTTTAGTTTTTTAAAGAGCAAGTAGCAATGGGAACCTTGAGAGAAAGTCTGTAGTTCAGTGGTAGAGCACTTACTTTGCATATGAAAGGTCTGGGGAAGTCTCCCTGTTTGAAAACCTTGAGAACTGTTGCCAGTCACTGTAGAAAATACTGAGCTGTATGGGCCAATGTGGTGCAGTAGTTAGTGTGTCAGACTAGGACCTCAGAGACCAGGTTTCACATCCTCCACTCAGCCATGAAACTCACTGGGTAACCTTGGACCACTCACTCTGAGCCTAACCTACCTCACAGGGTTGTTGTGATGATAAAATGTAGAAGAGGAGAACTATGTTCACCACTGTGAACTTCTTGGAGGAAAGGTGGGGTATAAATGTACCGTATTTTTCGCTCTATAGAACGCACTTTTTCCCCTCCAAAAATTAAGGGGACATGTGTGTGCGTCCTATGGAGCGAATGCAGGCTCCTTGTCTTCAGCGATAGCAACGCGGAGCTCCGAAGCGCGGAGGGAGCACTCCCTCCACGCTCCGGAGGCTACGCGTTGCTTTCGCTGAAGCCTGGAGAGCGACCCCTCTCGCTCTCCAGGCTTCAAGGATAGCAGACTTTGGAGCGCTGTGCTCCAAAGGCTTCGGGTTCCTTTCGCTAAAGCCAGGAGAGTCTTGCTCTCCCGACTTCAGCAGAGAGGGAGAGCTGCGCAGCGCCCCTTCAGTGAAGCGGGAGGAGAAATGGAAGGGGCTCCATTTTTCCTGCCGCTTCGCTGGAGGGGCGCTGAGCAGAGAGAGGGAGAATTTTTTTTCCTTGTTCTCCCCCTCTAAAACAAGGTGCATCCTATGGTCGGGTGCGTCCTATAGAGCGAAAAATACGGTAACAAACAAATTGGCCTGACTTGGTGTAAGGCAGCTTCCTGTGGTCCTTGGTGTAAGCATTAGTAAAGCAGCATCCTGACTTTTATAATAGATAAGAAAAGCTTTCAGTGTCCCCCCTGTTCTTCCCTGTCATCAGATACAGTGGGATCTAAAATATAGTAAATTATGAGATTTTAATTCACTTATGTGAGATAAGCGTTCTTCCCAGACCATAGCTGTGGAAGAGTCTGGGGACAAGTGGAAGGGAGATAGCTTCCCTCTGAATGTTTAGCTTTCATTAAAAATATCAAAAGGTTCTAGCTCTTTCACACAGGGAGATCAATAAGGAAAAACATGATCATTCTTCTCCTCAAGTGCTTTGCAAGAAGTCAGCCTTCACTCACCGCTCAAAAGCCTGGTTTGTGAGTAAAGAGGTACTGTAAGGTAAAGGGACCCCTGACCATTAGGTCCAGTCGTGGCCGACTCTGGGGTTGCGGCGCTCATCTCGCTTTACTGGCGGAGGGAGCCGGCGTACAGTTTCTGAGTCATGTGGCCACCATGACTAAGCCGCTTCTGGCGAACCAGAGCAGCGCACAGAAACGCCGTTTACCTTCCTGCCGGAGCGGTACCTATTTATCTCCTTGCACTTTGACGTGCTTTCAAACTGCTAGGTTGGCAGGAGCAGGGACCAAACAACGGGAGCTCACCCCATGGCGGGGATTCTAACCGCCAACCTTCTGATTGGCAAGCCCTAGGCTCTGTGGTTTAACCCACAGCTCCACCCGCGTCCCAGAGAGGTACTGTGGTGGTTGACAAATACTTAGACAAAGAACTAGTTTGTTTGTCATTTAATTTATAGGAAAATGTGATTATTTTGTTTGACTATTTAATTAAGTTACAGTGGTACCTCAGGTTAAGTACTAAATTGGTTCTGGAGGTCCGTTCTTAACCTGAAACTGTTCTTAACCTGAAGCACCACTTTAGCTAATGGGGCCTCCTGCTGCTGCTGCGCCGCCGGAGCACAATTTCTGTTCTCATCCTGAAGCAAAGTTCTTAACCCGAGGTAGTATTTCTGGGTTAGCGGAGTCTGTAACCTGAAGCGTATGTAACCTGAAGCGTATGTAACCCGAGGTACCACTGTACTTTTTCTGTTGACCTCTCTCCCCCCCCCCCAGCTGTTAGGTATTGAAAGAGAAGGCCCCTGTTGGCAGAGTATTCATAAAGACTGGGCTGGTGACACTATAAAGGCTCAATATTTTCACTGGTGCATTTTTTTGTTAGGGATGCTTATCTTAAGGTGCCTTTTCTTTAAGACATAAAAGGCAACAGACATGAAGCTGTTCTTATCTTCCTTGCTAGGAGAATACTAGTGAATCTCAGGACACTTTTACCCCAGATGTGGGTGTTTTGCCTTCCATCCCATAAGAGAGAGAGAGAGAGAGAGAAAGAGAAGTTGTTTTACACTGTGCTCAGTTCTTCTGCTTGCCTCTTTTCTGTTTTAGCCCAGATGACTGGCAGTTTTATATGATCTATTTCGATTCCATCTTTCAACTGATTGACGCAGCCTGGACTCCCCCAGCTGAAGGAGAGCAGTGAGTGTCTTACTCTCTTTTGAGGGCTTTGAGCATTTGTCTCTTTTTAATTGAAGTATTTGCATGGTAAGGGGGCTTTGAGAGTAGAGAAATAGGAGCTCATTTCCTTAGTATACTTGGCTGTTAGTTCCTTACTCCCAGACACAGCACCAGCTATTGCCTGCATCTGGATCCTATGTCATCTAGGAAGAAATGTCTTGAGAGCACCAAATGAGTGCCCGGTGCATCAACGCATGTGAAGTCATACGTGTAAAAATTCAGATGTTTCCACTCATCTCTCCTAGCCAGGGGCATGAGACACTTCTACCTTCTTGAATACTTTAGTAGTTCAGATCTTGATCCAAAATGAGTACTGGGTTTGCATGTAACACTCAGCCATGGCTGACACAAACCCAAGGTTTATAAGAAACAACAAATTATGGTTTACAAGTGTGATCAGTTTGTGGCTGACAAATCATAATTAAGCTCCTGGCTAGGTTTGGACAATCAAATAAAGCATGGTCTAATACCCATAGTTTATTAAAACATGGTGTGCTGTTACATGTGAACCCTGCCAGTGACATCATAGACACCAGCTCTCCTTTCCTCTTAGGCTACCTAATTTTTAATCAGTTTTTGGCAGACACTGAAAGACTAGCAATATTCATTTGTTCGTTCATTCAAACCAAAATTGGTTTGAGGTAACAAGAAAACAGAACCTGCCTTTCATCAGTGGGAACAATCCACACAGCATCGAAACAATATTATACAATGATAATAATAGCAACACAAGTAAATAAAATATAAGCTACAAATTTAAAACCAAGAAACAAAAAGGCATCAGTCTGCACTTTGCTTCTAAGATACCTCGGCAAATAAAGTCTTAACCTTTCACCAAAAATAATCTGAGGCTGGTGTCGGATAGATCCCCTTCAAGAAGGTATTTTAAAGTTGGGGCGTCAATACAAAAAAGCTCTCTCCTTTGTAATTCATAACATTCTTCTCCTAAAGAAGGTGCTTGGAGCTTTACCCCTAAACTCCCACATGGACATGGGTTCAGACAGAATCTTTTCATTTCTTCCTTTTAATGAGCGTCACAGACACTCCTCTGCATGCCAACTGGGATGTAGGCAAAGTTCCGGTTTGTCACTGTCTTCACCTTACTATACACCCCAGCTGGTTGCTCCAACTGTCTCTTGGCTTGTGAACACTTTGACGTCAAAATAAGAGGAGGACTCTGGTCAAGCCTTCGCTGCTCTTTAGATGGGGAGGAGGGTTTAAAACAGGGATGAGAAACCTGCAGCTCTCTGGATGTGGTTGGGCTTTCAGCTCCCAACATGCCTACCCATTGGTCATGCTGGCTGCAAGGGCTGATAGGAGTTGGAGTCCCAAGAACATCTGGATGGCCATAATTTCCTCATCCCTAGGTTAAAAGGCCCTTGGCTTGTGCAGGGAGAAGTATGGTAAAGAATGGGGGGGGGGTAAGGAAGTGAGGGCTTTGAATTGGAGCTATTCTGGGAGGCAGGAAACTGCCATGAGCGGTATTGAGCCCCTGGACCTTCAGTTGCCCATTCTCATCCTAAAAAGTCATGTTTTTTTACATGTTACATACTAGGCTCTGGTGGGCAGGGTAGCAGCAATGCAGTGTCCCATTCCTTGATCAGAATTTCACAAAAAGGCCGTTTGGAGGCACTGGGACTCATACTTCCTTTTTGTGCGCAGCTCTCTCGAAGGCGAAGTGCATCACAGCACAGAGGAAGCCATGGCTTTCATAGAGCAGAGGATAACACAAGAAGCCAACAGCGCCCGGCCACTCCGGGGACCTTTCCTCGCCCGACTGGAGCTGATCAGGCGGTTGCGGCACCGAGGCTGCAGTGAAGAACACAAATTGGGTAAGGGCCACTAATGGGATGCCAAATTGAGCCTCACGGGGAGAGGGTGTGAAAGTAGAACCAGGGCTCCGTCCTGGGATTGCCGCAGCTGATGTAAACTCTGCACAAGAATTGCAGAAATCCACCCATGCTTTGGGGAGAGGATTGTTTGTCTTCTATTTTAATCCTTGGCGTGGAGAGGCAGCTTGTGAATGGTAAATATTTAGATGGTAACACACTGGAGCCTCAAGAATTGCTGCAGCACAAGGAACGCTAAAACTAGCTTTGTGTCTGTGCATTATTAGTGCTTTAAGAGTTGTCTCCCTGCTGAGAGTGAAGTAGAATCCCTTCAGTAGTTGGAGAAATAGTTCGTGCAGCACATTCTTCACAAATTGTCAAGTGAGATGCATTTGCATCCCTGCTGCTTTTTTTTAAAGTTAAAAATCTAAATGGAAATTTACTGGGCAGATAGTTGGGAGTTCATGTCCTTTTAAAAAGAAGCAAGCAGGGATCTGCAACAAGATATTGCAGTGTGACCACACCCACTAATATAGCCTGGAACCTTTAGTATTGTTCAGGACTCTTGACTTAAGTGGGGGATGAGTTTCAGGAGTAGGGAAGAGATAAGAATACTTCTCTCCCCCAACTCCAAGGCCTTCTGCTGTCCTACCTGCCCCAAAGATCTCATAGCTTTATAGTGGGGTAGGGGGCATACAGTTCTAGAGATGGACAAGGAATCCTTCCCCCAAACTCCCCACACATACACCAGATATTCGCTATGATATTTGCCTTATTTGTTGGTTGCTTGAACAAGTCAAATTCCTCCTTTTTTTGCCCCCCCTTTTTTCTTTTGGGAGGATTGTATGGATGGTTCACAGCTATTCAGTGTCTCAAACTACAGACTTGACTTCCACTGCCTTCCTGATTCCTGGTTTCTTTGGGCCCTTTTTAGGAACATAAGGTAAAGGTAAAAGGGACCCTTGACCATTAGGTCCAGTCGTGACCGACTCTGGGGTTGCGGCGCTCATCTCACTTTATTGGCCAAGGGAGCCGGCGTACAGCTTCCGGGTCATGTGGCCAGCATGACTAAGCCGCTTCTGGCGAACCAGAGCAGCACACGGAAACGCCGTTTACTTTCCCGCCGGAGCGGTATCTATTTATCTACTTGCACTTTGACGTGCTTTTGAACTGCTAGGTTGGCAGGAGCAGGGACCGAGCAATGGGAGCTCACCCCATCGCGGGGATTCGAACCACCGACCTTCTGATCAGCAAGTCCTAGGCTCTGTGGTTTAACCAACAGCGCCACCCGCGTCCCTTTTTAGGAACATAGGAAGCTGCCTTATACTATTGGTCCATATTGCTCACTGTTGTCTGCAGTGACAGGCGGTTGATCCTCTAGGTTTCATCAGACTGGTGACATGCCCAGCCTTGCCTGGAGATGTCAGGGATTAAACCTGGGACCTTCTGCATGCAAAGCACATGCTCCACCACTGAACTATGGCCATTTGCATTTTCTCCCCCCTCCATTGTCTCTCTCTCTCTATGCTCAGTTGCCACCAACAATTTAAAAATTCCTTCCAGTAGCACCTTAAAGACCAACTAAGTTAGTTCTTGGTATGAGCTTTCGTGTGCATGCACACTTCTTCTTCTTCACACTTCTTCTGAAGAAGTGTGCATGCACACGAAAGCTCATACCAAGAACTAACTTAGTTGGTCTTTAAGGTGCTACTGGAAGGAATTTTTTTATTTTGACTATGGCAGACCAACACGGCTACCTATCTACTACTGGCACCAACAATTTGTAAGCTCATAGGCTCCTGTCATGCAGTTTCTGGTTGTTTTTTAAAACTGTTATTTTCATTTAGTTAAGAAACTTATGATTACCTGGAGCCACTGCCTTGTTTTTGGTTTCTGGAGTGCAAAAGCCACCACCGTACTTTTGCCTATATCACTTCCAAAATTATAAATGCTCAAACACCTGAGATTGCTATTAGAGGGAATGGTATATTCCAGTGATGGTGAACCTCTCAGTTTGGCCCATGCAGCTGTTTTGGGCTTCACTTTGCCCACCGTCAGGTGCAGGACAGGTTAAGCTGAGGTTACAAAGGGACAATAGGAAGTCTGATTGTTCCTTTGTTGCCCCTGCTTACATTCAGCACTGTTTAAGTTTGGCTATGAGTGCAAGCCTTGCTGCGTTTGGGTGGAGTCTCTTCTACTCAGATCTGCACCTAATGAAAGCGAGGGCTAGAAAGGGACAATAAGGAGGGCACTCCAAGCCACATGCTCCTGATTGTTCCTTTGGAGCCTCAGCTTGCATTCTGCACACTTTAAATTTGTCACTGAATGCAAGCCCTGCTGCTTCTAGGCAGAATCACTTCTACCTGACATCACTTGCCATCATGTAGTTGACAGTGGGCTGCCCTGTCCACCTGTGAAATGTGGCCTCTGAAAGATTGGCCACTATTTGAACGGGCTTGCCTAACAAAAGGATAAAATAATAGTCCAGTAGCACTTTCTTCAGGTATCTGAAAAAGTGTGCATGCACACGAAAGCTCATACCAAGAACAAACTTAGTTGGTCTCTAAGGTGCTACTGGAGTATTTTTTAATTTTTTAAATATATTTCTACTGCGGGTGGTGCTGTGGTCTAAACCACTGAGCCTAGGGCTTGCCGATCTGAAGGTCGGTGGTTCGAATCCCCGTGACGGGGTGAGCTCCCGTTGTTCAGTCCCAGCTCCTGCCCACCTAGCAGTTCAAAAGCACAGCAAAGTGCAAGTAGATAAATAGATACTGCTCTGGTGGGAAGGTAAACGGCGTTTCCGTGCACTGCTCTGGTTCGCCAGAAGCAGCTTAGTCATGCTGGCCACATAACCCGGAAGCTGTCTGCAGACAAACGCCGGCTCCCTCGGCCTATAGAATGAGATGAGTGCTGCACCTAGAGTCATCCGCTACTGGACCTAATGGTCAGGGGCACCTTTACCTTTACTGCGTCAGACCAACAGGGCTACCTACCTGAATCTAACAAAAGCAGTTCCCCATCTTAGTTGTATGCCCAAATTGGTGTATTTATGTCTGTGTGTAGAGGCACGTTTGCCAAGGGTTTTCAGAGAGAAGATAACAGAGTTCAGAAAGAGGATAGTGTACCATAACCTGTAGTTCCACTCCCTCCACCCCCACAAAGAGTGTTTGTGGCTGGCATACCTCTAGCAGTATAAGCATAGCAGGCAAAGGGTGGCAGGAGGCAGAGAAGAAAGCTGTGCTCCATTCCTTCCCCACTTATAGAACTCTCCATCTCTCACATCCCCAAGCTAAAGAGAGTGTGCCAACAGAGGATATGTTAAAAATGAAAACACTCAGTTAAAATTGTAAGCCTTACTCGGAAAATGAAACCTCTCTGTTCCAACTTGCTATTATTCCTTACATGTTGCCTTCTCAATTGTATGCTTGATTTTCCTTCAGTTATTTGGAATCATCTTTGTTTAGCACCCAGCTTCCTAATTCATCATGATAGCCTTAAATACTGTATTAAATTTCAAAGTACACCAGGGAGTCATGTCAGTTCAGTAAGAGAAGCTAAGGTGTAGATATGTCACTTCCCTACAGTTATCTGTTTTACTGCTGAAAAACATCTTAAATCACTGCTCTTATACTTGTAAGGTGATCCAGAAGAGCTGATGTTCCAATATTTCAAACAATTTGGGGACAAACCCTGCTGCTTTACTGATCTCAAGGTGTTTGTGGATCTCCTCCCACCAACCCAATATACAAAGGTAAGTTTGGTGGCCATTTGTTTGCTGATCTTTTCTCTTCCTTTCTTTTCTGTACACCATGATTGTATTATTTGTTCCAATGATTGAAATATACAATTAAGGCAAAACGTTTTGGGTGCAACTTGGGGTTATGCAGAAACTTGAAGGCCTGTGTGCTCCTACCCCAGCTCAGGGCAATCTGACTAAAGATGCTGTTTTATCTATTTTTTTATCTACTGCTTTATTTTTTTTCTAGTTTCCCTCTGCTTCCTATGCTGTGTAGGGCAGTGAGGGCCCTGCCCCAATATTCAAAAGAGAGTTTGCTGTCAGGAGTAGCTGTGCTGAATGATTTCAGCAGCTGGAAATCCTGGTGCTCAACTCATTGTTCTTCTAAGCCCCTGTGGCTAGAGGGTTAAATGTGCAAAAGAAAGGGGGGGGGGGGAAACCCTGGCCTGTCAGAGGCTGTAAACAAAACTGCTGAGAACTATGGTCCCAGCACTATTGAGGTTAAGAGGGTTTTTTTTGTTGTTGTTCTTTTGCTAGCTCCAATGTGGCTCTCGCCAAAGGTCACTGAGCAATTGAGTGTAATCCAGCAGAGGCCATTTCTAAGCAGGTTGTAAACATCAGTACATTAAAACAAATCTTACTTCAAAATATTAGGATAGATGTTGCTGCCTTATACCACTTCAGCAGGTGTCCCCATTGCCCAATATTGATGGCAGCAGCTTTCTAGGATCACAGGTGGAAGGTAACTACCCTGCCTTGAAATCCTAACCTGTTGCCTTATACCTGCTGATGGTCCCTTAATTACCATATTTTTCGCTCTATAACACGCACCCGACCATAACACACACGTAGTTTTTAGAGGAGGAAAATCCGTAGGCACACCACCCGTAGACATTCCCTCCATAACACTCACAGACATTTCCCCTTACTTTTTAGGAGGAAAAAAGTGAGTGTTATGGTGCAAAAAATACGGTAAAAGCCTTACTGGAAGGGAAAGCATCATTGTAACTCCTTGAAAATTTCTCTCACACACTTGATGCAGGCTTTCCAAGGCAGGAATTTTGGCTTTCCAAGGCAACGTCATGTGTAGGGTTTTGTCACTTAAGAGTGAAATCTGAGATCTGAATTGAATATTGTGAGTTTTTAGAAGTGTGTTGTTTTTTTTAAAGTGTGTTTCTCTTAGGACTGCAGGGAGACTCAAGAAGGTGGCAGTGTTTAAGGGAAGAGGGCACTACATAGCCACTGATTCCCTAGCTCATGCCTCTACATGCCACTCCTCTCACTATTTGTTCGTTCATTGGTTTTTTTCATGGTATCCGTGGGGGAGGGGAGAATAGGATGCCATTTGCTTCCCCCACAATGCCAGCTTTCCCCAATTGGTGCCCTTGAACAAGTGATATTGTGCAGCGATTTCGAGTATATTCATTGAAAATGTTTGTCCCCAGGCTCTCATAGATGATAAGGATTTGAGAATTCTGCCCTTTCTTCACAATGTTTCTAACCAAACAAGCCTACACCATGCCCCTGCAGAACCCAGTGCAGAACAGTTTCTAGCTTGAAAATTTAGGTGTTTTCTGTTCTCAACCAGGCTCTTGCAACCTGGTGCCCTCAAGGTATTTTGATGGGTGGTGTAGTCCAAAACACTTGACGGGCACCAGATTGCACAAGGCTGATGTAGACATACAATCTGCTTATACATTTTGAAACTTTGGCTGCACATTTATCTTCTTAGCGCATTTTAGCCTTGTTCTTCAGCTGCAACGGTTCCCTAAGTGGTTTAAACAATAATTTAAAAAGCCAATCCCAGTTTACAGGCTTAGATTATGAAAAATACAAGGACCACCACCAGCTTTATTTATAACAACGGATGTAAATCTTTCCAAGGCAGCTTACAAGTAACATTTAAAATGTAAATGTTTTCTGGTATAACAGTGCAAGAAACCCCCATGCAATAAAAATAACACCCTTCCCTCATAAGAATAATATATTGAGAGCAGCCAAATATACGCTGCCATAACGTTGCATTGCCAGAATCAGTTTCTGATATGTAAAGGCATACCCTGTTTCTACAAAACAGCTTTCCATTCGTTTTCCATTCAGTGCTGCTAACTGTTTAGTCAGCTTTTCCATGTGAGCCAGAGTCCAAACCTTTCGTCTCCAAGCAGACAACTGCAAATTATCCAAACCAAATTTGGAGCAATCAGTACACGAGCTGCAACCAGTAGAAAGGTGATCCGTTATTTGAGGAGAAGGTCTTTCTATTCATCCTTAAACTTTGTTGTTCAGGCCAGTTGTGGCATACATTGAATAGACTGTTTTGTGATCAAGCTTTCCCCCTAGTTTTCAAGTGCATTTTTAAAAACCAGAAAACACAATTATCAACACATACAGATTCATTAGAATCCTTCCCATAGGGCAGCTGGTGGTAGATGCAAAAGGAAAAAGGGGTGAGGAGGAAAGAAGAAAAGCAGACAGGTGCCAATTCTTAAAGTTTTCATAATGGCCAGGTGGAATGGAAACAGTTCGGGGGGGAGGGGAGCAGCACTGATGGGATCTCTCTGCCATCCCTGCTAGGTATTTCAAATCTAAAATTTCATTTTCCCTCCCCCACAGTTCATCAACCAGTTGCTGGGGGTCATCCCCCTGTCTGCACCAGCAGAAGAGAAACTTGCACTACCAGCTAACATCAAAGCTTTGCAGCAACACTTGTGTGTCGTGCAGTTGACAAGGTTGCTTGGCCTCTACCACACCATGGACAAAGCCCAAAAACTGGGAGCCATCCAGGACTTGATGTCGCGATATCGGCACGGACTGAATTTTGGTGAGGAGGGCTTGAATCTAGCCTAAATGTCAGACCACTTCACTGTTCTTGGGGGAAATCCTAATAATTACTGTACTTTTCCGTGTATAAGACTTGGTTTTTTATGATAAAAGAATGTAAAATAATTGGGGTCGTCTTATACAAGGCCAATCTCCCCCCTCCCATTTTCTCAATTTTTAGTCCCCCAAAATTTTTCTGTGTCTTATACACAGAAAAATACAGTATTTCCTCTGCCTCCTACCATGTCATTGCTATTGGCTTACTTCAGCCCCCTGATGCATTTCATCCTTCCTCTGAGGAGTTCTAGAGTGGAGTCCAATGGATTCCTACTTATCTTCAGGGATGGAACTGCATCAGATATCTTATTGGACTCACAGCTGTCCATGGAGGCACAGGTCAAATCTGTGTCCAGGGCAGCTGTTTACCAGCTCCATCTGGTACGTAGGCTGAGACCCTATCTACCTGCGGACTGTCTCGCCAGAGTGGTGCATGCTCTGGCTATCTCCCTCTTGGACTACTGCAATGCACTCTACGTGGGGCTACCTTTGAAGGTGACTCGGAAACTACAACTAATCCAGAATGCGGCAGCTAGACTGGTGACTGGGAGCGGCCGCCGAGACCATATAACACCGGTCTTGAAAGACCTGCATTGGCTCCCAGTACGTTTCCGAGCACAATTCAAAGTGTTGGTGCTGACCTTTAAAGCCCTAAACGGCCTCGGTCCAGTATACCTGAAGGAGCGTCTCCACCCCCATCATTCTGCCCGGACGCTGAGGTCCAGCGCCGAGAGCCTTCTGGCGGTTCCCTCATTGCGAGAAGCAAAGCTACAGGGAACCAGGCAGAGGGCCTTCTCGGTAGTGGCGCCCGCCCTGTGGAACGCCCTCCCACCAGATGTCAAAGCGATAAACAACTACCTGACATTCAGGAGACATCTTAAGGCAGCCCTGTTCAGGGAAGTTTTTAACGTGTGATATTTTATTGTATTTTTGGTTTTTATGGAAGCCGCCCAGAGTGGCTGGGGAGGCCCAGCCAGATGGGCGGGGTATAAATAATAAATAATAATAATAATAATAATTATTATTATTATTATTATATGGTTTGCTTGGTTTTTAATGGATTTTGCTTTGACAAACTAAAAAAGTTACTTTATTCAGAGAAGGATTATAAGCAGATGTGGTTTAACTGTTTATTAGTTAAATCTTAGGTAAAAGGTCTATGCTGATTTCCAGAAATAAGAAATTGGCTGGCATTCAACTAAGTTTTACTCAAGAGTAGAGCTACTGAACATGACTAAGGTAGGTTCATTAGTTTCAGTAGCTCCACTCTTAAAAACTTAGTTGAATACGGCACATAGGGTGCAATGCTAGGCAATCTTAACTGTTGGATTATGTTCCATTGAATTCAGTGGGGCGGACTTCTGTGTAAATATGCAAGAAGTACTGTAGTTACTTGCTAAACAATACCTTTTGCAAGCCAGGTGTTGTTTAAAATGCTAGACAGACAATTGTTTCAGTTACATTGCTTGACTTTGTTTTTCCATAGGAAAAACTTGTTTGAAAACAGAGTTGCAGTTTTCCGACTACTACTGCCTGCTTGCTGTTCACTTGCTCCTTGACATCTGGCTAGAGGCAGGTATGTCCTTACATGCTCCACTGCATGCATGCAAATAGAGATTTCAGCCCACAACTGCTCAAACATTGGTTTGCAGCCGTATGAACAAAAGCCAGTGTGGTTAGAGCAAGCTTCCGCAACCTTGGCCCTCCAGATGTTTTGAGACTACAATTCCCATCATCCCTGACCACTGGTCCTGCTAGATAGGGATCATGGGAGTTGTAGGCCAAAAACATCTAGAGGGCTGAGGTTGAGGAAGCCTGAGTTAGAGTTTTGAACTAAAACCTGGGAAACCAGGGTTCAGATCCCTACTGGGCCCTGAAGCTCACTGTGTGTGACCTTTGGTCACTTGCGCTTTTTCTGTGGCTGCTCCCAGATTGTGGGATTTCTTTCCTCGTGAAGTTAGGCTAAAGCCTACCTATTCAAACAGGCCTTAGAAAACGAAGGTGCAGACATTTTTTTTAGGGCAATCAGCATTTTAATGCTGCATCTAAATGTGTTGTACTGATTCTAACTACCGTATTTTTCGCTCTCGGAGGAGGAAAACAAGAAAAAAAATATTCTGAATTTCAGAAGCCAGAACAGCAAGAGGGATCGCTGCACAGTGAAAGCAGGAATCCCTCTTGCTGTTCTGGCTTCTGGGATAGCTGTGCAGCCTGCATTCACTCCATAAGACGCACACACATTTCCCCTTACTTTTTAGGAGGGAAACAGTGAGTCTTATCGAGCAAAAAATACAGTACTTTGTTTTTATTACTTTGTATTTGATAATGTTGTAAGGTGCCTTGAATCCCATCTTGGGAGACAGGCGGGATATAAACACATTAAATAATCATAATATTGTGGGAAGCAGTGGGGTGTCCAGCATGGGACATGGCCGTGGCTCTTGGATCCTCGCAAAAGGAGGGCTTGTCACCCCTGCTTGGCCATCTTTCCTGCCCCTTTCTCTCGTTCAAGGCTTGAGTGTGGTGTTCTTTTCCCAGGTGAGGAGCCGGCTGCCTGGCACTGCTTGACTTTACTAGAAGAAGGGCTGGCTCACAGCCCCTCCAATGCTCAGTTCAAATTGTTGCTCATCCGGATCTACTGCATGCTCGGGGCGTTTGAACCAGTCGTGGAGCTTTACTCCAGCCTCGATGCCAAGCACATACAGCACGACACCATCGGGTGGGTAGTGTGGTGTTGGTGGTAATTGTGGCATCAAGCGATTGGCAGGTGGGAACCCTGTCCACCTGTCAAATTTGATCCTCTTCAGAGACGCAGAGCAGCCCTCTCATGGTTACTGTTTTGGTTTTGTTTCTCTTACAGTTACTTGCTGACACGCTATGCCACAGCCTTCGGTCACTATGCTGCCGCGTCACAATCCTGCAACTTTGCACTCAGGTTTTTCCACTCCAACCAGAAAGATGTAAGTGGCAAAGGGACCCCCAAATGTGTACCCCAGTTTCCCCTCAGAGAACACACGGAATCTCTCCAAAGGGTGTGTCTCTTGCATTTCTGCATGAGCAGGGGACGCATGCCCAGAACATTTTAGTGCTGCAGAGGCAGTGGGAGGGCTGCTCCCAAGGTCATATGTTTCTTGTGATGCAGAAAATCTGTAGCTCCTTGCTTAATTAATGCTGAGGCCATCCTGTGTTCCTTCTTAGACCTCAGAATACATTATTCAAGCCTATAAATATGGTGCATTTGAGAAGATCCCAGAATTCATTGCTTTCAGGAACAGACTAAACTCCTCACTTCACTTTGCACAAGTCCGCACAGAACGGATGTTACTGGACCTCTTACTTGAAGCAAATATGTGAGTATGGAAGAGTTGATTTCTAATCTTCTGAGTGCTTATCCTGGGGGGCCCTCAGGCAGGTTGTGGGGTGGTAAAGCTGAGAGAGATGTTAGCTTGGAGAAGCACTGCTAGCTGTCTCAATTGAGGGACAGGTCCCAGTGGTACTGAAAGATCTCTCGATGAAGCAGAATTCGCTGTCTTCCACCTAAAGTGTTGCACAGTACTCAGATGTGAGAACCCTGGTGCTCTTCAGCTCAGCTGAAGAGTGGGAGTTGTTATATCACTTTCTCAGGTTGAAAAATGCAGCTTTCCTGGGCATAAGATGAATTATTTTTTGCACAGAGCATTGCATTATTTATAGCAGGGTCACTCTGCTCAAGAGTGCATCATTGCACTGACTGAGTGCTAATGAATTCTGATAAAAATCCTCTTCAGTTCATCCGAAAAGCACCTGACCCAGTACTTCTGTATTGCTTTTCATGAACTAGATCAGTGAGTTTGGAAGAAAGTATAAAGTCCATGAGCCTAAGTCCAGAAGAGGATGACATTCCCTGGAATGACCTGCGGGACAACCGAGACCTCACTGTCTTGTTTAATTGGGACCCAAAAGACAGGTAGGTACAAAAACACGCTGCCGTGGTTGTCATTATCTGAAGGCTAAATTTCAGGAATTTGCCCACTAAATTGCAATCTAAAAACGGATTGCCTTCCCTTTTATATTTATGCAAACTGTTATATAACAATTAGCCAGCACTTAAATGTGCTTTAACTCTGTCTGGTCCTTGAGAGTCCCCCAGGCCACATCCCTCACTGGCCCTTCTCCACGCTCTCCTCAAGTGCTTTTGTCTGGCTGGAATGGGTCATTGAACCGTGATAATGCCTCTTGCTTGCTGGATGGAGAGAACTTTTGCACATCTGGGATATAGCCTATTGTACAAAAGCGTAGGAGCAGCATCCATTGCTTTGCCCACTTTTGGTTCTGGCCCTGCCCACAACTGGCTGGTGGCCATTGGAGGAGCTTTTCCACAAAGACGTCCAGTCTTCGGGTGAATAGAATCTCCCTCCCTACTGTATGGCCTCCCCAATAATCCTTGCACTGTTTACCATTGCTTTTTCTTATTTTTTGTGTTTATTTATACAAAAATTTATTTACTGCTGCAACTTTAAAATAATATCACAGTGGTTTACGACAACATAAAAATAGAAAACTATACAATAAAGTCATAAAAAGTTAAAAACAAGCTAAAAGCAAAGAGAAATTAAAACTAATAATCAACAGACCATTGTACTGCACAGGCTTGATTTCTTGTTGTTGTCAAATGAGCTTCACCAACTTGGGGAATGACCAAAGACATTCCTGCAGAAGAAGCTGGAATATAAGGTTTCAGGCAACACCTGAGGTATCCTGGACCCAGGTTGTTCAGGACTTTGTAAATCAATACAAAAACCTTGAACCCGGCTCGGTAGCAGATGGATAGCCAGGGCAGCTGTTTTAACAATATTGTCACATGTTCTCAACCAGAAACTTCCATCAGCAATGTGGCTGCAGCATTCTGCAGCAGCTGGAGCTTCCAAACCATGGCGGCCCCACATAGAACACATTACAGTAATATAACACCAGATGAAGGCTCTCCAGTCCCGCTCCAAGAGAGAAGGGTTTTCTGATGGTAGTAAGTGCACTTCTACGGACTACAGCAACACTCCCCCACCACCCCTCCAGTCTGAATTGATGTTGCACCAAGAACCAGGACAGGCACAACTGAGTCAAATCAGGTCCACCTAGATCTCGGTGATGCACACCAGTTCGGCTTGCCCATCCACAATCAGACTGTGGCTCAGCATTGGGCTGGCAAATAGAGCAGGGAAGCTTGAGCTTGTACTTCTGTGTCTCAGTTCTTGGATACGCTCTCCCCTTCTCCCTCCTTCCTTTTCTCTCTCTCTCAGGGGCATTTCTGAAGAACACAAGGAACTCTCCTTGGAGGAAGAGACCATATGGTTGCAGATCCGATCTTTGATGTTGCGGCTCATAAGTGGCCTGCCAGCTCTTGGCCACAACGCCCAGCCAAAGAACTCGGAGAAAACCACAGAAAATGGCGTCTCCTCCAAGATTGACATGATAAGAGCTCTGCTGCGGAAGCTGGACGCTGCAGTGAAGTCTGGAAAGCAGTTCCTTGAGCAGAAAGTTCAGGTACAGCTAAGAGAATCTGTTCCTGATTTCTTTAAAACAGTTTGTGATTATGCCAGGAGACATAAGAGTTGAGATTCTTCCGACGTGCCAGCATGGTGCTTTAATTGGAGAGCTAATGAGCTCATACCAGGAACCAACTCTGCTTTTCTCCTGTATGCAAAAGGTACAATATTTAATTTTCTTCCCCCCTTTTTTTCTTCCCGCCTAGTATCCGGTCCTTGGCCCCCCACCTTCCCGAATGGCTGGTTTCTTCAACAGTGGGAGCTGCCAGTGCCAGACCAGCTTATTTCACCTTGTTAGTGAAATTTATGAATTAGATACTATTGGGTTAGGTAAGTCTTGAAATTCCTGGGGCCAGCAGCCAATTTAGGTGTGTCTGCTGAAGCGGGAGGTGTGCTGCTCTTTCAGATCGGTTTGAAGATATTGGCCTCTTTCAAGCTGCTGTTGATGCCAAAGGCTTTTCTTGTGGAATTCTGAGCTTTTTTAAAAAAAGAAAAAATCCTAGAGAAAATCCCGATGCCTAAGATTTGAAAAAACCCAATGAATCCCAGCTTGCCATCTGGTTATGAGCCTTCTGACCATTTTCTTTGGAATTTTCTGCCTTGTCTCCGTACTTTCGTTGACTCGGGTTAAAAATGAAAATTACAATCTGGCAAGGCAGAGGTGGGAAACGTGTGGCCCTCCAGATCTTCTTGGAATCCAACTCCCACCTGCCTTGGCTAGGATGGCCAATGGTTTGGACTAATGGGAGTTGTAGTTCAGCAATATCTGGACAGCCACAGAGTGTCCATTCCCTACTGTATGGAAAGAGATGGAAGAATGCCTCTAATTAAAGGTGGCATTCTCTCCTGAGAGCAGGCAAATGCTTTTTCTTAGATCAGAAATGGGATAAACCAAGGGTCTGCAACCTTTAAGACAAAAAGAGCCACTTGGACCCGTTTTCGAAGAAAAAAACAACTGGGAGCCACAAAACCATTGCGACATTTAAAACAAATATATCTCCGGAGCCGCGATCTGACAGCGGGCGGGAAGGTGACGTCAGGACGGTGCGTGACTAACGCACGCACCGCCCCCATGCGACATCACAGCCAGGACAGTGCCCGCCACAGTGGGGAGTGTCGGGGCGCACAATGCGCCTCCTCCCCTCGCTAGTATCCGCTCCGGAGCCGCGGCAAAGGTGTAAAAGAGCCACATGCGGCTCTGGAGCCGCGGGTTGCAGACCCCTGGGATAAACACTGGCTCCTCCAGCTTCCATAGGCCCCAACCACCACAGCCAATGGTCGGGAAATAATGGGAGTTCTTGTCCAGCATCCCTGCAGTGAGCCTTGTGGTCCATACCGTGTGCCAGTCCTTGCTCTCCACTTCTTCTTCTTGTTTTGATTTCTTAACCGCCCTTCACTTAAGGTTCCAGGGTGACTTTCAGCCATTAAAAAAAGAGCATTAGAAGAGGTTTAAAACTAATTAAGATTCACAGGAATAGGGTGGGCCCAGAAATATATTGAAGGATTTTTGTACTATAAGGACTGCTTTGCTTAATTGTGACCAAAGATATGTTTCTGTTTTTCATTTTTGGGGTTGGATGTGACCTCAAGGGCTATCTAGTTCAACCCCCGTAGGGCAGCAAATTTAAGTCTGGGGTTTATTTTTATTGTGATAGTCTTTTTCTTCTCCAGCAGTTGCTTGTTTTCATTGTATTTTTTCTAATTCTGTCCCTTGATATAGATATATAGATATACAGATAGGTAATTTGACTATTTGTATAAGCCATTTGATAACTTTTCTTTATTTTCAGAAGATTCGGCAGCAATTCAAGAGAGAATAGGAAATAGCTTTAAATCATTACTAGAACAACTAACAGGTAAATCTGCTGAAAATCATATTACCAAAAGTTCTAGCCCACAAAAAATTTACTCTAGTCCATGCTTATCAGTTAAGCATATGCAATTAAAACTTCACTTTTCTTTGTATATGAGGGTATCACCAGGAGTAAATAAATTGGCTTGTTTTTTGTGGCTGACTTTCTGGAAAGATGGTTTCCATTCCATGCAGGCACTGCCAAAATAATGCACAGAGTAAAAATAAAACAAATAATTTGAGGGGGGGCTAAAAACAAAGAAAAGAGAATCCTTAAAAAGTAATTAAGCACCAGTCAAATTAAAACAATATTAATAAAGCTCGATATGTTGGATGGGGAAAGTTCTACCTTAGTTATAGAGTGCATGCTTTGCATGCAGATTGTGAAAGGGGAAGCCACAAAAAAGTGTTTCCCAATATGCTGCCTTGTGTAAGACTTGATTTTTCTCTCTCACAAGTTTCACCTTGTTTCCTTCTTTTTTTAAAAAAAAAACAGATCAATTCAATAAATGTAAAGGTGATTTGTTGGAAGTCAGGGAAGGCAGGTTCCAAACCCATCCGAATATTTTAGAAAATCTGGTCTTCTTTGTGGAGGTGAGTAATGAGACCTTTGGAAAGCTGGTCCTGCCCCCCCCCCATTTGTCGGTTGCAAAAACCCATCAGTGCCCCTAAAGTGCCTGCGTGACAACCTCTTTTCTCACTCTTGCAGACCATCTCCATTGTTCTGTGGGTATGCAGTTATTCTGACGCCGTCCTCAGGCCCTACAGATCAAGCTTGCAAAAAAAGAAAAAGAAGAAAAAAGAGAGTGTTGTAGCAATGGTAGGAAATGCTGGTTTTTGGGACTGCTCCTGATCCACAGGCCACAATTTAAATGGACTGTTGATTCAGGACAGGCAAAATAAAGTACTGCTTCTATTCAATGCGCACAGGCAACCCATGATTTGTGTGGGGCTTGCGTTCCGGGTCATTGCGTGCTTCTGTGAAATCGTGTCTTAATTGAAAAAGCCTGCAAATGCTCCACCCAGCCCCTCTTCCACCCTTTTGGTTACATCTTTTATGACATTTCCAGGTCACATCTGGGTTTGGGTCTGTTCGCAGTCGCTCA
This sequence comes from Podarcis liolepis, assembly GCF_965112155.1. Taxonomy (NCBI): domain Eukaryota; kingdom Metazoa; phylum Chordata; class Lepidosauria; order Squamata; family Lacertidae; genus Podarcis; species Podarcis liolepis. Next base: position 9,602,222 of record NC_139561.1, on the reverse strand, counting down.
CATCTTGTTCACGCCTAGAACAGGGGTTTCCTGTAATGATTTAATGGAATTTGCTTAATAGAGGTGTGATGGTCTTAAGGAAAGATTACACTAAAACCACAGAGAATAGATCTCTTATCAGTTATAAGCTACAGTAGCTAATGGAAACTTCCATGTTTAGTTGTAGCAATGTTCAGAAACAGATAGGTAGCCGTGTTGGTCTGCCATAGTCAAAATAAAAAAATTCCTTCCAGTAGCACCTTAAAGACCAACTAAGTTAGTTCTTGTTATGAGCTTTCGTGTCTGAAGAAGTGTGCATGCACACGAAAGCTCATACCAAGAACTAACTTAGTTGGTCTTTAAGGTGCTACTGGAAGGAATTTTTTTATTTTGACAATGTTCAGAAAGTGTGCCTTCTCTCAGGTGCTAAGATCGTCAGGTAGGCGGGCCTTCTTGGTAGCTCCACCTCAGAGGTTTGAGGGGTGAGCACCCAGGAGACGGCATTCTTTGTAGCAGTCCTTACACACCTGAAACTTTCATTATGTGGCTTCCATTGCATTACTTTTTACCCTGGCCCTTAACACCTGAGGTATATATTTTCAGGACCTACTCTTAACTAATTTGTTTAAAACTAATTTTTTAATTACTGTAACCTGCCTTTTGATTTTATGGTGAAGGACAGATGAGAAATTGGATTAATAATAGCAGCAACAATAATAATATAGTTTTGATTTGTACTCGATATGCCGCTAAGGTAAAAAAGTAAGGTAAAGGACCCCTGGATGGTTAAGTCCAGTCAAAGGCAATTACGGAGTGCGGCACTCATCTCACTCTTCAGGCTGTGGAGGCCGCCGTTTGTCCACACAGCTTCTTGGGTCATGTCACCAGCATGACTAAATCACTTCTGGCACCTGGTGGACCATGATAAGTGATAAGAGCACACAGAAATACTGTTTACCTTCCCGCTGCAGTGGTACCTATTTATCTACTTGCACTGGTATGCTTTCAAACTGCTAGGCTGGCAGAAGCTGGGACAGGACAACAGGAGCTGACCCCATTGCACAGATTCGAACCGCCGACCTTCCGATTGGCAAGCTCAAGAGGCTCAGCGCCACCCGCGTCCCTACATTATGCTGCTAAACATATCTATTAAAAAGCACTGCCTCCAAAATAAAAACCTATGATATACTTTTATGGAGAACATTGGACAGAGAATTGGTGGGTCAGGGTGCAACAGCTTTTATTTTTCTCTCTGCAGCCCCCTGTGTTCACCAGCTTTCAGGATTACATTTCCGGTCTCCAGACTCTCATTTCCAATGTGATAGATCATATCAAAGGGCTGGAAATCAATCTAGCTGCGCTTAAACTTGAAGAACTCTCCATAGAGGACAATTTACTGTCACAGGTAAGAAACTGTTGCTTATACATTGAGGTTCTATGATTTGAGATGACTCAGGATTAAAACAAACCGCTGTTTAGCGTTAGGTGCAATTGTACTTTGAGACATTTTTAAAGGTAATTAAAGTGTTTAATTACACTTTGTGTAATTTGTGGGCTCAGTTTTATGGAACTCCCTTCCAGTTGAGGTCAAACAGGTTCTTTCCATATTGAACTTCTGTGCCTACTGAATAATTTTTTATTCCAACTGGCGTTTTAGGTGTAGTTTGATTCAATAGTTTTAACTGATTTTCATTTTTGTATTGTATCTTTGTAAACCACTTCAACCATTATAGTTAAGTGGTATATAAATTGCTTACATAACAACACACACAGATGATTTGTTTATCTGTGTAAAAAAATGTCTCTTCCCAGGAAGAAAAGAAGTTTACAAAGACTGTGCTGAGGAAAGTCCAGAACAGTTACCAACATGCGATACAGGAAATGGGAGAACTGCTGAAAAAGAGACTTGATACTATCAAAACTCTAAAGGTTTAAGGAAGTGTGTCCTGGGTGCCAAGGGTCAAGATTGAAATGCCGACAACAGACAAGAAACAGCATCTGCCACCATCCCTTCAACGTTAAAAATCTGGAACTTCCTCATAAATGCATGAAGGACTTTTGATCGTAAAAATAGTTTTTTTTATGTATTAAAAAGATATATTCAAGCTGATTAAATTATTGTACATAAAAACCAGAAGCAGGGACCCTTGTCCGTCAGGGTTAGACCACTTTTTTATACATGTTCATAAGCATATTGTAACAGAGGCAAAAATCCCTAACCTGTTTCACTTCCCTTTGTGGGGAGAGGGGGGCATTCTCCAGAAGCTCTCTGGGGGCTTGAAGTCTTTAGAATCAGCAATAGAAATCCAGTGTAAAGCATATTTCAAAGGAGTTTGTATTTTTTCCATCACACAATGCAGCATTTATAGTTTTGTGTGCAAGTTTCTTGCCTTAGAAAAGCAGATGTTCAGAGAGCCCAGTGCTCCACTGTGTAACTTATTGGGTGTTCTTTCTTTCTCCTCGTCCAACACCCCCCCCCCCGAGAACAGTTGTACGACTGCTTGGTGAACTAATTGGCCCAGGACAGGTGACTCACTCCCCCACTCCCGAACAGTTATTTTTATTCACACCACCAACCTAACAACTGAAGGCACTGCCTGAGTGAGTTGCCACTTGTGTGCCATTGTGTGTCCTGCTTTCCAGTCCTGCAAGGAAAAACAAAACCAAATCAGAAAAAGTTGGTATCTGCTTAAGTTTGTTCCAAGGTGAAATAATGGCAAAAGAAACATATAAACTTGATTGAAAACTCAACTTTGGCTGCAGCTCAGTGCAAATGGAACTGTTGGCTAACGGCTGAAGGTGTGTATATGTAATCTGTTCCATAAACTCAACACACCTATCTTCCTTTGTGTAAAAGATGAATTGCTGAGGTGGTGTCTGTGCCCTTGGATGCTTCATATTAGGTGTACGGCTGCATTTCAAGCAAGTTTATGTGGTGAGGAACAGGATGCGTGGTCTGAGTTGTGCTTCCTGTTATTCGTAAATCTCGTTAAGATTGATCCTGGGCATCGTTAGGGAATGTGCATTAGATAAATTTTGGATGAGACTCCTGAAAATCAATTTCAAATCCTGTTCATTCTCACCATTCCAAACCTTCCATCTTATCTAAAACAGCTTTTGGTGAACATTTGTGTAGGTTCCTCTTGGATTTTATTAAATGCATGGAAATCATCATCTGGCCAAAAGAAATGGCTTTCGATAAAGTATGTTGATCTTCCTTTGCAACCAAATACAAGCAAGTGTAGCAGGCTTCATTATCCAGGCACCACCTTGAATATCCCTCCTCCCACTCCTTGTTACTTTGTTCATCATGTTACATGGTACAGGCAGTCCTTGTTTTGTTTGGGGGTACCGTTCCATAAGCCCAGCCCATCCAGCCCCTTGTCATGGCGTCTTTATGACATTTTGGGGCTACTTACGGGTTTAGCGATGTGCACTTGGGCACCATCATGCCTCATTCAGACGCGCCTAAACTGGGAGTTGCCTCTACCACTAAACTTTTTTCCTACCAAATTATAGCTGTTTCAGAATCAATGGGTACTGAAAATAGGGTTTTTGGGGGGGGGGCAACAAAGACTTCAGGCTTTGGCAGATACCTGGCTAAAGGAAAAACAGAATCAGATAACAAGCTTTAAATTTTTGAAAGAGCTGGTAGTCTTGGGGGATGGCACATCATTTTTCCTAGAAACAAGTGGGCGAGCCGTTTCTCTTGTGGCCAGTCCACTACGGACTCCTTGTGCAGAATTCTAGGCCCTGTGAACTTTTGTGATTAGCCTATTTCTGCTATTAATTAGGAGGGATCTGAAGACCTTGACCATAAAATTTTCAGGAATGATCCACACGGTTTTTATTTCGCCAGTTGTGTTGATGTGTTAGTACATTCTAGCCACTTCAGCCTGCTTAATCACCATTTCGCACAGCTGAGGGGGACCAGTAGATTTTCCGTGGCCATCTTGACATTCCCAGGAGAAGTACCTGCTTCTTCCAGGAACAATCCCCACTGTACCTGCTGAAGGAGGGAAAGCTGTTGTGTGAAACCCACCTTGAATAGTTTGGTAGTGTGATCAACTTGCTCCTCAGAGCAGTGTGTGTGTGTGTCAGTGTCAGAACGATGCCTACATAAATATGTTTTCTGTCCAGAAACCCCAGCACGATTCTTAGACACCACACAATAAATCAGTCTTTATTTATTTTAATCTGGAACTGTTCTTCACTCCAGCTACACATGCAATTTAGTGACATACTGAAGTCTAGATTTGCCCGTAGGATCCATTGGAGAATGAAGGCCTTCTGTGCTTGCTTTTGGAAGTGAGGCTTTTTTTAAAAAAAAACAAACAACCAGTTACAGCAAGAATCAAATAAGGTTCCAGAGACATTTCACTGGCAGCTCCTAAAAGGAGTCCACCTGCATCAAGACACCTTGATTCCAGGTGTTTTCTTTTGTTGGCAGTGCTAGAGGTCACTAAAGACATAAGCAAAAATAATCCTTTTAAGTCCCCCCCACATTTCTCCATGCAGAACAAAAGCAGGGGACAACTATGCTAGGCAATGGGGATAACCAAGAAGTATCTCAAAATGGTACGGGTGGTGAATTCTGTTTGCCAAGTTGTGAATGCCTTCGGTTAAGACAATTGTGCTCTTGTGTAACTTGCCTGTTGTGGTGCTGCTTTCTGGCAACATCTTCCTTCTGTGTTGGGCCTGGAACCAATTTCTCCTGAAATCCAGGTGGGGCGGGCGTGTCCATGTGAGTAGCAGCATTGCCCTTTAAAAGAAATGGAAAATCCTAAACGTTTGAATTTATTTCTGAAGCAGTAGTTTGCAAAGCTCTCAGGATCCAATCGAGGAAATACATGCCCTGCTCCCCACTCCTTATGATCAAAATACTCCATTGCATAGGAGTGAGTTTGGGGTTTTTCTCTGACAACTACATATGTATCGGGGGCAGCATCAGATTCCAGCACAATAATCATTTGGGTCCACTACAGGGAGAGAATTTGGCAGAAAAGTTAAATTGTAAGTTTCTGGAGAAACTGATCGTTGTCAACAAAACTCACGTTCTTAATAAACCAAATGTTTTCGTACCTTCTATAGCAACACACATACATACACACAAACCTCCCTTTCTGAATTTGTGAAATAATGCACCACTGTTGTTTTATCTCATTTTCATGAACTTAAACATGTATAAAAAGAGAGCTACAGACTACTTTTATGCAGTGCTGGGATCATGAGCCAAAATGGTTCTGCAGCTGCTTCCAGCAGCCAATTTCTAAAGTTAAAATATTTCATTGTTGTAATCCAGTTACGTTCCTCTCTCTCAAGAAAACTACATCAGCCACCTGTATTGCCCATTTAGCTGGAAGGGGTGTGTATATTTTTAGTAATTTTTAACTTGTTTAAAATTGCATTTATATTTTGCAATTGTTATGTTGAATCACGGAGGAGGGTTTGTCTCTTACTTTGATCTATAAAGGGGATTTCTGTTATATGCAAGAAAGCTTGGAACTTTTTATTCCTTGACTTGTTCTCTGTAATTTATGACTTTGGAAGGTCTGTAAAACACTTAAGCAGCTGACAGAATTTTAAGTGACAAAACTGCTAGCAAATCTGCTTTAAACTGGATGGATTTATAATTTATATATATATAAATATATATATAAAGGTCAGTTTCTTTATAAACAAGTTTTTTCTGCCTTTTTCTTTAAGGGTGTGGGATTATCACTATTTTGCAAAAATATGAAGGATTTCTAGACTCCCAGCCCAGCTTTTTTAATGCTTAGCTACAAAAGAGGCAGATTTGGCCCAGAAAGTTTCAGAGAAAATTATTACTTATTAAATTTATATCCCACCCTTCCTCTCAAAGGAGCACTACACTCTTTATTTACCTTTGTTTCCCATATTATATTTTAAATTGTAGAGGGACGCGAGTGGCACTGTGGTTTTAATTTAATTTTAAATTGTAATGTGCTGGGGTCTCATAGGGAAGAGTGGCTTAGGAAATACAGTAGCGTGATTTTCCCTTCAGCTTCACTTGGAATCAGTTTGCACCCACTCGACCAAGGGCTTTGGTAGTAAAAGACAATTCACCTTCAGCATTCTGTCCCCCTATAGATTTTCTAAATCAGATATTTTGGGGGAGCACTGTTGTTTTTAATTCAAACTGGATTTGGGTGGCCAGGGATAAGGCAGGATCACATTTATTGACTCCCTGCCTGTTCCCCTCCTGCAGAGCATGAGATTGGCAGCAACTTGCCCAAAGCATTTTTTCTTTGCCTCTCCTTGCCTTCCTGCCAATTTTCAAATGGTAAGCAGAGCAGCTTTCTCTGTTCTCCTGCAAACAAAGGATGCTCCTGGCCTAGACCCCTTTATTTTTTCTGCCTTGGGTACCTGGCTGCACCACCGGGGTCTGGGATCAGGGCCGGATTTAGGTTTAGACACAGGTCCAGTACCGAGGGCCTTCTGGCGGTTCCCTCGCTGTGAGAAGCCACGTTACAGGGAACCAGGCAGAGGGCCTTCTTGGTAGTGGCACCCGCCCTGTGGAACGCCCTCCCACCAGATGTCAAAGAGAACAACAACTACCAGACTTTTAGAAGACATCTGAAGGCAGCCCTGTTTAGGGAAGCTTTTAATGTTTAATAGGTTATTGTATTTTAGTGTTTTGTTGGAAGCTGCCCAGAGTGGCTGGGGAAACCCAGTCAGAAGGGCAGGGAATAAATAAATTATTATTATTATTGTTATTGTTATTGTTGTTGTTATTATTATTATTATTATTATTATTATTATTATTATTTGATGAGGCCCTAAGCACCTGAAGGTAATGGGGCCCTTTAGATGTCCAGCTGTCCTTTGCCAACAACAAATTGTCACTGTTTTTTGTGTTGAATATATGCTATATGGTCATTTATGGACCTAATAGGTATCTAAAGCCTTCTGCACGTAAATATGTATTTTATCAAAGTAATTGTTGAACTGAAATACAATTAAGAAGAAGTATATTAATAGTGAAATAATTATTAAGCTCTTAACTTAAAATGGTTGGGGGCCCATTACTTACATCATAGGAGCCAACACATCACAAAACACTTGTTGCTGTATGTAGGTTTTTGTTTTGTATCTTATATTTTGGAAATGTACACCCAGTTTTTTCCCCTTTAAATTTTTTGGGAGCCCCCAAAAGAGTGTGGCCTTAAGCTATAGCTTGTTTATCTTATACATGTCTGGGATACAGAGCTGGGCTTGCTTTTATTGCAATGCAGTGACAAGGGGGAAAGGCACTCTGCCATAGCTGTCAACGTTTCCCTTTTTTAAAGGGAAATTCCCTGATTTCAAATAGGATTCCTCGCAAGAAAAGGGAAAAGCTGACAGCTATGCACTCTCTGTGAAAAAGTGAGGAGGAATTAAAGAACCTTTTAATGAAGATGAAAGAGGAGAGCGCAAAATATGGTCTGAAGCTCAACATAAAAAAGAAGAAGATCATGGCCACTGGTCCCATCACCTCCTGGCAAACAGAAGGGGAAGAAATGGAGGCAGTGAGAGATTTTACTTTCTTGGGCTCCATGATCATTGCAGATGATGACAGCAGTCACGAAATTAAAAGACGCCTGCTTCTTGGGAGAAAAGCAATGACAAACCTAGACAGCATCTTAAAAAGCAGAGACATCACCTTGCCAACAAAAGTCCGTATAGTTAAAGCTATGGTTTTCCCAGTAGTGATGTATGGAAGTGAGAGCTGGACCATAAAGAAGGCTGATCACCGAAGAAAGATCGCTTTTGAATTCTGGTGCTGGAGGAGACTCTTGAGAGTCCCATGGACTGCAAGAAGATCAAACCTATCCATTCTGAAGGAAATCAGGCCTGAGTGCTCACTGGAAGGACAGATCCTGAAGCTGAGGCTCCAATACTTTGGCCACCTCACGAGAAGAGAAGACTCCCTGGAAAAGACCCTGATGTTGGGAAAGATGGAGGGCACAAGGAGAAGGGGATGACAGAGGAGGAGATGGTGGGACAGTGTTCTCAAAGCTATGAACATGAGTTTGACCAAACTGCAGGAGGCAGTGGAAGACAGGAGTGCCTGGTGTGCTCTGGTCCATGAAGAGTCGGACACGACTAAACAAGGAGAAGGGGAGGGCACAAGGAGAAGGGGATGACAGAGGAGGAGATGGTGGGACAGTGTTCTCAAAGCTATGAACATGAGTTTGACCAAACTGCAGGAGGCAGTGGAAGACAGGAGTGCCTGGTGTGCTCTGGTCACGAAGAGTCGGACACGACTAAACAACTAAACAACATGCACTCTGCTCATGCTGCTTGAACCTTACGTTGCAAGCGTGGGCCTTCCTTGCTGCAAAACAGGAGACGGGAGAGAAGGCATGAGCAAAGCAACATGGGTCGCCCGGGCTGGATCCTGGGGCAAAGGAAAGCCGTGCTTCTCTGCAACATAGTAAAGGTAAAGGGATCCCTGACCATTAAGTCCAGTCGTGGCCGACTCTGGGGTTGTGGCGCTCATCTCGCTTTATTAGCCGAGGGAGCAGGTGTACAGCTTCATGGGGCCAGCATGACTAAGCCGCTTCTGGCGAACCAGAGCAGTGCACGGAAACACTGTTTACCTTCCCGCCGAAGCGGTACCCATTTATCTACTTGCACTTTGACGTGCTAGGTTGGCATGAGCAGGGACCAAGCAACGGGCGCTCACCCCCTCGTGGGGATTCGAACCTCCGACCTTCTGATCGGCAAGTCCTAGGCTCTGTGCTTTAACCCACAGCGCCACCCGCTTCCCTTCTCTGCAACATCCCCCCCCCAAAAAAAGGAATCCCGCACGCACGCACGCCACGCCCCCCGCCTTAAATGAGGCGGCCCTTTGAAGTGCCTGGGAGGGAAGCCAGCGATTGGTCACGTGGCCATGCCCAGCAAAGCCCCTCCCTCCCTGTAGAAGCTTCCACATTCGCCCAGAAATGCACCGGGTCGCCATGGCTATGGGGATCCCTCGGCGGAGCGCCCTGCTGCTCCTGTCGCTGCTGCTCTGCTTGGCCCTGGAGAGCAGCTGCGCTTTGCACACCAAGGGCGCCCTGCCCCTCGACGCCATCACCTTCTACAAGGTAGAGCAAATTGCCTTTTATTTCGTTTTCTTAAGGGTAGGGATGATGCTGGAAACGACACTTGCATGCTTTTTGGGGGGAAGGATGAACTTGGGGGGGGGGCTTCTGCTCCGATTCCTCCCTCCTCTCGGCGGACATAGGGGCATCTCTCTCAAATCATGCCCCAAATTGCAAATTGCATTTGCAAAAGTCCGGCGTTGCGCGCCCGATTTGCTTCTTGGTTAAAGCGATATGCCCATCGCGCCTGCTCTCTTGCTTGGGATGGCGCGCCTGAAAAGGGATCAGCTGCGCAACACGCCCCCTCCCCATATTAGTGGTTGGCAGAGGGCATATTCCAACTCGATTATGGGGGGAGGGGGCGCGCCCGTTGGCATGAAGCAGGAAAAAGGGGAGGGGGTGTTGGAGAGGACAAAGGCGACCTGGATACAAGCCAGGTGCAGCCATACTAACGAGAATCCCCGCGCATGCAGTATTTGCGGTAGGTTTTTATTTTTATTTTGTTGCTTTTAGATCCCACTTTTCATCCAGGGTACGCTCAAGGTGGCATGGATAGTTCTCCTCCCCCTTTTATCCCCACAGCAACCCTGTGAGGGAGGTTAGGCAGAGAGTGAGAGACTGGCCCAAGGTCACCCAGCGAGCTTCAGGGCTCTGTGGAGGATTTGAACCCAGGTCTTAGGCCTGCTTTTTGCACACACTAGCTTGGCATCACATTTTCAGGACACAAAAGGCCTCTGAACACAACATAAATCTCACCCTGAATTATTTTAGCCCCGCTGCCTTAAATTATGTTATCCGATCATACAGAATCATGCATGTTGATAGCAGTAGATTGCAATATTGATTCAATGGATTGGATTAGATTAAAAATAAAGCCTTTATACCACTGTTTTTATTGATATTCCATTAGTATCCTGTGTTTTTGTTGGGGAACCTGAAGGAGTTATTGTGCCTGTTTTCTTAGAACTAACCTCCACTGTCTTCAGTGGAATTTACTCCTGTGTAACTCCACAAGTATTGCAAGTGGGGCGTTTCACTCCCACTTCTTTCTCTGCCCTTAGTTTCTGATATGCAACCTGCAGTTTAATTGCAAAATTTGTCTCCTTGCTCCACCCAGGCGAGGGAGGTGGCTTCAGACAGTCACCAATCATGGTTGTCCAAGTGGATGCCAGGGGCAGTGCAAACTTGCTTTGCTTTCCAGGGTGAGGAGGGGCACGATTCCTGAATCAGCACCAAGGATTTCTCCCCTGAGCAAAATGAAGTGAGAGTACCCCTGAGAATATGCAGAGGGCTCATTTCTAAGCAAGCATATGGAAGGATCAGTCCTGGAGTGGTGGGTGGAAAATGGGTTCAAGAGAAATTAAGAGTCCCAGCAACTCATTTTGAATACACACACACACACCACACACCCTCCCCATTGTATATTCCTAGCCTCAGAGGTGTACTTCCTCTTGATATGGAGAATTTATTTTCCTGTAATATATAATGCACGGGACGCATATTATAGCATATAATATATAGGGACGTGGGTGGCGCTGTGGGTTAAACCACAGAGCCTAGGACTTGCTGATCAGAAGGTTGGCGGTTCGATTCCCCGTGACAGGGTGAGCTCCTGTTGCTCAGTCCTTGCTCCTGCCCACCTAGCAGTTCGAAAGCACCTCAAAGTGCAAGTAGATAAATAGGTACCGCTCCAGCGGGAAGGTAAACGGTGTTTCCGTGCGCTGCTCTGGTTCGCCAGAAGCGGCTTAGTCATGCTGGCCACATGACCCGGAAGCTGTACTCCGGCTCCCTTGGCCAATAAAGTGAGATGAGCGCCGCAACCCCAGAGTCAGCCACGACTGGTCCTAATGGGCAGGGGTCCCTTTACCTTTAATATATAAAAAGCCAGCAGTAGACCTCTTCCTCCAGCAAAACGTTAAGAACATACAAAGACCCTGCAGGATGAGGTTAATGGCTCATCTAGTCCGTCATCTTGTTCTTGCAGTGGCCAACTAGGTGTCTGTGGGAAACCGGCAAGGAGTTTCTGATCACAAGAACCATCTTCCTTTCTGTGGTTTCCAGAAGCTGGTTGTCAGAAGCTTTGCTGCCTCCAGTTGTGGAGCCCAGAGCATAGCCAATTGGCTAGTAGAAGCCATCAGTAGCCCTCTCTTCCATTCAGGTATCTGAAGAAGTGTGCATGCACATGAAAGCTTATACCCAGAACAAACTTCTATAAAGAAATAATAAATTTGTATTCATACCCCGCTCTTCCCGGTTCAGAAAACCGGGCTCAGTGCAGATAACAACAAATTTAAAACACGTAATTGTTGCAACAACAAAAAACAGCATAAAATACAGTATAAAATGTGAATAACAATAAATTCAGAATTCAAAAATCAATTTAGGGGTGAAATCCATCCAATAAACATTAGCTGATCACCAGGGCTACCTGGCTAAATTAGTCCTATTTGGGCCAGCGAGGAGACCTGAGAGAATTAGCTGTGGGATCCCAGAGCGGGTAATCTCATAAAAAGGGGAGGGGGAGGGAAGGAAGGGGAATAAAAGATCAGACTAAGTTCAAATTGAAAGCCAGGCGGAATAGCTCTGTCTTAAACTTAGTTGGCCTCTAAGGTGCTACTGGACAATTTTTTAATTTATTCCTCTCTTCCATTAATTTGTCTAATCGTCGAATCATATAATTGTAGAAGGAACCCAGGAATATACATCTGTCCCATGCGGGGATCAAACCTGCAACCTTATCAGCACCATACTCTGACCAACTGAGCTACCATCCCTCCCTGCCCTAAATTACATTTCCGAAAAGAAGTAAGGGGTGGGGAGGTAACCAGAAATGGATTTTTGTGTGTGGAAGGACTGTGAGGTCCGTTCAGTTCTGCCACTCAAAATAAATTCCCGGGCTCATAATTCTGAATGAAAGGTCCTTTGCTCCCAGCTCTACTCAATGGATCTCCTGGGAGTCTAGTTAATAACAAAGCAGATCCCATGAGCATAGCTTCTGTGCACCTCTGCTAGATCATATATGTTAGATTATATGTAGGGGTATTATTGCACCTGTGCTTGACTTCAATTTCAACCAGCTTGAAGAGCTTATTATGCTGAGGAATTGAATGGAAGCTCCAGGGTGCAACAACTTAGTAATTTTTGGAAAATAATTTAGGATTCCTATCTTGCTAGCTGCATTTCCAGAGTACGTTTGCGTGTAGTCATAGCTGCTCAAATTTTATTAGCCTACTGTTAAACACGAAGCACTTCTGCAGCAAAGTCCAGGCATTTTGCACTTATTACCTTGCTAAGTCAAAATTAAGCAAGGCTGCCTCAGAGGCGTGGGAACTGGAGCGTCTCCGCCTAAAGCCTGGGAACTGTGCAACTCCAGACAAGTCACATCCTGCACTTTTGTGCCCTGCAGCGGTTCTGTCCGATAAGTGGGGTGCAGCAAGAAACCCCACCTCCATGCATTTAAAAAATATTTAAATTATTAAATTTTATTAAATTTTCAATAACGAAGAACAAACATCATATTTCCCTTTGTCCTTTTTTGTTGTTGAATGGGACTATCCCTGGAGAATAGCCTGTTTTACCCTTCTGTAAAATGAGCTCAGTTGACAGCCAACTCTGCAGATTCACATGAGGATTGCACCTTAGAATAGCATTTTAAGTGAGATGCTTGGCGGGTAGAAGGGTTTCAGGTGGGCACCACTCCGGCCTGAGGCCCTGGAGAACTGGTGCCAGTCCGTGTAGGCAACGCTGGCGAGGTGGACTAATGTCATGGCTCAGTGCATTACTGGAAATGTGACATATACTGTATTTTTCGCTTCATAAGGTGCACCTGGCCATAAGGCGCACCTACTTTTTTTTGGGGGGGGGGAATTCAAGGGGAAAAAATGTGGCTCTTGGGGGCTTTTGCGGGAGGTGGGGGAAGTGAGAGAGCCTCGCTCTGTCCCTTTCCCCACCACCCGCAAAAGCCAGGGATAGCCATGCGAAGCCTCCCCAGGGTAGCGGGATGAAGGCTCCCCGCTGCCCTGCGGAGGTTTCGTGGGCTCCCCCAGAGCTGCTCAGGACCTTGGTGGGGCTGGCGGGGGAAGCCCGGGTTTCCCCCACCCCCAGCCCCAAAAAGCAGGTCAGGGAGCTTGTGGGGCTGGTGGAAGGGGAAGCCCGGCTTTCCCCCACTCCAAGCCCCAAAGAGCAGGTCAGGGCTGGCAGAGGAAGCCCAGGTCCCGTCCCGTCCCCCCCCCCCAGCACCAGGGACCACACATTTGCTCCATAAGACGCACAGACATTTCCCCTTAGATTTTAAGAGGGGGAAAAGTGCGTCTTATGGAGCAAAAAATACAGTATGCTATTAGTATATAAAGCCGGCAGCAACTGGGGACCAGATTACCTGTGAGATTGCATTACAGCATAAATGCCCATTCAACTACTTTGGTATACAGAACTGACACAGGTGCCCCATAATACCTGTATCTGAATTGGTAAGTAATCAGTCTTTTAGTGTGATAGTCAGCATCCTAAAAGCACTACCTGTTGACAGGCGCCTTCATTGTCCTCTTTTTGGTGCCAGCCGGAAACCTGAAGGAGCGTCTCCACCCCCATCGTTCATCTCAGACACTGAGATCCAGCGCCAAGGGCCTTCTGGCGGTTCCCTCACTGCAAGAAGCGACGTTACAGGGAACCAGGCAGAGGGCCTTCTCGGTAGTGACGCCTGCCCTGTAGAACGCTCTCCCATCATGTCAAGGAAATAAACAACTATCTGACTTTTAGAAGACATCTGAAGGCAGCCCTGTTTAAGGAAGTTTTTAACATTTGATTTTTTGTGTGTTTTTAATATTCTTTGGGAGCCGCCCAGAGTAGCTGGGGAAACCCAGCCAGATGGGCGGAGTATAAATAAATTATTATTATTATTATTATTATTATTATTATTATTATTATTATTATTTAGGCAAACACACCCACCAATGTAGAATGTTGACGTGTTTTAATCTGTTTTTCGCTTATCGTCAATTTTGAAATTTTGAATGTTTTAAACAGCTGCTTTTAACTGTTTTCGACGATAACACAGAATCCAACTGGCTGAAAATATTTTAAGATTGAATTAATTTGTATTTGTAAATTTATATAAGATTACTTACACAAGATTGTCTTTTTTGTTTTTTGCTTAAGATTTCCCCCCCTATGAATTTCAATGAAGTATGGCTTTTTTAAAAAATATATATTTTAAGATCTAGAGTCGATTGACTAAATTATTTCTGGAGGTCTAGGAACTTAGCTAGAGTTGGGGTGAGCACTGGTGTTTGAGAAGGAGCCACACAGTGCCTCTCTCTTTATAAGCGCATGCTGAATTCCAAAGGACCATTCCCACTCCCCATCTATGACCAATGGTCAAGGATGATGGGACTTACTGCCCAGTCATTATTGAGGGAGACAGGCAGGGTGGGGACAGGTTCCCCATCCAAGTTGTAAAGCTTGAGTGACCACTGACAGCCTCAGGTTAGATGTTCAGTAGTCAGAATGCCCCAGGTGTTTTGCAGGTGACTTTGGAAACCAGATCGCTTCCAGACAGCGCACATTCAGAGCTTTTGTGGTGCTTTCCTTTTAGGTGATCCCAAAGCACAAGTTTGTGCTGGTGAAATTTGACACCCAGTATCCTTACGGAGAGAAGCAGGATGAGTTCAAAAAGGTGGCCGAAAGCTCAGAATCCAGTGACGATTTGTTGGTGGCCGAGGTGGGGATATCAGGTGAGATGCTTATGGCGGACTTGTACACAGATCATGAGGTCTATAAATTTATCTTTTACTTCCCTTCTTTTTTTAAATAGATGCCAGATTAACTGTTGTGTCTCTTCACACTGTGCAAACACCAGTAAAGGAGGCAGGGCTTTTTGCTTAGGATAAGCTGATCAGAATGATGCCATTCCTCCTGAATCTCTGCAAACATCTTTTCCTCCTGGCTCATGCAACATACTGAGTTTAAAGGTAAAGGTACCCCTGCCCGTACGGGCCAGTCTTGACAGACTCTAGGGTTGTGTGCTCATCTCACTCAAGAGGCCGGGGGCCAGCGCTGTCCGAAGACACTTCCAGGTCACGTGGCCAGCATGACAAGCTGCATCTGGCGAGCCAGCGCAGCACACGGAACGCCGTTTACCTTCCCGCCAGTAAACGGAAGGAAATAAGTAGCGATCTTATCTTTAAAAGACATCTGAAGGCAGCCCTGTTTAGGGAAGTTTTGAATATTTACTGCTGTATTGTTTTTAACACTCGATTGGGAGCCGCCCAGAGTGCCTGGGGAAACTCAGCCAGATGGGCGGGGTATAAATAATAAATTATTATAATTATAATTATAATTATTATTATTATTAAGTGGCGCTTACTTCTGTGTGGGTATAGGACTCAGCTCCTCTGTCCCGAGTCTAGAACATTTCAGAATGAAAAACGATGCAGTCCAGATTTAGACACTTTAAAAACCCACAGGTTTCAGTGAGAAAGACTAGTACGTGTTTATTCACTGAAACCAGGGCGGTTAAACCGCAGCTCTCCAGATGTTGCTGAACAACACTTAACAATCTTGATCGCGGAGTATACTGGCAGTGGCCCAGCTGTCTGGGAACATGTTGCATGAGTTTTTGGGTTTCCCATTGGGCATTGTAGGATTGCAGCCATAGCCTTAGGCAGCCATAGCCCCATTTTCAAGTCCTACTGTTTTATTATCGGTCTTCTGTTCGCAGATTATGGTGACAAGCTGAACATGGAACTGGGGGAGAAGTACAAGCTTGATAAAGACGCTTACCCGGTTTTTTACCTGTTCCAAGATGGCGACCTGGAGAACCCTTTGCCTTACCCTGGGCAGGTCAAAGCGAGCTCCCTGCAGCGCTGGCTGAAGAGCCGGGGAATCTACATGGGGATGCCGGGGTGCCTGAAGGAGTTCGACACCTTGGCCAGCAAATTTGTGATGGCCACGGAACAGCTGGAGCGCCAAGCCCTCCTGGAAGAAGGGCGGAAACTCCTGGCCAGGGCGAAGGAGACGGAGCAGAAGTCCTCGGAGCAGTACGTCAAGGTCATGAGCAAAATCCTCGCCCAGGGGGACCAGTTTGCCGCCAGTGAAGTCTCCCGGATCAGCAAGCTCATTGAGGAGAACAAGATGAGCGAGGGCAAGAAGGAGGAACTCCAGAAGCGCTTGAACATCCTTGCTTCCTTCCAGAAGAAGACCAAGGAGGAGAAGGAGGAACTTTGACATGCTAGAAATGGCGTGCTCTGTGGAATCTTAAGTGGGTCGAGGTCCCCATCTGGTGCTCCTTCATGCAAGCAAAAAAGCCCCGCTCTCTTTTAACAATTTCCCCTCATAGAGAAGCTTCCCACATACACACATGCACATCCTTTTAAAACTTTTATTTTGAACGAAAGGCATCTCTTAGGTGCCACTCAGAACTGTACGGAGCCTGCCATCGTTCCCAGCGCTGTTGAGAGCATTGCAGGTAGAAGATCCGTTAATCCTTTGTTTAAAAAGGCAAAAAAAATATAAATCTTTCCTTCCCCCTTGCCGTTTTCTCCTCCTCTAAGAAAAAAGCTTCTCCTCACAAGTGTTGTCCATGCTAGTCGTGTTTCCAAGATGGCCGCCCTCAGGACTTGGCGCAGCTCCTTCTTCACTGGTGGGGTTTTCAAAATGGCTGCACTTGGAACATGAGGCGACCTCTTGTCATTGCTTGAATTCTCAAGGTGCAGCCAATCCTGGCCCCACCAGGCCTGTAACGTGGCCCACAACCAAAACAGAAGGCTTATTGAGTCATTGGGTGGGGAGAGTTGCCAGATATTCATGGCGGGCTGCAGTCAGCGTGGTGAGCTCAAAATGGCCGCCCTCAGAATGGTGCTTGGTGTCCTGGCGGGCAATGGAAGAAGATGGCCGCCCTCCCTGTTTTTGTGTGATCTGTGCTGAGGAATTCAACCATCCAAGCAAGCAGAGGGTGGAATCATTTGTGTGTGTGTGTTTTTGGGAGCCCGGGTTTGGCCAGAGCAAAACATGCATTTGAGATGGGGAGGCAAAAATGGCGTTCGTCTCTTTACTGACCAGTATTTGCAAAAATGTTTTTTTGGAGCGGAATTACATGGGTACTTAATTTGCTAATAAAGGTTATTGGGCGGAAAATTCACAGTCGGGTTATTATTTCCCTCCCATTTCTTGCTGCTTTTGTCAACAAGATTTGTGTTGCCCTCTGTACTGAGCGAAAGAAAATGGAGCTCTCATTCAATCTGAACTCTTGCTCAGAGTAGTTTGCGATTTGTGAGAACTGATTGTGGAAGTTGGCACTTCAATATGATTGATTTTCCTCCTTTTTTGTTTTAAATAAACTTTTAAGTGTTTGAGAACAAACTGCCCGCGGTGGGAATGCTGAGATTGCAGTTTATGTTCTTCCCTTTATTAAAACCAGCAACAATGGGGGTGGCAGTTTGGATTGGGGCCGTGAGAGAGCGAGGCAAATGGTTAGACCCTCTCCCCTGTGCTTTGCTGCAGTTTAATTCAAATCAAGCATGCAAAGCTTCTTTTTTTAATATGGGGACTTCTGGTTGGGGAATCCCCCCTGTGCTGTCCCTAGCTTGGCCCTTTATGTAGCAGGGGAAACCTTTGGACACCACCCTACTAATGTCTGGAGACCCGACTCGAGAGCCCTGATCTCCAGTCCTCTTCAGTTTCACCAAGCTTCAGAGCCGATCCGTACCATCATATGATCTAGAAACTTTTGTGTGTTTTTGGTGACGCTGAAATCTTTGCCCAATACCAGATCCCCACACATAAACAATATGTGTCCACCTCACTCTCAGTGGGGAGAACTGGGTTAGCAGGGGGCTGAACTGCCTCACTTGCCCAATTCCTTTTGATTGCCCCCTGGAGTTCCTCCTTAAGGATGTAACTGGCCGTCGCTGCCTCCTGTGGGGGAGAGTTCCACAGGCCAGCTATGCGCTGTTTGAAGAAGTACATCCTTTTAGCTGGCCGCGTCTACTAGCCATGATGGCTGTACTGCTGAAAGCAGAAGGAGGGGAGAGTTGCTGTCATGGCCAGCCCACCCATGAGGCAAGGTGAGGCAGCTGCCTCAGGCAACAGGATCCACACGGGCAGCAGATCTGGCCTCCCAAGGAATGCATTGCCTGCTGCCACCGCTGCCAGTGGCAGCAACGGCTGTGGCACGCTGCTTGAAGGCGTTTTGTGGCTTGCCTCAGGTGCCAAAATGTCTTGAGCTGGCCCTGGTTGTTGTGGTTGAAGCCTGCTTAGGAGCTGTGCTTTTCTTTAAAAATTAAATACTTTTGACAAGAAAACAGCCCTTGGGCTAGGAAAGGATAGCTGTTCCTGTTTCAGGTGACTGAGCTGGAGGGACACTTGTCCAAACAGACAAAAGACTTGTGTCGACTGCTGGTTCTTCCTGGTTCAAAGGTGCTCAAGAAGGGTAATGAGTGTGTGGAAAAAGTAACAGATCTGATTGACAGCCTAAAATTGCCCCCCTGCCCCAAGTGATTGGGCCAAAGCCACAGGGCTTCTCCTTTTTAGTGTTCATTTTCCACTGAAGGACACTGGCTCATTTCAAGAAGACACAAAAGACTTGATCACTCAAGTGGAATCACAGGTGCCTGTTTTGATGAGAGAGCGGTGAATCCAGGTTGGCACATCTCTCTCTGCTGCCCTTTCATTGAGTTCTTTTTAAGTTTGCAAAGCCTGGATTTTATTTGTGATGTTCTGAAATAACAAGTACCGTATGTTCTGGTGTATAAGACGACTTTTGAACCCCGGGAAATCTTCTCCAAAGTCGGGGGCCGTCCTATAGGCCGGGTATGGTTGTGGCAGGCGGTGGCGACTGGCTTGGAACGGTGACGGGCAGAAGGATGGTAAGAGTCGTCCCCCACCTCCATCCCTGGCCGCCTCCGAAGCAGCAGCAACCGCGGCAGCCTCCCCTTCCCACGGTGAGGTGGTGCGCGGCTTCGGCCAGGGCTCGGAGGAGCTGGGCATCCCCACAACTGCCAGAACTACCAGCCGGTGAGCTTTGCTGGATGGCCGGTCGGGGCTCGCTCACCTCGCCTCGGGCTGCTGCTGCGACGGCAGAGGCAGTGGAGGGGTGCGCGCTCTGCCCCTGGCGGCGCTTGGCGGGCTTTAGGTTGGGGGTCTGCCTCTAGTTGGCTGCAGGTGGAGGTAGTCTTATACGGTGAGTATATCCCAAACTCTATATTTTAACAGGAAAAGTTGGTCGTCTGATATGCCCAGTTGTCTTATAGGCCGGAAAATACAATATTAGGAAAAGTTTCCCTTCGGTACTTCCTTGCAATTATAAATATTTTTGATTTTCAAAAAATACACTCGCAATAATAGGAAGCAGAGAGTAGGACTATAGGGGCAGGTCTCATATAGTTGGGACTGGTGCTTTTTTTGTTTTAACTTGTTTTTACCGGGTTTTGAAAAGGGGGAAAAAAATCCCAAATCAGTATTTCCCTTTAATTCTTAAGAAACAGTTAAGCAGAGGCGCCTGCCTAAAAATACCCAGTGTGTTCTCTTACCTTTCTTTGATCCTGGGCTAAGATTGGTGTACAGTGGTACCTCGGGTTAAGTACTTAATTCGTTACGGAGGTCCGTTCTTAACCTGAAGCACCACTTTAGCTTATGGGGCCTCCTGCTGCCGCCATGCCGCCGGAGCACGATTTCTGTTCTCATCCTGAAGCAAAGTTCTTACCTGAGGCACTATTTCTGGGTTAGCGGAGTCTGTAACCTGAAGCGTATGTAAGCTGAAGCATATGTAACCCAAGGTACCACTGTACTCAAAAATCTCCTTTTTTGCACTCTTCCCAACCCTCCTCATCCTTGACAATTTTGTTGAGCAAGTCAGTCATTCACTGGCATGTTACAGAATATTTTTGTCTCGCAACCCCTTAAGGTAGGAGCTTATTCAGAGCCCAGCTGCGTTCTTAGGCCACAGGCCCATCCAGGCCAGCGTCCAGATTCCTGTTGTGGTCCAGCAAGCTCACAAGCAGAGGATGCTTAGCTGCCTTCCACTTTTGCACCCAGCAATGTATCTGGAGGTACACTGTATTTGTCTGTGGTTGGATTTCAGTGGTCAGCAAACTTTTTCAGCAGGGGGCCGGTCCACTGTCCCACAGACTTCGTGGGTGGCTGGACTATATTTTGAAAAAAAATCAACAAATTCCTATGCCCCACAAATAACCCAGAGATGCATTTTAAATAAAAGGACACATTCTATTCATGTAAAAACACGCTGATCCCTGGACCGTCCACAGGCCGGATTTAGAAGGCGATTGGGCCAGATCCGGCCCCCGGGCCTTAGTTTGCCTACCCATGGATTTAACCATTCGGAGGTTTAGCCACCTGAAGTCCTACCCTAATTTGTCTTGGACATATTATATAGTCCGGTGGGATGCAAATTTAACATTAAAGCCATATATGGTGCCTGATTATATCGCCACATTTTGTCAGGGCAAAACTTGGTGGCTGAGGTCTCTGCGGCCCCACCCCCAACCAATTTGGCAGAATCGGTCCCTCTCACAAATGCAACAAGGCTAGCTTACTATGTTTTGAAATAAGTGGTGCACATTACAAGACTCTTCAGTCCAGATTCTAAAATCAACCAAATACCTCAGTTAATTCAGATTCCAGAAATTCATTCCATGCCATGTGAACAAGTCCCACCCCCCAGCGGTAGGTTTAGACCAGGGTTTCCGAAACTTGGGTCTCCAGCTGTTTTTGGAACTAGAACTCCCATCATCCCTAAGCTAGCAGGACCAATAGATTTAATCAACCTTGGCCTCCTTACGACATTTGCCTAATCAGCGCAATGTTCAGAAGATATGATTAATCCTGGTTAATAAAAAAAAACCCCTCAAGTGGTCTATTTGTTGTTGTTTAGTCGTTTAGTCGTGTCCGACTCTTCGTGACCCCATGGACCAGAGCACGCCAGGCACTCCTGTCTTCCACTGCTTCCCGCAGCTTGGTCAAACTCATGTTGGTAGCTTCGAGAACACTGTCCAACCATCTCGTCCTCTGTCATCCCCTCCTTGTGCCCTCCATCTTTCCCAACATCAGGGTCTTTTCCAGGGAGTCTTCTCTTCTCATGAGGTGGCCAAAGTATTGGAGCCTCAGCTTCAGGATCTGTCCTTCCAGGGAGCACTCAGGGCTGATTTCCTTCAGAATGGATAGCTTTGATCTTCTTGCAGTCCATGGGACTCTCAAGAGTCTCCTCCAGCACCATAATTCAAAAGTATCAATTCTTCGGCAATCAGCCTTCTTGATGGTCCAGCTCTCACTTCCATACATCACTACTGGGAAAACCATAGCTTTAACTACCGGTATACGGACCTTTGTTGGCAAGGTGGTCTATATTTATTAATATTATTTGTCGCAGAGATGACAGGGAAAAGGCGACAGTGGCATAACTGCATTGGAGAGCATTGCGCGGCGACCAGCAGATGGAGATATTGATTCATTAGAAGGGACCACAGTTTAAATTCAGGGAATTGCAGCGGCTGGTTTCTCCTCGTATTATTCTGGGGGATTGTGAAAAACGGGTAGGTGGCTGGGGGTGCTGTGGATGCGCAATAAATTCTGGAGAGCAGCAAAATAAGAGTCCTTCTCCCCAGGCGAGCGCCTCTGGAATGGATGGCATAGGCGCAGCTGGAAAAGGGGTGGTCCTCGACGCGGGGTCCGCATGGAGGCTTAGAGACCCATAGTGCTGCAAAGGGTTCCAAGGGTCATCTAGTCCAACCCACGGCGATCACAGCCCTGGGGCTGCTCCTGCTTTTGATCTGCAGAGAAATTTCCTTGCCGTTTCTTCCCACTTTTATCGAGGGTCTTTTTTCCTTTTTATTTGCTCTTTGGTTTGTCTAAAAACCCTCTTTTTCCCCATTTCACTACTTCTGACCTTTTAAAATTTCCGGTCCTTTTTTTCCTTCCCTCATCATCAACAACAGCATCATCAAACCAGTAACTTTCTGCTTTTTCCCCCTCTCTCCATTGCCCGCTCATCGCCCGGTTTCCCCTCCTTTTCTCCAAGGGGGCGCGGAGGTTGCGCGGCTGCGCCTGGGGCGGGACCAGCGAGGGCGGGTGGGGCGGGGAGGAGGAGGGCGCTGGCCGGCCGCTCCCGCGGCTGCTCCGCCTGGCTAGCATGGCTTTCTCCGCGCCCGGCGCTGCCCCCGGGGGGCTCCTCACCCAGGACGCCTGGTCCCAGCAGGTAAGCGATGCCCTCCCTCTCCAAGCAGACCCCGCACCTCTTTGACTCCAGTCCTTCCTTCCTTCTCGCCAGCCCAGGATCACCCTCGTTTCCCCCCCCCAGAAGTCAGCCCCCGCCCCCCCAATTTGCTTTCTGAGCAAAGAAAAGACCCCTTTCTGAACAGAATGGGTAATTTTGCCCCTCAGAAGAGATACCCATGCCTTTTCCAATGGAGAAACCCACCGCTGCTTCTGGAGTCCCTTGTGCTCCCTTGCGGCTCCCTGCAGCCTAATCAGGTTTCTAGTCCTCTGCGTGGAAAGATCCATCCTTCCTCCGCTTAGCTGCCCCTCCCTCTCCCTTCTGTGCTCACGTTTGGCCATCCATGGCTACTAGTCATCATGGCCATGTGCTCTCGTCAGGATCAGAGGTATAACATTCTTTATACCTTTAGCAACAACAGCACGCCCTCAGCTACACCGGCAATATACTCAGGCTGACGAAAGCGTGCAATGGTTTGGAGGCTGTGGGCAGAATAAAAGTGCCCACCCAAACTCTTAAAATGCTAGAACTTCCAGGCAGCTGGGGGGCGGCGGCGGATATGTATCCAGAACAAACTAGAGGAAATTGGGCGGCTAAGACAACTTTCCTCCTGCTAGATTTCCCTTGTGCATTTTGTGGTATTCTCCATCAGTGTTCTCCAATTTGCTTTGCAGGAAAGACTCTGTGCAAACATTAGTAGGATGACAATGAGTGCACATATCCTGTTTGAACTTAGAACTGCTTTGAGCCCTTAAATGCAGTGGTACCTCAGGTTACATACGCTTCAGGTTACAGACTCGGCTAACCCAGAAATAGTGCTTCAGGTTAAGAACTTTGCTTCAGGATGAGAACAGAAATCGCGCAGCGGCGGCGGGAGGCCCCATTAGCTAAAGTGGTGCTTCAGGTTAAGAACAGTTTCAGGTTAAGAACGAATTAACCCGAGGTACCACTGTAAGGTGAATGCACAGCAGCTGGAAAGGTTCAAGCTATGCTTCAGTTAGCAGAACTTGTATTTGAGTCTATCTTCTGTTAATGAGGCAAATATGGAAGGTTGCATTTTTAAGTGTTGCCTTGTTTGTAAGCATCCTGGGGCACATTTATCTATTGGCAGGCGGCCATGAAAATCTAAATAGTAATAAAAATGATAACTTACTCGGGGCATAACTGTGGAACTCACTGCCGCAGGATGCCCTGGCATTGTGCTGCCTGCTGGCTCTGATGTTTTTAAAAGTGGATTAGCCAAATGCATGAAGGATGGGGCCACGAGTAGGTTATTAGCTCAACAGAGTCTTCATTTCAAGGACATCAGAAGAGCCTGACAGCGACTCAGACCACCGGAAGCCCATCTAATCCAAGTCCCATAGAGGCCAGCTGGATGCCCCAGTGGAAATCCCGCAAGCAAGAACCTGAGATCAGTAGTCCTCTCCCTACTTGTGATGCTCACCAGGGGAATTCCGTTAGTTCCCAATGCTGGCATAATACATGACCATCATTGTCAGTAGCCTTAAAAGGTAAAGGTAAAGGGACCCTTGACCATTAGGTCCAGTCATGGCCGACTCTGGGGTTGAGGCGCTCATCTCGCTTTATTGGCCAAGGGAGCCAGCGTACAGCTTCCGGGTCATGTGGCCAGCAGGACTAAGCCGCTTCTGGCGAACCAGAGCAGCGCATGGAAACGCCGTTTACCTTCCCGCCGCAGCGGTACTTATTTATCTACTTGCACTTTGACGCGCTTTCGAACTGCTAGGTTGGCAGGAGCAGGGACCAAGCAACGGGAGCTCACCCCGTCATGGGGATTCGAACCTCCGACCTTCTGATCGGCAAGTCCTAGGCTCTGTGGTTTAACCCACAGCGCCACCCGCATCCCATCAGTAGCCTTACATTCCACCAATTTGCCTAAATGCCTTTTAAAGCCATCCATTACTACGTCTTGCGGGAGCGAATTCCATAGTTACAGTTCCGTGCCGTGTGAAGAAGTCCCTTATTTATTGCATTTATGTCCCATCTTTTTCCTCCAACAAACTCAAGGCGGCATGCATGGTCCTCCCCATGACCACACTGGCTCTGAGAATATCCACATGTTCAGCCCCTGACCAAGTGCAACCCACAATGCATAGAATCATAGAATCATAGAGTTGGAAGAGACCACAAGGGCCATCGAGTCCAACCCCCTGCCAAGCAGGAAACACCATCAGAGCACTCCTGACATATGGTTGTCAAGCCTCTGCTTAAAGTCCTCCAAAGTAGGAGACTCCACCACACTCCTTGGCAGCAAATTCCACTGTCGAACAGCTCTTACTGTCAGGAAGTTCTTCCTAATATTTAGGTGGAATCTTCTTTCTTGTAGTTTGGATCCATTGCTCCGTGTCCGCTTCTCTGGAGCAGCAGAAAACAACCTTTCTCCCTCCTCTATGTGACATCCTTTTATATATTTGAACATGGCTATCATATCACCCCTTAACCTCCTCTTCTCCAGGCTAAACATGCCCAGCTCCCTTAGCCGTTCCTCATAAGGCATCGTTTCCAGGCCTTTGACCATTTTGGTTGCCCTCCTCTGGACACGTTCCAGTTTGTCACTGTCCTTCTTGAACTGTGGTGCCCAGAACTGGACACAGTACTCCAGGTGAGGTCTGACCAGAGCAGAATACAGTGGCACTATTACTTCCCTTGATCTAGATGCTATGCTCCTATTGATGAGGCCCAGAATTGCATTGGCTTTTTTAGCTGCCGCGTCACACTGTTGGCTCATGTCAAGTTTGCTTTGCCTGGTTCCCTCTATACATGCAGAACTACACCTCCCATCAGCCCCAGTGTCATGTGGCCATGCATGCTGAGGCTGATGGGAGTTGTAGTCCAACACATCTCAATCTGGAGGACACCAAGTTGTTGAAGGCTGTATCATAGAATCATAGATCTGGAAGGGACTCTGGGGATCATACAGTCTAAGCAATGTAGGAATATGCAGCTGTCCCGTACGGGGATTGAACCTGCAGCCTTGGCCATACCAGCACCAACTGAGCTATCCCGTGGTCATGCAGGGATACATCTCATTTTGCTCTCTCTTCTCTCCAGATCTTTCCTGTCATCCACTGGATCCAAGCAGTCATGGCTACTTTGAGGTACTGCAAAGCTTCTTCTTTCTAAAGATGTAACCTGGGACTGATGGAGAGGCTGGTCTCTCGTTTTAGGATAGCTCTGGAACTCTTTGAGGATTTGTTCTCTTCTCTTTTACTGGCCGTTGCTGATGTTCTTTATTTACTTATTTTGAAAGCCTGTTGTGAGTCACCTCGAGTGTCAGAGAGGCGGAAGATGAATGTTTTGAATGAATGAAATGAAAATGTCATCAGCTAGGAGAATGAAAATATTTTCTCTGCCCCTGTTGGCCAGGGACCCCCTTGAAGGGGATTTGTGCTAAGACCTCTCTGCCTGCTTTGGGTCTCTACATTATCTTTGTGCCATTAACTTCAGCAAAAGTTGGCAGGTGCAGATTTTTTGCAGGATGGAGAGACGTATGTTTGGTACCCTTCTGCTGTCTGCAGATCAAGCCGCTGCTATAAAAGCACAGTAACAAGGCTTGGAAAAAATGTTGGCAACCCTTTGCATATGCCAGTCCTTTTCATTCATTGTCTAAGGCAGTGGAAGCTGAAAGTAGCAAGGAATAGGCTGTGTGTGTGTGTGTGTGTGTGTGTGTGAGAGAGAGAGAGAGAGAGAGAGAGAGAAATGCAAAAGCAAGAGCTCAAGCGGTCATCAACTTCTTTTCCTGGAGATGCTCCTACGCCAGGGGTAGGCAACCTAAGGCCCATGGGCCACATGCAGCCCACGGGGGTCGTTTAACAGGCCCACGAGCTGCCCCTGAACCGAGCCACCCACTCAGCGAGTCCCCGCGTGCTGCGCTAAACCAGCACGGTGCGGCACAGGGACTCGCTTCTGCAGTGCCGGAAATCGCTTTTGCACCGACGCCGAAAATCATGTCTGTTGGAAATTGCAGGCACACACGCAATCTGTCCCACACAGGGATCTCCACTGGAGTGAACCGGCCCAGGCGAGGTAAACCTTGCCGACCCCTGTCCTACGCCCTTTAAGCAGAAATTCGGCAGATAAGCTTTCTCCATCATGCAGGCTCAATGATGCAGAAACTGTCACCTACAGCATTTCTGACGGCCACCTGCTGTTCAAGGCATGAGAGCCCCACTAGAAGGAAAGTTGGCAACAGTGGTGGACCTTGGCGTCTCAGATTTCAGTGGCACCCTGTGCAATGCCAAAAACTGACACGCACCCCCCCATGCACCTACTCCTTTCCCTCTGTTACCTGTTCAACCAAGCAACTCTTTGTTCCCACAGCGTAATAGGGTCCAGCTCGCTGATCGGTTATGCAATGCTCCAGAATACAGCCAGATCCCCCCAGGTAAGGGAATTTCTTTTATTGCTTTTTTATCTTTCTTTTTATTGCTTTTTTAAAAAAAGAATTAAGCTCAATTGCACTTTATGTAAGCAGCTCAGAAGGGAGGGGCAGCAATCTCCATGAAGAATGTTTAAAAATTTCAAGGGCATTCTTCCCTCCTAGTTGCTAAAACAAATATTTCACTCCAGAGGCTGAATCATCATCTTGTTTCCTTTCAAAGCAGCAGTCTAGAGCCCTGTTATAAAGCTGTGCAAGACCAGAGCCCCTGGCAAGAGGTCATCTCCTCCGTTGGCCATTAAGCGGCTGCTATTATTATTATTGAGGGATGCGGGTGGCGCTGTGGGTTAAACCACTGAGCCTAGGGCTTGCTGATCAGAAGGTTGGCGGTTCGAATCCCCGTGATGGGGTGAGCTCCCATTGCTGGGTCCCAGCTCCTGCCAACCTAATAGTTCGAAAGCATGTCAAAGTGCAAGTAGATAAACAGGTACTGCTTCAGCGGGAAGGTAAATGGTGTTTCCGTGCTCTGTTCTGGTTCGCCAGAAGCAGCTTAGTCATGCTGGCCACATGACCTGGAAGCTGTACGCCGGCTCCCTCGGCCAACAAAGCGAGATGAGCACCGCAACCCCAGAGTCGGTCATGACTGGACCTAATGGTCAGGGGTCCCTTTACCTTATTATTATTATTTTCATCATCATCATTTGCATTTATATTCCACTTTTTTTATCCAAGGAGCTCAAAGTGGTGTGCATGGTTCTGCCGCTCCCCACAACAACCTTGTGAGGTGGGCTAGGCTGAGAGGCAGTGACTGGCCCCCAACATCACCCAATGAGCTTCACGGCAAGGAGACCAGGGTTCAAATTCCCACTCGGCCATGAAGCTCACTGAAGTGACCTTGGGCCTGTCGCTGCCTCGCTCAGCTTAGCCCGCCTCACAGGGCTGTTGTGGGAATTAAATAAGGAAAAGGAAGAAGCAAACCACTTTGAGATCCCTGGAGAGAAAAAAAGATGGTTGTATAAATGCAATAATAGAAAAAAAAAGACAAAGCCTTTCACTGCATGCCTGTGCAGAGAAACTTCTCCTGTTGACTTTCTGTCTGTCATGCCACCTATGTCTGTGTGTCACACCATAGAAGCTGGCAGGCAACACACACGGTGAGCGAGGAAACCAGCAACTTTATTACAAACCTTGGAATTACAGCAAAAAAATGGGTTTTTATTTCATTCTTCATCATTGAAGCATGACACATGTTTTCAAGGATGCACAGGTTCCCACAACCTCGGACCCTTCAGATGTGGGTACATTTTTTAACTACTGTATTTTTCGCTCTATAAGACGCACCAGACCACAAGACACACCTAGCTTTTGGAGGAGGAAAACAAGGAAAAAAATATTCTGAATCTCAGAAGCCAGAACAGCAAGAGGGATCGCTGCGCAGTGAAGGCAGCGATCCCTCTTGCTGTTCTGGCTTCTGGGATAGCTGCGCAGCCTGCATTCGCTCCATAAGATGCACACACACTTCCCCTTACTTTTTAGGAGGGAAAAAGTGAGTCTTATACAGCCAAAAATACGGTATATATCAATTTGATTTTAGCTAATTTTATAATGAAATATTTTTAGATTGTGTGATTATTTGACTGTTTGATTATTTGATTGTTGTTAGCCGCCCTGAGCCCGGCCTCAGCTGGGGAGGGCGGGATATAAATAAAATTTATTATTATTATTATTATTATTATTATATAATTCAAAATATTTATTGCGTTTTTCAAATTTCGTATACATGCATCCTGTTGCTACAATCAGCATCCACATAGAAAAGGCCACATTGACACCATACATTTAAAGTGCTAGGATACCACTTTAAAGAGTTGCTGCTTCCCCCAGAGAATTCTGGGAAGTGTAGTTTTTTTTAAGGTTAGCGAGGGATCCATCACAGAGCTACAGTTTCCAGAGTGGTTTAACACTCAGCTCCTCTCCATAGGGAACTGTGGGAATTGTAACTTTGAGAGGGGAATAAGGGGGCCTTCCTAACAACTCTCAGCACTTTTAACCAACTACAACTCCCAGAATTCTATGCAGTTTAACAGTTTCCTTACCCCAACGGAGGGATTTCAAAGGATGCTTGTAGGATTGGAACTCGTGTCCAAAACTGCTTGGTTATGAAGGGAGGCGATGGATTCCTCTCCCAATGAGGGTCCTTCCCACATTTCATGACCGTTCAAACTCCGTTTACAGGTTGAAACTTTATTTGCATCAGCCATAGCAATGAAACAACAATACAATATACAAAGGTTAAATATCTGCCGACCGAGAATCCATTTCCTGCCCCTGATGAAGTGGACTTCGGCCACAGAACCTTGTGCTGTAATAAATTGGCTAGCCTTTCATGAGCCGCAAGACTGCTTGCTGCCAAAGACTAATTCATGTAATCTTGAAATGCCACAGTTGTTCCTGCTAAAGAATGGAATTATTTTACTTTATTTATAGTACTCACATGCCATCATATCTTAACCAGAGTGACCACAAGGTCCTTTCTGGGAAGGCTGTGCATTTGTTTGTGAGAACCAGCTCAAAGGGACAGATCTTAAAGCTTTGGCAAAATTGATAGGTCAATAGCAGTATTTTAACTGAAACCCAAAGGGCCTGTCCTATCATTAGGCAGAGTGAGGCCCCTGCCTCAGGCAGCAGGTGCTGGGGGCAAGCAGTAGCAGCACCTGCCTGTTCCTGCTGGCTGTTATCCCACCCAGCCAGCTATTTCCCCTTGGTTGCCACCCAGGCCGTCCTGGACCCCCTAATCCAGTGGTGGCCAAACTTGGCCCTCCAGATGTTTTTGGACTACAACTCCCATCATCCCTAGCTAACAGGGCCAGTGGTCAGGGATGATGGGAATTGTAGTCCCAAAAAGGCTGGAGGGCCAGGTTTGGCCACCACTACCCTAATCTAACCTGCTGCCTCAAGGGGTCGGGAGCAGAAGATGCTACCCCATCATTGGGGAAGAAGAAGCAGGATTCAACCACTGGTCTGATTGGCTTCTGTACGTGGAATGGGGAAAGGGCACCAGAACTTAAAGCAGTGCATAGTTAAAGTACGGAACTCCCTCCAGCAGGAGGAAGTGATGGCCACCAACTTGGCCATCTTTAAAAGAGGACTAGATACCTTCATATAGGGATGCGGGTGGCGCTGTGGGTTAAACCATAAAGCCTAGGACTTGCCGATCAGAAGGTTGGCGGTTCGAATCCCCACAACGGGGTGAGCTCCTGCTCCTGCCAACCTAGCAATTCGAAAGCACCTCAAAGTGCAAGTAGATAAATACCGCTCCGGCGGGAAGGTAAATGGCATTTTCGTGCGCTGCTCTGGTTCGCCAGAAGCGTCTTAGTCATGCTGGCCACATGACCCGGAAGCTGTACGCCGGCTCCCTCGGCCAATAAAGCGAGATGAGCACCGCAACCCCAGAGTCGGCCATGACTGGACCTAATGGTCAGGGGTCCCTTTACCTTTTTAGATACATTCATGGAGGAGGACAATGCCACAGCAGTGTAGCGTAGTGGTTAGAGTGTTGAAATGGGACCTGGGAAAGACCAGGGTTTGAATCCTGAACTCAGCCATGAAGCTCTGGGGGGCAGCCACTGTCTCTCAGCCTAACCTGCTTCACGGGGTTGTCATGGGGATTAAATAAGATGGAGGCGAAGAAGCCATGGGCTCCACCTTGAGCTCCCTGGAGAAAAAGGTGAGTTGTGAATGCAGTGAATAAGGAAATACCAACCACTTCCTCTGCTTCTTCCCCAGGGACGGCCTTTGTTCTACTTGAGCCTTTTGGATCTCTTTCTGGGCATGAGCTGGCTGTTCGGGGCTCTCCTCTACAACGAAGAGGCTGCCACGTCCGCAAGCCAGGAGGCTGCTTGCTACAACCTACAAGCCACAGCAGAGGTAAGAATGATGCCGGCACTTTGGCCTGTTTCAGGGATGGAGAGTGTTTTTTTTGCCTGTGGTGCTAGCGGCAAGTTGCCTAGGGAGCCAAGGTGCTGTAGTGGTTAGAGGGTTGGACTAGGACCTGGAAGAGACCCAGGTCCAAATCCCCTCATAGCCATGTTCCAGAGTCTACGTCATCTAGACAAAGTTCAAGATAACTTCAGTCCCATTTAAAACAAATGTAGTGGTACCTCGGGTTACATATGCTTCAGTTTACAGACACTTCAGCTTACAGACTCTGCTCACCCTGGAATAGTACCTCAGGTTAAGAACTTTGCCTCAGGATGAGAACAGAAATCGTGCTCAGGCAGCAGCAGGAGGCCCTATTAGCTAAGGTGGTACCTCAGGTTAAGAACAATTTCAGGTTAAGAACGGACCTCCAGAACGAATTAAGTACTTAACTCGAGGTACCACTGTAGATTACAGGTGGTCAAGCAGAAGGCCATTAGAGGCAGGGCCTTCTATAACGTGGCTCCATTTTCATGGAAAACACTCCCTAGAGAAGCCAGTCTGGTCCCATCACTGTTAGCCTTCTGCTGTTTAGTAGGGATGTGGCTGTTGTCCCAGGAAGCATTTGGGGTCCTAATTCTATACTAATTATGCTTGGTTATTTTTTCCTGCTTCTGATACAGTTTTATTGGGTTGTTTGTTTGTTTGCTTGTTTGTTTCATAGGGTTTTGTAACTGTGGACTTACTAGTGCTCTAAGATAACTGGTCTTCCTTCCCCTACCCCATGTTGTTAGCCGCCATCAGGTTTTCCTGTTCCCCCCAAAAAGCAGAATGCCGTATAAAAAATAATAATTGACATGATTTGAAGGCATCTGAAGGCCTGAGATGGTCTGCTGGAAATTGACTAGTGATCAAATGGTCAGTGGTCCACTGGTCCACCTTTGGAGAATCAGGACTTCCTTGGACAATCTTTACAACAGCAAGACAGTCGTCCAATTCTGAGACTGCCCTCGCTTTTCTGGTGCTTTGCAGACCGGAGTATTGGGAATTTCTCCTTGGTTGCGCCAGCTGGAATGTGTGCTGGCTGGGTGCTGAGCTGTCACAAGAGGTGTGGTTTGGTAAACATGTCAGGCAGCCCTGAGAGGGCAGGGGTGGCTTCAAGGAGCTGAGACAGCTTCTGAGTAGGCTCTTCTAAACCAGAGCTTTCGAAACTGTCCCTCGCAACACGTTTGTGTATTGGTGTGTCGCACGAATGTTCCCCACGCTCCTTCTGGGGCTGGAAAGGCGTTAGTTTAACCTCTGGCTTGCTAGTAAAACTGAATTACTGTGTCGCGAAATTATGCAGGTCTAAAAAGTGTGTCACCAACATGAAAAGTTTGGAAAGCTCTGGGTTGGAGGCAGAAGACAATTGCCTCTTTGATTAAAACATAGCTGCTCGCCCCAGAAACTTGCAGATCAGAGCAGCGGTTGTTGTAAGGCTGTGGGGTTGGTTGGGTTTTGCCAAGTGTTTGTTGGAAGAAGCCTTATGCTAAACCAGGAAATTAATTTGCCGAGCCCAGAATTGTCTGCTCTGACCGGGGTCTCAGGCACCACTTGATAGGGGAATTGCAAAGGTCTCTTGTTTGCTTTGGGATTGAGCGAAACCATAACATGGGTCTGTGCCAATAGACTTTACCTGGCAGTGAGCAGGTGCAAAATTGCAGTGCACTTCCTGGAACGAACATGCAAAACACTCTCTCAAGGGAAAGCAGTAACTGGTGTTGCTGTGCTGTGCTGATGTGTCAAAGTGCCTGTGATCCCAGTTAGGAGCTAGAGCTAAATGCTAAATACCCACCTCACAATTGTGGGTGGTGGTGGGGTGTATTCAGAGCTGGTCAACCCAATATTTCAGCACCTGAAATTTCTCCAGGCCAGGGGTAGCAGGTGTGGTACCCTCCAGATGTGGCTGGGCTCCAGCTCCCAGCCAGAATGGCCATTAGCCCAGAAGGATGGGGGCTGGAGACCAACATCTGGAGAGCATCACATTGGCTACCCCTGCCCTAGATCCTAGGGAATCCTATTTTTTAACATAAATAATAATAATTAATCTGTACAAACTATTGAGATTTCTAGCATATAATGTATTGGGAGGAGCACAATTTATTTCTTTATTATCTATGTATCACAAATAGCCATTCCCAGGGAAGACTACAGTTCAGGTCATACTGTTCATGATAGCTATACATCCTATACACTTTTAAAATGTGGCTCTTTTGGAGAGCGGTTGTTGGGTTGTTGTTCTTACAGTGGTGCCTCGCAAGACGAAAAGAATCCGTTTTGTGATTCTCTTCGTCTAGCGGTTTTTTCGTCTTGCGAAGCAAGCCCATTGAAGGATTAGCGGATTAGCGCTATTAGCGGCTTTTAGCGGCTTATCTGCTGATTGGATCAGCTGATAAGCGGCTTAGCGGCTTAGAAAAGGGGGGGGGGAAGGAAAAAAACCCCGCAGGAACTCGCAAGACATTGTCGCCTTGCGAAGCAAGCCCATAGGAAATTCGTCTAGCGAAGCACCTCCAAAATGGAAAACTCTTTCGTCTAGCGAGTTTTCCGTCTTGCGAGGCATTCATCTTGCGGGGCACCACTGTATTTTTATTATATAGAATGTGGTTTTTATGTTGATCTTTTCTGTGAACTGCCCTGAGACCTTCGGGTATAGGGTGGTATATAATAATAATAATAATAATAATAATAATAATAATAATAATAATAATAATAATAATAATATAGGCAAAGATGCTTTGATGAGTTTATCTTTAAGACCAGACTCATTTGTATACAGTGGTACATCGGGTTACATACGCTTCAGGTTACATACGCTTCAGGTTACAGACTCCGCTAACCCAGAAATAGTGCTTCAGGTTAAGAACTTTGCTTCAGGATGAGAACAGAAATCGTGCTCCGGCGGCGCGGCCGTAGCGGGAGGCCCCATTAGCTAAAGTGGTGCTTCAGGTTAAGAACAGTTTCAGGTTAAGAACGGACCTCAGGAATGAATTAAGTACTTAACCTGAAGTACCACTGTATTGCCCAAAATGCCACCATCTTGCATAACATGTGCCCAGTTTTCTTGTCCTTTTTACCACTCCTGTTATGAGTTATTTTCTAACTGGTAGCCAGTCTCCAGATACTCTTAAACTTTAAATCCAGGGATATTCCTGCTGGCCTTCCAGGTTCCAGAGTGCTGTTCCTTGTGAAGAGGGAGTGATGGTTAAAGTACTCTAGGAACAGTAGCTCTGGGAGGGGGAAAGGAATCTCTTAACATCTATCAGACCTGTCACAAACTACAGTTCCCAGGATTCCTTGGGGGAAGCTATGACTGTTTAAAGTGGTATCATAGTGTTTTCAGTGCATGGTGTGAATGTGGTCTGAATTAGGAAGAACCTGGACTACTACTTTGCAAGCCCCGCTGTAGGAGTCCCTGGTTAGAATCACTATATTCTTTCGTTTTAAATGACAGTGGCCTACTGGTTTTCCAAACCTTCAAGCTTATTGTTCCCCATGTATCATCAGTCATGCCAGGAAATCCAATCTTCCTGTTTCTGTGTTTTCATTTTTTCCATTTGCTGGCATGCAGCACATCTGGTCTTTCTGACATTTCCCCCGGTCCCTAGTTTGCTCTTGCCTTTAAGAGTGCATTTGAATTATTCTGAAACTGTTTACACATCCAAAGGAAGTTGGAGCATCTTGCCTGTATACAAAAATTGCCCACAGGCCTGTTTAGAAGCAAAATGCTGAATAAATATAGGCAGAGCATTTAGCCAAACCACATTCCTGGGATCGGCACCCAGAAGTTCGTCTTTGAGGCCCTTTGTAAACTGCCTCCCGCAATCAGTATGCGAAGGGTTCATATGTGTCTCAAATCAAGTTAAATCTCTATCTGTGTGTAATTTGTGTAGGTAATCTTGCAGAATAATCTGGTTTGCCAAAGTGGGAAATAGGATACTGGATGCCTTTGGTCTGAGTCAGCAGGGCGCTCTCTTCTTAGGTTCAGAAAGTGGTCAAATGTAAAAAATTTGTTCGAGAAAAGCAAATACGTTTCCTTGAATTCAAAGTTAATGCATGTGTTGCTTTCAACTACCAAAGGGCACGTTTGTGGAGCAATCTAGCCAGCACTTGTTTGTAGCTCTTTGTTTAAATTAATTCCACCCCCTAAAAGCTGAGCCATTTTGTTTGCTCTCTCCCAGATTGTTGAGATACATCTGCCATTTTCTCCCTCTCACCTCCCCTCATCCTGTCAATAATTCCTGCATGAATAAAGCCTTTGAACTTCAGAAACTGTAAGCGATTATTCCCATCTAACTGACCCAAGCTGCAAGGTCTGCTAACAAATTTTGCCAGGAAATTTGTTATGTACTGAGTTGAATAGGATCCAAAATGCAGCAGTCTGATTGGTCCTAGAACAATAGGATTCAGAATGCAGCAGTCTGGTTGGTCCTAGAACAGTGCAGCAGTATGATTGGTCTGCAGGAGCCACCCAATCCAGCTCCAGATGGAAGTGAATCCACAACCTGATTGGCCTACAGGAGAATTCCGGAATTAGCCAATCACGTGCAGCCCATTGTGTAAATAATGTATATAAAGCAGATACTTTGGGGAAACTTCCATTCCTCCTCACCACTATGAGCTGAATAAAGAGCATGAAATCATCTCTAGACTCTGAGCATATTTCAAAATTAAAGGCAGGAGACAGCTTTCTCTCCAAGTTCCTTGCAGTACCTGCTGGACAGCCATGACTATGGCTCAAATTCTTGAAAGGGCACTTCCTTCCCTACAGGCCTTCTTGGGGGTTGTGATCAGCAGAGAGGGCCCTCTTGGCAGATCCATCACTCTAAGAGGTGGGGGGGGGCGTTCTGGAGTCTAGCTCTAGATCCATATGAAGATCCTGCTGAATCAGGCCAATGGCCCATCTATTCCACCATCCTGTTCTCACACTGGCCAACCAAATGCCTGTGGGAAACTACCGTATTTTCCCATGTATTGGACGAGGTTTTTTGACTCAAAAATCATGCCAAAAAACTGGGGTCGTCCAATACACGGATAGTGGCATGGGGGGGGGGGAGCAGCGCGCTGTCAGCCATCCGGCGACACCGCACATGCGACCTACGTAGCAACGCCCCACCCCGGGTTTCACAACACCTTCATTCGCCCCTGATCCCTAGCTAGCAGGACCAGTGGTCAGGGATGATGGGAATTGTAGTCTCAAAACATCAGAAGGGCCGAGGTTGAGGAAGCCTGCTTTAAACCAGCAGTCAGGGTGGATTTGATTTAGATCAAATCAATTTAAATCACTAGTCTGTAAGACTTGATTTAAATCATTTTTTTACAGACTCATTCTTGCTGGTATAATCTTAATATTTACAACCAGATGAATTTTTTGGAATAATAAATTTTCAGAGTAGTTTTTACAGTTATATCAAAAACTACTGATTTGGTTATACTGTACAATTAAAAATACATAGACAGTGAATTATGAAATTATTGTGAGGTTTCATAAGTAAACTGCTTATAATTGGCCTTTATTGGAAGAAGAAAAATAATAATTTCCTTAATAACAATTTAAACAGTAACATTATAGCATATGTATCCATATTTGTTAACTGATGTGGTTAAACGATTAAAAAAAACAACTTAGAATGAGTTTTAGCACACATGAAAAACTTAAAACAAATCCTTATTTCCTGATGAATAGCCTTTGGACTATAATGTAACTTAAATATTTAGAAAGATTTTTCCTCCAAAAGCATTTTATTTTTAAAATCCGATTTAAAGCAAAAAAACCTGATTGAAATAAAAAATCTGTTTTAAACAAAAAAAATCCAATTTAAATTTTAAAAAATCCAGTTTTTCTTAAAAAAAGCCCTCATTGATTTTTATCCACCCTGCCAGCAGTCTAACCACACTATCTCTTTCTGCATGCCACTGCAATATATTTACCAAACTCCAGCAGAGCCATCCCTCAGCAACACTCCCGGCTTGCTGTCTCTGCTTGTTCCCATGTCCTCTTCAGTTGCCTGTCCAGAGTTGCCAAAGAACCATTTGTGTTTTTGTGGATCCTCTCATGACCCCATCCAAACGTGAATTCCATGCTCCACTGACATGCAACAAGGTCCTTGTGTGGCTGTTGTACAATTTATCAGCCCCCCCCGCCTCCCCGCCCTCAATTAAATCCAAATGGCCTAGAAAGGTTTTAATAAAATTCCACTCCATTTGGCCAGCACAATGGATGGGAGGAAAGCAAAGCAGTTATAATGATGGGCGGGAAAAGGTCGGCATACACGCTGACCCCGTTTGGAGCACTAAAATGAACTTTCCATCCAGAGCATCTCGTAGCCATCTGCAGCATGCTGTTTTCAATCCAGATTGATTCTAGATAGCAGTTACTTGGTGCACTTTTGAAAACCCTCCTCCTGATTATCTTATCCATGCCTTTCAATTCAATTTAATTTGTTATTTCTACCCTGCCCATCAGGGATGCGGGTGGTGTTGTGGGTTAAACCACAGAATCTAGGACTTGCCGATCAGAAGGTTGGCGGTTCGAATCCCCGCGACGGGGTGAGCTCCCGTTGCTCGGTCCCTGCTCCTGCCAACCTAGCTGTTCGAAAGCACGCCAAAGTGCAAGTAGATAAATAGGCAGGAATCTGGCAGGAAGGTAAACGGCGTTTCTGTGCACTGCTCTGGTTCGCCAGAAGTGGCTTAGTCATGCTGGCCACATGACCCGGAAGCTGTACGCCGGGTCTCTTGGCCAATAAAGTGAGATGAGCACCACAACCCCAGAGTCAGTCATGACTGGACCTAATGGTCAGGGGTCCCTTTACCTTTACCTTTACCATGCCCATCTGGCTGGGTTTCCCCAGCCACTCTGGGTGGTTCCTAACAAAAGAATAAAAATACGATATAAACATCAGTCATTAAAAACTTCCCTTAACAGGGCTGCCTTCAAATGTCTTAAGTCAAATAGTTGTTTATTTCCTTGCTATCTGGTGGGAGGGCGTTCCACAGGGCGGGTGCCACTACCGAGAAGGCCCTCTGTCTGGTTCCCTGTAACTTGGCTTCTCGCAGTGAGGGAACTGCCAGAAGACCCTCAGAGCTGGACCTCAGTATCTGGGCTGAACAATAGGGGTGGAGATGCTCCTTCAGGTATACTGGGCCAAGGCTGCTTAGGACTTTCAAGGTCAGCAACAACACTTTGACTTGTGCTTGGAAACGTACTGGGAGCCAATGTAGGTCTTTCAAGACCAGTGTTATGTGGCTTTTCCTCCCCACGCTTGCACTGCTTATAGAAAAGTTCTTATGATCTTTCTCTCCTGTTGGAGAACAATTTGAAGACACCAACAGTTTCAGGGTTGAACCTTGATGTATATGTATTCCACCCTATACTCATGTATTCCACCCTATTTGCAGATGGAGGAGAATGCCAGGGTAGGGCCAGGTACCACGGACTGTGGCGTAAACTTGCTTATAGTAGTAAAAACTGCTTTCCAGAAATTACAAGCTTTTTTACAGGACCATCGTAAATGACACAGGGTACGTCTCTGCAAATGCTTTGTTTTGTTCCATCCAAAATCTACTGCCAGTCAGCTGGTCCCCCGGGATTTTGGTGTTATGGAAGGAGGAACTTTAACTCTTCTTCCTCATGGTATTCATAATATGATACAGTTCTAAAAAGTTCCTTTGTTGTTGTTTTCTTAAAAGGATACTGGTGGGTAGCGGCCGCCAAATTATTTCTGCCCTCAGCCCTTTCTGCCTTCAAACTCCATGCTGAGACAAGCCTCGGCCCAAGGCTGTTTTAACAATAATATGCAGAACTTTTCTTCCTTTGGATTTGTCATTTTTCTTCTTATAAGAACAGTTATTATGGCAGGTGGGTGCTGGAAAAGCCATTTTAAAATCCAAGAATATGCCAGTCATTTTAAAATGCAAATAGCCACTTAAAACCTCATATTCTGCAATTCTGTGTCATTTGTGTACAGCTCCCAGAATTCAGCATCCTGAAAATGGGACGTTTTATTTTTATTTTTTAGAAGCAAGTGGCTTCTAAAATGATGAAAATCATTTTGACAGCATGCAGGGAGTTCTTAGTGAAATCCCAAGGACCTGGAGGGAGTTTGGCTGAGTAGAGGATTCCATACTGGCACAGATCCCAATCTTATACACAGTGTGATTGCAGAATTGTGGGTCATGCATGTTGCCCAACCATGTTCCTCCTTTTTCCAGATCTTCTATGTTGCCTCCTTCTTGTATACTGTCAATTACACCTGGCACCTTTACATAGACCTGAAGATGAAATACAACCAGAATCTACAAAACCGGCCACCCCAGGTAAATTTCGTTTTGGTAGCAGCTTGTATATTTTTAATAATAACTTCGTACACCGCTTGATGCGGCAAAAGCTATGTGATTCACACCGATTATGACAAAGAAATCGCAAGCAGAGAGTCAGTGCATAATAGCAAAATGCAAAACATTAAAACAGATACTGACATGATTCCTGTGGGCTGTTATGATGCTTTGAATAAAAAGGCAGAGCGGTCCACACTGACCCTAAAGACTCACTGGCAGGGAAGGCCATACAGTGGTATCTTGGTTTATAAACTCAATCCGTTCCACAAGTCTGTTCTTAAACCAAAGCATTCTTGAACCAAGATGTGCTTTCCCATAGCAGTGGGGGGACTCAATTTACAAATGGAACATGCTCAGCAGGAAGCAAAACATGTTCTTATTCCAAGGCAAAGTTCACAAACCAAAGCACCTACTTCTGGGTTTGCAGTGTTCTTAATCCAAGTTGTTCTTAAACTAAGTTGTTCTTATCGCTGTATTGGGAAAGGTGGGCAGCTTCATATAAGATAAATGTATATGGGTGTAGGTTTGTATTGGAGAGTAGGTGTGTGGCGAATAATGGTCAAAGTTTTGGACTAGGACCTGGGAGACAAGGGTTCGAATCCCCACTCAGCCATTAGGTTCACTGGGCGACATTGAGCCAGTCATTGCTTCTCAGCCTAACCTACCTCACAGGGTTGTGGTGGGGATTAAATGACAAGGGGAACCATGTAGGTCACCTTGAGCTCCTTGGAGGAAAAGATGGGACCTAAATGCAATGAATACACACACACACTTAAAATTAATAACTAACAAA
Source organism: Podarcis liolepis (assembly GCF_965112155.1). NCBI lineage: Eukaryota > Metazoa > Chordata > Lepidosauria > Squamata > Lacertidae > Podarcis > Podarcis liolepis. Next base: position 9,562,449 of record NC_139561.1, on the reverse strand, counting down.
ATTCATGCAGTACTATGGAACTCCCCACAGGAGGCAGTGATGACCACCAGCTTGGATAGGTTTAAAAGAGGATTAGACAAATTCACAGAGGAAAAGGCTATCAATGGCTACTAGCCACGATGGCTATGTTCCACTGTCAGAAGCAGAAATGGTCCTGTAAATCAGTCGCTGGAGCACACAGGCAGAGAAAGCACTCTTGTGTTTGGGTCCTGTTTCCCACAGGCACCTGGGTGGTTGCTGTGAGAACAGGTGCCAACCGAGGTACGATACGATAATCTTTATTGTCATTGTCCCATACAGAACAACAAAATTGAAAAAAATCTACATCAGACATTCAAAAACCCACAAGCCTGCTATCCCAGCTATCCCAACCTGGTTAGCCCCCTAAAAACTCTAATACCCCATTTTTAAATACAATATACTCCCATAGAGACTCCTTACACTGCGTTCAAAACCAAAATCGTATTTGGGTAGAAATTGTTTCTCAGGCGGCTAGTCTTTATAACCCTGTACCTTCTTCCAGAAGGCAGAAGCTGAAAGAGATAATTTCCGGGGTGCGCACTATCCTGCGCTATCTCTGCAGCTTTCTTATGGCACCTGGAAGCATAGATTTGATCCAAGGTGGGAAGAGTGCACCCAATTGTTCTCTCTGCAGTCTTTACAACCCTGGACACGATTGTTTTTCCCCTGATCCAAAAGGCTCTTCAAACATTTTTAGCGAACATGGATTTGATGCCTGCAAATTCCGGGACTGATTCCCCTCTATTTTCTTTTCATACAGGGCTGGGGACATTTTTTGTGAGGTTGTGGTGTGGTGTGTATAGGTGTATAACCCTAACAACATGGTGCGTGCCCATGGAGGCTCTCTGAAATTTCATGGACACCTTGCCTGCTTGTAGTTTCTCTACCTTCCACCATGGCCTGTTCATTCTGCTATATTGCTGGCCGGTTTGACACCTTCCTTGCTTTCCTGAACACAGAGTTGCAGGGAGCATTATTAAAAAAACAAATAAGATGTTTGCTCTTTTGGTTAACGATCTACTAGGGGGGGAAAAACCATAACTGGCCTGAGATATACAATCATATGACCTGCATCATGTGATACAGCCTCCTGCAACAGTCTACTACAAATACTTTGGATCTCAAGCACTGATCCTTGATGTGAGATTCACGCTGTTACAAGCAGAAAATTCTGAGTGTCTGTTGGGGGAAAGCCATGGAGTCTGGGCTTGTCTTGTACCTGCTAATCCGCTCCCTGATGGGAAAGTGACGCATAGACTTGCATCCATGCATAGCCATGGAATGTTTGGTGGGCGTTGTCTAGGGTGGTCCGCAAAGGAATGGTTGCTGTTTGCGGTGTCAGTAACCTGAGCAGAGCAGGTTGTCCTGGAAGAGGCGGACGCAAAATCGCTCCCTTGCCGTCGTCTGCCCTCGAACAACACACTCTTGAGGAGCGAGCGTCACTGTTTGGGAACAGAGGGACACAGTTCTGAGAAAAAGACAAACCTAAGTAAATACTTCACCTGCTCTGTGATCAGCAGTCCCTCCACAACTGGCTCGACTCAGAACGGACACCGCTGTCTCAAGGAACACAAGGAGTCCTCTGTGTACTTTCTGCAGGTGGAGGCAGCTGCACGATTTGTGAGCTGGATTGCTAGGTTGGTAAAGCAAGGGACAAGGGTGGTGCTGTGGGTTAAACCACTGAGCCTAGGGCTTGCCAATTAGAAGGTTGGCGGTTCGAATCCCCGCGACGGGGTGAGCTCCTGTTGCTCGGTCCCTGCTCCTGCCAACCTAGCAGTTCAAAAGCACGTCGAAGTGCAAGTAAATAAATAGGTACTGCTCCGGCGGGAAGGTAAACAGCGTTTCCGTGCGCTGCTCTGGTTCGCCAGAAGTGGCTTAGTCATGCTGGCCACATGACCCGGAAGCTGTATGCCGGCTCCCTCGGCCAGTAAAGCGAGATGAGTGCCGCAACCCCAGAGTCGGCCACGACTGGACCTAATGGTCAGGGGTCCCTTTACCTTTACCTAAAGCATTTCCAGTTACCTACCAGTGGCAACAATCAAAGAGCTGGCGAAGAAACATTTCTCTCCCTCTCTCCTAACACAAGAACTCATGGACAGTCAATGAAGCTGAATGTTGTAAGATTCAGAACAGTCCTTCTTCGTGCAACACATGGTTAAAGAGTGGAACTCACTTCCAGGCGAAGCAGGGATGCCCGCCAACTTGGATGACTTTAAAAGACAAATTGGACAAATTGGGGAAGAGGAGGCCGGATGAGGGTGGAGCTTGTGAGTTGTGCATTGGGAAGAGTTTGCATTAAAATGCAAAGAGTAGCAAATTTCTCCCCCTTTGTTGCGAACTACAACTCCCAACATTGACCAGACTGATTGAGGCAGGTATCTCTCTCTCTCTCTCTCCCCCTCCCTCTCGCTCTCTCTCCCTCTTTCTTTCTCTCTCTTTTCACCTTCACTTACTTCCTCTTTCTCTTCTGTCAACTTTTGCCTCCTCACTCTCATGAGTGCTGCCCATAAATCCAGGTCTGAAAGAGAAAGAGAAAGAAGGGGGGGGGGGAGAAAAACAATCCCATTGCATAACAAGTTATTTGTCTCCTTGGTGTGGGATTTTCCCTTGTCAGCCTCTTCCTCCTGGTTCTCAAGCATCTACAGTGGTACCTCAGGTTCCATACGCTTCAGGTTACAGACTCCGCTAACCCAGAAATATTACCTCGGGTTAAGAACTTTGCTTCAGGATGAGAACAGAAATCGCGTGGCGGCAGCAGGAGGCCCCATTGAGGGAGTTGGGAATGTTTAGCCTGGAGAAGATGAGTCTTGAGAGGAGATACGAGAGCCATCTTCAAACATCTGAAGGGCTGCCATATGGAAGATGGAGCGAGCTTGTTTTCTACTGCTCCAGAAGAGAGGATCAAATCAATGGGTTCAAATGGCAAGGAAGGAGTTTCCTGCTAAACTTCAGGAAGCACTTTCTGAAGGCAAGACATGTTTGACAGTGGAAAGAATTAGCTTAGAAGATGGGAGACTCTCCTTCACTGGAGGTTTTTAAGCAGAAGTTGGATGGCCACCTGGCAAGGATTCTTGAGCTGTGATTCCAGAATTGCAGAGGGTGGACAAAATGAGTTTTGGGAATCCCTTCCAATGGTACAATTCTCTGATTCCACATCTTCCTGTGAGGAAGATCTCTTAGGACAGAAACACCAGATGTTGGCATTTGGCATGACCTGGAAACCCAACACTGTCAGCCCTTACTTTGAACTTCCCAGTGGCTGAAATAACACCTATCTTTACCTCTGTGTAACCCTGCTGCAGGTTCCTGCAGCCTGCTTCCTTGCTTTCGCTCATGACCCTTCCGTGGGATGAGTGATGGATGAATCTGTCAAATCAGTGTCTCTTTTTCCAGTACAGTTGTACCTTGGTTAATGAATGACTTGCGAGTCGAACGTTTTGGCTCCTGAACGCCACAAACCCGGAAGTGAGTGTTCCGGTTTGCCAATGTTCTTTTGGAACCTGTGTGGCTTCCTTGGTTTCCGATTGGCTGCAGGAGCTTCCTTGGTTCCCGAACGTTTTGGAAGTCAAACGGACTTCCGGAACGGATTCTATTTGGCTTCCAAGGTACCACTGTTCAGTCTTAAGTTCAGTTCCCTACAATTCTGCATGTTTGCTTCCCCCACCCTCTTTAAAATGTCATCCTGAAAATTCATCAGCATATGAATAGCTAGGAATTCTCATGAGAAATCTCAGAATGCCCCACGAAATCTCACGAGAGCATCCCAGAACTGGCACACTGAGAAGGCCTTGCTCTTCCAAGCAAAATGGAGAGCTTAAAAGCTCTTTTTGCACCTAGTAAACAGAGAGTGCACAGTGTAGGGAGAAGTGCCATGGGGCATCTGCAGCAACACAACTGGACACCATCATCTGCCCCAGCTGCAACAAAACATGTCTCTCCCACCTTGGTCTCTACAGCCACAGCAAGCACTGCAAATTTCCAACAGCTTGACTCCATCCCCAAAGCTTCACTCCTCCATTGTCTTCCAAGGTAGATGGAAGCCAACAACTAACCTGGTAGGCCCAAGCAGGCTCAGCGTGGAAAGAGCTGCTAAACTCTCCAACTTCCTTGAGAATTGACTAGTGCAATTTGAGCCAGCCCACCTCCATCCGTGTGTGGTTGAAATTGTGCAAGTCACATGAGCGTGAGATGATGGATTACTGTCACACGCAATTGTTTTATGCATATCAAAACGGTGACTCCCCGTCTTGTGTCAAAACTATACAAAGCAGTTAAATCCCTTGTGTGTGTTTTTTCCCCCTTTTGTAGATTCTAAGCTACGCAAATCACATTGGCCGAACAGCTATCTTTTTGTCTGGGTAAGTTTAAATGGTTTGGAATAGGACTTCCTCCATTCAGAAAGAAAGGTTTTGTTTTGTTCTTAAAAAAGCAAAAGTAGTATATATTTAAGCAGCCAAGCAAACAACAATGTGGTTAGTGGAGAAGATTGGTAAAGAAAGATTTTTCTTCATCTCTTATTACACTATAATTCCCAGAGTGGTTTAACAGTTAAGTCTCCATGCCCAAGGAACTCTGGGAATGGCAGCTCTGGGAGGAGAATGGGGGGGGGGGTGTGTGTCTCCTAACAACTATCAGCACTCTTAACAAACTAAAGGTAAAGGGACCCCTGACCATTAGGTCCAGTCGTGGCCGACTCTGGGGTTGCGGCGCTCATCTCGCTTTACTGGCCGAGGGAGCTGGCGTACAGCTTCCGGGTCATGTGGCCAGCATGTCGAAGCCGCTTCTAGCGAACCAGAGCAGCACACGGAAACGCCATTTACCTTCCTGCCAGAGGTACCTATTTATCTACTTGCACTTGGACGTGCTTTCGAACTGCTAGGTTGGCAGGAGCAGGGACCGAGCAACGGGAGCTCACCCTGTCGCAGGACTTCTGATCGGCAAGTCCTAGGCTCTGTGGTTTAACCCACAGCGCCACCCGCGCCCCTCTTAACAAACTACAGCTCCCATAATTCTTTGGGGGAAGCCAAGATTGTTTAAAGTGGTGGTGCTTTAAATGTACGCTGTAGTCAAAGGGGGCCCAAAGATCTGATTCCATATGAAGCACATTCGGGAGGCCTGTCTTAACGGGGACGCTGTCCATTTCTTCTTCCAGCTCTGTCCCTCTCTTACTGATGGTTCCCGTGTTTGGGCTGGGCAACTATTACGAATGTTATCAGAACTTCACTGCGGAACATGGGTGAGTCAACCTGACCGCACTTCAGTTGTTGCTGAATGAATCAAGACTTGCACCTTCCACAGCACTGAATGGAGCCCTCTAACAATTAGACATTTATTTAGCCATTGCAAAACTATCTGCATACCGCAATTTCATTTTTTAAAAAAATCAAAGTGGTTTGCAACAATGATAGTATATTAAAAGCCAAACAACAATTTAAACACTTTGTCAGCTGACTATTACGGAAAATGCTTCTTAATTTTCTTCATAAGCAGAATACCAATTCCTTCCTTAGCATTACTGAGGATATAGGGTGGTCCAAATGAAGATGGTTTGGCTATGGAATCAAATATGTATTAATTGTTAGGGGCCAGGAGGGCTATCACAAGAAAATGGAAGTATTTAGAGGGATTAACTAAGGATTTATGGTATAGCTAAATCTGGTCTGCAGTTACTGCTGAAAATAAATAAATAAATAAATCAAGGCACAGTAGAGGGCAAACAAAAAAAGCTTCATTTTCAAATACGTTGCAAAATTTAATTTTGTATATTAATGATTACAAGGTCCAAATGACTCTTAGGAATCATTGAATCATAGAATGGGACCCCAAGGGTCATCTAGTCCAACCCCTGCTATGCAGGGATCTCGGCTAAAGCATCTATGACAGATGGCCATCCAACCTCTGTTTAAAAACCTCCAAGGAAGGAGAGTCCACAACCTCTCGAGGAAGACCATTCCACCAGCTCTTACAGCTTTAAGTGAGAATTTCACTTATATTTATAAATAAAACATCTCTGTTTACATATCTTATTACTACCCCCACAACACCAATCATATATTTTCCCCGCGGAATGTGCATGAAACAACCAAATTTGAATTTTGTGCGTATGTTTAATTTTAGTTTTCATTCAATTTTGTTGTTCTTCTGTTCTTGTGTGCCGTAGCGGTGTATGTCCTTGTTTAAATAAATAAAAAGAAAAATACATTTTTTAACAGAAAGGGGGGAAAAGAAAGCCTGACTGCAAATAAAAGTTTTCAGTAAACATTTGAGAATTAGTATAAAAGGGGAAGGTTGAATCTCTCTCGACAGAACCTTACGCAGGAGCTGGCTAATGACACTAAAGGCTCGCTTCTGTGTCGATCTCAGATGAGCCTTGCCAACTACGACGCTCCTGCAGGTGATCTCAGTGATCAAGCTGGGATATAAGTGTTCAGTTGGCCCCTGAGATACCCTGGACCTGTGTCATTCAGGGCTTTGTAAAATAATACAAGGAGCTGGAACCTGGCCCAGTTGGAGATGTCAGCCAGGGGCCCCATCAGCACTCTGGCCACCAGCAGAAGCTTCCAAGGGCAGCCCCACATTGAGCGTGTTGCAGTAATCCAGCCTTGAGGTTATCCACTCATGGGCTACAGCGATCAGGCTACTTGGGGTGCCTCTAATGGGGTGCCTCCTTTTGACAATGGTTGGCCCTGCCAGTGTGAGCCTCTGCAGCTTGTCCCACTGGCCTGTGAGTCCATATTGTGCTTTATCAGGGACTAGGGTCCCCTTCTAATAATAAATAATAATAATAATAAATTTTATTTATACCCCGCCCTCCCCAGCCAAGGCTCAGGGCGGCTAACACCAGGTATAAAAACAATTAATTAAAATACAACTTAAAAACAAGATTAAAATACATTTAAATGGAGCCTCATTTCAGTAGAAACTCAAATCAAAATCTTTTTGGGGGGATGAAAACGTCAAATCTTCACCAAGGCCAACTATCCAGACTGATCCTACGTGGGCCAGAAAAAAGCCAGGGAAGTCCCCAAATAGGAGTTCCATCACAGAAGGAGAAAGGAAAAGAAAGAGGGGGAGGGAATCAAGTTGATTCCAAGTCAAAGGCCAGGCAGAACAACTCTGTCTTACAGGCCATCAGATCCTTCAGGGCCCTGGTCTCATGAGACAGAGCGTTCCACCAGGCCGGAGCCAGTGTTGAGAAGGCCCTGGCTCTGGTTGAGGCTAATCTGACTTCCTTAGGGCCCGGGACCTCTAGGGCGTTGCTATTTATGGACCTTCTATCTCGTTTCTGTCCGGCAGGTGCCTTTTGATGCACACGGAAGTCAAGTTCATCACGGGTCCCCATCAACATCCTTGCGGTGTGATGTTCTCTTACGGCATCGGAGTGTTTTTCATCTCATTCCTGGCCAGCTTCATTGCTATCCTGGTAAGAGACACAGGTGCTGATTGCAAAAAAGTTGGCCTCAGGAAAAGCAGAGCTGGGCTCCAGGTGATCTGGAATTTCAGGTGTGGGCAGGGAGGTATTCTAGAAGCCAGGGTGGGGTCTAAAACAGGAGGGATTCAGTTATGGGTAGGTAGCTGTGTTGGTCTGCTGTAGTTGAAACAAAATAAAAAAAATTCTTCCAGTAGCACCTTAGAGACCAACTAAGTTTATTATTGGTATGAGCTTTCATGTGCATGCACACTTCTTTAGATAAGGTATCTGAAGAAGTGTGCATGCACACGAAAGCTCATACCTTATGGTGCTGGAGGAGACTCTTGAGAGTCCCATGGACTGCAAGAAGATCAAACCTATCCATTCTTAAGGAAATCAGCCCTGAGTGCTCACTGGAAGGTCAGATCGTGAAGCTGAGGCTCCAATACTTTGGCCACCTCATGAGAAGAGAAGACTCCCTGGAAAAGACCCTGATGTTGGGAAAGAGGGAGGGCACAAGGAGAAGGGGACGACAGAGGACGAGATGGTTGGACAGTGTTCTCGAAGCTACCAGCATAAGTTTGACCAAACTGCGGGAGGCAGTGGAAGACAGAAGTGCCTGGCGTGCTCTGGTCCATGGAGTCACGAAGAGTCAGACACGACTAAACGACTAAACAACAGCAACATGTTACTGGAAGAATTTTTTTATTTTATTTCGAGGAGGGATTCAGGTTCTGGAACAGCAAGGAGGGCCAGAGATAGGGGCATAGAATCAAAACTAGGCAGAGATCGAGACCCAAAGCAGTACCCACAGGAAAGACTGAGACACGAGACAAGTCGCCTGGACTGGAGAGTCAAGCCTTGAGACCCTTAGGATCAGAACATGGGACGCTGCCTTGTACAGATCATTGGCCCATCTGGGTCAATATTTCCTACACTGACTGGCAGCAGCTCTCTGGGGTTTTGGACAGGGTTCTCGCCCAAGCCCTACCTGGAGATGCTGTCGGGGACTGAACCCGGGACCTTTTGCATGCAAAGCAGATGTTGTATCTGTTATGTGCTGAAGTTCTCACCCTGGGCCAGCAGGGGGATACTGTAGATAGTTATGCAAATAAGGGATCGAAAGTGACGTTCAGTGATTCAGCTCAGTGATTCAGCTCAGAGAGTGGCCGCATCTGGCTGTGCTCTGATGTCCATCGATCCCACCTTCGTCGCCAGTGTTAAGTTGTGGGTGAACATATCAGACGACACAGCGATTCTTCAAACAGCTCTTGTTTATTGACAGGCCAGAACAGAACTGAACTGAAGGGTTCAGTCGGCCTGCTTATATAGAGCTCCAGTACAACGTAACTGTAAATTTTCTAAAACTATCCAGTATCACTGAGCTACAGACTGGTGTTGCAACCCAGAGGGGACCGTAGGGCCTAGTCCACCAGGCTTAAAATGGAAAGGGGGAGCAGGCAGTGCAGGCGGTGAGGCTTCAGAGAACCCCAGTTTGGGACAACACTCCCCACAAACTCCCCACAGTAGAATCATGGAATCATAGCTATTTTTTTCCCTGGGGTGACATCACTCTCTGTAATCCTGGTAGCCTCCCTCTCCCAGCTCTGCTATTGCCTTTTGCGAACTAACTCACAGCTGGTGTCTATCCCCTTTCTTGCCTGAAACTGAATGTCCCGCCTTTTCTGCCATCGCCTGTTTTTGTTCTTCAATGGCACCTCTCTCCGCCAATCTCCTGAGGAAGCTGGCTTGACTTATTTTTTAGGCCTTGCCAAATAATTTGACCGAACCCCTCATTTACTAATTTCAGAAACTGTGGGGAGAACCGGGCACCCAGGAATTTTAGGAGACCCTTGCTCCCTGCGAACCCATAACTATATAGTTTATGCTTACCCAACAGTTTCATAATGTGAAGGCAGTCCTCTGTTTTCATTTTTAGCTGTGTACATAATAAAGCTGTCCCTGTCTATTGCAAAAGAGTCTTTGTGCTTTAAACCATATGTGAATTTTATTCTGTTAGTCAATTTTTCCACAAGTGCTGCTTAACATACTGCATTGTACCAATTTGTCAAAGAAGCACCCCCCCCCTTGATTCTTCCATCATCTCATTATTACGAGCCTGGCCACCAGGGGTTTGAACTGTAACTTAGTGCTACCTCGTGCAGAAAGGCTGAGCAGAACCAACTCTGGACATTTAGACGTGTTTGGTTCAGTATTTGCTTTTATTTCAACAAATTCTTCCTGGAACTGAGCCACTTTCCCACATGCCCACCACATGCTGATGAGACCCCAACATTCTCTAGCATTTTGATGACTAGGAAGAGCCAATGTCGGATGGGCGTATCGGTGTGAGATACCATTTTTGCAATACAGTGCAATTGCATCTTATGGGCAGTTGACTTGCACAATTTCAACCCTGCAAATTGAAACCTTGCAGATTAACTACATGCAAGGTGGAGAGCACAAAAAGCTCATTTTGTGCTGTGTTTTCCTGATGTGGAAAGAGCTTTTAAGCACCCCACGTTGCCTACTGGGCTTTGGGATGCTCTCACAAGATTTCACGGGAACTTAAATGGCCCTACGAGCTCTCGTGAGAGCATCCCAGAGCTTGTGTGCTAAATGAGACTTGCACAGTAAGGAAAACAGAGTGCTTAAAAACTCTCTGTCTTGCTTGGGGGGGGGGGGTAAGGTCTGCTCTTGTGCCAGCTCAGGAAAGTAAGGAGGGTCACAGGAGGGCAGTTCAAGTATATGTGGCTTTGCATATATGGGGCTGTGCAATATCTGGTTTCCAACATCGCAATATATCACCAGCTAAACATAGCAATATACCGATATATCATGTTGTCTGAAATAAGGCTGGAGCTATGTAGAGGCACTGGCTGGCTTCACGGTTTCCCCCACATTGTGATTTTTGCATAGCACACACACACACACACCACGTTTTGCGATATATTGCCAGGTCAAAAACTATGACGCCAATATCACAGTATAGACACTTTTGGATGCTGTATCAATATATCGCCCAGCCCTAAATGTAACTCACATGCCAGATGCGATTTTGCTGTATTTTTAGTGCTACCTGTTTCATCTACTTCATTGCTATTATAAGCAGAAGGTTGTGCTGAATTTTATTTTATTTACACATTGAGTGTATTGCTCATGTTAGTGAGATTTATAGCAACACCTACCTCTGAGGAAGTCAGGGTGTATTTAATCCTGGGCTTCATTGCTGCCTGGGGCTTAGAGCCCAAGCCCTCCGCATTAAACATGGTCAGAAGGAACTACAGTGGAACCTCGGGTTGTAATCCGTGATGGAGGCACGTTTGCAACCCGCAGCGTTCGCATCCTGAAGCGCCGCGTCTGCACAGGCGCAATTCGGTGCTTCTGTGCATGCGCGATTCAGCGCATGTGCGAGCGGCGAAACCTAGAAGTAACCTGTTCTGCTACTTCCGGGTTTCTCGCAGTCTGTAACCCGAAAACACGTAACCTGAAGCGTCCATAACATGAGGTATGACTATAGTAGATTCTGATAACTGGTTTTGGTTTTTCTGCAGGTTTTACTTATCCAAGCCAGAGGGCTGTACAAGAGGTTTCTGAATTCAACTGGCTATGTGGGCGATCAGGAGTGGGCGATGATTAAGATGGTAGAGCAAAGAGTGTTTTTGTACCCCATGATATTTTTTTGCTGCTGGGGTCCAGGTAAGGAAAGCTGAGGAATGCCCTGCCTTTGACAGTCTGCCTTGTTACGTGTCTAGAAAGTCAATGAGGGTTACTCCCGGATAAGTTGATAGAGATATATATGTGGCTTGTCCTCTCAGGTAAATTAATTTAAAGGAAATAAATAAAACAATGTTCCTCCTTACCTTTTCTCCCAATAACCCACAAAAAAGGCATTCTGGAAAATTAGGGGCGGGTGGTGCTGTGGTCTAAACCACAGAGCCTAGGACTTGCCGATCAGAAGGTCGATGGTTCGAATCCCCGCAATGATGTGAGCTCCTGTTGCTCTGTCCCAGCTCCTGCCAACCTAGCAGTTCGAAAGCACGTGAAAGTGCAAGTAGATAAATAGGTACCGCTCCAGCGGGAAGGTAAACGGCATTTTCCTGTGCTGCTCTGGTTTGCCAGAAGCGGCTTAGTCATGCTGGTCACATGACCTCGGCCAGTAAAGAGAGATGAGCGCCGCAACCCCAGAGTCGTCTGTGACGAGATCTAATGGTCAGGGGTCCCTTTACCTTAGAGCTTGGAAGCTCCAGAAAGGTTTTGGGGGGGATGCAAGTTGGATGAAAGGGGAAGGGAGCTGGAGACTGGAAAATGTCCTTCTGTGAACTTCCATGTCTGTCTAATATGCTAAAACTCTTTCACCAGTGTTATTTGACATTCTTGATTATTAATAATCCACAGACTTTTAAATCCCCTCCAAAAAAGAGATAAATAAACACAACTATTTTTATTCCATACAATGTTGGGGGGGGGGGAACCCACTTAAAGACCCACCAAAAATACATGGTGCAAATCCAGTTTATGTGGATCACTTAGATTTATTTGCTTTGCTTCTGAGACAGGGCAAGTTGTGCTAAGCACATTTCCTTCAGAGCTAGATTCCTCCCTGTGTTTCCCTTTCCTTATCACTAAATTTTGTTTAGAAGGAGCCTGAAACTCCTAAGGAGTTTATGGATTCAGTTTTTCAAAGTGACAGGGCATTTTCCGTAGACTTGCGGTCTAAATACAACAAGTACCCAAAGGGGTATGCGGGTAGCGCTGCGGGTTAAACCACAGAGTCTAGGACTTGCTGATCAAAAGATCGGCGGTTCGAATCCCCGCAACAGGGTGAGCTTCCGTTGCTCGGTCCCTGCTCCTGCCAACCTAGCAGTTCGAAAGCACATCAAAGTGCAAGTAGATAAATGGGTACCGCTCCTGCGGGAAGATAAACGGCGTTTCTGTGCGCTGCTCTGGTTCGCCAGAAGCAGCTTAGTCATGCTGGCCACAAGACCCAGAAGCTGTATGCCAGCTCCCTCAGCCAATAAAGAGGGATGAGCGCCGCAACCCCAGAGTCGGCCACGATGGACCTAATGGTCAGGGGTCCCTTTACCCAAAGGGGGAAAAAGAGAGGGGGTGGAATAGGAATGAAGCAAGCTTAGATTTGTAAACGTGATGATGGGGGGCGGGAGGTGTGTTGGTATGTATTGTTTTTTAAAAAAATAAGTAAGTACGTTGGACTTTTCAGCTGAATTCTGAGCCCACAAAATCCAGAGGTGCATTTAGCAACTTGGATTCCTCAGTGGCTCGGGTTAATTGATAAAGCTCTCAAATTATTGTTAAAACATCGGGCAGTGGGGAAAGGGTGTTGTATGTAAATCAGGGGTGGGTGACTTTTGTCACCTTGAGGGCCGCAGTCTCTGATGGACAGCCTTCCAGGGGCCACTCACTATGAACGCCTCCCTTGTTCTCTTATAATAGCAATGGCGCCCACCTGAGAGGTGCCGTTCCAGCTGAAAAAAAGCCCTGGTGTAAATTGTTTTAAAAGTACTGTATTTTCAGTTGTATTGGCCCTCCAGATGTTTTTTGCCTACAATTCCCATGATTCTTAGCCAGCAGGACCAGTGGTCAGGGATGATGGGAATTGTAGTCTCAAAACACCTGGAGGGCCGAGGTTGAGGAAGCCTGCTTTAAAGTTTTGAAGTTTGCCACCCTGGGACTTCTTTGAGAGGATACAGGTTTAATAAGTAAAACAAATAATTGGCTGGGGAAATAAAAACACCTACCTGTGCCTTACTGAAGTCACTTTGGGGCAACAGCGATGCGGTTTTATTGGTGACCGAGTCCTCCCCTTTTGATTTTTCCAGCCTTTATCCTTGGAATCTTCAGACTGACATCTTCGGAGCACACCAGGCCGTACATGGGACTTTGTGTTTTAGAGGTAAGCATTGTGTTAATCTTTGAAGCCCTGAACAACTTAGGTCCAGGGTAACTCTGAGATCGCCTGAACTCTTGATCACCTGCAGGAGAGTCTTTGCTCGTTCCCCGAGTTGATGAGGCAAATTTGACAACAACAAGAAGCAGCAGAGACTTTAGTGTCATTGGCCCAGTCCTGTGGAACACTCTGCCACTAGAGATTTAGCAGGCGCCTTTTTGTGCCCGCTGAAATTTTTTTCTTTTCCATCAGGCTTATGCAGGCAATTAAGAATGCACCCCCCAACAGTTTCTGATTTTAACATTTTTATATGGTTTTCATTTCATGGTTTTATGAACAGTTGTTGTTTATTTTTAAATTGAATAGGGTTATGAGGAATACAAATTCAAATGGGAGCAGCCCTGTTACCTTGCTGAAAACAAGCAGGTCTGGGGCTTGTCAGTGCCTGAGCAGGTGATTGTGGGAATGTTCAAGGTGGCAGGAGAGGATATATTGTTTATTAATATCCTTCCTAACTTGTGATAGCAAGTTCCTTTAGTTAGCAGAGTTTACATTCCTCTTTTCATGCACAGCAGATAACTGGTTGCAGGCTCTTGTGAGCCTCTAACTATTATACAATTCAATCTGTCTCAGATTGAATTGTACGTTCCTGGTAAATTCCCTTGAATCCCTCTTAAAAAGAATAAAGATGCCACAATCTTATTCAAAGATGATAAAAATAAGTTTACTCACATCAGTTCACAGTTGGATCCCTGAAGGCAAACTTAGTTACCAATATGTACATGTGGATCTACCCCATATGGGGTAATAATCCCAGTTTTGCTGCTAGCTGAGAGCTAGCAGAGCAGTCCTAGCTAAAAGCTGATCCAACAAAGAAGGAAATCAAAGAGAGAGAGGGATGCTGCGTGACTTTTCCTTTTGTTACCTGGACAGATAAGGTCACGCCCACCTTCTATCACATGCAAAAGGAAGGATGCTCTAGCCAGGAGGAGCAGGAAGTTTCAACTGGCTGGACCAAACATTCCTTCACATGTCTTCTCTAACATTACAAGGAATATTGTACTTGACTGCTTCTCTGTGATTGCAAGGGAGCTACATTTGTATCCCTCTGGCTTCCGTGCCGGAAGCTGTCAATGCAAGGAAAATAAATAAAAATAAAAGAAACAATGTGAGCCTCAGGTCAACCCCTGACAGCACCACTGACATGACCAGCGCTGCGGACAATGGGACCTATGGGGTAGCCCTGCAGGGTGGGCCCTTTGCCCCGACTGCAGCTGGGGTAATAAAGCCACATTAAAATGAATCCTAAAAACTAAAATAGCAAACTCATTCTCCACCTGCCAACTGCACCGTCCACCTTCCGAGAGGGAGGAAAGCATCACCCAAGGTTTGCAGAAGTTCAGAAAATACGTTGGGGTAAAGGTAAAGGGACCCCTGAACGTTAAGTCCAGTTGTGACTGACTCTGGGGTTGCGGCGCTCATCTCGCTTTATTGGCCAAGGGAGCCAATGTACAGCTTCCGGGTCATGTGGCCAGCATGACTAAGCCGCTTCTGGCGAACCAGAGCAGTGCACGGAAACGCCGTTTACCTTCCCGCCGGAGCGGTACCTATTTATCTACTTGCACTTGATGTGCTTTCAAACTGCTAGGTTGGCAGGAGCAGCGACCGAGCAATGGGAGTTTACCCCGTCGCGGGGATTTGAACCGCCAACCTTCTGATCGGCAAGTTCTAGGCTCTGTGGTTTAACCCCATTATGTTGGGGTAGGGGAATGCTAAAACAGCCCAGGGAAGACAGAACAGGTTTGCCTGTCATCTCCAGCCTGGTGAGAGTGCCTTTTTAAAAAACGATTTTTTTCTGAAGACAACTATGCATGCAGCTTGTTCGCTTCAGCCTTGCGCAAGCTGGCTAGAACTTCTTGCCTAGGCTTGTAGGGTCCTGCCCGCCTCCACTTCCCCCTCTTTCCATCTTCAGGGCTCAGCGGTGGGAGGGAGGGCAGAGATAATCACCAGCACCCCCTCCTCCTCCCAATTTTGGGCCCTGAAATTTCACGGGGCGGGGCAAGTGTACTGAGCGTGTTCAGGAGCTACACAATGCTGATCGACTTTTGCTTTTGGGAAGGTGGGTTTGTTTTTTTGTAGAAAAAACAGGATGGAGAAGGAAATGGAATTGTCATGCTTAACTAGGTCTTTTCCAGGAGGGGAGGCGAAAGGGGCTGCAGTGTGCTGAACCCCGCTGCAACATTTTGTTGCAGGTTCTACTCGTCTTTCAAAATGGCACTGGATGTTCCTTCTGAAAAGCAAATGGGGATTTTTTTTGGGGGGGGGAGTGAAGGTGGCTGCTCTTTGGGGCCACTCGGTTTATGGGATTTCTACCCCAGTATCTTCTCAGATGACAATCTACACTGTCCCCCCTCCCTGTGTTGCCATTTTATTCTCACGCCAACCCTGTGAGGTATGTCAGGCTGAGAGGATGAGCAACAGGTCCAAGACAACCCCAGGAGAGCCGTGGGCAGTATTCATGTTATTTCATGTCAAAGATTTATATTGGGGAGGGGCAGCAGCAAAGCACCTTGTTTCGAATGCAGAAGGTACGAAAAGGGGGGGGGGCTGAAGCAAACAATTTCAGAGGAGGCCTTTTTGTCTGTTTAAAGATGTGGATAAGGAGACGGAATACATTCAAGGGAGCAAAACAGGGCGATAGCCGAAGAAAAGCACAGTAAGCAGCAGCAACAGTGAGGATAGGAGACTCCAGAGAGGCTGGAAACGGACTAGGCCTCAACATGAAAGCAAAGTACCATATTTTTCACTCTATAGGACGCACTTTTCCCCCTCCAAAAATTAAGGGGACAAGGCTTCGCGTTGCTTTCGCTGAAGCCTGGAGAGCGAGAGGGGTCGGTCAGCGAAAGGAACCCGAAGCCTTTGGAGTGCAGCACGAGTTCCCGCTGCGCTCCAAAGGCTTCAGGTGGCTATCGCTGAAGCCTTTGGAGCGCAGCGGGACCTCACGATGCGCTCCAAAGGCTTTGGGTTCCTTTTGCTGAAGCTGGGAGAGCAAGACTCTCCTGGCTTCCGCTGAGAGGGAAGAGCTGCGCAGCGCCCCTTCAGTGAAACGGAAGGAGAAATGGAAGGGGCTCCGTTTATCCTGCCGCTCCGCTGTACGGGCGCTGAGCAGAGAGGGGGAGAATTTTTTCCCCCTGTTCTCCCCCTCCTATGGTCCAGTGCGTCCTATGGCCCTGTGCATCCTATAGAGCGAAAAATACGGTATTTCATGGAGTTGGACCAGTAGCTTTCAGGCAAGGGTCCCTCCCACACCTACCTGGAGGTGCCAGGTTTCGAACCCAAGACCTTCAGCATGCTAATCAAGGGCTTTACTGCTGAGTTGTGTTCCTTCCCCAAAAAAGTAAATTAAGGTGCTAGACCTCATGGTCTTGAGGGGGGGGGAAGAGCTGATTGAAATGGCACCGCTGGATTCCGCTGCTTCAACTGGAATTTTGCTGCTCTCCAGTTCTGCTGCAGCCACTGACCCTGCCCGTCTCCCCATCTCTCTCCTAGGCTCTGACGGTGTCATCCCAGGGCCTCCTGAACTGCGCCGTTTACTGCTGGACCCAGCATACGTTCCGCTGCATGAAGCGCAGGGCCTGCCAAGACGGCGAGACCCAGACGCCGCTCCTGCGGTCCCAGAAGAGGTTCTACGAAAGCACGCTTCCCGCCGCTGGCCGCCAGGCAGAGGCCAAGTCCGCTGCGGGCTCCACGGCGCTGTGAGCAAGGGAGCTTTTGGAGTCCCTCTGGCTGAGCACCCGAAACTCTCTCCTCCCACTCCTTTGGCACCCCCTCCTCGCTGCCATGTATTGCCAGAGGGGAAGGTGGGCAGCCCAGCCACCTTGGCCCACCAGGCTCCCCACCTGATCCCACCCGTGCCCTGCCATGTTCAAGAGGCCTTATCCAGTCCAGCGCCCTGTGACCTACAAGGTGGGAGGGAACGGGCAAGAACTCTGGCATTCAGAAAAGGACAGGTCTACACAAGGAGCAAGACCGCGACTGGCCAGCAGCGGCAGCAACGGCAACCTCTCCCCAATAGGCTACCTATCTGTAACTGGAACCTCTCCCCAATGAGCCTTTTGGTGGAGCAGGAAAGCTGAGGCTTCGTCATGGGACCTGGATGGTGTGTTGGACAACCATTATTTCTATGGGCGAGGGGGAGCCTCTTTGAATTCTGCAGCAGTTCCTGTACAGGAGATTATTCCAGGACTGTGTTGGAATCTGGATGTGGGTGAGAATAGGCTGCTGTGGGGCCGACCTTTTCTTCCTCAGAGCTGCTTGTTTTTGTCGTTTTCCACTCAACAGTAAAGACAAAAGGGAACATGTGGCATTTACTGTCTTGGATATTATTATTATTACTGTTAACATTTATATGAGCCAGTCTGGTGTAGTGCTTAAGAGCGGTGGACTCGTAATCTGGTGAACCGGCTTCGCTTCCCTGCTCCTCCACATGCAGCTGCTGGGTGACCTTGGGCCAGTCACACTTCTCTGAAGTCTCTCAGCCCCACTCACCTCACAGAGTGTTTGTTGTGGGGGAGGAAGGGAAAGGAGATTGTTAGCTGCTTTGAGACTCCTTAAGGTAGTGATAAAGCGGGATATCAAATCCAAACTCTTCTTCTTCTTGTACAGTGGTGCCTCGCAAGACGAAATTAATTCGTTCCGCAAGTTCTTTCTTCTTGCGAGTTTTTCGTCTTGCGAAGCACGGTTTCCCATAGGAATGCATTGAAAATCAATTAATGCGTTCCTAGGGAAACCGCTTGCCAGGCTGGCGGTGCGGAGAAGGGCTTTTCTCCGCACCGCAAGCCTTCAGGACAGGTACGGGAACAGAGGGGAAGGCGCGCAGCGCTTCTCCTCTGTTCCCGGGGCTTGCGTCGGAGGAGGGTTTTTCCTCCCCACCGCCAACATTCAGAACAGCATTCTGAATGTTGGCGGTGGGAAGGAAAACCCTCCTCCCACCCCAAGTCTTCAGGACAGCCATCCGATGCCGGGCTGCGGGAGGAGGCGTTCCCCCCCCCCGCCCGGCATTGGAGCTTCGTTCCGATGTCCGGCGGCGGGAGGAGACGTTCCCCCCCCGCCGGACATCGGAGCTTCGTTCCGATGTCCGTTGGAGGGAGGAGACGTTCCCCCCCCCCGCCGGACATCGGAGCTTCGTTCCGATGTCCCGTGGCGGGAGGAGACGTTCCCCCCCCCGCCGGACATCGGAGCTTCGTTCCGATGTCCCGCGGCCGGAGGAGACGTTCCCCCCCCGCCGGACATCGGAGCTTCGTTCCGATGTCCGTTGGAGGGAGACGTTCCCCCCCCGGACATCGGAGCTTCGTTCCGATGTCCGGCGGCGGGAGGAGACGTTCCCCCCCCCGCCGGACATCGGAGCTTCGTTCCGATGTCCGTTGGAGGGAGGAGACGTTCCCCCCCCCGCCGGACATCGGAGCTTCGTTCCGATGTCCGGCGGCGGGAGGAGACGTTCCCCCCCCGCCGGACATCGGAGCTTCGTTCTGATGTCCCGCGGCGGGAGGAGACGTTCCCCCTCCCGCCGGACATCAGAGCTTCGTTCCGATGTCCCGCGGCGGGAGGAGACGTTTCCCCCCCCGCCGGACATCGGAGCTTCGTTCCGATGTCCGGCGGCGGGAGGAGACGTTCCCCCCCCGCCAGACATCGGAGCTTCGTTCTGATGTCCGGCGGCGGGAGGAGGTCCGAGGACAGTGGGGAAGACGCGCTGCGCTTCCCCGCTGTCCCGGAGATTTCCCTATGGGCTGTCGTCTTGCGAAGCAAGCCCATAGGGAAATTCGTTTTGCGAAGCGCCTCCAAAACGGAAAACCCTTTCGTCTAGCGGGTTTTCCGTCTTGCGAGGCGTTCGTCTTGCGGGGTACTACTGTATCTCATCTTTCCTCCAAGGAGCTCAAGCTGGCTTACCTCCTACTCCTCCCCACTTTACCCTTACAACAACCCTGTGAGGTAGGTTAGGCAGAGATACTGTGACTGGCACAAGAGCCACCCTGTGAGCTCTCCCAGACCTAGTCCAGCTCTCTAACTACTGCACTATCACTGACTCATACACACACCACACCAGTGTGTGTGTGTGTGTGTGTGTGTGTGTGTGTGTGTGTGTGTACGCTTGTACACACCGAGGGGGCCCTTTGAATACATTGCGAGTTGTGCACATCTCTGCATGCTTACTTGGAAGCAAGTGCCACCCCTGCAATGGGACTCCCTCCTGGGCAAGTTCGAGCAGCCATATAAGTGTGTCTCTCTTCCATCCTTTGCTCAGCCTAAGCTCAGTTTTGGCCAACATGGTGTCCTCCAGCCGCTTTGAACCAAAACTGCCCTCAGCCCTGGCCATCCAATTGCAAGAAAAGAATCTTGTGCTCAGGTCCGCTTGTGGGTTTACCACATGACTCTGTTTGGCCACTGTAAGAACATGGGGTTGGACTTGATGGGTCATTGGCCTGACTCGGCCGGACTCTTCTCAGGTTATGTCTTGGCTGTTTCACCCTGGATGAAAAGGGCGAGTGAGGGAAAGCCAAGTTGGTACACATGGTGAATTGTTCCTAAATGCTAGTGAAAGGACACTTAACGGTCCTTGAAGTTCTGAGTTAGTCACCCAACAAGGACAAACTGTTTTACTACTGCTAGGTTACACAGCACGGAGTGAAACATTTGATTTCATTAAACTATTTCAGTGCCTTCTTTTTTTATATACATTTTTATTAAAGTTTCACAAATTTTTAAACAAACACAAAAACACAAACAAACACCACACAAATAACAAATATAATTTCAGATCCTTGTTTTCCTAATATCTTTCCCTGACTTCCCCACACCTCCCCTTCTTATATTCCAAATCCAATAGTTAGCTCAGCAAGTTCTTGTCCCCAACTTTTACCTTATTTATTATTATACTTAATTCATCTTAATTAACCAATTTTAACTTATAGACCTCAATTTAAACAACAATACTCATTCTTTACACCTTTTTCTAAGGTCGACCCAAATTCCCTTCCACAAATCAGTGCATTCTTCTTAAGGCTTTTGCAACTGGGGAAAAATGCAAATTTTATTAGAGCAAAGACCGTATTACAATTGCTCCTATTATAAGGACTATATACAGGGGGAATTTATTTCTGGGATGAGGGAGCATGTGCGCCACCCCCGACATACGGCTGAACTACAGTTCCCATCAGCCACTGGCGCAGCATGGTCAACAGCCAGGGATGATGGGAACTGGAGTCCACTTGCCACCAACCTCTGCTTTATTATAGATGCTTTGGAGTGCAGTCGATGTCTTAACAGGAGGTCCAAGGATGCCTTGAAATGTCCACAAGCATTACTTTTGGGAATCGGTAGAGTTCAATCCTTCCTTTACTTTGCAAAAGCGACAGGAATCAACTTTGTCAACATCTGGGCTGCTGCCTTGCAGATTCCCTCCAACCTGTGAGCTGGTGAATTGCCTAAACCATCCTGGTAGCTTCCGCAGCCTTGGCACAATGAAAGTGATAGCGGCAAGAACCAGGACTCCTAGAGGGATCACTGTTTCAAAAGCTCGTTTCACGACTTTTGTGTTCCAGTTCTGCCTTGGAGACCCACCATCAATGCTTCCCCCGGACCCCCAAAACTTGCAATTTGGAGGGGCCCAGCCGTTGTTGCAGTGGCAGTTATTGCGGTTGTTACAAACACCTCTGTCACTGCACTGTTTATTGGGATCACACACTGCCTTCTTCCTGAAAATGCACGTCTGGTTCTTGCAGAGTTTCCCAGGGCCACATGGAGTGCCGTCAGGCACCATTCCGAGATCCACAAAATCTGTCCCGCCATAGTAGGCCACGCTCCAGCAGCCAGCACCAGCGCCTGACAACTCAGTGGGAGTCACGGCATAGTGTGGTATTGAAGGTACATCTCTGACATTGCTACACTGAATTCTCCCGCACTTTACGTCTTGAGGCTGGCATTTCACAAAAGTACTTCCTGTCCAATCCCTGCCACAGTTGCCATACTTATCCCCCACAGTATTCCGAGACTGAAAGCAGGATGCTCGAGCCGCTGTGGCTCCATAGCCAAAGATCCTGGCGCACAGGTAGTTGTGAGTCCAACACTGCTTGGCATAACAATGGGAATCGTGTTTGCTGCACGGCGTCCCGTCTTGCATGTACACATCATTGGGGCACCACTCAGATATCCCACTACAGTACTCGGGAAGGTCACACTCATTGATCTGACTTCGACAAAGGTCTCCACTTGGACGGAAGTGACAGTTTTTACAACATGCCCCAGAAGAGCACTGTGCACGTGGCTTCAAGGTGCAGTCAGCGTTGCAGCAAAGATTCTGCCTGCACCTCTGTGTGCCGCCGCAGTCACATTCTTCTCCCTTATCCAACAATCCATTGCCACAATGCTTGATAGGTGGTATTTTTTGGGGCCTGTTGGCCAGGCAGTCCAGGTTCCCTTCCAGCACAAGTTCTTCATAAGTGTGAATGCTGCAGTTGCTGAACTTGTTCGTTTCTGCCTGGTACGAATGCATGACACAGGTTTTGTGTCCTCCACAAACACAGTTGGATTCGTCGTGTTCAAGCCCCATGTGATGACCCAACTCATGGGACATGGCCCTTGAAAAGAGAATTGGATTCTTCTGCAAGTAGCTCAAAACCCCTGCAGAATAGCTTGGCCTGCAGATGGCATTACCGTATGACTTCCCGAGGGTGTGCTCGAACTCCTGGTGAGTGAGCAACAGGGCTGTGTCGTGCTTCATCCACTTCGCAAGACTGTTCACTCTCCAGCTGTTGAAATTATTCAGAAGCAACCCAACGTTATTTGTAACCTCGAAAGGGTTGCCTGTGTTCCAGATCTCCAGTCCAATCAGGACAATACTTGTGTGCAGCACCCGGAAGTGCACACCCATTAAGTTAACTATGTCCAAAATGAGGTATGCCATCCTGGTTTCATTGGCACCTTCAAACTGAAACAGCTTCTCGTCCACAACAATGTACAGCTCAATGTATTTTGGGTGCCTTGGGTCACGCCGGGTCCCCCTTTCCACCCTCGGTTCTTCTGCCTGACGCTTTGCAACTGGAGCTCTCATTCCACACATACCAGGCTTTGGTTCGTTGATCAGGTAGAGAAGGTGCTGAAAAGCTGAAGAATCGTGGAAAGGCTCTATGCCATAATTTCTGTCTCTGATACTTAGGAATCCTGTCAAGCCAGAGCAGGTCTTAAGAACCACAAGCGAATTGGCTACGCCATCCACATGCCCTTCGTGGTAGCATTCCACAGGGATGTAGGGATGACTTTCGATCCGTCTGCCCTGGGAACTGTATGTGAAGAGTGCGAGGTTTTTGACCAGGAAGTCATCCTTCCTGGGCTTCAACTGAATGACGTAGTCCTTTCCTGATACATTGAGGATATAGGAAAGGTCATCCTTCTTGGCTTTCCCTCCAAAAAGCACCAACTGCCTTGGGGTGATCACTTCATACCACGTATACTCAGGAGCAGGAAATGAGCTAGTGGGAAGGAGGAACCCCAGCAAAATAACAGGATTCGTCAACTGCAGAACCAACCATTTGAGGAGGCCACTGCTGCCACGTGTCATGATCTGCTTCCACTATTCACTATCCTTAAACAGCCTAGAGTAGAGTAGAGTAGACTTGTCTAAAAAAGTGTATTTCCAGAGACTTCTAGATGACAAAGGAGACGACAAAGAGGGAGGAGGAACCACCATACCGGTTCAAATGTCCTCTCCTGTGGTGGGAAATTCCATGACCAGGCTAACGGTTTCTCATGCTTTTTTGAATGTGGACATTCCATCGGCTGAGGCAGGTGGGCATTGGAAGAGCACGGAACACGGTAGAGAGCAGCTGTTTGCTATTCTCGATGTGGATCAGGACCCACATATTGCTGGAATCCTGGCCAAGAGGGCTAACCTAGGCCACATTCACACTGTGGGTTTAAAGGGGAATTGTGAAGGAAGAGTATACATGAGTAGCCAACTGTGACAGGGGGCTCAGAATGATCTCAGGCTTGCAAGAGAGGTGAAAGATAATAAAGCCACTTCTGAACTGAAGAGGAGGTGGGGTTGCGGGCCCACGCCCTCCCCACGCACGCGGGGGCTGGCTCACAGCCCCCGCAAGAATGAGGGAATCCTCACGCGTGTCATCTCCCTGCCTAGCCAATTGGCTGGTCAGGGGTGTGTGTGTGTGGCCTGGGCTATTTATGCCCGGCGCGCCCGAGGACCGCCCTCTCTTTGCCTCTCCAGCTGATAGCCGATAGGCCTAAGCCAATACCGCTCAATTCCTACAATCAATAAAGTTGTGGCTGTTTTCGCCCATTAACCTTAAATACCGTGTCATGTGTATTTATTTCTCAAGGGGGGAGGGGGACTTGCCACGCAATAAAGGTTTATTTGGCTATTGTCAGGGAACTGACATCAGAGGCACGGGAGAAGGAGAGGGTCTCTGATTCTGCAGGAGAAGGTCCCAGCGCTAGGGGGAGACTCAGCTGGGAAGAAGGGGAAGAGAATGAGTGTAACACCAGGGATCCAGGAGAGCAACGGGACAGGGAGGTGCAGGGGCTCCAGGACTCTTCGTTGGAAGTTAGTGAGGAGAGCCCAAGCACCCCGCTGCCCATGCCCACCCTGCACAGGAGACTCCCGCGCAGTGAGAGGCGGAGACGATTAGGCGTCAAACAACTCTTATGTTGGCAACGCTTTAAGAAACGCCCACAGACAGATTCTACAAGTGACTAAGGGCAGCCACGCTGAGATGAGCTGTGCAGTCCGGATGGATTAACCAGGCAATCTAATGCTCAAACGGAGCAGGATTACGCACGAGTAACTCCCAACCACTACAGCAATCTGTCTGTCTCTGAAAGTTGCTCGTGCGCAACAAACAGAAGGGGGCATCATGAGTAAGACCGGAGAAGTCGGAGCCACGAGAGGGGCGGCTGGAGGCCAATCGCTGGAGGAGAGAAACCGCGACTTGGAAGAGCACATAGCCATCCTGACGGCGAGGCTGGACGAACGATGGTCTCTGGATGCTCAGGGGAAACCCACCCCCATAGCGAGGAAGGTACCGGGACTGGTGCATAAGTTTGGGGGAAAGCCTCAAGTGTATGGGGCGTTTAGAACAGAAATAGAATATGCCTTGAAGCTGCAGCAAAACGATTTTGAAAATGACGCAGCCAAAGTTGCTTATATTGTGGGGCACTTGCAGGACGGGGCGAGAGAGTGGATTTGACCGCTTATGGCGACGCAGAATGACGCCATGGAGGATCTACCGAAATTCTTTCAGGCGATGGACGCGATGTACAGTAGCGATGTGCAACAGAGTGTGACCAAACAGGAACTGCTGAGCTGTAAGCAGGGAGAAGGGTCAGTTAGAGACTATTGGTCACGTTTTGCCATGATCGTGCACCGCCTGGGGTGGCAGCTGGACTCGGAACCCATACAAATGCTATTTGAGGAGGGGTTGTCACCAACGGTCAAATATGAGCTTTCGCGCGCACCCCGCCCACAGTCTATGGATCAGCTGACCAAGGCAGTCCTTGCGATTGGCGTAAGGCAGGAAGCGCGGGCTCAAGAGAGGCGGGAAGGGAGAGAGCAGCGTTGTCATGACTACCGCATTCCTAGAATACCTAGGCAGCCTTCCCCGCCAATGGAGCCAATGGAAATAGGCGGTTCGCGTGCCCAGGAAGTTTCAAACTCCAGCGAGAGTCGCAAAAAGGAGGGAAAGGATGTAAAAACGACCAAGAAATGTTTCCTTTGCCAACGGCCAGGACATTTTGCCAGAGTCTGCCCACAAAGAAAGGCCTGGCAAGGAATGGTGGGGGCTGTGGGAGGCGAGGAGGAGGAACCCCAGACTCCAGAGCAGGGAAACGGAAACGCTTGGCTGCCAATCAGCGGGCACAGCAGCCGAGCCAACAACCAATGAATGTGCCCAAACCAGATTCTCCAAGAGCCGCAATTGCCATTGAGGTGGTGCTTGAACTCCCAAATGGGCACCCAGTGAAGGTTCAGGGTATGCTGGACTCAGGAAGCTCATGCAACTTTTTTAGCAGGGACTTTGCCTTAGAGCATCAGCTTCACCTGCTACCTTTGGATGCACCTCTGCAAGTCACCACCATTGATGGGAGGGAACTGATTGGGGGGGAAGTTACACACCAGACCCCACCGATGAGAATGAGAGTGTCTAGGCACTCAGAGACAATTGCCTTCCACGTTGCCTCATTAGCGGTTCCCCCAATAATATTAGGGATGAGCTGGCTAGCGCAACATGATCCGGTGGTGGCGTGGCATCAGAGGACCGTCAACTTTGGGTCTGACTACTGCCTGCATCACTGCTTAGGCGGGGAAATGCCAAGGATGAGCGTAGCCAGAGTGGCTAGCACTGCAGTGGAGGGTAAAGAAAAGGTGCCACCACAATATGCTGATCTGAAGGAGGTTTTTAGTGAAAAGGAGGCCGATAGACTGCCACCCCACAGGCCGTTCGATTGCCAGATCAATTTGCTCCCTGGGGCGCAGCTGCCTGTGGGTAAGCTATATGCCATGTCAGACAGGGAGATGAAGGAGTTACGGGACTTCATCGACAAGAACCTAAAGAGAGGGTTTATAAGAGAGTCAAAGGCAGTGGGGGGTAGTCCAGTATTTTTTGTGGACAAAAAGGGCACTGATAAACCGAGGCTTGTAGTGGACTTCAGGCGGGTAAATTTGGTGTCAGAACCTGTGACTTTCCCTATGCCCAGAATTGACGACATTCTGACGAGAGTGAGGAAGGGAAAGATTTTCACCAAGCTAGACCTTAGGGGGGCTTACAACTTAATCCGAATGAGAGAGGGAGATGAATGGAAGACCACCATGTTCACACCCCTGGGGGCCTTTGAATATCTCGTTATGCCTTTCGGATTACAGTCAGGCTCCGCCTGTTTTCAAGCGTTCATGCACCGCGTGTTGGGGTCTCTGCTTTACAAGAACTGTGTAGCATTTCTGGACGACGTCTTGATATATTCAGAAAATGAGGAGCAACATGTGAGAGATGTCAGGGAAGTGCTACAACGATTGCAGAAACACCAGTTGTGGGTCAAGCTAGAGAAATGTCAGTTTCATGCCCGAGAGGTGGAGTTCCTGGGGTACAAGTTATCTGACAAAGGCTTAGCGATGGACCCAAGCAAGGTGCAAGCAGTATTGGAGTGGAAAACCCCTAAGACACGAAAGGATGTGCAGAGGTTCCTAGGTTTTGGCAATTTCTACAGGAAGTTCATCAAGAACTTTGCTCACTTGACAGCCCCAATCACGGACTGTCTCAGTAGTAAAAAAAAGTTTGTGTGGACGGAGGAAGCCCAGCGATCCTTTGAAAGATTGAAGAAGGCGTTCACATCGGAAGAACAATTACTACATGTGGATTTGGAGAAACCACTGCGGTTGGAGACGGACGCGTCAGACAGAGCTATTGGGGCGGTTCTGTTGCAGCCAGGACTGAACAAGCAAGAATGGAAACCGTGTGCCTTTTTCTCGAGAAAGCTGAGCAAGTCGGAACAAAACTACACCGTGTACGACCGAGAACTGCTAGCAATTTACGCCGCCTTTCGTTGGTGGCGCCATTTTCTGATAGGGGCGCAGCGCAAGATCCAGGTCTGTACAGATCATAAGAACTTGGAATATTGGCAGACAACACGGGTGCTCAACCAGAGACAGATTCGCTGGGCGCAGGAGTTTTCCAAGTTTTCCTTCGAAATCCAGTATGTGCCAGGCGAGCAAAACGTGAGAGCAGACGCTCTCTCGCGGAAACCAGAGTACTTCGAAGGAGAGGGGCCGCCGGAGACCCGACACGTCATACCTGAGGACCGATGGGTGTGTGGGGGAACTCTAGTGGGCACGAGAGAACTGGCAGGACTCACAAGGGACGATGAATTCGTACAAACAAAAATCAGGGAACTCCAAGAGAGGAGGGGAGCACCAGAGGGGTTCGAAGAGAAGGAAGGGGTGTTGTACTACAGGGGGCGATGTATGTACCGGGGGAGGCTCTAAGAAGAAGGGTACTCAAACAACTACATGACACCCCCACAGTGGGGCACTTTGGGCAACACAAAACCATGATGCTGGTGACCCGGCAATTTTGGTGGCCACGGGTGAGGGAGGATGTACGCGAATATGTAAGAGGGTGTGACCGCTGCCAGAGGGCCAAAGGGGAACGCACGGTACCAGCGGGTTTGCTGGAACCCTTACCCACACCAAACAAACCCTGGGAGGTGGTGTCAATTGATTTCATGATGGATTTGCCCAAATTGAGGGGAAAAACAGCAGTGATGGTAGTAGTCGACTTGCTAACCAAAATGTGCCATTTTATCGCCTGCTCACATGCGGTGACGGTGGAAGAAACGGCATGGTTGTTTGTAGAACACATTTTCAGGCTGCATGGCGCCCCCTTGAGGGTTCTCTCAGACCGCGGAAAACAATTTACTTCCCGGTTCTGGAGGAAGCTCATGAGCCTACTGCAAGTCGAGGTCAGCTTCTCGACAGCGACACACCCAGAAACCAATGGGCAAGCGGAAAGGGCAAACAGCGTACTCCAGCAATACTTACGCTGCTACATAAGCGAGAGGCAGAATGATTGGGTAGAGAAACTAGCGTTAGCAGAATTTGCGTACAATAACGCTGAACATGTGTCCACGGGAATGAGTCCATTTTTGGCCAATTATGGGTGTCATCCCAGGGCATTCCCGGGTAATGAGGAACAGAGCTGGAGTGTGCCCGCAGCTGAACAGTTTGTGGAAGAAATGGAAGCGTTACATCAACAGCTCAAGATGAACCTAGAAAGGGCCAAGGCCAATTACAAGAAGCAAGCAGATAAACACCGCAGGGAAGGGGAAACCATAAGGGTGGGGGATCGCGTGTGGCTGTCCACTCAAGGGTTACCCTTTAAGGGAGGGTGCAAGAAGTTGCAGCCCAGATGACTGGGGCCATTTGAAGTTATACAACAGATAAACCCCGTGGCGTTCAAGCTCAGGTTGCCCCAACAACATGAAAATACATCCCGTGTTCCACAGGTCCTTACTCTCACCACACAGAGAGGGGCGGGAATTCGAGGGGCGGGAGGTAGAAGTCATGCCACAACCACAGGTAGAAGAAAGGGAACACCAGAGTTCGGCCGCAGAGATAGTTGATTCAAGGTGGCGAGGTCGGCAAGTGGAGTACTTGGTGGCGTGGGAAGGAGAGCCCTGGTCGGAAAACACGTGGGTGCCAGCAGAGGCAGTTGGCGACGAGCATATGGTGGAAGTGTTCCACCGACGGTTCCCAGATAAACCCCAGCCCTTAGAGCGATTCTGGGAGGAACAATTTGGTACAACAGAGGAGGAAGAGAGTTTCGAAGGGTTTTCAGAATCTGAAGACGAATCGGATTGGGAGGGTCATTCCTTGGGTGGGAACCTTAGCAGGTGGGAAGAGGTTTTCGCACCCACAGATGAGGAGGACAGCTCATTCCGGGGTTTCCTTGGCTCACCGACCAGAGAAGAGGCTACAATAGAGCCCCCAGGTCGGAGGGGGAGTGAAGGGGGCCCTGGGAGGGAAGTGGATGTCAGGGAACTGACATCAGAGGCACGGGAGAAGGAGAGGGTCTCTGATTCTGCAGGAGAAGGTCCCAGTGCTAGGGGGAGACTCAGCTGGGAAGAGGGGGAAGAGAATGAGTGTAACACCAGGGATCCAGGAGAGCAACAGGACAGGGAGGTGCAGGGGCCCCAGGACTCTTCGTTGGAAGTTAGTGAGGAGAGCCCAAGCACCCTGCTGCCCACGCCCACCCTGCGCAGGAGACTCCCGCGCAGTGAGAGGCGGAGACGATTAGGCGTCAAACAACTCTTATGTTGGCAACGCTTTAAGAAACGCCCACAGACAGATTCTACGAGTGACTAAGGGCAGCCACGCTGAGATGGGCTGTGCAGTCCGGATGGTTTAACCGGGCAATCTAATGCTCAAACGGAGCAGGATTATGCACGAGTAACTCCCAACCACTACAGCTATGTTCAAAGCAGCAGGAAGAACAAGCAATTCCTCTGAGGGGAGAAAACGGAGAAATGCTATTGAGTGACAGAGAGAAGGTGGAGGCTGCTCCTACTTGACCTCTATCCAAAAGGAAAGCCGTGCCCAACCTGGTGATAACACAATAAACAATGCAAGGAGGGAACTGCAGCCCAATATAGGAGAAGTGGTGGGAAAGGAACACCTAGCTACGTTAAACAAATTCAAAGCTCCAGGGTCTGATGAGCTGTACCCAAGGGTACTAAAGGGGTTGGAGAATGTAATCTCAGAGCCTCTGTCTATAATCTTTGAGAATTCCTGGAGAACAGGTGAAGTCCCTACAGACTGGAGGCAGGCAAATGTTGTCCCTGTTAAGTTGTGGGTGAACATATCAAACGACACAGCGATTCTTCAAACAGCTCTTCTTTATTCAGAGGCCAGAACAGAAACTGAGCTGAAGGGCTCAGTCAGCCTGCTTATATAGAGCTCCAGTACACATAATTGTTACAACTTTCTAAAACTAACCAATCACTGAACGTCAGTTTCGATCCCTTATTTGCATAACTATCTACAGTATCCCCCTGCTGGCCCAGGGTGAGAACTTCAGTATAACAGTCCCCATCTTCAAAAAAGGGGGAAAGAAGACCCAGGTAACAACCAACAAGTGAGCACCGACATCAATACCAGGAAAGGTCCTAGAACAGATAATTCAAAAGTCAGCCTATGAGCATTTAGAAAAGGATGCTGTGATTACTAAGACCCAGCATGGGTTTCTCAAAAACTAAGTCATGCCAGACAAATCATATTTCTTCTTTTGATTGAGTTACAAGCTTGGTGGCTTGGGGGAATGCTGTGGACATAGTGTATCTTGATTTCAGTAAGACTTTTGACAAAGCCCACCCATGATATTCTTATGAGGAAGATGGTAAAATGTGGGTTGAATTAGGTTAAGAGGTGGATTTGTAGCTGGTTGTAGCTGGTTGACTGGTTGACTGACTGAATGCTGGGTCTGGTGAGACACTTGCATGTTTGCATGTCTGGGCCAGTTCAAACTGCTCTGGGCAAGTTGGAACCTACCTGAACCTTTTCCAACTGGTTTGGGCAGGTTTGAACCTCTTGGACTGGATCCAACTGGTATGAACTGGTTCCAACTGCTCTGGGCTGGTTCCAAGTGACATAGACCTGTCCCAACCGGCCTGGACCTGTTCTAACCAGCTTGGGCCAATTTCAAATGGCCCGCACCTACTCCAACTGGCCAGGACCTGCTGGAAGCTGTCTGGAACTGTTCAAACGGGCTTGGGCCAGATCAAACCAGCCTAGACCTGTTTAAACCAGCCTGGACCGGCAGAAAGAGGCCTGTTGTCGTTGTTGTTTAGTCGTTTAGTCATGTCCGACTCTTCGTGACCCATTGGACCAGAGCACGCCAGGCATTTCTGTCTTCCACTGCCTCCCGCAGTTTAGTCAAACGCATGCTGGTAGCTTCGAGAACCCTATCCAACCATCTCGTCCTCTGTCATCCCCTTCTCCTTGTGCCCTCCATCTTTCCCAACATCAGTGTCTTTTCCAGGGAGTCTTCTCATGAGGTGGCCAAAGTATTGGAGCCTCAGCTTCAGGATCTGTCCTTCCAGTGAGCACTCAGGGCTGATTTCCTTCAGAATGGATAGCTTTGATCTTCTTGAAGTCCATGGGACTCTCAAGAGTCTCCTCCAGCACCATAATTCAAAAGCATCAATTCTTCAGCGATCAGCCTTCTTTATGGTCCAGCTCTCACTTCCATATATCACTACTGGGAAAACTATGGCTTTAACTATACGGACTTTTGTTGGCAAGGTAATGTCTCTGCTTTTTAAGATGCTGTCTAGGTTTGTCATTGCTCTTCTCCCAAGAAGCAGGTGTTTTTAATTTTGTGACTGCTGTCACAATCTGCAGTGATCATGGAGCCCAAGAAAGTAAAATCTCTCACTGCCTCCATTTCTTCCCCTTCTATTTGCCAGGAGGTGATGGGACCAGTGGCCATGATCTTCGTGGGTTTTTTTGATGTTGAGCTTCAAACCATATTTTGCGCTCTCCTCTTTCACCCTCATTAAAAGGTTCTTTAATTCCTCCTCACTTTCTGCCATCAATGTTGTGTAATCTGCATATCTAAGGTTGTTGATATTTCTTCCGGCAATCTTAATTCCGGCTAGGGATTCATCAAGCCCAGCCTTTCGCATGATGAATTCTGCATATAAGTTATAACCAGGGAGACAATATACAGCCTTGTCATACTCCCTTCCCAATCCATTTCTAACTGTTCCATATCCATTTCTAACTGTAGCTTCTTGTGCCACATAGAGATTTCTCAGGAGACAGATGAGGTGATCAGGGGATCAGATGCAGAACGTCAGATTTTTAGCAGAAATTGTGACCGCGCGGCTTAGGGATTTTTTCAAAAAAAGTTGTTCGGACGTCGAGGGCTAAGTCTGTTTCCGATGATAAAAACCCATCTGTTTCCACCGAAAAACCTTTCAGGGGATCGTTTGCAACAGTTTGGCACCATTTTTGAGTGAATTGCAGAACGTCAGATTTTTAGCAGAAATTGTGACCGCGCGGCTTAGGGATTTTTTCAAAAAAAGTTGTTCAGACGTCGAGGGCTAATTCTGTTTCCGATGATAAAAACCCATCTGTTTCCACCGAAAAACATTTCAGGGGATCACTTGCAACAGTTTGGCACCATTTTTGAGGGAATTGCAGAACGTCAGATTTTTAACAAAAAATGTGACCGCGCGGCTTAGGGATTTTTTCAAAAAAAGTTGTTCAGACGTCAAGGGCTAATTCTGTTTACGATGATAAAAACCCGTCTGTTTCCACCGAAAAACATTTCAGGGGATCACTTGCAACAGTTTGGCACCATTTTTGAGTGAATTGCAGAACGTCAGATTTTTAGCAGAAATTGTGACCGCGCGGCTTAGGGATTTTTTCAAAAAAAGTTGTTCAGACGTCGAGGGCTAATTCTGTTTCCGATGATAAAAACCCATCTGTTTCCACCGAAAAACATTTCAGGGGATCACTTGCAACAGTTTGCCAACATTTTTGAGTGAATTGCAGAACGTCAGATTTTTAGCAGAAATTGTAAACCGCGCGGCTTAGGGATTTTTTCAAAAAAAGTTGTTCAGACGTCGAGGGCTAATTCTGTTTCCGATGATAAAAACCCATCTGTTTCCACCGAAAAACATTTCAGGGGATCACTTGCAACAGTTTGGCACCATTTTTGAGGGAATTGCAGAACGTCAGATTTTTAACAGAAAATGTGACCGCGCGGCTTAGGGATTTTATCAAAAAAAGTTGTTCAGACGTCAAGGGCTAATTCTGTTTACGATGATAAAAACCCGTCTGTTTCCACCGAAAAACATTTCAGGGGATCACTTGCAACAGTTTGGCACCATTTTTGAGTGAATTGCAGAACGTCAGATTTTTAACAGAAATTGTGACCGCGCGGCTAAGGAATTTTTTCAAAAAAAGTTGTTCAGACCTCGAGGGCTAATTCTGTTTCCGATGATAAAAACCCATCTGTTTCCACCGAAAAACATTTCAGGGGATCACTTGCAACAGTTTGGCACCATTTTTGAGGGAATTGCAGAACGTCAGATTTTTAACAGAAAATGTGACCGCGCGGCTTAGGGATTTTTTAAAAAAAAGTTGTTCAGACGTCAAGGGCTAATTCTGTTTCCGATGATAAAAGCCCATCTCTTTCCACCGAAAAACATTTCAGGGGATCACTTGCAACAGTTTGGCACCATTTTTGGGTGAATTGCAGAACGTCAGATTTTTAACAGAAATTGTGACCGCGCGGCTTAGGGATTTTTTCAAAAAAAGTTGTTCAGACGTCGAGGGCTAATTCTGTTTCCGATGATAAAAACCCATCTGTTTCCACCGAAAAACATTTCAGGGGATCACTTGCAACAGTTTGCCAACATTTTTGAGTGAATTGCAGAACGTCAGATTTTTAGCAGAAATTGTGACCGCGCGGCTTAGGGATTTTTTCAAAAAAAGTTGTTCAGACGTCAAGGGCTAATTCTGTTTCCGATGATAAAAACCCGTCTGTTTCCACCGAAAAACATTTCAGGGGATCACTTGCAACAGTTTGGCACCATTTTTGAGTGAATTGCAGAACGTCAGATTTTTAGCAGAAATTGTGACCGCGCGGCTTAGGGATTTTTTCAAAAAAAGTTGTTCAGACGTCGAGGGCTAATTCTGTTTCCGATGATAAAAACCCATCTGTTTCCACTGAAAAACCTTTCAGGGGATCGTTTGCAACAGTTTAGGACCATTTTTGAATGAATTGCAGAACGTCAGATTTTTAGCAGAAATTGTGACCGCGCGGGTTAGGGATTTTTTCAAAAAAAGTTGTTTAGACGTCGAGGGCTAATTCTGTTTCCGATGATAAAAACCCATCTGTTTCCACCGAAAAACATTTCAGGGGATCACTTACAACGGTTTGCCAACATTTCTGAGTGAATTGCAGAACGTCAGATTTTTAGCAGAAATTGTGACCGCGCGGCTTAGGGATTTTTTCAAAAAAAGTTGTTCAGACGTCGAGGGCTAATTCTGTTTCCGATGATAAAAACCCATCTGTTTCCACCGAAAAACATTTCAGGGGATCACTTGCAACAGTTTGCCAACATTTTTGAGGGAATTACAGAACGTCAGATTTTTAGCAGAAATTGTGACCGCGCGGGTTAGGGATTTTTTCAAAAAAAGTTGTTCAGACGTCGAGGGCTAATTCTTTTTCCAATGATGAAAAGCCATCTGTTTCCACCGAAAAAACTTTCAGGGGATCGTTTGCAACAGTTTAGGACCATTTTTGAATGAATTGCAGAACGTCAGATTTTTAGCAGAAATTGTGACCGCGCGGGTTAGGGATTTTTCCAAAAAAAGTTGTTTAGACGTCGAGGGCTAATTCTGTTTCCGATGATAAAAACACATCTGTTTCCACCGAAAAACATTTCAGGGGATCACTTGCAACAGTTCTCGAACATTTTTGAGTGAATTGCAGAACGTCAGATTTTTAGCAGAAATTGTGACCGCGCGGGTTAGGGATTTTTTCAAAAAAAATTGTTTAGACGTCGAGGGCTTATTCTGTTTCCGATGATAAAAACCCATCTGTTTCCACCGAAAAACATTTCAGGGGATCACAACGGTTTGCCAACATTTCTGAGTGAATTGCAGAACGTCAGATTTTTAGCAGAAATTGTGACCGCGCGGGTTAGGGATTTTTTCAAAAAAAGTTGTTCAGACGTCGAGGGCTAATTCTGTTTCCGATGATAAAAACCCATCTGTTTCCACCGAAAAACATTTCAGGGGATCACTTGCAACAGTTTTCGAACATTTTTGAGTGAATTGCAGAACGTCAGATTTTTAGCAGAAATTGTGACCGCGCGGGTTAGGGATTTTTTCAAAAAAAAGTTGTTTAGACGTCGAGGGCTTATTCAGTTTCCGATGATAAAAACCCATCTGTTTCCACCGAAAAACATTTCAGGGGATCACTTACAACGGTTTGCCAACATTTCTGAGTGAATTGCAGAACGTCAGATTTTTAGCAGAAATTGTGACCGCGCGGGTTAGGGATTTTTTCAAAAAAAGTTGTTCAGACGTCGAGGGCTAATTCTGTTTCCGATGATAAAAACCCATCTGTTTCCACTGAAAAACCTTTCAGGGGATCGTTTGCAACAGTTTAGGACCATTTTTGAATGAATTGCAGAACGTCAGATTTTTAGCAGAAATTGTGACCGCGCGGCTTAGGGATTTTTTCAAAAAAAGTTGTTCAAACGTCAAGGGCTAATTCTGTTTCCAATGATAAAAACCCATCTGTTTCCACCGAAAAACATTTCAGGGGATCACTTACAACGGTTTGCCAACATTTTTGAATGAATTGCAGAACGTCAGATTTTTAGCAGAAATTGTGACCGCGCGGGTTAGGGATTTTTTCAAAAAAAGTTGTTCAGACGTCGAGGGCTAATTCTGTTTCCGATGATAAAAACCCATCTGTTTCCACCGAAAAACATTTCAGGGGATCACTTGCAACAGTTCTCGAACATTTTTGAGTGAATTGCAGAACGTCAGATTTTTAGCAGAAATTGTGACCGCGCGGGTTAGGGATTTTTTCAAAAAAAATTGTTTAGACGTCGAGGGCTTATTCTGTTTCCAATGATAAAAACCCATCTGTTTCCACCGAAAAACATTTCAGGGGATCACAACGGTTTGCCAACATTTCTGAGTGAATTGCAGAACGTCAGATTTTTAGCAGAAATTGTGACCGCGCGGGTTAGGGATTTTTTCAAAAAAAGTTGTTCAGACGTCGAGGGCTAATTCTGTTTCCGATGATAAAAACCCATCTGTTTCCACCGAAAAACATTTCAGGGGATCACTTGCAACAGTTTTCGAACATTTTTGAGTGAATTGCAGAACGTCAGATTTTTAGCAGAATTTGTGACCGCGCGGCTTAGGGATTTTTTCAAAAAAAATTGTTTAGACGTCGAGGGCTTATTCTGTTTCCGATGATAAAAACCCATCTGTTTCCACCGAAAAACATTTCAGGGGATCACTTACAACGGTTTGCCAACATTTCTGAGTGAATTGCAGAACGTCAGATTTTTAGCAGAAATTGTGACCGCGCGGCTTAGGGATTTTTTCAAAAAAAGTTGTTCAGACGTCGAGGGCTTATTCTGTTTCCGATGATAAAAACCCATCTGTTTCCACATAAAAACATTTCAGGGGATCACTTACAACGGTTCGGCAACATTTCTGAGTGAATTGCAGAACGTCAGATTTTTAGCAGAAATTGTAACCGCGCGGGTTAGGGATTTTTTCAAAAAAAGTTGTTCAGACGTCGAGGGCTAATTCTGTTTCCGATGATAAAAACCCATCTGTTTCCACCAAAAAACATTTCAGGGGTTCACTTACAACGGTTTGCCAACATTTTTGAGTGAATTGCAGAACGTCAGATTTTTAGCAGAAATTGTGACCGCGCGGGTTAGGGATTTTTTCAAAAAAAGTTGTTCAGACGTCGAGGGCTAATTCTGTTTCCAATGATAAAAACCCATCTGTTTCCACCGAAAAAACTTTCAGGGGATCGTTTGCAACAGTTTAGGACCATTTTTGAATGAATTGCAGAACGTCAGATTTTTAGCAGAAATTGTGACCGCGCGGCTTAGGGATTTTTTCAAAAAAAGTTGTTCAGACGTCGAGGGCTAATTCTGTTTCCGATGATAAAAACCCATCTGTTTCCACTGAAAAACCTTTCAGGGGATCGTTTGCAACAGTTTCGGACCATTTTTGAATGAATTGCAGAACGTCAGATTTTTAGCAGAAATTGTGACCGCGCGGCTTAGGGATTTTTTCAAAAAAAGTTGTTCAAACGTCGAGGGCTAATTCTGTTTCCGATGATAAAAACCCATCTGTTTCCACCAAAAAACATTTCAGGGGTTCACTTACAACGGTTTGCCAACATTTTTGAGTGAATTGCAGAACGTCAGATTTTTAGCAGAAATTGTGACCGCGCGGGTTAGGGATTTTTTCAAAAAAAGTTGTTCAGACGTCGAGGGCTAATTCTGTTTCCAATGATAAAAACCCATCTGTTTCCACCGAAAAAACTTTCAGGGGATCGTTTGCAACAGTTTAGGACCATTTTTGAATGAATTGCAGAACGTCAGATTTTTAGCAGAAATTGTGACCGCGCGGCTTAGGGATTTTTTCAAAAAAAGTTGTTCAGACGTCGAGGGCTAATTCTGTTTCCGATGATAAAAACCCATCTGTTTCCACTGAAAAACCTTTCAGGGGATCGTTTGCAACAGTTTAGGACCATTTTTGAATGAATTGCAGAACGTCAGATTTTTAGCAGAAATTGTGACCGCGCGGGTTAGGGATTTTTTCAAAAAAAGTTGTTTAGACGTCGAGGGCTAATTCTGTTTCCGATGATAAAAACCCATCTGTTTCCACCGAAAAACATTTCAGGGGATCACTTACAACGGTTTGCCAACATTTCTGAGTGAATTGCAGAACGTCAGATTTTTAGCAGAAATTGTGACCGCGCGGCTTAGGGATTTTTTCAAAAAAAGTTGTTCAGACGTCGAGGGCTAATTCTTTTTCCAATGATGAAAAGCCATCTGTTTCCACCGAAAAAACTTTCAGGGGATCGTTTGCAACAGTTTAGGACCATTTTTGAATGAATTGCAGAACGTCAGATTTTTAGCAGAAATTGTGACCGCGCGGGTTAGGGATTTTTTCAAAAAAAGTTGTTCAGACGTCGAGGGCTAATTCTGTTTCCGATGATAAAAACCCATCTGTTTCCACTGAAAAACCTTTCAGGGGATCGTTTGCAACAGTTTAGGACCATTTTTGAATGAATTGCAGAACGTCAGATTTTTAGCAGAAATTGTGACCGCGCGGCTTAGGGATTTTTTCAAAAAAAGTTGTTCAAACGTCGAGGGCTAATTCTGTTTCCGATGATAAAAACCCATCTGTTTCCACCGAAAAACATTTCAGGGGATCACTTACAACAGTTTGCCAACATTTTTGAGTGAATTGCAGAACGTCAGATTTTTAGCAGAAATTGTGACCGCGCGGCTTAGGGATTTTTTCAAAAAAAGTTGTTCAGACGTCGAGGGCTAATTCTGTTTCCGATGATAAAAACCCATCTGTTTCCAAGGAAAAACATTTCAGGGGATCACTTGCAACAGTTCTCGAACATTTTTGAGTGAATTGCAGAACGTCAGATTTTTAGCAGAAATTGTGACCGCGCGGCTTAGGGATTTTTTCAAAAAAAATTGTTCAGACGTCGAGGGCTAATTCTGTTTCCGATGATAAAAACCCATCTGTTTCCACCGAAAAACATTTCAGGGGAGCACTTGCAACAGTTCTCGAACATTTTTGAGTGAATTGCAGAACGTCAGATCTTTAGCAGAAATTGTGACCGCGCGGCTTAGGGATTTTTTCAAAAAAAGTTGTTCAGACCTCGAGGGCTAATTCTTTTTCCAATGATAAAAAGCCATCTGTTTCCACCGAAAAAAATTCAGGGGATCGTTTGCAACAGTTTAGGACCATTTTTGAATGAATTGCAGAACGTCAGATTTTTAGCA
The DNA here is from genome assembly GCF_965112155.1 of Podarcis liolepis. NCBI lineage: Eukaryota > Metazoa > Chordata > Lepidosauria > Squamata > Lacertidae > Podarcis > Podarcis liolepis. The sequence goes on along the minus strand of NC_139561.1, from coordinate 9,523,969 downwards.
GAAATTGTGACCGCGCGGCTTAGGGATTTTTTCAAAAAAAGTTGTTCAGACGTCAAGGGCTAATTCTGTTTCCGATGATAAAAACCCATCTGTTTCCACCGAAAAACATTTCAGGGGTCACTTACAACAGTTTGCCAACATTTTTGAGTGAATTGCAGAACGTCAGATTTTTAGCAGAAATTGTGACCGCGTGGCTTAGGGATTTTTTCAAAAAAAGTTGTTCAGACGTCGAGGGCTAATTCTGTTTCCGATGATAAAAACCCATCTGTTTCGACCGAAAAACATTTCAGGGGATCACTTGCAACAGTTCTCGAACATTTTTGAGTGAATTGCAGAACGTCAGATTTTTAGCAGAAATTGTGACCGCGCGGCTTAGGGATTTTTTCAAAAAAAGTTGTTCAGACGTCGAGGGCTAATTCTGTTTCCGATGATAAAAACCCATCTGTTTCCACCGAAAAACATTTCAGGGGATCACTTGCAACAGTTCTCGAACATTTTTGAGTGAATTGCAGAACGTCAGATCTTTAGCAGAAATTGTGACCGCGCGGCTTAGGGATTTTTTCAAAAAAAGTTGTTCAGACCTCGAGGGCTAATTCTTTTTCCAATGATAAAAAGCCATCTGTTTCCACCGGAAAAAATTCAGGGGATCGTTTGCAACAGTTTAGGACCATTTTTGAATGAATTGCAGAACGTCAGATTTTTAGCAGAAATTGTGACCGCGCGGCTTAGGGATTTTTTCAAAAAAAGTTGTTCAGACGTCGAGGGCTAATTCTGTCTCCGATGATAAAAACCCATCTGTTTCCATCGAAAAACATTTCAGGGGATCACTTGCAACAGTTTGCCCACGTTTTTGAGGGAATTGCAGAACGTCAGATTTTTAGCAGAAATTGTGACCGCGCGGGTTAGGGATTTTTTCTAAAAAAGTTGTTCAAAGGTCGAGGGCTAATTCTGTTTCCAATGATAAAAACCCATCTGTTTCCACCGAAAAACATTTCAGGGGATCACTTACAACGGTTTGCCAACATTTCTGAGTGAATTGCAGAACGTCAGATTTTTAGCAGAAATTGTGACCGCGCGGGTTAGGGATTTTTTCAAAAAAAGTTGTTCAGACGTCGAGGGCTAATTCTGTTTCCGATGATAAAAACCCATCTGTTTCCACTGAAAAACCTTTCAGGGGATCGTTTGCAACAGTTTAGGACCATTTTTGAATGAATTGCAGAACGTCAGATTTTTAGCAGAAATTGTGACCGCGCGGCTTAGGGATTTTTTCAAAAAAAGTTGTTCAAACGTCGAGGGCTAATTCTGTTTCCAATGATAAAAACCCATCTGTTTCCACCGAAAAACATTTCAGGGGATCACTTACAACGGTTTGCCAACATTTTTGAATGAATTGCAGAACGTCAGATTTTTAGCAGAAATTGTGACCGCCCGGCTTAGGGATTTTTTCAAAAAAAGTTGTTCAGACGTCGAGGGCTAATTCTTTTTCCGATGATAAAAACACGTCTGTTTCCACCGAAAAACATTTCAGGGGATCACTTGCAACAGTTCTCGAACATTTTTGAGTGAATTGCAGAACGTCAGATTTTTAGCAGAAATTGTGACCGCGCGGCTTAGGGATTTTTTCAAAAAAAAGTTGTTTAGACGTCGAGGGCTTATTCTGTTTCCGATGATAAAAACCCATCTGTTTCCACCGAAAAACATTTCAGGGGATCACTTGCAACAGTTCTCGAACATTTTTGAGTGAATTGCAGAACGTCAGATTTTTAGCAGAAATTGTGACCGCGCGGGTTAGGGATTTTTTCAAAAAAAGTTGTTCAGACGTCGAGGGCTAATTCTGTCTCCGATGATAAAAACCCATCTGTTTCCATCGAAAAACATTTCAGGGGATCACTTGCAACAGTTTGCCCACGTTTTTGAGGGAATTGCAGAACGTCAGATTTTTAGCAGAAATTGTGACCGCGCGGGTTAGGGATTTTTTCTAAAAAAGTTGTTCAAAGGTCGAGGGCTAATTCTGTTTCCAATGATAAAAACCCATCTGTTTCCACCGAAAAACATTTCAGGGGATCACTTACAACGGTTTGCCAACATTTCTGAGTGAATTGCAGAACGTCAGATTTTTAGCAGAAATTGTGACCGCGCGGGTTAGGGATTTTTTCAAAAAAAGTTGTTCAGACGTCGAGGGCTAATTCTGTTTCCGATGATAAAAACCCATCTGTTTCCACTGAAAAACCTTTCAGGGGATCGTTTGCAACAGTTTAGGACCATTTTTGAATGAATTGCAGAACGTCAGATTTTTAGCAGAAATTGCGACCGCGCGGCTTAGGGATTTTTTCAAAAAAAGTTGTTCAAACGTCGAGGGCTAATTCTGTTTCCAATGATAAAAACCCATCTGTTTCCACCGAAAAACATTTCAGGGGATCACTTACAACGGTTTGCCAACATTTTTGAATGAATTGCAGAACGTCAGATTTTTAGCAGAAATTGTGACCGCCCGGCTTAGGGATTTTTTCAAAAAAAGTTGTTCAGACGTCGAGGGCTAATTCTGTTTCCGATGATAAAAACACGTCTGTTTCCACCGAAAAACATTTCAGGGGATCACTTGCAACAGTTCTCGAACATTTTTGAGTGAATTGCAGAACGTCAGATTTTTAGCAGAAATTGTGACCGCGCGGCTTAGGGATTTTTTCAAAAAAAGTTGTTTAGACGTCGAGGGCTTATTCTGTTTCCGATGATAAAAACCCATCTGTTTCCACCGAAAAACATTTCAGGGGATCACTTGCAACAGTTCTCGAACATTTTTGAGTGAATTGCAGAACGTCAGATTTTTAGCAGAAATTGTGACCGCGCGGGTTAGGGATTTTTTCAAAAAAAGTTGTTCAGACGTCGAGGGCTAATTCTGTTTCCGATGATAAAAACCCATCTGTTTCCACCGAAAAACATTTCAGGGGATCACTTACAACGGTTTGCCAACATTTCTGAGTGAATTGCAGAACGTCAGATTTTTAGCAGAAATTGTGACCGCGCGGGTTAGGGATTTTTTCAAAAAAAGTTGTTCAGACGTCGAGGGCTAATTCTGTTTCCGATGATAAAAACCCATCTGTTTCCACTGAAAAACCTTTCAGGGGATCGTTTGCAACAGTTTCGGACCATTTTTGAATGAATTGCAGAACGTCAGATTTTTAGCAGAAATTGTGACCGCGCGGCTTAGGGATTTTTTCAAAAAAAGTTGTTCAAACGTCGAGGGCTAATTCTGTTTCCAATGATAAAAACCCATCTGTTTCCACCGAAAAACATTTCAGGGGATCACTTGCAACAGTTTGGCACCATTTTTGAGTGAATTGCAGAACGTCAGATTTTTAGCAGAAATTGTGACCGCGCGGCTTAGGGATTTTTTAAAAAAAAGTTGTTCAGACGTCAAGGGCTAATTCTGTTTCCGATGATAAAAGCCCATCTGTTTCCACCGAAAAACATTTCAGGGGATCACTTGCAACAGTTTGGCACCATTTTTGGGTGAATTGCAGAACGTCAGATTTTTAACAGAAATTGTGACCGCGCGGCTAAGGAATTTTTTCAAAAAAAGTTGTTCAGACCTCGAGGGCTAATTCTGTTTCCGATGATAAAAACCCATCTGTTTCCACCGAAAAACATTTCAGGGGATCACTTGCAACAGTTTGGCACCATTTTTGAGGGAATTGCAGAACGTCAGATTTTTAACAGAAAATGTGACCGCGCGGCTTAGGGATTTTTTAAAAAAAAGTTGTTCAGACGTCAAGGGCTAATTCTGTTTCCGATGATAAAAGCCCATCTCTTTCCACCGAAAAACATTTCAGGGGATCACTTGCAACAGTTTGGCACCATTTTTGGGTGAATTGCAGAACGTCAGATTTTTAACAGAAATTGTGACCGCGCGGCTTAGGGATTTTTTCAAAAAAAGTTGTTCAAACGTCGAGGGCTAATTCTGTTTCCGATGATAAAAACCCATCTGTTTCCACCGAAAAACATTTCAGGGGATCACTTACAACGGTTTGCCAACATTTTTGAATGAATTGCAGAACGTCAGATTTTTAGCAGAAATTGTGACCGCCCGGCTTAGGGATTTTTTCAAAAAAAGTTGTTCAGACGTCGAGGGCTAATTCTTTTTCCGATGATAAAAACACGTCTGTTTCCACCGAAAAACATTTCAGGGGATCACTTGCAACAGTTCTCGAACATTTTTGAGTGAATTGCAGAACGTCAGATTTTTAGCAGAAATTGTGACCGCGCGGCTTAGGGATTTTTTCAAAAAAAAGTTGTTTAGACGTCGAGGGCTTATTCTGTTTCCGATGATAAAAACCCATCTGTTTCCACCGAAAAACATTTCAGGGGATCACTTGCAACAGTTCTCGAACATTTTTGAGTGAATTGCAGAACGTCAGATTTTTAGCAGAAATTGTGACCGCGCGGGTTAGGGATTTTTTCAAAAAAAGTTGTTCAGACGTCGAGGGCTAATTCTGTCTCCGATGATAAAAACCCATCTGTTTCCATCGAAAAACATTTCAGGGGATCACTTGCAACAGTTTGCCCACGTTTTTGAGGGAATTGCAGAACGTCAGATTTTTAGCAGAAATTGTGACCGCGCGGGTTAGGGATTTTTTCTAAAAAAGTTGTTCAAAGGTCGAGGGCTAATTCTGTTTCCAATGATAAAAACCCATCTGTTTCCACCGAAAAACATTTCAGGGGATCACTTACAACGGTTTGCCAACATTTCTGAGTGAATTGCAGAACGTCAGATTTTTAGCAGAAATTGTGACCGCGCGGGTTAGGGATTTTTTCAAAAAAAGTTGTTCAGACGTCGAGGGCTAATTCTGTTTCCGATGATAAAAACCCATCTGTTTCCACTGAAAAACCTTTCAGGGGATCGTTTGCAACAGTTTAGGACCATTTTTGAATGAATTGCAGAACGTCAGATTTTTAGCAGAAATTGCGACCGCGCGGCTTAGGGATTTTTTCAAAAAAAGTTGTTCAAACGTCGAGGGCTAATTCTGTTTCCAATGATAAAAACCCATCTGTTTCCACCGAAAAACATTTCAGGGGATCACTTACAACGGTTTGCCAACATTTTTGAATGAATTGCAGAACGTCAGATTTTTAGCAGAAATTGTGACCGCCCGGCTTAGGGATTTTTTCAAAAAAAGTTGTTCAGACGTCGAGGGCTAATTCTGTTTCCGATGATAAAAACACGTCTGTTTCCACCGAAAAACATTTCAGGGGATCACTTGCAACAGTTCTCGAACATTTTTGAGTGAATTGCAGAACGTCAGATTTTTAGCAGAAATTGTGACCGCGCGGCTTAGGGATTTTTTCAAAAAAAGTTGTTTAGACGTCGAGGGCTTATTCTGTTTCCGATGATAAAAACCCATCTGTTTCCACCGAAAAACATTTCAGGGGATCACTTGCAACAGTTCTCGAACATTTTTGAGTGAATTGCAGAACGTCAGATTTTTAGCAGAAATTGTGACCGCGCGGGTTAGGGATTTTTTCAAAAAAAGTTGTTCAGACGTCGAGGGCTAATTCTGTTTCCGATGATAAAAACCCATCTGTTTCCACCGAAAAACATTTCAGGGGATCACTTACAACGGTTTGCCAACATTTCTGAGTGAATTGCAGAACGTCAGATTTTTAGCAGAAATTGTGACCGCGCGGGTTAGGGATTTTTTCAAAAAAAGTTGTTCAGACGTCGAGGGCTAATTCTGTTTCCGATGATAAAAACCCATCTGTTTCCACTGAAAAACCTTTCAGGGGATCGTTTGCAACAGTTTCGGACCATTTTTGAATGAATTGCAGAACGTCAGATTTTTAGCAGAAATTGTGACCGCGCGGCTTAGGGATTTTTTCAAAAAAAGTTGTTCAAACGTCGAGGGCTAATTCTGTTTCCAATGATAAAAACCCATCTGTTTCCACCGAAAAACATTTCAGGGGATCACTTGCAACAGTTTGGCACCATTTTTGAGTGAATTGCAGAACGTCAGATTTTTAGCAGAAATTGTGACCGCGCGGCTTAGGGATTTTTTAAAAAAAAGTTGTTCAGACGTCAAGGGCTAATTCTGTTTCCGATGATAAAAGCCCATCTGTTTCCACCGAAAAACATTTCAGGGGATCACTTGCAACAGTTTGGCACCATTTTTGGGTGAATTGCAGAACGTCAGATTTTTAACAGAAATTGTGACCGCGCGGCTAAGGAATTTTTTCAAAAAAAGTTGTTCAGACCTCGAGGGCTAATTCTGTTTCCGATGATAAAAACCCATCTGTTTCCACCGAAAAACATTTCAGGGGATCACTTGCAACAGTTTGGCACCATTTTTGAGGGAATTGCAGAACGTCAGATTTTTAACAGAAAATGTGACCGCGCGGCTTAGGGATTTTTTAAAAAAAAGTTGTTCAGACGTCAAGGGCTAATTCTGTTTCCGATGATAAAAGCCCATCTCTTTCCACCGAAAAACATTTCAGGGGATCACTTGCAACAGTTTGGCACCATTTTTGGGTGAATTGCAGAACGTCAGATTTTTAACAGAAATTGTGACCGCGCGGCTTAGGGATTTTTTCAAAAAAAGTTGTTCAAACGTCGAGGGCTAATTCTGTTTCCGATGATAAAAACCCATCTGTTTCCACCGAAAAACATTTCAGGGGATCACTTGCAACAGTTTGCCAACATTTTTGAGTGAATTGCAGAACGTCAGATTTTTAGCAGAAATTGTGACCGCGCGGCTTAGGGATTTTTTCAAAAAAAGTTGTTCAGACGTCAAGGGCTAATTCTGTTTCCGATGATAAAAACCCGTCTGTTTCCACCGAAAAACATTTCAGGGGATCACTTGCAACAGTTTGGCACCATTTTTGAGTGAATTGCAGAACGTCAGATTTTTAGCAGAAATTGTGACCGCGCGGCTTAGGGATTTTTTCAAAAAAAGTTGTTCAGACGTCGAGGGCTAATTCTGTTTCCGATGATAAAAACCCATCTGTTTCCACTGAAAAACCTTTCAGGGGATCGTTTGCAACAGTTTAGGACCATTTTTGAATGAATTGCAGAACGTCAGATTTTTAGCAGAAATTGTGACCGCGCGGGTTAGGGATTTTTTCAAAAAAAGTTGTTTAGACGTCGAGGGCTAATTCTGTTTCCGATGATAAAAACCCATCTGTTTCCACCGAAAAACATTTCAGGGGATCACTTACAACGGTTTGCCAACATTTCTGAGTGAATTGCAGAACGTCAGATTTTTAGCAGAAATTGTGACCGCGCGGCTTAGGGATTTTTTCAAAAAAAGTTGTTCAGACGTCGAGGGCTAATTCTGTTTCCGATGATAAAAACCCATCTGTTTCCACCGAAAAACATTTCAGGGGATCACTTGCAACAGTTTGCCAACATTTTTGAGGGAATTACAGAACGTCAGATTTTTAGCAGAAATTGTGACCGCGCGGGTTAGGGATTTTTTCAAAAAAAGTTGTTCAGACGTCGAGGGCTAATTCTTTTTCCAATGATGAAAAGCCATCTGTTTCCACCGAAAAAACTTTCAGGGGATCGTTTGCAACAGTTTAGGACCATTTTTGAATGAATTGCAGAACGTCAGATTTTTAGCAGAAATTGTGACCGCGCGGGTTAGGGATTTTTCCAAAAAAAGTTGTTTAGACGTCGAGGGCTAATTCTGTTTCCGATGATAAAAACACATCTGTTTCCACCGAAAAACATTTCAGGGGATCACTTGCAACAGTTCTCGAACATTTTTGAGTGAATTGCAGAACGTCAGATTTTTAGCAGAAATTGTGACCGCGCGGGTTAGGGATTTTTTCAAAAAAAATTGTTTAGACGTCGAGGGCTTATTCTGTTTCCGATGATAAAAACCCATCTGTTTCCACCGAAAAACATTTCAGGGGATCACAACGGTTTGCCAACATTTCTGAGTGAATTGCAGAACGTCAGATTTTTAGCAGAAATTGTGACCGCGCGGGTTAGGGATTTTTTCAAAAAAAGTTGTTCAGACGTCGAGGGCTAATTCTGTTTCCGATGATAAAAACCCATCTGTTTCCACCGAAAAACATTTCAGGGGATCACTTGCAACAGTTTTCGAACATTTTTGAGTGAATTGCAGAACGTCAGATTTTTAGCAGAAATTGTGACCGCGCGGGTTAGGGATTTTTTTAAAAAAAAGTTGTTTAGACGTCGAGGGCTTATTCAGTTTCCGATGATAAAAACCCATCTGTTTCCACCGAAAAACATTTCAGGGGATCACTTACAACGGTTTGCCAACATTTCTGAGTGAATTGCAGAACGTCAGATTTTTAGCAGAAATTGTGACCGCGCGGGTTAGGGATTTTTTCAAAAAAAGTTGTTCAGACGTCGAGGGCTAATTCTGTTTCCGATGATAAAAACCCATCTGTTTCCACTGAAAAACCTTTCAGGGGATCGTTTGCAACAGTTTAGGACCATTTTTGAATGAATTGCAGAACGTCAGATTTTTAGCAGAAATTGTGACCGCGCGGCTTAGGGATTTTTTCAAAAAAAGTTGTTCAAACGTCAAGGGCTAATTCTGTTTCCAATGATAAAAACCCATCTGTTTCCACCGAAAAACATTTCAGGGGATCACTTACAACGGTTTGCCAACATTTTTGAATGAATTGCAGAACGTCAGATTTTTAGCAGAAATTGTGACCGCGCGGGTTAGGGATTTTTTCAAAAAAAGTTGTTCAGACGTCGAGGGCTAATTCTGTTTCCGATGATAAAAACCCATCTGTTTCCACCGAAAAACATTTCAGGGGATCACTTGCAACAGTTCTCGAACATTTTTGAGTGAATTGCAGAACGTCAGATTTTTAGCAGAAATTGTGACCGCGCGGGTTAGGGATTTTTTCAAAAAAAATTGTTTAGACGTCGAGGGCTTATTCTGTTTCCAATGATAAAAACCCATCTGTTTCCACCGAAAAACATTTCAGGGGATCACAACGGTTTGCCAACATTTCTGAGTGAATTGCAGAACGTCAGATTTTTAGCAGAAATTGTGACCGCGCGGGTTAGGGATTTTTTCAAAAAAAGTTGTTCAGACGTCGAGGGCTAATTCTGTTTCCGATGATAAAAACCCATCTGTTTCCACCGAAAAACATTTCAGGGGATCACTTGCAACAGTTTTCGAACATTTTTGAGTGAATTGCAGAACGTCAGATTTTTAGCAGAATTTGTGACCGCGCGGCTTAGGGATTTTTTCAAAAAAAATTGTTTAGACGTCGAGGGCTTATTCTGTTTCCGATGATAAAAACCCATCTGTTTCCACCGAAAAACATTTCAGGGGATCACTTACAACGGTTTGCCAACATTTCTGAGTGAATTGCAGAACGTCAGATTTTTAGCAGAAATTGTGACCGCGCGGCTTAGGGATTTTTTCAAAAAAAGTTGTTCAGACGTCGAGGGCTTATTCTGTTTCCGATGATAAAAACCCATCTGTTTCCACATAAAAACATTTCAGGGGATCACTTACAACGGTTCGGCAACATTTCTGAGTGAATTGCAGAACGTCAGATTTTTAGCAGAAATTGTAACCGCGCGGGTTAGGGATTTTTTCAAAAAAAGTTGTTCAGACGTCGAGGGCTAATTCTGTTTCCGATGATAAAAACCCATCTGTTTCCACCAAAAAACATTTCAGGGGTTCACTTACAACGGTTTGCCAACATTTTTGAGTGAATTGCAGAACGTCAGATTTTTAGCAGAAATTGTGACCGCGCGGGTTAGGGATTTTTTCAAAAAAAGTTGTTCAGACGTCGAGGGCTAATTCTGGTTCCAATGATAAAAACCCATCTGTTTCCACCGAAAAAACTTTCAGGGGATCGTTTGCAACAGTTTAGGACCATTTTTGAATGAATTGCAGAACGTCAGATTTTTAGCAGAAATTGTGACCGCGCGGCTTAGGGATTTTTTCAAAAAAAGTTGTTCAGACGTCGAGGGCTAATTCTGTTTCCGATGATAAAAACCCATCTGTTTCCACTGAAAAACCTTTCAGGGGATCGTTTGCAACAGTTTAGGACCATTTTTGAATGAATTGCAGAACGTCAGATTTTTAGCAGAAATTGTGACCGCGCGGGTTAGGGATTTTTTCAAAAAAAGTTGTTTAGACGTCGAGGGCTAATTCTGTTTCCGATGATAAAAACCCATCTGTTTCCACCGAAAAACATTTCAGGGGATCACTTACAACGGTTTGCCAACATTTCTGAGTGAATTGCAGAACGTCAGATTTTTAGCAGAAATTGTGACCGCGCGGCTTAGGGATTTTTTCAAAAAAAGTTGTTCAGACGTCGAGGGCTAATTCTTTTTCCAATGATGAAAAGCCATCTGTTTCCACCGAAAAAACTTTCAGGGGATCGTTTGCAACAGTTTAGGACCATTTTTGAATGAATTGCAGAACGTCAGATTTTTAGCAGAAATTGTGACCGCGCGGGTTAGGGATTTTTTCAAAAAAAGTTGTTCAGACGTCGAGGGCTAATTCTGTTTCCGATGATAAAAACCCATCTGTTTCCACTGAAAAACCTTTCAGGGGATCGTTTGCAACAGTTTAGGACCATTTTTGAATGAATTGCAGAACGTCAGATTTTTAGCAGAAATTGTGACCGCGCGGCTTAGGGATTTTTTCAAAAAAAGTTGTTCAAACGTCGAGGGCTAATTCTGTTTCCGATGATAAAAACCCATCTGTTTCCACCGAAAAACATTTCAGGGGATCACTTACAACAGTTTGCCAACATTTTTGAGTGAATTGCAGAACGTCAGATTTTTAGCAGAAATTGTGACCGCGCGGCTTAGGGATTTTTTCAAAAAAAGTTGTTCAGACGTCGAGGGCTAATTCTGTTTCCGATGATAAAAACCCATCTGTTTCCAAGGAAAAACATTTCAGGGGATCACTTGCAACAGTTCTCGAACATTTTTGAGTGAATTGCAGAACGTCAGATTTTTAGCAGAAATTGTGACCGCGCGGCTTAGGGATTTTTTCAAAAAAAATTGTTCAGACGTCGAGGGCTAATTCTGTTTCCGATGATAAAAACCCATCTGTTTCCACCGAAAAACATTTCAGGGGAGCACTTGCAACAGTTCTCGAACATTTTTGAGTGAATTGCAGAACGTCAGATCTTTAGCAGAAATTGTGACCGCGCGGCTTAGGGATTTTTTCAAAAAAAGTTGTTCAGACCTCGAGGGCTAATTCTTTTTCCAATGATAAAAAGCCATCTGTTTCCACCGAAAAAAATTCAGGGGATCGTTTGCAACAGTTTAGGACCATTTTTGAATGAATTGCAGAACGTCAGATTTTTAGCAGAAATTGTGACCGCGCGGCTTAGGGATTTTTTCAAAAAAAGTTGTTCAGACGTCAAGGGCTAATTCTGTTTCCGATGATAAAAACCCATCTGTTTCCACCGAAAAACATTTCAGGGGATCACTTACAACAGTTTGCCAACATTTTTGAGTGAATTGCAGAACGTCAGATTTTTAGCAGAAATTGTGACCGCGTGGCTTAGGGATTTTTTCAAAAAAAGTTGTTCAGACGTCGAGGGCTAATTCTGTTTCCGATGATAAAAACCCATCTGTTTCGACCGAAAAACATTTCAGGGGATCACTTGCAACAGTTCTCGAACATTTTTGAGTGAATTGCAGAACGTCAGATTTTTAGCAGAAATTGTGACCGCGCGGCTTAGGGATTTTTTCAAAAAAAGTTGTTCAGACGTCGAGGGCTAATTCTGTTTCCGATGATAAAAACCCATCTGTTTCCACCGAAAAACATTTCAGGGGATCACTTGCAACAGTTCTCGAACATTTTTGAGTGAATTGCAGAACGTCAGATCTTTAGCAGAAATTGTGACCGCGCGGCTTAGGGATTTTTTCAAAAAAAGTTGTTCAGACCTCGAGGGCTAATTCTTTTTCCAATGATAAAAAGCCATCTGTTTCCACCGGAAAAAATTCAGGGGATCGTTTGCAACAGTTTAGGACCATTTTTGAATGAATTGCAGAACGTCAGATTTTTAGCAGAAATTGTGACCGCGCGGCTTAGGGATTTTTTCAAAAAAAGTTGTTCAGACGTCGAGGGCTAATTCTGTCTCCGATGATAAAAACCCATCTGTTTCCATCGAAAAACATTTCAGGGGATCACTTGCAACAGTTTGCCCACGTTTTTGAGGGAATTGCAGAACGTCAGATTTTTAGCAGAAATTGTGACCGCGCGGGTTAGGGATTTTTTCTAAAAAAGTTGTTCAAAGGTCGAGGGCTAATTCTGTTTCCAATGATAAAAACCCATCTGTTTCCACCGAAAAACATTTCAGGGGATCACTTACAACGGTTTGCCAACATTTCTGAGTGAATTGCAGAACGTCAGATTTTTAGCAGAAATTGTGACCGCGCGGGTTAGGGATTTTTTCAAAAAAAGTTGTTCAGACGTCGAGGGCTAATTCTGTTTCCGATGATAAAAACCCATCTGTTTCCACTGAAAAACCTTTCAGGGGATCGTTTGCAACAGTTTAGGACCATTTTTGAATGAATTGCAGAACGTCAGATTTTTAGCAGAAATTGTGACCGCGCGGCTTAGGGATTTTTTCAAAAAAAGTTGTTCAAACGTCGAGGGCTAATTCTGTTTCCAATGATAAAAACCCATCTGTTTCCACCGAAAAACATTTCAGGGGATCACTTACAACGGTTTGCCAACATTTTTGAATGAATTGCAGAACGTCAGATTTTTAGCAGAAATTGTGACCGCCCGGCTTAGGGATTTTTTCAAAAAAAGTTGTTCAGACGTCGAGGGCTAATTCTTTTTCCGATGATAAAAACACGTCTGTTTCCACCGAAAAACATTTCAGGGGATCACTTGCAACAGTTCTCGAACATTTTTGAGTGAATTGCAGAACGTCAGATTTTTAGCAGAAATTGTGACCGCGCGGCTTAGGGATTTTTTCAAAAAAAAGTTGTTTAGACGTCGAGGGCTTATTCTGTTTCCGATGATAAAAACCCATCTGTTTCCACCGAAAAACATTTCAGGGGATCACTTGCAACAGTTCTCGAACATTTTTGAGTGAATTGCAGAACGTCAGATTTTTAGCAGAAATTGTGACCGCGCGGGTTAGGGATTTTTTCAAAAAAAGTTGTTCAGACGTCGAGGGCTAATTCTGTCTCCGATGATAAAAACCCATCTGTTTCCATCGAAAAACATTTCAGGGGATCACTTGCAACAGTTTGCCCACGTTTTTGAGGGAATTGCAGAACGTCAGATTTTTAGCAGAAATTGTGACCGCGCGGGTTAGGGATTTTTTCTAAAAAAGTTGTTCAAAGGTCGAGGGCTAATTCTGTTTCCAATGATAAAAACCCATCTGTTTCCACCGAAAAACATTTCAGGGGATCACTTACAACGGTTTGCCAACATTTCTGAGTGAATTGCAGAACGTCAGATTTTTAGCAGAAATTGTGACCGCGCGGGTTAGGGATTTTTTCAAAAAAAGTTGTTCAGACGTCGAGGGCTAATTCTGTTTCCGATGATAAAAACCCATCTGTTTCCACTGAAAAACCTTTCAGGGGATCGTTTGCAACAGTTTAGGACCATTTTTGAATGAATTGCAGAACGTCAGATTTTTAGCAGAAATTGCGACCGCGCGGGTTAGGGATTTTTTCAAAAAAAGTTGTTCAAACGTCGAGGGCTAATTCTGTTTCCAATGATAAAAACCCATCTGTTTCCACCGAAAAACATTTCAGGGGATCACTTACAACGGTTTGCCAACATTTTTGAATGAATTGCAGAACGTCAGATTTTTAGCAGAAATTGTGACCGCCCGGCTTAGGGATTTTTTCAAAAAAAGTTGTTCAGACGTCGAGGGCTAATTCTGTTTCCGATGATAAAAACACGTCTGTTTCCACCGAAAAACATTTCAGGGGATCACTTGCAACAGTTCTCGAACATTTTTGAGTGAATTGCAGAACGTCAGATTTTTAGCAGAAATTGTGACCGCGCGGCTTAGGGATTTTTTCAAAAAAAGTTGTTTAGACGTCGAGGGCTTATTCTGTTTCCGATGATAAAAACCCATCTGTTTCCACCGAAAAACATTTCAGGGGATCACTTGCAACAGTTCTCGAACATTTTTGAGTGAATTGCAGAACGTCAGATTTTTAGCAGAAATTGTGACCGCGCGGGTTAGGGATTTTTTCAAAAAAAGTTGTTCAGACGTCGAGGGCTAATTCTGTTTCCGATGATAAAAACCCATCTGTTTCCACCGAAAAACATTTCAGGGGATCACTTACAACGGTTTGCCAACATTTCTGAGTGAATTGCAGAACGTCAGATTTTTAGCAGAAATTGTGACCGCGCGGGTTAGGGATTTTTTCAAAAAAAGTTGTTCAGACGTCGAGGGCTAATTCTGTTTCCGATGATAAAAACCCATCTGTTTCCACTGAAAAACCTTTCAGGGGATCGTTTGCAACAGTTTCGGACCATTTTTGAATGAATTGCAGAACGTCAGATTTTTAGCAGAAATTGTGACCGCGCGGCTTAGGGATTTTTTCAAAAAAAGTTGTTCAAACGTCGAGGGCTAATTCTGTTTCCAATGATAAAAACCCATCTGTTTCCACCGAAAAACATTTCAGGGGATCACTTGCAACAGTTTGGCACCATTTTTGAGTGAATTGCAGAACGTCAGATTTTTAGCAGAAATTGTGACCGCGCGGCTTAGGGATTTTTTAAAAAAAAGTTGTTCAGACGTCAAGGGCTAATTCTGTTTCCGATGATAAAAGCCCATCTGTTTCCACCGAAAAACATTTCAGGGGATCACTTGCAACAGTTTGGCACCATTTTTGGGTGAATTGCAGAACGTCAGATTTTTAACAGAAATTGTGACCGCGCGGCTTAGGGATTTTTTCAAAAAAAGTTGTTCAGACGTCGAGGGCTAATTCTGTTTCCGATGATAAAAACCCATCTGTTTCCACCGAAAAACATTTCAGGGGATCACTTGCAACAGTTTGCCAACATTTTTGAGTGAATTGCAGAACGTCAGATTTTTAGCAGAAATTGTGACCGCGCGGCTTAGGGATTTTTTCAAAAAAAGTTGTTCAGACGTCAAGGGCTAATTCTGTTTCCGATGATAAAAACCCGTCTGTTTCCACCGAAAAACATTTCAGGGGATCACTTGCAACAGTTTGGCACCATTTTTGAGTGAATTGCAGAACGTCAGATTTTTAGCAGAAATTGTGACCGCGCGGCTTAGGGATTTTTTCAAAAAAAGTTGTTCAGACGTCGAGGGCTAATTCTTTTTCCGATGATAAAAACCCATCTGTTTCCACTGAAAAACCTTTCAGGGGATCGTTTGCAACAGTTTAGGACCATTTTTGAATGAATTGCAGAACGTCAGATTTTTAGCAGAAATTGTGACCGCGCGGGTTAGGGATTTTTTCAAAAAAAGTTGTTTAGACGTCGAGGGCTAATTCTGTTTCCGATGATAAAAACCCATCTGTTTCCACCGAAAAACATTTCAGGGGATCACTTACAACGGTTTGCCAACATTTCTGAGTGAATTGCAGAACGTCAGATTTTTAGCAGAAATTGTGACCGCGCGGCTTAGGGATTTTTTCAAAAAAAGTTGTTCAGACGTCGAGGGCTAATTCTGTTTCCGATGATAAAAACCCATCTGTTTCCACCGAAAAACATTTCAGGGGATCACTTGCAACAGTTTGCCAACATTTTTGAGGGAATTACAGAACGTCAGATTTTTAGCAGAAATTGTGACCGCGCGGGTTAGGGATTTTTTCAAAAAAAGTTGTTCAGACGTCGAGGGCTAATTCTTTTTCCAATGATGAAAAGCCATCTGTTTCCACCGAAAAAACTTTCAGGGGATCGTTTGCAACAGTTTAGGACCATTTTTGAATGAATTGCAGAACGTCAGATTTTTAGCAGAAATTGTGACCGCGCGGGTTAGGGATTTTTCCAAAAAAAGTTGTTAAGACGTCGAGGGCTAATTCTGTTTCCGATGATAAAAACACATCTGTTTCCACCGAAAAACATTTCAGTGGATCACTTGCAACAGTTCTCGAACATTTTTGAGTGAATTGCAGAACGTCAGATTTTTAGCAGAAATTGTGACCGCGCGGGTTAGGGATTTTTTCAAAAAAAATTGTTCAGACGTCGAGGGCTTATTCTGTTTCCGATGATAAAAACCCATCTGTTTCCACCGAAAAACATTTCAGGGGATCACAACGGTTTGCCAACATTTCTGAGTGAATTGCAGAACGTCAGATTTTTAGCAGAAATTGTGACCGCGCGGGTTAGGGATTTTTTCAAAAAAAGTTGTTCAGACGTCGAGGGCTAATTCTGTTTCCGATGATAAAAACCCATCTGTTTCCACCGAAAAACATTTCAGGGGATCACTTGCAACAGTTTTCGAACATTTTTGAGTGAATTGCAGAACGTCAGATTTTTAGCAGAAATTGTGACCGCGCGGGTTAGGGATTTTTTCAAAAAAAAGTTGTTTAGACGTCGAGGGCTTATTCAGTTTCCGATGATAAAAACCCATCTGTTTCCACCGAAAAACATTTCAGGGGATCACTTACAACGGTTTGCCAACATTTCTGAGTGAATTGCAGAACGTCAGATTTTTAGCAGAAATTGTGACCGCGCGGGTTAGGGATTTTTTCAAAAAAAGTTGTTCAGACGTCGAGGGCTAATTCTGTTTCCGATGATAAAAACCCATCTGTTTCCACTGAAAAACCTTTCAGGGGATCGTTTGCAACAGTTTAGGACCATTTTTGAATGAATTGCAGAACGTCAGATTTTTAGCAGAAATTGTGACCGCGCGGGTTAGGGATTTTTCCAAAAAAAGTTGTTAAGACGTCGAGGGCTAATTCTGTTTCCGATGATAAAAACACATCTGTTTCCACCGAAAAACATTTCAGGGGATCACTTGCAACAGTTCTCGAACATTTTTGAGTGAATTGCAGAACGTCAGATTTTTAGCAGAAATTGTGACCGCGCGGGTTAGGGATTTTTTCAAAAAAAATTGTTCAGACGTCGAGGGCTTATTCTGTTTCCGATGATAAAAACCCATCTGTTTCCACCGAAAAACATTTCAGGGGATCACAACGGTTTGCCAACATTTCTGAGTGAATTGCAGAACGTCAGATTTTTAGCAGAAATTGTGACTGCGCGGGTTAGGGATTTTTTCAAAAAAAGTTGTTCAGACGTCGAGGGCTAATTCTGTTTCCGATGATAAAAACCCATCTGTTTCCACCGAAAAACATTTCAGGGGATCACTTGCAACAGTTTTCGAACATTTTTGAGTGAATTGCAGAACGTCAGATTTTTAGCAGAAATTGTGACCGCGCGGGTTAGGGATTTTTTCAAAAAAAAGTTGTTTAGACGTCGAGGGCTAATTCTGTTTCCGATGATAAAAACCCATCTGTTTCCACCGAAAAACATTTCAGGGGATCACTTACAACGGTTTGCCAACATTTCTGAGTGAATTGCAGAACGTCAGATTTTTAGCAGAAATTGTGACCGCGCGGGTTAGGGATTTTTTCAAAAAAAGTTGTTCAGACGTCGAGGGCTAATTCTGTTTCCGATGATAAAAACCCATCTGTTTCCACTGAAAAACCTTTCAGGGGATCGTTTGCAACAGTTTAGGACCATTTTTGAATGAATTGCAGAACGTCAGATTTTTAGCAGAAATTGTGACCGCGCGGCTTAGGGATTTTTTCAAAAAAAGTTGTTCAAACGTCAAGGGCTAATTCTGTTTCCAATGATAAAAACCCATCTGTTTCCACCGAAAAACATTTCAGGGGATCACTTACAACGGTTTGCCAACATTTTTGAATGAATTGCAGAACGTCAGATTTTTAGCAGAAATTGTGACCGCGCGGGTTAGGGATTTTTTCAAAAAAAGTTGTTCAGACGTCGAGGGCTAATTCTGTTTCCGATGATAAAAACCCATCTGTTTCCACCGAAAAACATTTCAGGGGATCACTTGCAACAGTTCTCGAACATTTTTGAGTGAATTGCAGAACGTCAGATTTTTAGCAGAAATTGTGACCGCGCGGGTTAGGGATTTTTTCAAAAAAAATGGTTTAGACGTCGAGGGCTTATTCTGTTTCCAATGATAAAAACCCATCTGTTTCCACCGAAAAACATTTCAGGGGATCACTTGCAACAGTTTGGCACCATTTTTGAGTGAATTGCAGAACGTCAGATTTTTAGCAGAAATTGTGACCGCGCGGCTTAGGGATTTTTTCAAAAAAAGTTGTTCAGACGTCGAGGGCTAATTCTGTTTCCGATGATAAAAACCCATCTGTTTCCACTGAAAAACCTTTCAGGGGATCGTTTGCAACAGTTTAGGACCATTTTTGAATGAATTGCAGAACGTCAGATTTTTAGCAGAAATTGTGACCGCGCGGGTTAGGGATTTTTTCAAAAAAAGTTGTTTAGACGTCGAGGGCTAATTCTGTTTCCGATGATAAAAACCCATCTGTTTCCACCGAAAAACATTTCAGGGGATCACTTACAACGGTTTGCCAACATTTCTGAGTGAATTGCAGAACGTCAGATTTTTAGCAGAAATTGTGACCGCGCGGCTTAGGGATTTTTTCAAAAAAAGTTGTTCAGACGTCGAGGGCTAATTCTGTTTCCGATGATAAAAACCCATTTGTTTCCACCGAAAAACATTTCAGGGGATCACTTGCAACAGTTCTCGAACATTTTTGAGTGAATTGCAGAACGTCAGATTTTTAGCAGAAATTGTGACCGCGCGGGTTAGGGATTTTTTCAAAAAAAATTGTTTAGACGTCGAGGGCTTATTCTGTTTCCAATGATAAAAACCCATCTGTTTCCACCGAAAAACATTTCAGGGGATCACAACGGTTTGCCAACATTTCTGAGTGAATTGCAGAACGTCAGATTTTTAGCAGAAATTGTGACCGCGCGGGTTAGGGATTTTTTCAAAAAAAGTTGTTCAGACGTCGAGGGCTAATTCAGTTTCCGATGATAAAAACCCATCTGTTTCCACCGAAAAACATTTCAGGGGATCACTTGCAACAGTTTTCGAACATTTTTGAGTGAATTGCAGAACGTCAGATTTTTAGCAGAATTTGTGACCGCGCGGGTTAGGGATTTTTTCAAAAAAAAGTTGTTTAGACGTCGAGGGCTTATTCAGTTTCCGATGATAAAAACCCATCTGTTTCCACCGAAAAACATTTCAGGGGATCACTTACAACGGTTTGCCAACATTTCTGAGTGAATTGCAGAACGTCAGATTTTTAGCAGAAATTGTGACCGCGCGGCTTAGGGATTTTTTCAAAAAAAGTTGTTCAGACGTCGAGGGCTTATTCTGTTTCCGATGATAAAAACCCATCTGTTTCCACCGAAAAACATTTCAGGGGATCACTTACAACGGTTTGCCAACATTTCTGAGTGAATTGCAGAACGTCAGATTTTTAGCAGAAATTGTAACCGCGCGGGTTAGGGATTTTTTCAAAAAAAGTTGTTCAGACGTCGAGGGCTAATTCTGTTTCCGATGATAAAAACCCATCTGTTTCCACCAAAAAACATTTCAGGGGTTCACTTACAACGGTTTGCCAACATTTTTGAGTGAATTGCAGAACATCAGATTTTTAGCAGAAATTGTGACCGCGCGGGTTAGGGATTTTTTCAAAAAAAGTTGTTCAGACGTCGAGGGCTAATTCTGTTTCCAATGATAAAAACCCATCTGTTTCCACCGAAAAAACTTTCAGGGGTTCGTTTGCAACAGTTTAGGACCATTTTTGAATGAATTGCAGAACGTCAGATTTTTAGCAGACATTGTGACCGCGCGGCTTAGGGATTTTTTCAAAAAAAGTTGTTCAGACGTCGAGGGCTAATTCTGTTTCCGATGATAAAAACCCATCTGTTTCCATTGAAAAACCTTTCAGGGGATCGTTTGCAACAGTTTAGGACCATTTTTGAATGAATTGCAGAATGTCAGATTTTTAGCAGAAATTGTGACCGCGCGGGTTAGGGATTTTTTCAAAAAAAGTTGTTTAGACGTCGAGGGCTAATTCTGTTTCTGATGATAAAAACCCATCTGTTTCCACCGAAAAACATTTCAGGGGATCACTTACAACGGTTTGCCAACATTTCTGAGTGAATTGCAGAACGTCAGATTTTTAGCAGAAATTGTGACCGCGTGGCTTAGGGATTTTTTCAAAAAAAGTTGTTCAGACGTCGAGGGCTAATTCTTTTTCCAATGATGAAAAGCCATCTGTTTCCACCGAAAAAACTTTCAGGGGATCGTTTGCAACAGTTTAGGACCATTTTTGAATGAATTGCAGAACGTCAGATTTTTAGCAGAAATTGTGACCGCGCGGGTTAGGGATTTTTTCAAAAAAAGTTGTTCAGACGTCGAGGGCTAATTCTGTTTCCGATGATAAAAACCCATCTGTTTCCACTGAAAAACCTTTCAGGGGATCGTTTGCAACAGTTTAGGACCATTTTTGAATGAATTGCAGAACGTCAGATTTTTAGCAGAAATTGTGACCGCGCGGCTTAGGGATTTTTTCAAAAAAAGTTGTTCAAACGTCGAGGGCTAATTCTGTTTCCGATGATAAAAACCCATCTGTTTCCACCGAAAAACATTTCAGGGGATCACTTACAACAGTTTGCCAACATTTTTGAGTGAATTGCAGAACGTCAGATTTTTAGCAGAAATTGTGACCGCGCGGCTTAGGGATTTTTTCAAAAAAAGTTGTTCAGACGTCGAGGGCTAATTCTGTTTCCGATGATAAAAACCCATCTGTTTCCAAGGAAAAACATTTCAGGGGATCACTTGCAACAGTTCTCGAACATTTTTGAGTGAATTGCAGAACGTCAGATTTTTAGCAGAAATTGTGACCGCGCGGCTTAGGGATTTTTTCAAAAAAAATTGTTCAGACGTCGAGGGCTAATTCTGTTTCCGATGATAAAAACCCATCTGTTTCCACCGAAAGACATTTCAGGGGATCACTTGCAACAGTTTTCGAACATTTTTGAGTGAATTGCAGAACGTCAGATCTTTAGCAGAAATTGTGACCGCGCGGCTTAGGGATTTTTTCAAAAAAAGTTGTTCAGACCTCGAGGGCTAATTCTTTTTCCAATGATAAAAAGCCATCTGTTTCCACCGAAAAAAATTCAGGGGATCGTTTGCAACAGTTTAGGACGATTTTTGAATGAATTGCAGAACGTCAGATTTTTAGCAGAAATTGTGACCGCGCGGCTTAGGGATTTTTTCAAAAAAAGTTGTTCAGACGTCAAGGGCTAATTCTGTTTCCGATGATAAAAACCCGTCTGTTTCCACCGAAAAACATTTCAGGGGATCACTTACAACAGTTTGCCAACATTTTTGAGTGAATTGCAGAACGTCAGATTTTTAGCAGAAATTGTGACCGCGTGGCTTAGGGATTTTTTCAAAAAAAGTTGTTCAGACGTCGAGGGCTAATTCTGTTTCCGATGATAAAAACCCATCTGTTTCCACCGAAAAACATTTCAGGGGATCACTTGCAACAGTTCTCGAACATTTTTGAGTGAATTGCAGAACGTCAGATTTTTAGCAGAAATTGTGACCGCGCGGCTTAGGGATTTTTTCAAAAAAAGTTGTTCAGACCTCGAGGGCTAATTCTGTTTCCAATGATAAAAAGCCATCTGTTTCCACCGGAAAAAATTCAGGGGATCGTTTGCAACAGTTTAGGACCATTTTTGAATGAATTGCAGAACGTCAGATTTTTAGCAGAAATTGTGACCGCGCGGCTTAGGGATTTTTTCAAAAAAAGTTGTTCAGACGTCGAGGGCTAATTCTGTCTCCGATGATAAAAACCCATCTGTTTCCATCGAAAAACATTTCAGGGGATCACTTGCAACAGTTTGCCCACGTTTTTGAGGGAATTGCAGAACGTCAGATTTTTAGCAGAAATTGTGACCGCGCGGGTTAGGGATTTTTTCTAAAAAAGTTGTTCAAAGGTCGAGGGCTAATTCTGTTTCCAATGATAAAAACCCATCTGTTTCCACCGAAAAACATTTCAGGGGATCACTTACAACGGTTTGCCAACATTTCTGAGTGAATTGCAGAACGTCAGATTTTTAGCAGAAATTGTGACCGCGCGGGTTAGGGATTTTTTCAAAAAAAGTTGTTCAGACGTCGAGGGCTAATTCTGTTTCCGATGATAAAAACCCATCTGTTTCCACTGAAAAACCTTTCAGGGGATCGTTTGCAACAGTTTAGGACCATTTTTGAATGAATTGCAGAACGTCAGATTTTTAGCAGAAATTGCGACCGCGCGGCTTAGGGATTTTTTCAAAAAAAGTTGTTCAAACGTCGAGGGCTAATTCTGTTTCCAATGATAAAAACCCATCTGTTTCCACCGAAAAACATTTCAGGGGATCACTTACAACGGTTTGCCAACATTTTTGAATGAATTGCAGAACGTCAGATTTTTAGCAGAAATTGTGACCGCCCGGCTTAGGGATTTTTTCAAAAAAAGTTGTTCAGACGTCGAGGGCTAATTCTGTTTCCGATGATAAAAACCCATCTGTTTCCACCGAAAAACATTTCAGGGGATCACTTGCAACAGTTCTCGAACATTTTTGAGTGAATTGCAGAACGTCAGATTTTTAGCAGAAATTGTGACCGCGCGGGTTAGGGATTTTTTCAAAAAAAGTTGTTCAGACGTCGAGGGCTAATTCTGTTTCCGATGATAAAAACCCATCTGTTTCCACCGAAAAACATTTCAGGGGATCACTTGCAACGGTTTTCGAACATTTTTGAGTGAATTGCAGAACGTCAGATTTTTAGCAGAAATTGTGACCGCGCGGGTTAGGGATTTTTTCAAAAAAAAGTTGTTTAGACGTCGAGGGCTTATTCAGTTTCCGATGATAAAAACCCATCTGTTTCCACCGAAAAACATTTCAGGGGATCACTTACAACGGTTTGCCAACATTTCTGAGTGAATTGCAGAACGTCAGATTTTTAGCAGAAATTGTGACCGCGCGGGTTAGGGATTTTTTCAAAAAAAGTTGTTCAGACGTCGAGGGCTAATTCTGTTTCCGATGATAAAAACCCATCTGTTTCCACTGAAAAACCTTTCAGGGGATCGTTTGCAACAGTTTCGGACCATTTTTGAATGAATTGCAGAACGTCAGATTTTTAGCAGAAATTGTGACCGCGCGGCTTAGGGATTTTTTCAAAAAAAGTTGTTCAAACGTCGAGGGCTAATTCTGTTTCCGATGATAAAAACCCATCTGTTTCCACCGAAAAACATTTCAGGGGATCACTTGCAACAGTTCTCGAACATTTTTGAGTGAATTGCAGAACGTCAGACTTTTAGCAGAAATTGTGACCGCGCGGGTTAGGGATTTTTTCAAAAAAAATTGTTTAGACGTCGAGGGCTTATTCTGTTTCCAATGATAAAAACCCATCTGTTTCCACCGAAAAACATTTCAGGGGATCACAACGGTTTGCCAACATTTCTGAGTGAATTGCAGAACGTCAGATTTTTAGCAGAAATTGTGACCGCGCGGGTTAGGGATTTTTTCAAAAAAAGTTGTTCAGACGTCGAGGGCTAATTCTGTTTCCGATGATAAAAACCCATCTGTTTCCACCGAAAAACATTTCAGGGGATCACTTGCAACAGTTTTCGAACATTTTTGAGTGAATTGCAGAACGTCAGATTTTTAGCAGAAATTGTGACCGCGCGGGTTAGGGATTTTTTCAAAAAAAATTGTTTAGATGTCGAGGTCTTATTCTGTTTCCGATGATAAAAACCCATCTGTTTCCACCGAAAAACATTTCAGGGGATCACTTACAACGGTTTGCCAACATTTCTGAGTGAATTGCAGAACGTCAGATTTTTAGCAGAAATTGTGACCGCGCGGGTTAGGGATTTTTTCAAAAAAAGTTGTTCAGACGTCGAGGGCTAATTCTGTTTCCGATGATAAAAACCCATCTGTTTCCACCGAAAAACATTTCAGGGGATCACTTGCAACAGTTTTCGAACATTTTTGAGTGAATTGCAGAACGTCAGATTTTTAGCAGAATTTGTGACCGCGCGGGTTAGGGATTTTTTCAAAAAAAGTTGTTTAGACGTCGAGGGCTTATTCTGTTTCCGATGATAAAAACCCATCTGTTTCCACCGAAAAACATTTCAGGGGATCACTTACAACGGTTTGCCAACATTTCTGAGTGAATTGCAGAACGTCAGATTTTTAGCAGAAATTGTGACCGCGCGGCTTAGGGATTTTTTCAAAAAAAGTTGTTCAGACGTCGAGGGCTAATTCTGTTTCCGATGATAAAAACCCATCTGTTTCCACCGAAAAACATTTCAGGGGATCACTTGCAACAGTTTGCCAACATTTTTGAGTGAATTGCAGAACGTCAGATTTTTAGCAGAAATTGTGACCGCGCGGGTTAGGGATTTTTTCAAAAAAAATTGTTTAGACGTCGAGGGCTTATTCTGTTTCCGATGATAAAAACCCATCTGTTTCCACCGAAAAACATTTCAGGGGATCACTTGCAACAGTTCTCGAACATTTTTGAGTGAATTGCAGAACGTCAGATTTTTAGCAGAAATTGTGACCGCGCGGCTTAGGGATTTTTTCAAAAAAAGTTGTTCAGACGTCGAGGGCTAATTCTGTTTCCAATGATAAAAACCCATCTGTTTCCACCGAAAAACATTTCAGGGGATCACTTACAACGGTTTGCCAACATTTTTGAATGAATTGCAGAACGTCAGATTTTTAGCAGAAATTGTGACCGCGCGGGTTAGGGATTTTTTCAAAAAAAGTTGTTCAGACGTCGAGGGCTAATTCTGTTTCCGATGATAAAAACCCATCTGTTTCCACCGAAAAACATTTCAGGGGATCACTTGCAACAGTTCTCGAACATTTTTGAGTGAATTGCAGAACGTCAGACTTTTAGCAGAAACTGTGACCGCGCGGGTTAGGGATTTTTTCAAAAAAAATTGTTTAGACGTCGAGGGCTTATTCTGTTTCCAATGATAAAAACCCATCTGTTTCCACCGAAAAACATTTCAGGGGATCACAACGGTTTGCCAACATTTCTGAGTGAATTGCAGAACGTCAGATTTTTAGCAGAAATTGTGACCGCGCGGGTTAGGGATTTTTTCAAAAAAAGTTGTTCAGACGTCGAGGGCTAATTCTGTTTCCGATGATAAAAACCCATCTGTTTCCACCGAAAAACATTTCAGGGGATCACTTGCAACAGTTTTCGAACATTTTTGAGTGAATTGCAGAACGTCAGATTTTTAGCAGAAATTGTGACCGCGCGGGTTAGGGATTTTTTCAAAAAAAATTGTTTAGATGTCGAGGGCTTATTCTGTTTCCGATGATAAAAACCCATCTGTTTCCACCGAAAAACATTTCAGGGGATCACTTACAACGGTTTGCCAACATTTCTGAGTGAATTGCAGAACGTCAGATTTTTAGCAGAAATTGTGACCGCGCGGGTTAGGGATTTTTTCAAAAAAAGTTGTTCAGACGTCGAGGGCTAATTCTGTTTCCGATGATAAAAACCCATCTGTTTCCACCGAAAAACATTTCAGGGGATCACTTGCAACAGTTTTCGAACATTTTTGAGTGAATTGCAGAACGTCAGATTTTTAGCAGAATTTGTGACCGCGCGGGTTAGGGATTTTTTCAAAAAAAGTTGTTTAGACGTCGAGGGCTTATTCTGTTTCCGATGATAAAAACCCATCTGTTTCCACCGAAAAACATTTCAGGGGATCACTTACAACGGTTTGCCAACATTTCTGAGTGAATTGCAGAACGTCAGATTTTTAGCAGAAATTGTGACCGCGCGGCTTAGGGATTTTTTCAAAAAAAGTTGTTCAGACGTCGAGGGCTAATTCTGTTTCCGATGATAAAAACCCATCTGTTTCCACCGAAAAACATTTCAGGGGATCACTTGCAACAGTTTGCCAACATTTTTGAGTGAATTGCAGAACGTCAGATTTTTAGCAGAAATTGTGACCGCGCGGGTTAGGGATTTTTTCAAAAAAAATTGTTTAGACGTCGAGGGCTTATTCTGTTTCCGATGATAAAAACCCATCTGTTTCCACCGAAAAACATTTCAGGGGATCACTTGCAACAGTTCTCGAACATTTTTGAGTGAATTGCAGAACGTCAGATTTTTAGCAGAAATTGTGACCGCGCGGCTTAGGGATTTTTTCAAAAAAAGTTGTTCAGACGTCGAGGGCTAATTCTGTTTCCGATGATAAAAACCCATCTGTTTCCACCGAAAAACATTTCAGGGGATCACTTGCAACAGTTCTCGAACATTTTTGAGTGAATTGCAGAACGTCAGATCTTTAGCAGAAATTGTGACCGCGCGGCTTAGGGATTTTTTCAAAAAAAGTTGTTCAGACCTCGAGGGCTAATTCTTTTTCCAATGATAAAAAGCCATCTGTTTCCACCGGAAAAAATTCAGGGGATCGTTTGCAACAGTTTAGGACCATTTTTGAATGAATTGCAGAACGTAAGATTTTTAGCAGAAATTGTGACCGCGCGGGTTAGGGATTTTTTCTAAAAAAGTTGTTCAAAGGTCGAGGGCTAATTCTGTTTCCAATGATAAAAACCCATCTGTTTCCACCGAAAAACATTTCAGGGGATCACTTACAACGGTTTGCCAACATTTCTGTGTGAATTGCAGAACGTCAGATTTTTAGCAGAAATTGTGACCGCGCGGGTTAGGGATTTTTTCAAAAAAAGTTGTTCAGACGTCGAGGGCTAATTCTGTTTCCGATGATAAAAACCCATCTGTTTCCACTGAAAAACCTTTCAGGGGATCGTTTGCAACAGTTTAGGACCATTTTTGAATGAATTGCAGAACGTCAGATTTTTAGCAGAAATTGCGACCGCGCGGCTTAGGGATTTTTTCAAAAAAAGTTGTTCAAACGTCGAGGGCTAATTCTGTTTCCAATGATAAAAACCCATCTGTTTCCACCGAAAAACATTTCAGGGGATCACTTACAACGGTTTGCCAACATTTTTGAATGAATTGCAGAACGTCAGATTTTTAGCAGAAATTGTGACCGCCCGGCTTAGGGATTTTTTCAAAAAAAGTTGTTCAGACGTCGAGGGCTAATTCTGTTTCCGATGATAAAAACACATCTGTTTCCACCGAAAAACATTTCAGGGGATCACTTGCAACAGTTCTCGAACATTTTTGAGTGAATTGCAGAACGTCAGATTTTTAGCAGAAATTGTGACCGCGCGGGTTAGGGATTTTTTCAAAAAAAATTGTTTAGACGTCGAGGGCTTATTCTGTTTCCGATGATAAAAACCCATCTGTTTCCACCGAAAAACATTTCAGGGGATCACAACGGTTTGCCAACATTTCTGAGTGAATTGCAGAACGTCAGATTTTTAGCAGAAATTGTGACCGCGCGGGTTAGGGATTTTTTCAAAAAAAGTTGTTCAGACGTCGAGGGCTAATTCTGTTTCCGATGATAAAAACCCATCTGTTTCCACCGAAAAACATTTCAGGGGATCACTTGCAACGGTTTTCGAACATTTTTGAGTGAATTGCAGAACGTCAGATTTTTAGCAGAAATTGTGACCGCGCGGCTTAGGGATTTTTTCAAAAAAAGTTGTTCAGACGTCGAGGGCTAATTCTGTCTCCGATGATAAAAACCAATCTGTTTCCATCGAAAAACATTTCAGGGGATCACTTACAACGGTTTGCCAACATTTCTGAGTGAATTGCAGAACGTCAGATTTTTAGCAGAAATTGTGACCGCGCGGCTTAGGGATTTTTTCAAAAAAAGTTGTTCAGACGTCGAGGGCTAATTCTGTCTCCGATGATAAAAACCCATCTGTTTCCATCGAAAAACATTTCAGGGGATCACTTGCAACAGTTTGCCCACGTTTTTGAGGGAATTGCAGAACGTCAGATTTTTAGCAGAAATTGTGACCGCGCGGGTTAGGGATTTTTTCTAAAAAAGTTGTTCAAAGGTCGAGGGCTAATTCTGTTTCCAATGATAAAAACCCATCTGTTTCCACCGAAAAACATTTCAGGGGATCACTTACAACGGTTTGCCAACATTTCTGAGTGAATTGCAGAACGTCAGATTTTTAGCAGAAATTGTGACCGCGCGGGTTAGGGATTTTTTCAAAAAAAGTTGTTCAGACGTCGAGGGCTAATTCTGTTTCCGATGATAAAAACCCATCTGTTTCCACTGAAAAACCTTTCAGGGGATCGTTTGCAACAGTTTAGGACCATTTTTGAATGAATTGCAGAACGTCAGATTTTTAGCAGAAATTGCGACCGCGCGCCTTAGGGATTTTTTCAAAAAAAGTTGTTCAAACGTCGAGGGCTAATTCTGTTTCCAATGATAAAAACCCATCTGTTTCCACCGAAAAACATTTCAGGGGATCACTTACAACGGTTTGCCAACATTTTTGAATGAATTGCAGAACGTCAGATTTTTAGCAGAAATTGTGACCGCCCGGCTTAGGGATTTTTTCAAAAAAAGTTGTTCAGACGTCGAGGGCTAATTCTGTTTCCGATGATAAAAACACGTCTGTTTCCACCGAAAAACATTTCAGGGGATCACTTGCAACAGTTCTCGAACATTTTTGAGTGAATTGCAGAACGTCAGATTTTTAGCAGAAATTGTGACCGCGCGGCTTAGGGATTTTTTCAAAAAAAGTTGTTTAGACGTCGAGGGCTTATTCTGTTTCCGATGATAAAAACCCATCTGTTTCCACCGAAAAACATTTCAGGGGATCACTTGCAACAGTTCTCGAACATTTCTGAGTGAATTGCAGAACGTCAGATTTTTAGCAGAAATTGTGACCGCGCGGGTTAGGGATTTTTTCAAAAAAAGTTGTTCAGACGTCGAGGGCTAATTCTGTTTCCGATGATAAAAACCCATCTGTTTCCACCGAAAAACATTTCAGGGGATCACTTGCAACGGTTTTCGAACATTTTTGAGTGAATTGCAGAACGTCAGATTTTTAGCAGAAATTGTGACCGCGCGGCTTAGGGATTTTTTCAAAAAAAGTTGTTCAGACGTCGAGGGCTAATTCTGTCTCCGATGATAAAAACCAATCTGTTTCCATCGAAAAACATTTCAGGGGATCACTTACAACGGTTTGCCAACATTTCTGAGTGAATTGCAGAACGTCAGATTTTTAGCAGAAATTGTGACCGCGCGGCTTAGGGATTTTTTCAAAAAAAGTTGTTCAGACGTCGAGGGCTAATTCTGTCTCCGATGATAAAAACCCATCTGTTTCCATCGAAAAACATTTCAGGGGATCACTTGCAACAGTTTGCCCACGTTTTTGAGGGAATTGCAGAACGTCAGATTTTTAGCAGAAATTGTGACCGCGCGGGTTAGGGATTTTTTCTAAAAAAGTTGTTCAAAGGTCGAGGGCTAATTCTGTTTCCAATGATAAAAACCCATCTGTTTCCACCGAAAAACATTTCAGGGGATCACTTACAACGGTTTGCCAACATTTCTGAGTGAATTGCAGAACGTCAGATTTTTAGCAGAAATTGTGACCGCGCGGGTTAGGGATTTTTTCAAAAAAAGTTGTTCAGACGTCGAGGGCTAATTCTGTTTCCGATGATAAAAACCCATCTGTTTCCACTGAAAAACCTTTCAGGGGATCGTTTGCAACAGTTTAGGACCATTTTTGAATGAATTGCAGAACGTCAGATTTTTAGCAGAAATTGCGACCGCGCGCCTTAGGGATTTTTTCAAAAAAAGTTGTTCAAACGTCGAGGGCTAATTCTGTTTCCAATGATAAAAACCCATCTGTTTCCACCGAAAAACATTTCAGGGGATCACTTACAACGGTTTGCCAACATTTTTGAATGAATTGCAGAACGTCAGATTTTTAGCAGAAATTGTGACCGCCCGGCTTAGGGATTTTTTCAAAAAAAGTTGTTCAGACGTCGAGGGCTAATTCTGTTTCCGATGATAAAAACACGTCTGTTTCCACCGAAAAACATTTCAGGGGATCACTTGCAACAGTTCTCGAACATTTTTGAGTGAATTGCAGAACGTCAGATTTTTAGCAGAAATTGTGACCGCGCGGCTTAGGGATTTTTTCAAAAAAAGTTGTTTAGACGTCGAGGGCTTATTCTGTTTCCGATGATAAAAACCCATCTGTTTCCACCGAAAAACATTTCAGGGGATCACTTGCAACAGTTCTCGAACATTTTTGAGTGAATTGCAGAACGTCAGATTTTTAGCAGAAATTGTGACCGCGCGGGTTAGGGATTTTTTCAAAAAAAGTTGTTCAGACGTCGAGGGCTAATTCTGTTTCCGATGATAAAAACCCATCTGTTTCCACCGAAAAACATTTCAGGGGATCACTTGCAACGGTTTTCGAACATTTTTGAGTGAATTGCAGAACGTCAGATTTTTAGCAGAAATTGTGACCGCGCGGCTTAGGGATTTTTTCAAAAAAAGTTGTTCAAACGTCGAGGGCTAATTCTGTTTCCAATGATAAAAACCCATCTGTTTCCACCGAAAAACATTTCAGGGGATCACTTACAACGGTTTGCCAACATTTTTGAATGAATTGCAGAACGTCAGATTTTTAGCAGAAATTGTGACCGCGCGGGGTTAGGTATTTTTTCAAAAAAAGTTGTTCAGACGTCGAGGGCTAATTCTGTTTCCGATGATAAAAACCCATCTGTTTCCACCGAAAAACATTTCAGGGGATCACTTGCAACAGTTCTCGAACATTTTTGAGTGAATTGCAGAACGTCAGATTTTTAGCAGAAATTGTGACCGCGCGGGTTAGGGATTTTTTCAAAAAAAATTGTTTAGACGTCGAGGGCTTATTCTGTTTCCAATGATAAAAACCCATCTGTTTCCACCGAAAAACATTTCAGGGGATCACAACGGTTTGCCAACATTTCTGAGTGAATTGCAGAACGTCAGATTTTTAGCAGAAATTGTGACCGCGCGGGTTAGGGATTTTTTCAAAAAAAGTTGTTCAGACGTCGAGGGCTAATTCTGTTTCCGATGATAAAAACCCATCTGTTTCCACCGAAAAACATTTCAGGGGATCACTTGCAACAGTTTTCGAACATTTTTGAGTGAATTGCAGAACGTCAGATTTTTAGCAGAAATTGTGACCGCGCGGGTTAGGGATTTTTTCAAAAAAAATTGTTTAGATGTCGAGGGCTTATTCTGTTTCCGATGATAAAAACCCATCTGTTTCCACCGAAAAACATTTCAGGGGATCACTTACAACGGTTTGCCAACATTTCTGAGTGAATTGCAGAACGTCAGATTTTTAGCAGAAATTGTGACCGCGCGGGTTAGGGATTTTTTCAAAAAAAGTTGTTCAGACGTCGAGGGCTAATTCTGTTTCCGATGATAAAAACCCATCTGTTTCCACCGAAAAACATTTCAGGGGATCACTTGCAACAGTTTTCGAACATTTTTGAGTGAATTGCAGAACGTCAGATTTTTAGCAGAATTTGTGACCGCGCGGGTTAGGGATTTTTTCAAAAAAAGTTGTTTAGACGTCGAGGGCTTATTCTGTTTCCGATGATAAAAACCCATCTGTTTCCACCGAAAAACATTTCAGGGGATCACTTACAACGGTTTGCCAACATTTCTGAGTGAATTGCAGAACGTCAGATTTTTAGCAGAAATTGTGACCGCGCGGCTTAGGGATTTTTTCAAAAAAAGTTGTTCAGACGTCGAGGGCTAATTCTGTTTCCGATGATAAAAACCCATCTGTTTCCACCGAAAAACATTTCAGGGGATCACTTGCAACAGTTTGCCAACATTTTTGAGTGAATTGCAGAACGTCAGATTTTTAGCAGAAATTGTGACCGCGCGGGTTAGGGATTTTTTCAAAAAAAATTGTTTAGACGTCGAGGGCTTATTCTGTTTCCGATGATAAAAACCCATCTGTTTCCACCGAAAAACATTTCAGGGGATCACTTGCAACAGTTCTCGAACATTTTTGAGTGAATTGCAGAACGTCAGATTTTTAGCAGAAATTGTGACCGCGCAGCTTAGGGATTTTTTCAAAAAAAGTTGTTCAGACGTCGAGGGCTAATTCTGTTTCCGATGATAAAAACCCATCTGTTTCCACCGAAAAACATTTCAGGGGATCACTTGCAACAGTTTTCGAACATTTTTGAGTGAATTGCAGAACGTCAGATCTTTAGCAGAAATTGTGACCGCGCGGCTTAGGGATTTTTTCAAAAAAAGTTGTTCAGACCTCGAGGGCTAATTCTTTTTCCAATGATAAAAAGCCATCTGTTTCCACCGGAAAAAATTCAGGGGATCGTTTGCAACAGTTTAGGACCATTTTTGAATGAATTGCAGAACGTCAGATTTTTAGAAGAAATTGTGACCGCGCGGGTTAGGGATTTTTTCTAAAAAAGTTGTTCAAAGGTCGAGGGCTAATTCTGTTTCCAATGATAAAAACCCATCTGTTTCCACCGAAAAACATTTCAGGGGATCACTTACAACGGTTTGCCAACATTTCTGAGTGAATTGCAGAACGTCAGATTTTTAGCAGAAATTGTGACCGCGCGGCTTAGGGATTTTTTCAAAAAAAGTTGTTCAGACGTCGAGGGCTAATTCTGTTTCCGATGATAAAAACCCATCTGTTTCCACCGAAAAACATTTCAGGGGATCACTTACAACAGTTTGCCAACATTTTTGAGTGAATTGCAGAACGTCAGATTTTTAGCAGAAATTGTGACCGCGCGGCTTAGGGATTTTTTCAAAAAAAGTTGTTCAGACGTCGAGGGCTAATTCTGTTTCCGATGATAAAAACCCATCTGTTTCCAAGGAAAAACATTTCAGGGGATCACTTGCAACAGTTCTCGAACATTTTTGAGTGAATTGCAGAACGTCAGATTTTTAGCAGAAATTGTGACCGCGCGGCTTAGGGATTTTTTCAAAAAAAATTGTTCAGACGTCGAGGGCTAATTCTGTTTCCGATGATAAAAACCCATCTGTTTCCACCGAAAAACATTTCAGGGGAGCACTTGCAACAGTTCTCGAACATTTTTGAGTGAATTGCAGAACGTCAGATCTTTAGCAGAAATTGTGACCGCGCGGCTTAGGGATTTTTTCAAAAAAAGTTGTTCAGACCTCGAGGGCTAATTCTTTTTCCAATGATAAAAAGCCATCTGTTTCCACCGAAAAAAATTCAGGGGATCGTTTGCAACAGTTTAGGACGATTTTTGAATGAATTGCAGAACGTCAGATTTTTAGCAGAAATTGTGACCGCGCGGCTTAGGGATTTTTTCAAAAAAAGTTGTTCAGACGTCAAGGGCTAATTCTGTTTCCGATGATAAAAACCCGTCTGTTTCCACCGAAAAACATTTCAGGGGATCACTTACAACAGTTTGCCAACATTTTTGAGTGAATTGCAGAACGTCAGATTTTTAGCAGAAATTGTGACCGCGTGGCTTAGGGATTTTTTCAAAAAAAGTTGTTCAGACGTCGAGGGCTAATTCTGTTTCCGATGATAAAAACCCATCTGTTTCCACCGAAAAACATTTCAGGGGATCACTTGCAACAGTTCTCGAACATTTTTGAGTGAATTGCAGAACGTCAGATTTTTAGCAGAAATTGTGACCGCGCGGCTTAGGGATTTTTTCAAAAAAAGTTGTTCAGACGTCGAGGGCTAATTCTGTTTCCGATGATAAAAACCCATCTGTTTCCACCGAAAAACATTTCAGGGGATCACTTGCAACAGTTCTCGAACATTTTTGAGTGAATTGCAGAACGTCAGATCTTTAGCAGAAATTGTGACCGCGCGGCTTAGGGATTTTTTCAAAAAAAGTTGTTCAGACCTCGAGGGCTAATTCTTTTTCCAATGATAAAAAGCCATCTGTTTCCACCGGAAAAAATTCAGGGGATCGTTTGCAACAGTTTAGGACCATTTTTGAATGAATTGCAGAACGTCAGATTTTTAGCAGAAATTGTGACCGCGCGGCTTAGGGATTTTTTCAAAAAAAGTTGTTCAGACGTCGAGGGCTAATTCTGTCTCCGATGATAAAAACCCATCTGTTTCCATCGAAAAACATTTCAGGGGATCACTTGCAACAGTTTGCCCACGTTTTTGAGGGAATTGCAGAACGTCAGATTTTTAGCAGAAATTGTGACCGCGCGGGTTAGGGATTTTTTCTAAAAAAGTTGTTCAAAGGTCGAGGGCTAATTCTGTTTCCAATGATAAAAACCCATCTGTTTCCACCGAAAAACATTTCAGGGGATCACTTACAACGGTTTGCCAACATTTCTGAGTGAATTGCAGAACGTCAGATTTTTAGCAGAAATTGTGACCGCGCGGGTTAGGGATTTTTTCAAAAAAAGTTGTTCAGACGTCGAGGGCTAATTCTGTTTCCGATGATAAAAACCCATCTGTTTCCACTGAAAAACCTTTCAGGGGATCGTTTGCAACAGTTTAGGACCATTTTTGAATGAATTGCAGAACGTCAGATTTTTAGCAGAAATTGCGACCGCGCGGCTTAGGGATTTTTTCAAAAAAAGTTGTTCAAACGTCGAGGGCTAATT
Organism: Podarcis liolepis; assembly: GCF_965112155.1. NCBI lineage: Eukaryota > Metazoa > Chordata > Lepidosauria > Squamata > Lacertidae > Podarcis > Podarcis liolepis. The sequence goes on along the minus strand of NC_139561.1, from coordinate 9,489,426 downwards.
CTGTTTCCAATGATAAAAACCCATCTGTTTCCACCGAAAAACATTTCAGGGGATCACTTACAACGGTTTGCCAACATTTTTGAATGAATTGCAGAACGTCAGATTTTTAGCAGAAATTGTGACCGCCCGGCTTAGGGATTTTTTAAAAAAAAGTTGTTCAGACGTCGAGGGCTAATTCTGTTTCCGATAATAAAAACACGTCTGTTTCCACCGAAAAACATTTCAGGGGATCACTTGCAACAGTTCTCGAACATTTTTGAGTGAATTGCAGAACGTCAGATTTTTAGCAGAAATTGTGACCGCGTGGCTTAGGGATTTTTTCAAAAAAAGTTGTTTAGACGTCGAGGGCTTATTCTGTTTCCGATGATAAAAACCCATCTGTTTCCACCGAAAAACATTTCAGGGGATCACTTGCAACAGTTCTCGAACATTTTTGAGTGAATTGCAGAACGTCAGATTTTTAGCAGAAATTGTGACCGCGCGGGTTAGGGATTTTTTCAAAAAAAGTTGTTCAGACGTCGAGGGCTAATTCTGTTTCCGATGATAAAAACCCATCTGTTTCCACCGAAAAACATTTCAGGGGATCACTTGCAACGGTTTTCGAACATTTTTGAGTGAATTGCAGAACGTCAGATTTTTAGCAGAAATTGTGACCGCGCGGGTTAGGGATTTTTTCAAAAAAAAGTTGTTTAGACGTCGAGGGCTTATTCAGTTTCCGATGATAAAAACCCATCTGTTTCCACCGAAAAACATTTCAGGGGATCACTTACAACGGTTTGCCAACATTTCTGAGTGAATTGCAGAACGTCAGATTTTTAGCAGAAATTGTGACCGCGCGGGTTAGGGATTTTTTCAAAAAAAGTTGTTCAGACGTCGAGGGCTAATTCTGTTTCCGATGATAAAAACCCATCTGTTTCCACTGAAAAACCTTTCAGGGGATCGTTTGCAACAGTTTCGGACCATTTTTGAATGAATTGCAGAACGTCAGATTTTTAGCAGAAATTGTGACCGCGCGGCTTAGGGATTTTTTCAAAAAAAGTTGTTCAAACGTCGAGGGCTAATTCTGTTTCCAATGATAAAAACCCATCTGTTTCCACCGAAAAACATTTCAGGGGATCACTTACAACGGTTTGCCAACATTTTTGAATGAATTGCAGAACGTCAGATTTTTAGCAGAAATTGTGACCGCGCGGGTTAGGGATTTTTTCAAAAAAAGTTGTTCAGACGTCGAGGGCTAATTCTGTTTCCGATGATAAAAACCCATCTGTTTCCACCGAAAAACATTTCAGGGGATCACTTGCAACAGTTCTCGAACATTTTTGAGTGAATTGCAGAACGTCAGACTTTTAGCAGAAATTGTGACCGCGCGGGTTAGGGATTTTTTCAAAAAAAATTGTTTAGACGTCGAGGGCTTATTCTGTTTCCAATGATAAAAACCCATCTGTTTCCACCGTAAAACATTTCAGGGGATCACAACGGTTTGCCAACATTTCTGAGTGAATTGCAGAACGTCAGATTTTTAGCAGAAATTGTGACCGCGCGGGTTAGGGATTTTTTCAAAAAAAGTTGTTCAGACGTCGAGGGCTAATTCTGTTTCCGATGATAAAAACCCATCTGTTTCCACCGAAAAACATTTCAGGGGATCACTTGCAACAGTTTTCGAACATTTTTGAGTGAATTGCAGAACGTCAGATTTTTAGCAGAAATTGTGACCGCGCGGGTTAGGGATTTTTTCAAAAAAAATTGTTTAGATGTCGAGGGCTTATTCTGTTTCCGATGATAAAAACCCATCTGTTTCCACCGAAAAATATTTCAGGGGATCACTTACAACGGTTTGCCAACATTTCTGAGTGAATTGCAGAACGTCAGATTTTTAGCAGAAATTGTGACCGCGCGGGTTAGGGATTTTTTCAAAAAAAGTTGTTCAGACGTCGAGGGCTAATTCTGTTTCCGATGATAAAAACCCATCTGTTTCCACCGAAAAACATTTCAGGGGATCACTTGCAACAGTTTTCGAACATTTTTGAGTGAATTGCAGAACGTCAGATTTTTAGCAGAATTTGTGACCGCGCGGGTTAGGGATTTTTTCAAAAAAAGTTGTTTAGACGTCGAGGGCTTATTCTGTTTCCGATGATAAAAACCCATCTGTTTCCACCGAAAAACATTTCAGGGGATCACTTACAACGGTTTGCCAACATTTCTGAGTGAATTGCAGAACGTCAGATTTTTAGCAGAAATTGTGACCGCGCGGCTTAGGGATTTTTTCAAAAAAAGTTGTTCAGACGTCGAGGGCTAATTCTGTTTCCGATGATAAAAACCCATCTGTTTCCACCGAAAAACATTTCAGGGGATCACTTGCAACAGTTTGCCAACATTTTTGAGTGAATTGCAGAACGTCAGATTTTTAGCAGAAATTGTGACCGCGCGGGTTAGGGATTTTTTCAAAAAAAATTGTTTAGACGTCGAGGGCTTATTCTGTTTCCGATGATAAAAACCCATCTGTTTCCACCGAAAAACATTTCAGGGGATCACTTGCAACAGTTCTCGAACATTTTTGAGTGAATTGCAGAACGTCAGATTTTTAGCAGAAATTGTGACCGTGCGGCTTAGGGATTTTTTCAAAAAAAGTTGTTCAGACGTCGAGGGCTAATTCTGTTTCCGATGATAAAAACCCATCTGTTTCCACCGAAAAACATTTCAGGGGATCACTTGCAACAGTTTGCCAACATTTTTGAGGGAATTGCAGAACGTCAGATTTTTAGCAGAAATTGTGACCGCGCGGGTTTGGGATTTTTTCAAAAAAAGTTGTTCAGACGTCGAGGGCTAATTCTGTTTCCGATGATAAAAACCCATCTGTTTCCACCAAAAACCATTTCAGGGGTTCACTTACAACGGTTTGCCAACATTTTTGAGTGAATTGCAGAACGTCAGATTTTTAGCAGAAATTGTGACCGCGCGGGTTAGGGATTTTTTCAAAAAAAGTTGTTCAAACGTCGAGGGCTAATTCTGTTTCCAATGATAAAAACCCATCTGTTTCCACCGAAAAACATTTCAGGGGATCACTTACAACGGTTTGCCAACATTTTTGAATGAATTGCAGAACGTCAGATCTTTAGCAGAAATTGTGACCGCGCGGCTTAGGGATTTTTTCAAAAAAAGTTGTTCAGACGTCAAGGGCTAATTCTGTTTCCGATGATAAAAACCCATCTGTTTCCACCGAAAAACATTTCAGGGGTTCACTTACAACGGTTTGCCAACATTTTTGAGTGAATTGGAGAACGTCAGATTTTTAGCAGAAATTGTGACCGCGCGGCTTAGGGATTTTTTCAAAAAAAGTTGTTCAGACGTCGAGGGCTAATTCTGTTTCCTATGATAAAAACCCATCTGTATCCACCGAAAAACATTTCAGGGGATCACTTACAACGGTTTGCCAACATTTTTGAGTGAATTGCAGAACGTCAGATTTTTAGCAGAAATTGTGACCGCGCGGGTTAGGGATTTTTTCAAAAAAAGTTGTTCAGACGTCGAGGGCTAATTCTTTTTCCAATGATAAAAAGCCATCTGTTTCCACCGAAAAAACTTTCAGGGGTTCGTTTGCAACAGTTGAGGACCATTTTTGAATGAATTGCAGAACGTCAGATTTTTAGCAGAAATTGTGACCGCGCGGCTTAGGGATTTTTTCAAAAAAAGTTGTTCAGACGTCGAGGGCTATTTCTGTTTCCGATGATAAAAACCCATCTGTTTCCACCGAAAAACATTTCAGGGGATCACTTGCAACAGTTTGCCAACATTTTTGAGTGAATTGCAGAACGTCAGATTTTTAGCAGAAATTGTGAACGCGCGGGTTAGGGATTTTTTCAAAAAAAGTTGTTCAGACGTCGAGGGCTAATTCTGTTTCCGATGATAAAAACCCATCTGTTTCCACCAAAAAACATTTCAGGGGATCACTTACAACGGTTTGCCAACATTTTTGAGTGAATTGCAGAACGTCAGATTTTTAGCAGAAATTGTGACCGCGCGGGTTAAGGATTTTTTCAAAAAAAGTTGTTCAGACGTCGAGGGCTAATTCTGTTTCCGATGATAAAAACCCATCTGTTTCCACCGAAAAACATTTCAGGGGATCACTTGCAACAGTTTTCGAACATTTCTGAGTGAATTACAGAACGTCAGATTTTTAGCAGAAATTGTGACCGCGCGGCTTAGGGATTTTTTCAAAAAAAGTTGTTCAGACGTCGAGGGCTAATTCGGTTTCCGATGATAAAAACCCATCTGCTTCAACCGAAAAACATTTTAGGGGATCACTTGCAACAGTTTGCCAACATTTTTGAGTGAATTGCAGAACGTCAGATTTTTAGCAGAAATTGTGACCGCGCGGGTTAGGGATTTTTTCAAAAAAAGTTGTTCAGAAGTCGAGGGCTAATTCTGTTTCCGATGATAAAAACCCATCTGTTTCCACCGAAAAACATTTCAGGGGATCACTTGCAACAGTTTGCCAACATTTTTGAGGGAATTGCAGAACGTCAGATTTTTAACAGAAATTGTGACCGCGCGGGTTAGGGATTTTTTCAAAAAAAGTTGTTCAGACGTCGAGGGCTAATTCTGTTTCCGATGATAAAAACCCATCTGTTTCCACCCAAAAACATTTCAGGGGTTCACTTACAACGGTTTGCCAACATTTTTGAGTGAATTGCAGAACGTCAGATTTTTAGCAGAAATTGTGACCGCGCGGGTTAGGGATTTTTTCAAAAAAAGTTGTTCAGACGTCGAGGGCTAATTCTTTTTCCAATGATAAATAGTCATCTGCTTCCACCGAAAAAACTTTCAGGGGATCGTTTGCAACAATTTAGGACCATTTTTGAATGAATTGCAGAACGTCAGATTTTTAGCAGAAATTGTGACCGCGCGGCTTAGGGATTTTTTCAAAAAAAGTTGTTCAGACGTCGAGGGCTAATTCTGTTTCCGATGATAAAAACCCATCTGTTTCCACTGAAAAACCTTTCAGGGGATCGTTTGCAACAGTTTAGGACCATTTTTGAATGAATTGCAGAACGTCAGATTTTTAGCAGAAATTGTGACCGCGCGGCTTAGGGATTTTTTCAAAAAAAGTTGTTCAAACGTCAAGGGCTAATTCTGTTTCCAATGATAAAAACCCATCTGTTTCCACCGAAAAACATTTCAGGGGATCACTTACAACGGTTTGCCAACATTTTTGAATGAATTGCAGAACGTCAGATTTTTAGCAGAAATTGTGACCGCGCGGCTTAGGGATTTTTTCAAAAAAAGTTGTTCAAACGTCAAGGGCTAATTCTGTTTCCAATGATAAAAACCCATCTGTTTCCACCGAAAAACATTTCAGGGGATCACTTACAACGGTTTGCCAACATTTTTGAATGAATTGCAGAACGTCAGATTTTTAGCAGAAATTGTGACCGCGCGGCTTAGGGATTTTTTCAAAAAAAGTTGTTCAGACGTCGAGGGCTAATTCTGTTTCCGATGATAAAAACCCATCTGTTTCCACCGAAAAACATTTCAGGGGTTCACTTACAACGGTTTGCCAACATTTTTGAGTGAATTGGAGAACGTCAGATTTTTAGCAGAAATTGTGACCACGCGGGTTAGGGATTTTTTCAAAAAAAGTTGTTCAGACGTCGAGGGCTAATTCTGTTTCCGATGATAAAAACCCATCTGTATCCACCGAAAAACATTTCAGGGGATCACTTACAACGGTTTGCCAACATTTTTGAGTGAATTGCAGAACGTCAGATTTTTAGCAGAAATTGTGACCGCGTGGGTTAGGGATTTTTTCAAAAAAAGTTGTTCAGACGTCGAGGGCTAATTCTTTTTCCAATGATAAAAAGCCATCTGTTTCCACCGAAAAAACTTTCAGGGGATCGTTTGCAACAGTTGAGGACCATTTTTGAATGAATTGCAGAACGTCAGATTTTTAGCAGAAATTGTGACCGCGCGGGTTAGGGATTTTTTCAAAAAAAGTTGTTCAGACGTCGAGGGCTAATTCTGTTTCCGATGATAAAAAGCCATCTGTTTCCACCGAAAAAACTTTCAGGGGATCGTTTGCAACAGTTTAGGACCATTTTTGAATGAATTGCAGAACGTCAGATTTTTAGCAGAAATTGTGACCGCGCGGCTTAGGGATTTTTTCAAAAAAAGTTGTTCAGACGTCGAGGGCTAATTCTGTTTCCGATGATAAAAACCCATCTGTTTCCATCGAAAAACATTTCAGGGGATCACTTGCAACAGTTTGCCAACTTTTATGAGGGAATTGCAGAACGTCAGATTTTTAGCAGAAATTGTGACCGCGCGGGTTAGGGATTTTTTCTAAAAAAGTTGTTCAAACGTCAAGGGGTAATTCTGTTTCCAATGATAAAAACCCATCTGTTTCCACCGAAAAACATTTCAGGGGATCACTTGCAACAGTTTTCGAACATTTTTGAGTGAATTGCAGAACGTCAGATTTTTAGCAGAAATTGTGACCGCGCGGGTTAGGGATTTTTTCTTAAAAAGTTGTTCAAACGTCAAGGGTTAATTCTGTTTCTAATGATAAAAACCCATCTGTTTCCACCGAAAAACATTTCAGGGGATCACTTGCAACAGTTTTCGAACATTTTTGAGTGAATTGCAGAACGTCAGATTTTTAGCAGAAATTGTGACCACGCGGGTTAAGGATTTTTTCAAAAAAAGTTGTTTAGACGTCGAGGGCTAATTCTGTTTCCGATGATAAAAACCCATCTGTTTCCACCGAAAAACATTTCAGGGGATCACTTGCAACAGTTTGCCAACATTTTTGAGGGAATTGCAGAACGTCAGATTTTTAGCAGAAATTGTGACCGCGCGGGTTAGGGATTTTTTCAAAAAAAGTTGTTCAGACGTCGAGGGCTAATTCTGTTTCCGATGATAAAAACCCATCTGTTTCCACCAAAAACCATTTCAGGGGTTCACTTACAACGGTTTGCCAACATTTTTGAGTGAATTGCAGAACGTCAGATTTTTAGCAGAAATTGTGACCGCGCGGGTTAGGGATTTTTTCAAAAAAAGTTGTTCAGACGTCGAGGGCTAATTCTTTTTCCAATGATAAAAAGTCATCTGCTTCCACCGAAAAAACTTTCAGGGGATCGTTTGCAACAATTTAGGACCATTTTTGAATGAATTGCAGAACGTCAGATTTTTAGCAGAAATTGTGACCGCGCGGCTTAGGGATTTTTTCAAAAAAAGTTGTTCAGACGTCGAGGGCTAATTCTGTTTCCGATGATAAAAACCCATCTGTTTCCACTGAAAAACCTTTCAGGGGATCGTTTGCAACAGTTTAGGACCATTTTTGAATGAATTGCAGAACGTCAGATTTTTAGCAGAAATTGTGACCGTGCGGCTTAGGGATTTTTTCAAAAAAAGTTGTTCAAACGTCGAGGGCTAATTCTGTTTCCAATGATAAAAACCCATCTGTTTCCACCGAAAAACATTTCAGGGGATCACTTACAACGGTTTGCCAACATTTTTGAATGAATTGCAGAACGTCAGATTTTTAGCAGAAATTGTGACCGCGCGGGTTAAGGATTTTTTCAAAAAATGTTGTTTAGACGTCGAGGGCTAATTCTGTTTCCGATGATAAAAACCCATCTGTTTCCACCGAAAAACATTTCAGGGGATCACTTACAACGGTTTGCCAACATTTTTGAGTGAATTGCAGAACGTCAGATTTTTAGCAGAAATTGTGACCGCGCGGGTTAGGGATTTTTTCTTAAAAAGTTGTTCAAACGTCAAGGGTTAATTCTGTTTCTAATGATAAAAACCCATCTGTTTCCACCGAAAAACATTTCAGGGGATCACTTGCAACAGTTTTCGAACATTTTTGAGTGAATTGCAGAACGTCAGATTTTTAGCAGAAATTGTGACCACGCGGGTTAAGGATTTTTTCAAAAAAAGTTGTTTAGACGTCGAGGGCTAATTCTGTTTCCGATGATAAAAACCCATCTGTTTCCACCGAAAAACATTTCAGGGGATCACTTGCAACAGTTTGCCAACATTTTTGAGGGAATTGCAGAACGTCAGATTTTTAGCAGAAATTGTGACCGCGCGGGTTAGGGATTTTTTCAAAAAAAGTTGTTCAGACGTCGAGGGCTAATTCTGTTTCCGATGATAAAAACCCATCTGTTTCCACCAAAAACCATTTCAGGGGTTCACTTACAACGGTTTGCCAACATTTTTGAGTGAATTGCAGAACGTCAGATTTTTAGCAGAAATTGTGACCGCGCGGGTTAGGGATTTTTTCAAAAAAAGTTGTTCAGACGTCGAGGGCTAATTCTTTTTCCAATGATAAAAAGTCATCTGCTTCCACCGAAAAAACTTTCAGGGGATCGTTTGCAACAATTTAGGACCATTTTTGAATGAATTGCAGAACGTCAAATTTTTAGCAGAAATTGTGACCGCGCGGCTTAGGGATTTTTTCAAAAAAAGTTGTTCAGACGTCGAGGGCTAATTCTGTTTCCGATGATAAAAACCCATCTGTTTCCACTGAAAAACCTTTCAGGGGATCGTTTGCAACAGTTTAGGACCATTTTTGAATGAATTGCAGAACGTCAGATTTTTAGCAGAAATTGTGACCGTGCGGCTTAGGGATTTTTTCAAAAAAAGTTGTTCAAACGTCGAGGGCTAATTCTGTTTCCAATGATAAAAACCCATCTGTTTCCACCGAAAAACATTTCAGGGGATCACTTACAACGGTTTGCCAACATTTTTGAATGAATTGCAGAACGTCAGATTTTTAGCAGAAATTGTGACCGCGCGGGTTAAGGATTTTTTCAAAAAATGTTGTTTAGACGTCGAGGGCTAATTCTGTTTCCGATGATAAAAACCCATCTGTTTCCACCGAAAAACATTTCAGGGGATCACTTACAACGGTTTGCCAACATTTTTGAGTGAATTGCAGAACGTCAGATTTTTAGCAGAAATTGTGACCGCGCGGGTTAGGGATTTTTTCTTAAAAAGTTGTTCAAACGTCAAGGGTTAATTCTGTTTCTAATGATAAAAACCCATCTGTTTCCACCGAAAAACATTTCAGGGGATCACTTGCAACAGTTTTCGAACATTTTTGAGTGAATTGCAGAACGTCAGATTTTTAGCAGAAATTGTGACCACGCGGGTTAAGGATTTTTTCAAAAAAAGTTGTTTAGACGTCGAGGGCTAATTCTGTTTCCGATGATAAAAACCCATCTGTTTCCACCGAAAAACATTTCAGGGGATCACTTGCAACAGTTTGCCAACATTTTTGAGGGAATTGCAGAACGTCAGATTTTTAGCAGAAATTGTGACCGCGCGGGTTAGGGATTTTTTCAAAAAAAGTTGTTCAGACGTCGAGGGCTAATTCTGTTTCCGATGATAAAAACCCATCTGTTTCCACCAAAAACCATTTCAGGGGTTCACTTACAACGGTTTGCCAACATTTTTGAGTGAATTGCAGAACGTCAGATTTTTAGCAGAAATTGTGACCGCGCGGGTTAGGGATTTTTTCAAAAAAAGTTGTTCAGACGTCGAGGGCTAATTCTTTTTCCAATGATAAAAAGTCATCTGCTTCCACCGAAAAAACTTTCAGGGGATCGTTTGCAACAATTTAGGACCATTTTTGAATGAATTGCAGAACGTCAGATTTTTAGCAGAAATTGTGACCGCGCGGCTTAGGGATTTTTTCAAAAAAAGTTGTTCAGACGTCGAGGGCTAATTCTGTTTCCGATGATAAAAACCCATCTGTTTCCACTGAAAAACCTTTCAGGGGATCGTTTGCAACAGTTTAGGACCATTTTTGAATGAATTGCAGAACGTCAGATTTTTAGCAGAAATTGTGACCGTGCGGCTTAGGGATTTTTTCAAAAAAAGTTGTTCAAACGTCGAGGGCTAATTCTGTTTCCAATGATAAAAACCCATCTGTTTCCACCGAAAAACATTTCAGGGGATCACTTACAACGGTTTGCCAACATTTTTGAATGAATTGCAGAACGTCAGATTTTTAGCAGAAATTGTGACCGCGCGGGTTAAGGATTTTTTCAAAAAATGTTGTTTAGACGTCGAGGGCTAATTCTGTTTCCGATGATAAAAACCCATCTGTTTCCACCGAAAAACATTTCAGGGGATCACTTACAACAGTTTGCCAACATTTTTGAGTGAATTGCAGAACGTCAGATTTTTAGCAGAAATTGTGACCGCGCGGCTTAGGGATTTTTTCAAAAAAAGTTGTTCAGACGTCGAGGGCTAATTCTGTTTCCGATGATAAAAACCCATCTGTTTCCACCGAAAAACATTTCAGGGGATCACTTGCAACAGTTCTCGAACATTTTTGAGTGAATTGCAGAACGTCAGATCTTTAGCAGAAATTGTGACCGCGCGGCTTAGGGATTTTTTCAAAAAAAGTTGTTCAGACGTCGAGGGCTAATTCTGTTTCCGATGATAAAAACCCATCTGTTTCCACCGAAAAACATTTCAGGGGTTCACTTACAACGGTTTGCCAACATTTTTGAGTGAATTGGAGAACGTCAGATTTTTAGCAGTAATTGTGACCGCGCGGGTTAGGGATTTTTTCAAAAAAAGTTGTTCAGACGTCGAGGGCTAATTCTGTTTCCGATGATAAAAACCCATCTGTATCCACCGAAAAACATTTCAGGGGATCACTTACAACGGTTTGCCTACATTTTTGAGTGAATTGCAGAATGTCAGATTTTTAGCAGAAATTGTGACCGCGCGGGTTAGGGATTTTTTCAAAAAAAGTTGTTCAGACGTCGAGGGCTAATTCTTTTTCCAATGATAAAAAGCCATCTGTTTCTACCGAAAAAACTTTCAGGGGATCGTTTGCAACAGTTGAGGACCATATTTGAATGAATTGCAGAACGTCAGATTTTTAGCAGAAATTGTGACCGCGCGGCTTAGGGATTTTTTCAAAAAAAGTTGTTCAGACGTCGAGGGCTATTTCTGTTTCCGATGATAAAAACCCATCTGTTTCCACCGAAAAACATTTCAGGGGATCACTTGCAACAGTTTGCCAACATTTTTGAGTGAATTGCAGAACGTCAGATTTTTAGCAGAAATTGTGAACGCGCGGGTTAGGGATTTTTTCAAAAAAAGTTGTTCAGACGTCGAGGGCTAATTCTGTTTCCGATGATAAAAACCCATCTGTTTCCACCAAAAAACATTTCAGGGGATCACTTACAACGGTTTGCCAACATTTTTGAGTGAATTGCAGAACGTCAGATTTTTAGCAGAAATTGTGACCGCGCGGGTTAAGGATTTTTTCAAAAAAAGTTGTTCAGACGTCGAGGGCTAATTCTGTTTCCGATGATAAAAACCCATCTGTTTCCACCGAAAAACCTTTCAGGGGATCGTTTGCAACAGTTTAGGACCATTTTTGAATGAATTGCAGAACGTCAGATTTTTAGCAGAAATTGTGACCGCGCGGCTTAGGGATTTTTTCAAAAAAAGTTGTTCAGACGTCGAGGGCTAATTCTGTTTCCGATGATAAAAACCCATCTGTTTCCACCGAAAAACATTTCAGGGGATCACTTGCAACAGTTCTCGAACATTTTTGAGTGAATTGCAGAACGTCAGATCTTTAGCAGAAATTGTGACCGCGCGGCTTAGGGATTTTTTCAAAAAAAGTTGTTCAGACGTCGAGGGCTAATTCTGTTTCCGATGATAAAAACCCATCTGTTTCCACCGAAAAACATTTCAGGGGTTCACTTACAACGGTTTGCCAACATTTTTGAGTGAATTGGAGAACGTCAGATTTTTAGCAGAAATTGTGACCGCGCGGGTTAGGGATTTTTTCAAAAAAAGTTGTTCAGACGTCGAGGGCTAATTCTGTTTCCGATGATAAAAACCCATCTGTATCCACCGAAAAACATTTCAGGGGATCACTTACAACGGTTTGCCTACATTTTTGAGTGAATTGCAGAACGTCAGATTTTTAGCAGAAATTGTGACCGCGCGGGTTAGGGATTTTTTCAAAAAAAGTTGTTCAGACGTCGAGGGCTAATTCTTTTTCCAATGATAAAAAGCCATCTGTTTCTACCGAAAAAACTTTCAGGGGATCGTTTGCAACAGTTGAGGACAATTTTTGAATGAATTGCAGAACGTCAGATTTTTAGCAGAAATTGTGACCGCGCGGCTTAGGGATTTTTTCAAAAAAAGTTGTTCAGACGTCGAGGGCTATTTCTGTTTCCGATGATAAAAACCCATCTGTTTCCACCGAAAAACATTTCAGGGGATCACTTGCAACAGTTTGCCAACATTTTTGAGTGAATTGCAGAACGTCAGATTTTTAGCAGAAATTGTGAACGCGCGGGTTAGGGATTTTTTCAAAAAAAGTTGTTCAGACGTCGAGGGCTAATTCTGTTTCCGATGATAAAAACCCATCTGTTTCCACCGAAAAACATTTCAGGGGATCACTTACAACGGTTTGCCAACATTTCTGAGTGAATTGCAGAACGTCAGATTTTTAGCAGAAATTGTGACCGCGCGGCTTAGGGATTTTTTCAAAAAAAGTTGTTCAGACGTCGAGGGCTAATTCTAATTTCCGATGATAAAAACCCATCTGCTTCCACCGAAAAACATTTCAGGAGATCACTTGCAACAGTTTGCCAACATTTTTGAGGGAATTGCAGAACGTCAGATTTTTAGCAGAAATTGTGAACGCGCGGCTTAGGGATTTTTTCAAAAAAATATTTTCTGCCGGTGAAGTTTTTGAGGGCTGATTTCTTGTCCTGTGATAAAAAGCCTTTTGTTTCGAGTGCCAAACCTTTCAGGGGAGCATTTTCAAGCTTCTGGCACCATTTTTGAGTGAATTGCCAAACGTCAGATTTTTAGCAGAAATTGTGACCGCGCGGCTTAGGGATTTTTTCAAAAAAATATTTTCTGCCGGTGAAGTTTTTGAGGGCTGATTTCTTGTCCTGTGATAAAAAGCCTTCTGTTTCGAGTGCCAAACCTTTCAGGGGAGCATTTTCAAGCTTCTGGCACCATTTTTGAGTGAATTGCCAAAAGTCAGATTTTTGCTGAAATTGTGACCCCGGGGCTTAGGGATTTTTTCAAAAAAATATTTTCTGTCGGTTAAGTTTTTGAGGGCTGATTTCTTGTCCTGTGATAAAAAGCCTTCTGTTTCCATCGCCAAAGCTTTCAGGGGAGCATTTGCAAGCTTCTGGCACCATTTTTGAGTGAATTGCCAAAAGTCAGATTTTTGCTGAAATTGTGACCCCGGGGCTTAGGGATTTTTTCAAAAAATTATTTTCTGCCGGTTAAGTTTTTGAGGGCTGATTTCTTGTCCTGTGATAAAAAGCCTTCTGTTTCGAGTGCCAAACCTTTCAGGAGAGCATTTGCAAGCTTCTGGCACCATTTTTGAGTGAATTGCCAAAAGTCAGATTTTTGCTGAAATTGTGACCCCGGGGCTTAGGGATTTTTTCAAAAAAATATTTTCTGTCGGTTAAGTTTTTGAGGGCTGATTTCTTGTCCTGTGATAAAAAGCCTTCTGTTTCGAGTGCCAAAGCTTTCAGGGGAGCATTTGCAAGCTTCTGGCACCATTTTTGAGTGAATTGCCAAAAGTCAGATTTTTGCTGAAATTGTGTCCCCGGGGCTTAGGGATTTTTTCAAAAAAATATTTTCTGCCGGTTAAGTTTTTGAGAGCTGATTTCTTGTCCTGTGATAAAAAGCCTTCTGTTTCCATCGCCAAAGCTTTCAGGGGAGCATTTGCAAGCTTCTGGCACCATTTTTGAGTGAATTGCCAAAAGTCAGATTTTTGCTGAAATTGTGACCCCGGGGCTTAGGGATTTTTTGAAAAAAATATTTTCTGCCGGTTAAGTTTTTGAGGGCTGATTTCTTGTCCTGTGATAAAAAGCCTTCTGTTTCCATCGCCAAAGCTTTCAGGGGAGCATTTGCAAGCTTCTGGCACCATTTTTGAGTGAATTGCCAAAAGTCAGATTTTTGCTGAAATTGTGACCCCGGGGCTTAGGGATTTTTTCAAAAAAATATTTTCTGCCGGTGAAGTTTTTGAGGGCTGATTTCTTGTTCTGTGATAAAAAGCCTTCTGTTTCGAGTGCCAAACCTTTCAGGGGAGCATTTTCAAGCTTCTGGCACCATTTTTGAGTGAAATGCCAAAAGTCAGATTTTTGCTGAAATTGTGACCCCGGGGCTTAGGGATTTTTTCAAAAAAATATTTTCTGTCGGTTAAGTTTTTGAGGGCTGATTTCTTGTTCTGTGATAAAAAGCCTTCTGTTTCGAGTGCCAAACCTTTCACGAGAGCATTTGCAAGCTTCTGGCACCATTTTTGAGTGAATTGCCAAAAGTGAGATTTTTGCTGAAATTGTGACCCCGGGGCTTAGGGATTTTTTCAAAAAAATATTTTCTGCCGGTGAAGTTTTTGAGGGCTGATTTCTTGTCCTGTGATAAAAAGCCTTCTGTTTCGAGTGCCAAACCTTTCAGGAGAGCATTTGCAAGCTTCTGGCACCATTTTTGAGTGAATTGCCAAAAGTCAGATTTTTGCTGAAATTGTGACCCCGGGGCTTAGGGATTTTTTCAAAAAAATATTTCCTGCCGGTTAAGTTTTTGAGGGCTGATTTCTTGTTCTGTGATAAAAAGCCTTCTGTTTCCATCGCCAAAGCTTTCAGGGTAGCATTTGCAAGCTTCTGGCACCATTTTTGAGTGAATTGCCAAAAGTCAGATTTTTGCTGAAATTGTGACCCCGGGGCTTAGGGATTTTTTCAAAAAAAATATTTTCTGTCGGTTAAGTTTTTGAGGGCTGATTTCTTGTGCTGTGATAAAAAGCCTTCTGTTTCGAGTGCCAAACGTTTCAGGGGAGCATTTGCAAGCTTCTGGCACCATTTTTGAGTGAATTGCCAAAAGTCAGATTTTTGCTGAAATTGTGACCCCGGGGCTTAGGGATTTTTTCAAAAAAATATTTCCTGCCGGTTAAGTTTTTGAGGGCTGATTTCTTGTTCTGTGATAAAAAGCCTTCTGTTTCCATCGCCAAAGCTTTCAGGGGAGCATTTGCAAGCTTCTGGCACCATATTTGAGTGAATTGCCAAAAGTCAGATTTTTGCTGAAATTGTGACCCCGGGGCTTAGGGATTTTTTCAAAAAAATATTTTCTGTCGGTTAAGTTTTTGAGGGCTGATTTCTTGTCCTGTGATAAAAAGCCTTCTGTTTCCATCGCCAAAGCTTTCAGGGGAGCATTTGCAAGCTTCTGGCACCATTTTTGAGTGAATTGCCAAAAGTCAGATTTTTGCTGAAATTGTGACCCCGGGGCTTAGGGATTTTTTCAAAAAAATATTTTCTGTCGGTTAAGTTTTTGAGGGCTGATTTCTTGTTCTGTGATAAAAAGCCTTCTGTTTCCATCGCCAAAGCTTTCAGGGGAGCATTTGCAAGCTTCTGGCACCATTTTTGAGTGAATTGCCAAAAGTCAGATTTTTGCTGAAATTGTGACCCCGGGGCTTAGGGATTTTTTCAAAAAATTATTTTCTGCCGGTTAAGTTTTTGAGGGCTGATTTCTTGTCCTGTGATAAAAAGCCTTCTGTTTCGAGTGCCAAACCTTTCAGGAGAGCATTTGCAAGCTTCTGGCACCATTTTTGAGTGAATTGCCAAAAGTCAGATTTTTGCTGAAATTGTGACCCCGGGGCTTAGGGATTTTTTCAAAAAAATATTTTCTGTCGGTTAAGTTTTTGAGGGCTGATTTCTTGTCCTGTGATAAAAAGCCTTCTGTTTCGAGTGCCAAAGCTTTCAGGGGAGCATTTGCAAGCTTCTGGCACCATTTTTGAGTGAATTGCCAAAAGTCAGATTTTTGCTGAAATTGTGTCCCCGGGGCTTAGGGATTTTTTCAAAAAAATATTTTCTGCCGGTTAAGTTTTTGAGAGCTGATTTCTTGTCCTGTGATAAAAAGCCTTCTGTTTCCATCGCCAAAGCTTTCAGGGGAGCATTTGCAAGCTTCTGGCACCATTTTTGAGTGAATTGCCAAAAGTCAGATTTTTGCTGAAATTGTGACCCCGGGGCTTAGGGATTTTTTGAAAAAAATATTTTCTGCCGGTTAAGTTTTTGAGGGCTGATTTCTTGTCCTGTGATAAAAAGCCTTCTGTTTCCATCGCCAAAGCTTTCAGGGGAGCATTTGCAAGCTTCTGGCACCATTTTTGAGTGAATTGCCAAAAGTCAGATTTTTGCTGAAATTGTGACCCCGGGGCTTAGGGATTTTTTCAAAAAAATATTTTCTGCCGGTGAAGTTTTTGAGGGCTGATTTCTTGTTCTGTGATAAAAAGCCTTCTGTTTCGAGTGCCAAACCTTTCAGGGGAGCATTTTCAAGCTTCTGGCACCATTTTTGAGTGAATTGCCAAAAGTCAGATTTTTGCTGAAATTGTGACCCCGGGGCTTAGGGATTTTTTCAAAAAAATATTTTCTGTCGGTTAAGTTTTTGAGGGCTGATTTCTTGTTCTGTGATAAAAAGCCTTCTGTTTCGAGTGCCAAACCTTTCACGAGAGCATTTGCAAGCTTCTGGCACCATTTTTGAGTGAATTGCCAAAAGTCAGATTTTTGCTGAAATTGTGACCCTGGGGCTTAGGGATTTTTTCAAAAAAATATTTTCTGCCGGTGAAGTTTTTGAGGGCTGATTTCTTGTCCTGTGATAAAAAGCCTTCTGTTTCGAGTGCCAAACCTTTCAGGAGAGCATTTGCAAGCTTCTGGCACCATTTTTGAGTGAATTGCCAAAAGTCAGATTTTTGCTGAAATTGTGACCCCGGGGCTTAGGGATTTTTTCAAAAAAAATATTTTCTGTCGGTTAAGTTTTTGAGGGCTGATTTCTTGTGCTGTGATAAAAAGCCTTCTGTTTCGAGTGCCAAACGTTTCAGGGGAGCATTTGCAAGCTTCTGGCACCATTTTTGAGTGAATTGCCAAAAGTCAGATTTTTGCTGAAATTGTGACCCCGGGGCTTAGGGATTTTTTCAAAAAAATATTTCCTGCCGGTTAAGTTTTTGAGGGCTGATTTCTTGTTCTGTGATAAAAAGCCTTCTGTTTCCATCGCCAAAGCTTTCAGGGGAGCATTTGCAAGCTTCTGGCACCATATTTGAGTGAATTGCCAAAAGTCAGATTTTTGCTGAAATTGTGACCCCGGGGCTTAGGGATTTTTTCAAAAAAATATTTTCTGTCGGTTAAGTTTTTGAGGGCTGATTTCTTGTCCTGTGATAAAAAGCCTTCTGTTTCCATCGCCAAAGCTTTCAGGGGAGCATTTGCAAGCTTCTGGCACCATTTTTGAGTGAATTGCCAAAAGTCAGATTTTTGCTGAAATTGTGACCCCGGGGCTTAGGGATTTTTTCAAAAAAATATTTTCTGTCGGTTAAGTTTTTGAGGGCTGATTTCTTGTTCTGTGATAAAAAGCCTTCTGTTTCCATCGCCAAAGCTTTCAGGGGAGCATTTGCAAGCTTCTGGCACCATTTTTGAGTGAATTGCCAAAAGTCAGATTTTTGCTGAAATTTTTTCAAAAAAATATTTTCTGCCGGTTAAGTTTTTGAGGGCTGGTTTCTTGTTCTGTGATAAAAAGCCTTCTGTTTCGAGTGCCAAACCTTTCAGGAGAGCATTTTCAAGTTTCTGGCACCATTTTTGAGTGAATTGCCAAAAGTCAGATTTTTGCTGAAATTGTGACCCCGGGGCTTAGGGATTTTTTCAAAAAAATATTTTCTGCCGGTTAAGTTTTTGAGAGCTGATTTCTTGTTCTGTGATAAAAAGCCTTCTGTTTCCATCGCCAAAGCTTTCAGGGGAGCATTTGCAAGCTTCTGGCACCATATTTGAGTGAATTGCCAAAAGTCAGATTTTTGCTGAAATTGTGACCCCGGGGCTTAGGGATTTTTTCAAAAAAATATTTTCTGTCGGTTAAGTTTTTGAGGGCTGATTTCTTGTCCTGTGATAAAAAGCCTTCTGTTTCCATCGCCAAAGCTTTCAGGGGAGCATTTGCAAGCTTCTGGCACCATTTTTGAGTGAATTGCCAAAAGTCAGATTTTTGCTGAAATTGTGACCCCGGGGCTTAGGGATTTTTTCAAAAAAATATTTTCTGTCGGTTAAGTTTTTGAGGGCTGATTTCTTGTTCTGTGATAAAAAGCCTTCTGTTTCCATCGCCAAAGCTTTCAGGGGAGCATTTGCAAGCTTCTGGCACCATTTTTGAGTGAATTGCCAAAAGTCAGATTTTTGCTGAAATTTTTTCAAAAAAATATTTTCTGTCGGTTAAGTTTTTGAGGGCTGGTTTCTTGTTCTGTGATAAAAAGCCTTCTGTTTCGAGTGCCAAACCTTTCAGGAGAGCATTTTCAAGTTTCTGGCACCATTTTTGAGTGAATTGCCAAAAGTCAGATTTTTGCTGAAATTGTGACCCCGGGGCTTAGGGATTTTTTCAAAAAAATATTTTCTGCCGGTTAAGTTTTTGAGAGCTGATTTCTTGTTCTGTGATAAAAAGCCTTCTGTTTCCATCGCCAAAGCTTTCAGGAGAGCATTTGCAAGCTTCTGGCACCATTTTTGAGTCAATTGCCAAAAGTCAGATTTTTGCTGAAATTGTGACCCTGGGGCTTAGGGATTTTTTCAAAAAAATATTTTCTGTCGGTTAAGTTTTTGAGGGCTGATTTCTTGTCCTGTGATAAAAAGCCTTCTGTTTCCATCGCCAAAGATTTCAGGGGAGCATTTGCAAGCTTCTGGCACCATTTTTGAGTGAATTGCCAAAAGTCAGATTTTTGCTGAAATTGTGACCCCGGGGCTTAGGGATTTTTTCAAAAAAATATTTTCTGCCGGTGAAGTTTTTGAGGGCTGATTTCTTGTCCTGTGATAAAAAGCCTTCTGTTTCGTTGCCAAACCTTTCATGAGAGCATTTGCAAGCTTCTGGCACCATTTTTGAGTGAATTGCCGAAAGTCAGATTTTTGCTGAAATTGTGACCCCGGGGCTTAGGGATTTTTTCAAAAAAATATTTTCTGCCGGTTAAGTTTTTGAGAGCTGATTTCTTGTTCTGTGATAAAAAGCCTTCTGTTTCCATCGCCAAAGCTTTCAGGAGAGCATTTGCCAGCTTCTGGCACCATTTTTGAGTCAATTGCCAAAAGTCAGATTTTTGCTGAAATTGTGACCCCGGGGCTTAGGGATTTTTTCAAAAAAATATTTTCTGTCGCTTAAGTTTTTGAGGGCTGGTTTCTTGTTCTGTGATAAAAAGCCTTCTGTTTCGAGTGCCAAGCCTTTCAGGAGAGCATTTGCAAGCTTCTGGCACCATTTTTGAGTGAATTGCCAAAAGTCAGATTTTTGCTGAAATTGTGACCCCGGGGCTTAGGGATTTTTTCAAAAAAATATTTTCTGCCGGTTAAGTTTTTGAGAGCTGATTTCTTGTTCTGTGATAAAAAGCCTTCTGTTTCCATCGCCAAAGCTTTCAGGGGAGCATTTGCAAGCTTCTGGCACCATTTTTGAGTGAATTGCCCAAAGTCAGATTTTTGCTGAAATTGTGACCCCGGGGCTTAGGGATTTTTTCAAAAAAATATTTTCTGCCGGTTAAGTTTTTGAGAGCTGATTTCTTGTTCTGTGATAAAAAGCCTTCTGTTTCCATCGCCAAAGCTTTCAGGGGAGCATTTGCAAGCTTCTGGCACCATTTTTGAGTGAATTGCCCAAAGTCAGATTTTTGCTGAAATTGTGACCCCGGGGCTTAGGGATTTTTTCAAAAAAATATTTTCTGCCGGTTAAGTTTTTGAGAGCTGATTTCTTGTTCTGTGATAAAAAGCCTTCTGTTTCCATCGCCAAAGCTTTCAGGAGAGCATTTGCCAGCTTCTGGCACCATTTTTGAGTCAATTGCCAAAAGTCAGATTTTTGCTGAAATTGTGACCCCGGGGCTTAGGGATTTTTTCAAAAAAATATTTTCTGTCGCTTAAGTTTTTGAGGGCTGGTTTCTTGTTCTGTGATAAAAAGCCTTCTGTTTCGAGTGCCAAGCCTTTCAGGAGAGCATTTTCAAGCTTCTGGCACCATTTTTGAGTCAATTGCCAAAAGTCAGATTTTTGCTGAAATTGTGACCCCGGGGCTTAGGGATTTTTTCAAAAAAATATTTTCTGCCGGTTAAGTTTTTGAGAGCTGATTTCTTGTTCTGTGATAAAAAGCCTTCTGTTTCCATCGCCAAAGCTTTCAGGGGAGCATTTGCAAGCTTCTGGCACCATTTTTGAGTGAATTGCCAAAAGTCAGATTTTTGCTGAAATTGTGACCCGGGGCTTAGGGATTTTTTCAAAAAAATATTTTCTGCCGGTTAAGTTTTTGAGAGCTGATTTCTTGTCCTGTGATAAAAAGCCTTCTGTTTCCATCGCCAAAGCTTTCAGGGGAGCATTTGCAAGCTTCTGGCACCATTTTTGAGTGAATTGCCAAAAGTCAGATTTTTGCTGAAATTGTGACCCCGGGGCTTAGGGATTTTTTCAAAAAAATATTTTCTGTCGCTTAAGTTTTTGAGGGCTGATTTCTTGTTCTGTGATAAAAAGCCTTCTGTTTCGAGTGCCAAAGCTTTCAGTAGAGCATTTTCAAGTTTCTGGCACCATTTTTGAGTGAATTGCCAAAAGTGAGATTTTTGCTGAAATTGTGACCCCGGGGCTTAGGGATTTTTTCAAAAAAATATTTTCTGCCGGTTAAGTTTTTGAGGGCTGATTTCTTGTCCTGTGATAAAAAGCCTTCTGTTTCGAGTGCCAAACCTTTCAGGAGAGCATTTGCAAGCTTCTGGCACCATTTTTGAGTGAATTGCCCAAAGTCAGATTTTTGCTGAAATTGTGACCCCGGGGCTTAGGGATTTTTTCAAAAAAATATTTTCTGCCGGTGAAGTTTTTGAGGGCTGATTTCTTGTCCTGTGATAAAAAGCCTTCTGTTTCGTTGCCAAACCTTTCATGAGAGCATTTGCAAGCTTCTGGCACCATTTTTGAGTGAATTGCCCAAAGTCAGATTTTTGCTGAAATTGTGACCCCGGGGCTTAGGGATTTTTTCAAAAAAATATTTTCTGCCGGTTAAGTTTTTGAGGGCTGATTTCTTGTCCTGTTATAAAAAGCCTTCTGTTTCCATCGCCAAAGCTTTCAGGGGAGCATTTGCAAGCTTCTGGCACCATTTTTGAGTGAATTGCCAAAAGTCAGATTTTTGCTGAAATTGTGACCCCGGGGCTTAGGGATTTTTTCAAAAAAATATTTTCTGTCGGTTAAGTTTTTGAGGGCTGATTTCTTGTCCTGTGATAAAAAGCCTTCTGTTTCCATCGCCAAAGCTTTCAGGGGAGCATTTGCAAGCTTCTGGCACCATTTTTGAGTGAATTGCCAAAAGTCAGATTTTTGCTGAAATTGTGACCCCGGGGCTTAGGGATTTTTTCAAAAAAATATTTTCTGTCGGTTAAGTTTTTGAGGGCTGATTTCTTGTCCTGTGATAAAAAGCCTTCTGTTTCGAGTGCCAAACCTTTCAGGGGAGTATTTTCAAGCTTCTGGCACCATTTTTGAGTGAATTGCCAAAAGTCAGATTTTTGCTGAAATTGTGTCCCCGGGGCTTAGGGATTTTTTTCAAAAAAATATTTTCTGCCGGTTAAGTTTTTGAGAGCTGATTTCTTGTCCTGTGATAAAAAGCCTTCTGTTTCCATCGCCAAATCTTTCAGGAGAGCATTTGCAAGCTTCTGGCACCATTTTTGAGTGAATTGCCAAAAGTCAGATTTTTGCTGAAATTGTGACCCCGGGGCTTAGGGATTTTTTCAAAAAAATATTTTCTGTCGGTTAAGTTTTTGAGGGCTGGTTTCTTGTTCTGTGATAAAAAGCCTTCTGTTTCGAGTGCCAAACCTTTCAGGAGAGCATTTTCAAGTTTCTGGCACCATTTTTGAGTGAATTGCCAAAAGTCAGATTTTTGCTGAAATTGTGACCCCGGGGCTTAGGGATTTTTTCAAAAAAATATTTTCTGCCGGTTAAGTTTTTGAGAGCTGATTTCTTGTCCTGTGATAAAAAGCCTTCTGTTTCATTGCCAAACCTTTCATGAGAGCATTTGCAAACTTCTGGCACCATTTTTGAGTGAATTGCCCAAAGTCAGATTTTTGCTGAAATTGTGACCCCGGGGCTTAGGGATTTTTTCAAAAAAATATTTTCCGCCGGTTAAGTTTTTGAGGGCTGATTTCTTGTTCTGTGATAAAAAGCCTTCTGTTTCCATCGCCAAAGCTTTCAGGGGAGCATTTGCAAGCTTCTGGCACCATTTTTGAGTGAATTGCCAAAAGTCAGATTTTTGCTGAAATTGTGACCCCGGGGCTTAGGGATTTTTTCAAAAAAATATTTTCTGCCGGTTAAGTTTTTGAGGGCTGATTTCTTGTTCTGTGATAAAAAGCCTTCTGTTTCCATCGCCAAAGCTTTCAGGGGAGCATTTGCAAGCTTCTGGCACCATTTTTGAGTGAATTGCCAAAAGTCAGATTTTTGCTGAAATTGTGACCCCGGGGCTTAGGGATTTTTTCAAAAAAATATTTTCTGTCGGTTAAGTTTTTGAGGGCTGATTTCTTGTCCTGTGATAAAAAGCCTTCTGTTTCGAGTGCCAAACCTTTCAGGGGAGTATTTTCAAGCTTCTGGCACCATTTTTGAGTGAATTGCCAAAAGTCAGATTTTTGCTGAAATTGTGTCCCCGGGGCTTAGGGATTTTTTCAAAAAAATATTTTCTGCCGGTGAAGTTTTTGAGGGCTGATTTCTTGTCCTGTGATAAAAAGCCTTCTGTTTCGTTGCCAAACCTTTCATGAGAGCATTTGCAAGCTTCTGGCACCATTTTTGAGTGAATTGCCCAAAGTCAGATTTTTGCTGAAATTGTGACCCCGGGGCTTAGGGATTTTTTCAAAAAAATATTTTCTGCCGGTTAAGTTTTTGAGGGCTGATTTCTTGTCCTGTTATAAAAAGCCTTCTGTTTCCATCGCCAAAGCTTTCAGGGGAGCATTTGCAAGCTTCTGGCACCATTTTTGAGTGAATTGCCAAAAGTCAGATTTTTGCTGAAATTGTGACCCCGGGGCTTAGGGATTTTTTCAAAAAAATATTTTCTGTCGGTTAAGTTTTTGAGGGCTGATTTCTTGTCCTGTGATAAAAAGCCTTCTGTTTCCATCGCCAAAGCTTTCAGGGGAGCATTTGCAAGCTTCTGGCACCATTTTTGAGTGAATTGCCAAAAGTCAGATTTTTGCTGAAATTGTGACCCCGGGGCTTAGGGATTTTTTCAAAAAAATATTTTCTGTCGGTTAAGTTTTTGAGGGCTGATTTCTTGTCCTGTGATAAAAAGCCTTCTGTTTCGAGTGCCAAACCTTTCAGGGGAGTATTTTCAAGCTTCTGGCACCATTTTTGAGTGAATTGCCAAAAGTCAGATTTTTGCTGAAATTGTGTCCCCGGGGCTTAGGGATTTTTTTCAAAAAAATATTTTCTGCCGGTTAAGTTTTTGAGAGCTGATTTCTTGTCCTGTGATAAAAAGCCTTCTGTTTCCATCACCAAATCTTTCAGGAGAGCATTTGCAAGCTTCTGGCACCATTTTTGAGTGAATTGCCAAAAGTCAGATTTTTGCTGAAATTGTGACCCCGGGGCTTAGGGATTTTTTCAAAAAAATATTTTCTGTCGGTTAAGTTTTTGAGGGCTGGTTTCTTGTTCTGTGATAAAAAGCCTTCTGTTTCGAGTGCCAAACCTTTCAGGAGAGCATTTTCAAGTTTCTGGCACCATTTTTGAGTGAATTGCCAAAAGTCAGATTTTTGCTGAAATTGTGACCCCGGGGCTTAGGGATTTTTTCAAAAAAATATTTTCTGCCGGTTAAGTTTTTGAGAGCTGATTTCTTGTCCTGTGATAAAAAGCCTTCTGTTTCATTGCCAAACCTTTCATGAGAGCATTTGCAAACTTCTGGCACCATTTTTGAGTGAATTGCCCAAAGTCAGATTTTTGCTGAAATTGTGACCCCGGGGCTTAGGGATTTTTTCAAAAAAATATTTTCCGCCGGTTAAGTTTTTGAGGGCTGATTTCTTGTTCTGTGATAAAAAGCCTTCTGTTTCCATCGCCAAAGCTTTCAGGGGAGCATTTGCAAGCTTCTGGCACCATTTTTGAGTGAATTGCCAAAAGTCAGATTTTTGCTGAAATTGTGACCCCGGGGCTTAGGGATTTTTTCAAAAAAATATTTTCTGCCGGTTAAGTTTTTGAGGGCTGATTTCTTGTTCTGTGATAAAAAGCCTTCTGTTTCCATCGCCAAAGCTTTCAGGGGAGCATTTGCAAGCTTCTGGCACCATTTTTGAGTGAATTGCCAAAAGTCAGATTTTTGCTGAAATTGTGACCCCGGGGCTTAGGGATTTTTTCAAAAAAATATTTTCTGTCGGTTAAGTTTTTGAGGGCTGATTTCTTGTCCTGTGATAAAAAGCCTTCTGTTTCGAGTGCCAAACCTTTCAGGGGAGTATTTTCAAGCTTCTGGCACCATTTTTGAGTGAATTGCCAAAAGTCAGATTTTTGCTGAAATTGTGTCCCCGGGGCTTAGGGATTTTTTCAAAAAAATATTTTCTGCCGGTTAAGTTTTTGAGAGCTGATTTCTTGTCCTGTGATAAAAAGCCTTCTGTTTCCATCGCCAAATCTTTCAGGAGAGCATTTGCAAGCTTCTGGCACCATTTTTGAGTGAATTGCCAAAAGTCAGATTTTTGCTGAAATTGTGACCCCGGGGCTTAGGGATTTTTTCAAAAAAATATTTTCTGTCGGTTAAGTTTTTGAGGGCTGGTTTCTTGTTCTGTGATAAAAAGCCTTCTGTTTCGAGTGCCAAACCTTTCAGGAGAGCATTTTCAAGTTTCTGGCACCATTTTTGAGTGAATTGCCAAAAGTCAGATTTTTGCTTAAATTGTGACCCTGGGGCTTAGGGATTTTTTCAAAAAAATATTTTCTGTCGGTTAAGTTTTTGAGGGCTGGTTTCTTGTTCTGTGATAAAAAGCCTTCTGTTTCCATCGCCAAAGCTTTCAGGGGAGCATTTGCAAGCTTCTGGCACCATTTTTGAGTGAATTGCCAAAAGTCAGATTTTTGCTTAAATTGTGACCCTGGGGCTTAGGGATTTTTTCAAAAAAATATTTTCTGTCGGTTAAGTTTTTGAGGGCTGATTTCTTGTCCTGTGATAAAAAGCCTTCTGTTTCCATCGCCAAAGCTTTCAGGGGAGCATTTGCAAGCTTCTGGCACCATTTTTGAGTGAATTGCCAAAAGTCAGATTTTTGCTGAAATTGTGACCCCGGGGCTTAGGGATTTTTTCAAAAAAATATTTTCTGTCGGTTAAGTTTTTGAGGGCTGATTTCTTGTCCTGTGATAAAAAGCCTTCTGTTTCGAGTGCCAAACCTTTCAGGAGAGCATTTGCAAGCTTCTGGCACCATTTTTGAGTGAATTGCCAAAAGTCAGATTTTTGCTGAAATTGTGACCCCGGGGCTTAGGGATTTTTTCAAAAAAATATTTTCTGCCGGTGAAGTTTTTGAGGGCTGATTTCTTGTTCTGTGATAAAAAGCCTTCTGTTTCGAGTGCCAAACCTTTCAGGAGAGCATTTTCAAGCTTTAGGCACCATTTTTGAGTGAATTGCCAAAAGTCAGATTTTTGCTGAAATTGTGACCCCGGGGCTTAGGGATTTTTTCAAAAAAATATTTTCTGCCTGTTAAGTTTTTGAGAGCTGATTTCTTGTTCTGTGATAAAAAGCCTTCTGTTTCCATCGCCAAAGCTTTCAGGAGAGCATTTGCAAGCTTCTGGCACCATTTTTGAGTCAATTGCCAAAAGTCAGATTTTTGCTGAAATTGTGACCCTGGGGCTTAGGGATTTTTTCAAAAAAATATTTTCTGCCGGTTAAGTTTTTGAGGGCTGATTTCTTGTCCTGTGATAAAAAGCCTTCTGTTTCCATCGCCAAAGCTTTCAGGGGAGCATTTGCAAGCTTCTGGCACCATTTTTGAGTGAATTGCCAAAAGTCAGATTTTTGCTGAAATTGTGACCCCGGGGTTTAGGGATTTTTTCAAAAAAATATTTTCTGCCGGTGAAGTTTTTGAGAGCTGATTTCTTGTCCTGTGATAAAAAGCCTTCTGTTTCGTTGCCAAACCTTTCATGAGAGCATTTGCAAGCTTCTGGCACCATTTTTGAGTGAATTGCCCAAAGTCAGATTTTTGCTGAAATTGTGACCCCGGGGCTTAGGGATTTTTTCAAAAAAATATTTTCTGCCGGTTAAGTTTTTGAGGGCTGATTTCTTGTTCTGTGATAAAAAGCCTTCTGTTTCCATCGCCAAAGCTTTCAGGGGAGCATTTGCAAGCTTCTGGCACCATTTTTGAGTGAATTGCCAAAAGTCAGATTTTTGCTGAAATTGTGACCCCGGGGCTTAGGGATTTTTTCAAAAAAATATTTTCTGCCGGTTAAGTTTTTGAGGGCTGATTTCTTGTTCTGTGATAAAAAGCCTTCTGTTTCCATCGCCAAAGCTTTCAGGGGAGCATTTTCAAGCTTCTGGCACCATTTTTGAGTGAATTGCCAAAAGTCAGATTTTTGCTGAAATTGTGACCCCGGGGCTTAGGGATTTTTTCAAAAAAATATTTTCTGCCGGTTAAGTTTTTGAGGGCTGATTTCTTGTCCTGTGATAAAAAGCCTTCTGTTTCCATCGCCAAATCTTTCAGGAGAGCATTTGCAAGCTTCTGGCACCATTTTTGAGTGAATTGCCAAAAGTCAGATTTTTGCTGAAATTGTGACCCCGGGGCTTAGGGATTTTTTCAAAAAAATATTTTCTGTCGGTTAAGTTTTTGAGGGCTGGTTTCTTGTTCTGTGATAAAAAGCCTTCTGTTTCGAGTGCCAAACCTTTCAGGAGAGCATTTTCAAGTTTCTGGCACCATTTTTGAGTGAATTGCCAAAAGTCAGATTTTTGCTGAAATTGTGACCCCGGGGCTTAGGGATTTTTTCAAAAAAATATTTTCTGCCGGTGAAGTTTTTGAGGGCTGATTTCTTGTTCTGTGATAAAAAGCCTTCTGTTTCGAGTGCCAAACCTTTCAGGAGAGCATTTTCAAGCTTTAGGCACCATTTTTGAGTGAATTGCCAAAAGTCAGATTTTTGCTGAAATTGTGACCCCAGGGCTTAGGGATTTTTTCAAAAAAATATTTTCTGCCGGTTAAGTTTTTGAGAGCTGATTTCTTGTTCTGTGATAAAAAGCCTTCTGTTTCCATCGCCAAAGCTTTCAGGAGAGCATTTGTAAGCTTCTGGCACCATTTTTGAGTGAATTGCCCAAAGTCAGATTTTTGCTGAAATTGTGACCCCGGGGCTTAGGGATTTTTTCAAAAAAATATTTTCTGCCGGTTAAGTTTTTGAGGGCTGATTTCTTGTTCTGTGATAAAAAGCCTTCTGTTTCCATCGCCAAAGCTTTCAGGGGAGCATTTGCAAGCTTCTGGCACCATTTTTGAGTGAATTGCCAAAAGTCAGATTTTTGCTGAAATTGTGACCCCGGGGCTTAGGGATTTTTTCAAAAAAATATTTTCTGCCGGTTAAGTTTTTGAGGGCTGATTTCTTGTTCTGTGATAAAAAGCCTTTTGTTTCCATCGCCAAAGCTTTCAGGGGAGCATTTGCAAGCTTCTGGCACCATTTTTGAGTGAATTGCCAAAAGTCAGATTTTTGCTGAAATTGTGACCCCGGGGCTTAGGGATTTTTTCAAAAAAATATTTTCTGCCGGTTAAGTTTTTGAGAGCTGATTTCTTGTTCTGTGATAAAAAGCCTTCTGTTTCCATCGCCAAAGCTTTCAGGAGAGCATTTGTAAGCTTCTGGCACCATTTTTGAGTGAATTGCCCAAAGTCAGATTTTTGCTGAAATTGTGACCCCGGGGCTTAGGGATTTTTTCAAAAAAATATTTTCTGCCGGTTAAGTTTTTGAGGGCTGATTTCTTGTTCTGTGATAAAAAGCCTTCTGTTTCCATCGCCAAAGCTTTCAGGGGAGCATTTGCAAGCTTCTGGCACCATTTTTGAGTGAATTGCCAAAAGTCAGATTTTTGCTGAAATTGTGACCCCGGGGCTTAGGGATTTTTTCAAAAAAATATTTTCTGCCGGTGAAGTTTTTGAGGGCTGATTTCTTGTTCTGTGATAAAAAGCCTTCTGTTTCGAGTGCCAAACCTTTCAGGAGAGCATTTTCAAGCTTTAGGCACCATTTTTGAGTGAATTGCCAAAAGTCAGATTTTTGCTGAAATTGTGACCCCGGGGCTTAGGGATTTTTTCAAAAAAATATTTTCTGCCTGTTAAGTTTTTGAGAGCTGATTTCTTGTTCTGTGATAAAAAGCCTTCTGTTTCCATCGCCAAAGCTTTCAGGAGAGCATTTGCAAGCTTCTGGCACCATTTTTGAGTCAATTGCCAAAAGTCAGATTTTTGCTGAAATTGTGACCCTGGGGCTTAGGGATTTTTTCAAAAAAATATTTTCTGCCGGTTAAGTTTTTGAGGGCTGATTTCTTGTCCTGTGATAAAAAGCCTTCTGTTTCCATCGCCAAAGCTTTCAGGGGAGCATTTGCAAGCTTCTGGCACCATTTTTGAGTGAATTGCCAAAAGTCAGATTTTTGCTGAAATTGTGACCCCGGGGTTTAGGGATTTTTTCAAAAAAATATTTTCTGCCGGTGAAGTTTTTGAGAGCTGATTTCTTGTCCTGTGATAAAAAGCCTTCTGTTTCGTTGCCAAACCTTTCATGAGAGCATTTGCAAGCTTCTGGCACCATTTTTGAGTGAATTGCCCAAAGTCAGATTTTTGCTGAAATTGTGACCCCGGGGCTTAGGGATTTTTTCAAAAAAATATTTTCTGCCGGTTAAGTTTTTGAGGGCTGATTTCTTGTTCTGTGATAAAAAGCCTTCTGTTTCCATCGCCAAAGCTTTCAGGGGAGCATTTGCAAGCTTCTGGCACCATTTTTGAGTGAATTGCCAAAAGTCAGATTTTTGCTGAAATTGTGACCCCGGGGCTTAGGGATTTTTTCAAAAAAATATTTTCTGCCGGTTAAGTTTTTGAGGGCTGATTTCTTGTCCTGTGATAAAAAGCCTTCTGTTTCCATCGCCAAATCTTTCAGGAGAGCATTTGCAAGCTTCTGGCACCATTTTTGAGTGAATTGCCAAAAGTCAGATTTTTGCTGAAATTGTGACCCCGGGGCTTAGGGATTTTTTCAAAAAAATATTTTCTGTCGGTTAAGTTTTTGAGGGCTGGTTTCTTGTTCTGTGATAAAAAGCCTTCTGTTTCGAGTGCCAAACCTTTCAGGAGAGCATTTTCAAGTTTCTGGCACCATTTTTGAGTGAATTGCCAAAAGTCAGATTTTTGCTGAAATTGTGACCCCGGGGCTTAGGGATTTTTTCAAAAAAATATTTTCTGCCGGTGAAGTTTTTGAGGGCTGATTTCTTGTTCTGTGATAAAAAGCCTTCTGTTTCGAGTGCCAAACCTTTCAGGAGAGCATTTTCAAGCTTTAGGCACCATTTTTGAGTGAATTGCCCAAAGTCAGATTTTTGCTGAAATTGTGACCCCGGGGCTTAGGGATTTTTTCAAAAAAATATTTTCTGCCGGTTAAGTTTTTGAGAGCTGATTTCTTGTTCTGTGATAAAAAGCCTTCTGTTTCCATCGCCAAAGCTTTCAGGAGAGCATTTGTAAGCTTCTGGCACCATTTTTGAGTGAATTGCCCAAAGTCAGATTTTTGCTGAAATTGTGACCCCGGGGCTTAGGGATTTTTTCAAAAAAATATTTTCTGCCGGTTAAGTTTTTGAGGGCTGATTTCTTGTTCTGTGATAAAAAGCCTTCTGTTTCCATCGCCAAAGCTTTCAGGGGAGCATTTGCAAGCTTCTGGCACCATTTTTGAGTGAATTGCCAAAAGTCAGATTTTTGCTGAAATTGTGACCCCGGGGCTTAGGGATTTTTTCAAAAAAATATTTTCTGCCGGTTAAGTTTTTGAGGGCTGATTTCTTGTTCTGTGATAAAAAGCCTTTTGTTTCCATCGCCAAAGCTTTCAGGGGAGCATTTGCAAGCTTCTGGCACCATTTTTGAGTGAATTGCCAAAAGTCAGATTTTTGCTGAAATTGTGACCCCGGGGCTTAGGGATTTTTTCAAAAAAATATTTTCTGTCGGTTAAGTTTTTGAGGGCTGGTTTCTTGTTCTGTGATAAAAAACCTTCTGTTTCGAGTGCCAAACCTTTCAGGAGAGCATTTTCAAGTTTCTGGCACCATTTTTGAGTGAATTGCCAAAAGTCAGATTTTTGCTGAAATTGTGACCCCGGGGCTTAGGGATTTTTTCAAAAAAATATTTTCTGCCGGTTAAGTTTTTGAGAGCTGATTTCTTGTCCTGTGATAAAAAGCCTTCTGTTTCCATCGCCAAAGCTTTCAGGGGAGCATTTTCAAGCTTCTGGCACCATTTTTGAGTGAATTGCCAAAAGTCAGATTTTTGCTTAAATTGTGACCCTGGGGCTTAGGGATTTTTTCAAAAAAATATTTTCTGTCGGTTAAGTTTTTGAGGGCTGATTTCTTGTCCTGTGATAAAAAGCCTTCTGTTTCCATCGCCAAAGCTTTCAGGGGAGCATTTGCAAGCTTCTGGCACCATTTTTGAGTGAATTGCCAAAAGTCAGATTTTTGCTGAAATTGTGACCCCGGGGCTTAGGGATTTTTTCAAAAAAATATTTTCTGTCGGTTAAGTTTTTGAGGGCTGATTTCTTGTCCTGTGATAAAAAGCCTTCTGTTTCCATCGCCAAATCTTTCAGGAGAGCATTTGCAAGCTTCTGGCACCATTTTTGAGTGAATTGCCAAAAGTCAGATTTTTGCTGAAATTGTGACCCCGGGTCTTAGGGATTTTTTCAAAAAAATATTTTCTGCCGGTGAAGTTTTTGAGGGCTGGTTTCTTGTTCTGTGATAAAAAGCCTTCTGTTTCGAGTGCCAAACCTTTCAGGAGAGCATTTTCAAGTTTCTGGCACCATTTTTGAGTGAATTGCCAAAAGTCAGATTTTTGCTGAAATTGTGACCCCGGGGCTTAGGGATTTTTTCAAAAAAATATTTTCTGCCGGTTAAGTTTTTGAGGGCTGATTTCTTGTTCTGTGATAAAAAGCCTTCTGTTTCCATCGCCAAAGCTTTCAGGGGAGCATTTGCAAGCTTCTGGCACCATTTTTGAGTGAATTGCCAAAAGTCAGATTTTTGCTGAAATTGTGACCCCGGGGCTTAGGGATTTTTTCAAAAAAATATTTTCTGTCGGTTATGTTTTTGAGGGCTGATTTCTTGTCCTGTGATAAAAAGCCTTCTGTTTCGAGTGCCAAACCTTTCAGGGGAGTATTTTCAAGCTTCTGGCACCATTTTTGAGTGAATTGCCAAAAGTCAGATTTTTGCTGAAATTGTGTCCCCGGGGCTTAGGGATTTTTTCAAAAAAATATTTTCTGCCGGTTAAGTTTTTGAGAGCTGATTTCTTGTCCTGTGATAAAAAGCCTTCTGTTTCCATCGCCAAATCTTTCAGGAGAGCATTTGCAAGCTTCTGGCACCATTTTTGAGTGAATTGCCAAAAGTCAGATTTTTGCTGAAATTGTGACCCCGGGGCTTAGGGATTTTTTCAAAAAAATATTTTCTGTCGGTTAAGTTTTTGAGGGCTGGTTTCTTGTTCTGTGATAAAAAGCCTTCTGTTTCGAGTGCCAAACCTTTCAGGAGAGCATTTTCAAGTTTCTGGCACCATTTTTGAGTGAATTGCCAAAAGTCAGATTTTTGCTGAAATTGTGACCCCGGGGCTTAGGGATTTTTTCAAAAAAATATTTTCTGCCGGTTAAGTTTTTGAGAGCTGATTTCTTGTCCTGTGATAAAAAGCCTTCTGTTTCCATCGCCAAAGCTTTCAGGGGAGCATTTGCAAGCTTCTGGCACCATTTTTGAGTGAATTGCCAAAAGTCAGATTTTTGCTTAAATTGTGACCCTGGGGCTTAGGGATTTTTTCAAAAAAATATTTTCTGCCGGTGAAGTTTTTGAGGGCTGATTTCTTGTTCTGTGATAAAAAGCCTTCTGTTTCGAGTGCCAAACCTTTCAGGAGAGCATTTTCAAGCTTTAGGCACCATTTTTGAGTGAATTGCCAAAAGTCAGATTTTTGCTGAAATTGTGACCCCGGGGCTTAGGGATTTTTTCAAAAAAATATTTTCTGCCTGTTAAGTTTTTGAGAGCTGATTTCTTGTTCTGTGATAAAAAGCCTTCTGTTTCCATCGCCAAAGCTTTCAGGAGAGCATTTGCAAGCTTCTGGCACCATTTTTGAGTCAATTGCCAAAAGTCAGATTTTTGCTGAAATTGTGACCCTGGGGCTTAGGGATTTTTTCAAAAAAATATTTTCTGCCGGTTAAGTTTTTGAGGGCTGATTTCTTGTCCTGTGATAAAAAGCCTTCTGTTTCCATCGCCAAAGCTTTCAGGGGAGCATTTGCAAGCTTCTGGCACCATTTTTGAGTGAATTGCCAAAAGTCAGATTTTTGCTGAAATTGTGACCCCGGGGTTTAGGGATTTTTTCAAAAAAATATTTTCTGCCGGTGAAGTTTTTGAGAGCTGATTTCTTGTCCTGTGATAAAAAGCCTTCTGTTTCGTTGCCAAACCTTTCATGAGAGCATTTGCAAGCTTCTGGCACCATTTTTGAGTGAATTGCCCAAAGTCAGATTTTTGCTGAAATTGTGACCCCGGGGCTTAGGGATTTTTTCAAAAAAATATTTTCTGCCGGTTAAGTTTTTGAGGGCTGATTTCTTGTTCTGTGATAAAAAGCCTTCTGTTTCCATCGCCAAAGCTTTCAGGGGAGCATTTGCAAGCTTCTGGCACCATTTTTGAGTGAATTGCCAAAAGTCAGATTTTTGCTGAAATTGTGACCCCGGGGCTTAGGGATTTTTTCAAAAAAATATTTTCTGCCGGTTAAGTTTTTGAGGGCTGATTTCTTGTTCTGTGATAAAAAGCCTTCTGTTTCCATCGCCAAAGCTTTCAGGGGAGCATTTTCAAGCTTCTGGCACCATTTTTGAGTGAATTGCCAAAAGTCAGATTTTTGCTGAAATTGTGACCCCGGGGCTTAGGGATTTTTTCAAAAAAATATTTTCTGCCGGTTAAGTTTTTGAGGGCTGATTTCTTGTCCTGTGATAAAAAGCCTTCTGTTTCCATCGCCAAATCTTTCAGGAGAGCATTTGCAAGCTTCTGGCACCATTTTTGAGTGAATTGCCAAAAGTCAGATTTTTGCTGAAATTGTGACCCCGGGGCTTAGGGATTTTTTCAAAAAAATATTTTCTGTCGGTTAAGTTTTTGAGGGCTGGTTTCTTGTTCTGTGATAAAAAGCCTTCTGTTTCGAGTGCCAAACCTTTCAGGAGAGCATTTTCAAGTTTCTGGCACCATTTTTGAGTGAATTGCCAAAAGTCAGATTTTTGCTGAAATTGTGACCCCGGGGCTTAGGGATTTTTTCAAAAAAATATTTTCTGCCGGTGAAGTTTTTGAGGGCTGATTTCTTGTTCTGTGATAAAAAGCCTTCTGTTTCGAGTGCCAAACCTTTCAGGAGAGCATTTTCAAGCTTTAGGCACCATTTTTGAGTGAATTGCCAAAAGTCAGATTTTTGCTGAAATTGTGACCCCAGGGCTTAGGGATTTTTTCAAAAAAATATTTTCTGCCGGTTAAGTTTTTGAGAGCTGATTTCTTGTTCTGTGATAAAAAGCCTTCTGTTTCCATCGCCAAAGCTTTCAGGAGAGCATTTGTAAGCTTCTGGCACCATTTTTGAGTGAATTGCCCAAAGTCAGATTTTTGCTGAAATTGTGACCCCGGGGCTTAGGGATTTTTTCAAAAAAATATTTTCTGCCGGTTAAGTTTTTGAGGGCTGATTTCTTGTTCTGTGATAAAAAGCCTTCTGTTTCCATCGCCAAAGCTTTCAGGGGAGCATTTGCAAGCTTCTGGCACCATTTTTGAGTGAATTGCCAAAAGTCAGATTTTTGCTGAAATTGTGACCCCGGGGCTTAGGGATTTTTTCAAAAAAATATTTTCTGCCGGTTAAGTTTTTGAGGGCTGATTTCTTGTTCTGTGATAAAAAGCCTTTTGTTTCCATCGCCAAAGCTTTCAGGGGAGCATTTGCAAGCTTCTGGCACCATTTTTGAGTGAATTGCCAAAAGTCAGATTTTTGCTGAAATTGTGACCCCGGGGCTTAGGGATTTTTTCAAAAAAATATTTTCTGCCGGTTAAGTTTTTGAGAGCTGATTTCTTGTTCTGTGATAAAAAGCCTTCTGTTTCCATCGCCAAAGCTTTCAGGAGAGCATTTGTAAGCTTCTGGCACCATTTTTGAGTGAATTGCCCAAAGTCAGATTTTTGCTGAAATTGTGACCCCGGGGCTTAGGGATTTTTTCAAAAAAATATTTTCTGCCGGTTAAGTTTTTGAGGGCTGATTTCTTGTTCTGTGATAAAAAGCCTTCTGTTTCCATCGCCAAAGCTTTCAGGGGAGCATTTGCAAGCTTCTGGCACCATTTTTGAGTGAATTGCCAAAAGTCAGATTTTTGCTGAAATTGTGACCCCGGGGCTTAGGGATTTTTTCAAAAAAATATTTTCTGCCGGTGAAGTTTTTGAGGGCTGATTTCTTGTTCTGTGATAAAAAGCCTTCTGTTTCGAGTGCCAAACCTTTCAGGAGAGCATTTTCAAGCTTTAGGCACCATTTTTGAGTGAATTGCCAAAAGTCAGATTTTTGCTGAAATTGTGACCCCGGGGCTTAGGGATTTTTTCAAAAAAATATTTTCTGCCTGTTAAGTTTTTGAGAGCTGATTTCTTGTTCTGTGATAAAAAGCCTTCTGTTTCCATCGCCAAAGCTTTCAGGAGAGCATTTGCAAGCTTCTGGCACCATTTTTGAGTCAATTGCCAAAAGTCAGATTTTTGCTGAAATTGTGACCCTGGGGCTTAGGGATTTTTTCAAAAAAATATTTTCTGCCGGTTAAGTTTTTGAGGGCTGATTTCTTGTCCTGTGATAAAAAGCCTTCTGTTTCCATCGCCAAAGCTTTCAGGGGAGCATTTGCAAGCTTCTGGCACCATTTTTGAGTGAATTGCCAAAAGTCAGATTTTTGCTGAAATTGTGACCCCGGGGTTTAGGGATTTTTTCAAAAAAATATTTTCTGCCGGTGAAGTTTTTGAGAGCTGATTTCTTGTCCTGTGATAAAAAGCCTTCTGTTTCGTTGCCAAACCTTTCATGAGAGCATTTGCAAGCTTCTGGCACCATTTTTGAGTGAATTGCCCAAAGTCAGATTTTTGCTGAAATTGTGACCCCGGGGCTTAGGGATTTTTTCAAAAAAATATTTTCTGCCGGTTAAGTTTTTGAGGGCTGATTTCTTGTCCTGTGATAAAAAGCCTTCTGTTTCCATCGCCAAAGCTTTCAGGGGAGCATTTGCAAGCTTCTGGCACCATTTTTGAGTGAATTGCCAAAAGTCAGATTTTTGCTGAAATTGTGACCCCGGGGCTTAGGGATTTTTTCAAAAAAATATTTTCTGCCGGTTAAGTTTTTGAGGGCTGATTTCTTGTTCTGTGATAAAAAGCCTTCTGTTTCCATCGCCAAAGCTTTCAGGGGAGCATTTTCAAGCTTCTGGCACCATTTTTGAGTGAATTGCCAAAAGTCAGATTTTTGCTGAAATTGTGACCCCGGGGCTTAGGGATTTTTTCAAAAAAATATTTTCTGCCGGTTAAGTTTTTGAGGGCTGATTTCTTGTCCTGTGATAAAAAGCCTTCTGTTTCCATCGCCAAATCTTTCAGGAGAGCATTTGCAAGCTTCTGGCACCATTTTTGAGTGAATTGCCAAAAGTCAGATTTTTGCTGAAATTGTGACCCCGGGGCTTAGGGATTTTTTCAAAAAAATATTTTCTGTCGGTTAAGTTTTTGAGGGCTGGTTTCTTGTTCTGTGATAAAAAGCCTTCTGTTTCGAGTGCCAAACCTTTCAGGAGAGCATTTTCAAGTTTCTGGCACCATTTTTGAGTGAATTGCCAAAAGTCAGATTTTTGCTGAAATTGTGACCCCGGGGCTTAGGGATTTTTTCAAAAAAATATTTTCTGCCGGTGAAGTTTTTGAGGGCTGATTTCTTGTTCTGTGATAAAAAGCCTTCTGTTTCGAGTGCCAAACCTTTCAGGAGAGCATTTTCAAGCTTTAGGCACCATTTTTGAGTGAATTGCCCAAAGTCAGATTTTTGCTGAAATTGTGACCCCGGGGCTTAGGGATTTTTTCAAAAAAATATTTTCTGCCGGTTAAGTTTTTGAGAGCTGATTTCTTGTTCTGTGATAAAAAGCCTTCTGTTTCCATCGCCAAAGCTTTCAGGAGAGCATTTGTAAGCTTCTGGCACCATTTTTGAGTGAATTGCCCAAAGTCAGATTTTTGCTGAAATTGTGACCCCGGGGCTTAGGGATTTTTTCAAAAAAATATTTTCTGCCGGTTAAGTTTTTGAGGGCTGATTTCTTGTTCTGTGATAAAAAGCCTTCTGTTTCCATCGCCAAAGCTTTCAGGGGAGCATTTGCAAGCTTCTGGCACCATTTTTGAGTGAATTGCCAAAAGTCAGATTTTTGCTGAAATTGTGACCCCGGGGCTTAGGGATTTTTTCAAAAAAATATTTTCTGCCGGTTAAGTTTTTGAGGGCTGATTTCTTGTTCTGTGATAAAAAGCCTTTTGTTTCCATCGCCAAAGCTTTCAGGGGAGCATTTGCAAGCTTCTGGCACCATTTTTGAGTGAATTGCCAAAAGTCAGATTTTTGCTGAAATTGTGACCCCGGGGCTTAGGGATTTTTTCAAAAAAATATTTTCTGTCGGTTAAGTTTTTGAGGGCTGGTTTCTTGTTCTGTGATAAAAAACCTTCTGTTTCGAGTGCCAAACCTTTCAGGAGAGCATTTTCAAGTTTCTGGCACCATTTTTGAGTGAATTGCCAAAAGTCAGATTTTTGCTGAAATTGTGACCCCGGGGCTTAGGGATTTTTTCAAAAAAATATTTTCTGCCGGTTAAGTTTTTGAGAGCTGATTTCTTGTCCTGTGATAAAAAGCCTTCTGTTTCCATCGCCAAAGCTTTCAGGGGAGCATTTTCAAGCTTCTGGCACCATTTTTGAGTGAATTGCCAAAAGTCAGATTTTTGCTTAAATTGTGACCCTGGGGCTTAGGGATTTTTTCAAAAAAATATTTTCTGTCGGTTAAGTTTTTGAGGGCTGATTTCTTGTCCTGTGATAAAAAGCCTTCTGTTTCCATCGCCAAAGCTTTCAGGGGAGCATTTGCAAGCTTCTGGCACCATTTTTGAGTGAATTGCCAAAAGTCAGATTTTTGCTGAAATTGTGACCCCGGGGCTTAGGGATTTTTTCAAAAAAATATTTTCTGTCGGTTAAGTTTTTGAGGGCTGATTTCTTGTCCTGTGATAAAAAGCCTTCTGTTTCCATCGCCAAATCTTTCAGGAGAGCATTTGCAAGCTTCTGGCACCATTTTTGAGTGAATTGCCAAAAGTCAGATTTTTGCTGAAATTGTGACCCCGGGTCTTAGGGATTTTTTCAAAAAAATATTTTCTGCCGGTGAAGTTTTTGAGGGCTGGTTTCTTGTTCTGTGATAAAAAGCCTTCTGTTTCGAGTGCCAAACCTTTCAGGAGAGCATTTTCAAGTTTCTGGCACCATTTTTGAGTGAATTGCCAAAAGTCAGATTTTTGCTGAAATTGTGACCCCGGGGCTTAGGGATTTTTTCAAAAAAATATTTTCTGCCGGTTAAGTTTTTGAGAGCTGATTTCTTGTCCTGTGATAAAAAGCCTTCTGTTTCATTGCCAAACCTTTCATGAGAGCATTTGCAAACTTCTGGCACCATTTTTGAGTGAATTGCCCAAAGTCAGATTTTTGCTGAAATTGTGACCCCGGGGCTTAGGGATTTTTTCAAAAAAATATTTTCTGCCGGTTAAGTTTTTGAGGGCTGATTTCTTGTTCTGTGATAAAAAGCCTTCTGTTTCCATCGCCAAAGCTTTCAGGGGAGCATTTGCAAGCTTCTGGCACCATTTTTGAGTGAATTGCCAAAAGTCAGATTTTTGCTGAAATTGTGACCCCGGGGCTTAGGGATTTTTTCAAAAAAATATTTTCTGCCGGTTAAGTTTTTGAGGGCTGATTTCTTGTTCTGTGATAAAAAGCCTTCTGTTTCCATCGCCAAAGCTTTCAGGGGAGCATTTGCAAGCTTCTGGCACCATTTTTGAGTGAATTGCCAAAAGTCAGATTTTTGCTGAAATTGTGACCCCGGGGCT
Organism: Podarcis liolepis; assembly: GCF_965112155.1. Classification (NCBI taxonomy): domain Eukaryota; kingdom Metazoa; phylum Chordata; class Lepidosauria; order Squamata; family Lacertidae; genus Podarcis; species Podarcis liolepis. The sequence goes on along the minus strand of NC_139561.1, from coordinate 9,451,249 downwards.
TAGGGATTTTTTCAAAAAAATATTTTCTGTCGGTTATGTTTTTGAGGGCTGATTTCTTGTCCTGTGATAAAAAGCCTTCTGTTTCGAGTGCCAAACCTTTCAGGGGAGTATTTTCAAGCTTCTGGCACCATTTTTGAGTGAATTGCCAAAAGTCAGATTTTTGCTGAAATTGTGTCCCCGGGGCTTAGGGATTTTTTCAAAAAAATATTTTCTGCCGGTTAAGTTTTTGAGAGCTGATTTCTTGTCCTGTGATAAAAAGCCTTCTGTTTCCATCGCCAAATCTTTCAGGAGAGCATTTGCAAGCTTCTGGCACCATTTTTGAGTGAATTGCCAAAAGTCAGATTTTTGCTGAAATTGTGACCCCGGGGCTTAGGGATTTTTTCAAAAAAATATTTTCTGTCGGTTAAGTTTTTGAGGGCTGGTTTCTTGTTCTGTGATAAAAAGCCTTCTGTTTCGAGTGCCAAACCTTTCAGGAGAGCATTTTCAAGTTTCTGGCACCATTTTTGAGTGAATTGCCAAAAGTCAGATTTTTGCTGAAATTGTGACCCCGGGGCTTAGGGATTTTTTCAAAAAAATATTTTCTGCCGGTTAAGTTTTTGAGAGCTGATTTCTTGTCCTGTGATAAAAAGCCTTCTGTTTCCATCGCCAAAGCTTTCAGGGGAGCATTTGCAAGCTTCTGGCACCATTTTTGAGTGAATTGCCAAAAGTCAGATTTTTGCTTAAATTGTGACCCTGGGGCTTAGGGATTTTTTCAAAAAAATATTTTCTGTCGGTTAAGTTTTTGAGGGCTGATTTCTTGTCCTGTGATAAAAAGCCTTCTGTTTCCATCGCCAAAGCTTTCAGGGGAGCATTTGCAAGCTTCTGGCACCATTTTTGAGTGAATTGCCAAAAGTCAGATTTTTGCTGAAATTGTGACCCCGGGGCTTAGGGATTTTTTCAAAAAAATATTTTCTGTCGGTTAAGTTTTTGAGGGCTGATTTCTTGTCCTGTGATAAAAAGCCTTCTGTTTCGAGTGCCAAACTTTTCAGGGGAGTATTTTCAAGCTTCTGGCACCATTTTTGAGTGAATTGCCAAAAGTCAGATTTTTGCTGAAATTGTGTCCCCGGGGCTTAGGGATTTTTTCAAAAAAATATTTTCTGCCGGTTAAGTTTTTGAGAGCTGATTTCTTGTCCTGTGATAAAAAGCCTTCTGTTTCCATCGCCAAATCTTTCAGGAGAGCATTTGCAAGCTTCTGGCACCATTTTTGAGTGAATTGCCAAAAGTCAGATTTTTGCTGAAATTGTGACCCCGGGGCTTAGGGATTTTTTCAAAAAAATATTTTCTGTCGGTTAAGTTTTTGAGGGCTGGTTTCTTGTTCTGTGATAAAAAGCCTTCTGTTTCGAGTGCCAAACCTTTCAGGAGAGCATTTTCAAGTTTCTGGCACCATTTTTGAGTGAATTGCCAAAAGTCAGATTTTTGCTTAAATTGTGACCCTGGGGCTTAGGGATTTTTTCAAAAAAATATTTTCTGTCGGTTAAGTTTTTGAGGGCTGGTTTCTTGTTCTGTGATAAAAAGCCTTCTGTTTCCATCGCCAAAGCTTTCAGGGGAGCATTTGCAAGCTTCTGGCACCATTTTTGAGTGAATTGCCAAAAGTCAGATTTTTGCTGAAATTGTGACCCTGGGGCTTAGGGATTTTTTCAAAAAAATATTTTCTGTCGGTTAAGTTTTTGAGGGCTGATTTCTTGTCCTGTGATAAAAAGCCTTCTGTTTCCATCGCCAAAGCTTTCAGGGGAGCATTTGCAAGCTTCTGGCACCATTTTTGAGTGAATTGCCAAAAGTCAGATTTTTGCTGAAATTGTGACCCCGGGGCTTAGGGATTTTTTCAAAAAAATATTTTCTGTCGGTTAAGTTTTTGAGGGCTGATTTCTTGTCCTGTGATAAAAAGCCTTCTGTTTCGAGTGCCAAACCTTTCAGGAGAGCATTTGCAAGCTTCTGGCACCATTTTTGAGTGAATTGCCAAAAGTCAGATTTTTGCTGAAATTGTGACCCCGGGGCTTAGGGATTTTTTCAAAAAAATATTTTCTGCCGGTGAAGTTTTTGAGGGCTGATTTCTTGTTCTGTGATAAAAAGCCTTCTGTTTCGAGTGCCAAACCTTTCAGGAGAGCATTTTCAAGCTTTAGGCACCATTTTTGAGTGAATTGCCAAAAGTCAGATTTTTGCTGAAATTGTGACCCCGGGGCTTAGGGATTTTTTCAAAAAAATATTTTCTGCCTGTTAAGTTTTTGAGAGCTGATTTCTTGTTCTGTGATAAAAAGCCTTCTGTTTCCATCGCCAAAGCTTTCAGGAGAGCATTTGCAAGCTTCTGGCACCATTTTTGAGTCAATTGCCAAAAGTCAGATTTTTGCTGAAATTGTGACCCTGGGGCTTAGGGATTTTTTCAAAAAAATATTTTCTGCCGGTTAAGTTTTTGAGGGCTGATTTCTTGTCCTGTGATAAAAAGCCTTCTGTTTCCATCGCCAAAGCTTTCAGGGGAGCATTTGCAAGCTTCTGGCACCATTTTTGAGTGAATTGCCAAAAGTCAGATTTTTGCTGAAATTGTGACCCCGGGGTTTAGGGATTTTTTCAAAAAAATATTTTCTGCCGGTGAAGTTTTTGAGAGCTGATTTCTTGTCCTGTGATAAAAAGCCTTCTGTTTCGTTGCCAAACCTTTCATGAGAGCATTTGCAAGCTTCTGGCACCATTTTTGAGTGAATTGCCCAAAGTCAGATTTTTGCTGAAATTGTGACCCCGGGGCTTAGGGATTTTTTCAAAAAAATATTTTCTGCCGGTTAAGTTTTTGAGGGCTGATTTCTTGTTCTGTGATAAAAAGCCTTCTGTTTCCATCGCCAAAGCTTTCAGGGGAGCATTTGCAAGCTTCTGGCACCATTTTTGAGTGAATTGCCAAAAGTCAGATTTTTGCTGAAATTGTGACCCCGGGGCTTAGGGATTTTTTCAAAAAAATTTTTTCTGCCGGTTAAGTTTTTGAGGGCTGATTTCTTGTTCTGTGATAAAAAGCCTTCTGTTTCCATCGCCAAAGCTTTCAGGGGAGCATTTTCAAGCTTCTGGCACCATTTTTGAGTGAATTGCCAAAAGTCAGATTTTTGCTGAAATTGTGACCCCGGGGCTTAGGGATTTTTTCAAAAAAATATTTTCTGCCGGTTAAGTTTTTGAGGGCTGATTTCTTGTTCTGTGATAAAAAGCCTTCTGTTTCGAGTGCCAAACCTTTCAGGAGAGCATTTTCAAGTTTCTGGCACCATTTTTGAGTGAATTGCCAAAAGTCAGATTTTTGCTGAAATTGTGACCCCGGGGCTTAGGGATTTTTTCAAAAAAATATTTTCTGCCGGTGAAGTTTTTGAGGGCTGATTTCTTGTTCTGTGATAAAAAGCCTTCTGTTTCGAGTGCCAAACCTTTCAGGAGAGCATTTTCAAGCTTTAGGCAGCATTTTTGAGTGAATTGCCAAAAGTCAAATTTTTGCTGAAATTGTGACCCCGGGGCTTAGGGATTTTTTCAAAAAAATATTTTCTGCCGGTTAAGTTTTTGAGAGCTGATTTCTTGTTCTGTGATAAAAAGCCTTCTGTTTCCATCGCCAAAGCTTTCAGGAGAGCATTTGCAAGCTTCTGGCACCATTTTTGAGTGAATTGCCAAAAGTCAGATTTTTGCTGAAATTGTGACCCCGGGGCTTAGGGATTTTTTCAAAAAAATATTTTTTGCCGGTTAAGTTTTTGAGAGCTGATTTCTTGTCCTGTGATAAAAAGCCTTCTGTTTCCATCGCCAAATCTTTCAGGAGAGCATTTGCAAGCTTCTGGCACCATTTTTGAGTGAATTGCCAAAAGTCAGATTTTTGCTGAAATTGTGACCCCGGGGCTTAGGGATTTTTTCAAAAAAATATTTTCTGTCGGTTAAGTTTTTGAGGGCTGGTTTCTTGTTCTGTGATAAAAAGCCTTCTGTTTCGAGTGCCAAACCTTTCAGGAGAGCATTTTCAAGTTTCTGGCACCATTTTTGAGTGAATTGCCAAAAGTCAGATTTTTGCTGAAATTGTGACCCCGGGGCTTAGGGATTTTTTCAAAAAAATATTTTCTGCCGGTTAAGTTTTTGAGAGCTGATTTCTTGTCCTGTGATAAAAAGCCTTCTGTTTCCATCGCCAAAGCTTTCAGGGGAGCATTTGCAAGCTTCTGGCACCATTTTTGAGTGAATTGCCAAAAGTCAGATTTTTGCTTAAATTGTGACCCTGGGGCTTAGGGATTTTTTCAAAAAAATATTTTCTGTCGGTTAAGTTTTTGAGGGCTGATTTCTTGTCCTGTGATAAAAAGCCTTCTGTTTCCATCGCCAAAGCTTTCAGGGGAGCATTTGCAAGCTTCTGGCACCATTTTTGAGTGAATTGCCAAAAGTCAGATTTTTGCTGAAATTGTGACCCCGGGGCTTAGGGATTTTTTCAAAAAAATATTTTCTGTCGGTTAAGTTTTTGAGGGCTGATTTCTTGTCCTGTGATAAAAAGCCTTCTGTTTCGAGTGCCAAACTTTTCAGGGGAGTATTTTCAAGCTTCTGGCACCATTTTTGAGTGAATTGCCAAAAGTCAGATTTTTGCTGAAATTGTGTCCCCGGGGCTTAGGGATTTTTTCAAAAAAATATTTTCTGCCGGTTAAGTTTTTGAGAGCTGATTTCTTGTCCTGTGATAAAAAGCCTTCTGTTTCCATCGCCAAATCTTTCAGGAGAGCATTTGCAAGCTTCTGGCACCATTTTTGAGTGAATTGCCAAAAGTCAGATTTTTGCTGAAATTGTGACCCCGGGGCTTAGGGATTTTTTCAAAAAAATATTTTCTGTCGGTTAAGTTTTTGAGGGCTGGTTTCTTGTTCTGTGATAAAAAGCCTTCTGTTTCGAGTGCCAAACCTTTCAGGAGAGCATTTTCAAGTTTCTGGCACCATTTTTGAGTGAATTGCCAAAAGTCAGATTTTTGCTTAAATTGTGACCCTGGGGCTTAGGGATTTTTTCAAAAAAATATTTTCTGTCGGTTAAGTTTTTGAGGGCTGGTTTCTTGTTCTGTGATAAAAAGCCTTCTGTTTCCATCGCCAAAGCTTTCAGGGGAGCATTTGCAAGCTTCTGGCACCATTTTTGAGTGAATTGCCAAAAGTCAGATTTTTGCTGAAATTGTGACCCTGGGGCTTAGGGATTTTTTCAAAAAAATATTTTCTGTCGGTTAAGTTTTTGAGGGCTGATTTCTTGTCCTGTGATAAAAAGCCTTCTGTTTCCATCGCCAAAGCTTTCAGGGGAGCATTTGCAAGCTTCTGGCAACATTTTTGAGTGAATTGCCAAAAGTCAGATTTTTGCTGAAATTGTGACCCCGGGGCTTAGGGATTTTTTCAAAAAAATATTTTCTGTCGGTTAAGTTTTTGAGGGCTGATTTCTTGTCCTGTGATAAAAAGCCTTCTGTTTCGAGTGCCAAACCTTTCAGGAGAGCATTTGCAAGCTTCTGGCACCATTTTTGAGTGAATTGCCAAAAGTCAGATTTTTGCTGAAATTGTGACCCCGGGGCTTAGGGATTTTTTCAAAAAAATATTTTCTGCCGGTGAAGTTTTTGAGGGCTGATTTCTTGTTCTGTGATAAAAAGCCTTCTGTTTCGAGTGCCAAACCTTTCAGGAGAGCATTTTCAAGCTTTAGGCACCATTTTTGAGTGAATTGCCAAAAGTCAGATTTTTGCTGAAATTGTGACCCCGGGGCTTAGGGATTTTTTCAAAAAAATATTTTCTGCCTGTTAAGTTTTTGAGAGCTGATTTCTTGTTCTGTGATAAAAAGCCTTCTGTTTCCATCGCCAAAGCTTTCAGGAGAGCATTTGCAAGCTTCTGGCACCATTTTTGAGTCAATTGCCAAAAGTCAGATTTTTGCTGAAATTGTGACCCTGGGGCTTAGGGATTTTTTCAAAAAAATATTTTCTGCCGGTTAAGTTTTTGAGGGCTGATTTCTTGTCCTGTGATAAAAAGCCTTCTGTTTCCATCGCCAAAGCTTTCAGGGGAGCATTTGCAAGCTTCTGGCACCATTTTTGAGTGAATTGCCAAAAGTCAGATTTTTGCTGAAATTGTGACCCCGGGGTTTAGGGATTTTTTCAAAAAAATATTTTCTGCCGGTGAAGTTTTTGAGAGCTGATTTCTTGTCCTGTGATAAAAAGCCTTCTGTTTCGTTGCCAAACCTTTCATGAGAGCATTTGCAAGCTTCTGGCACCATTTTTGAGTGAATTGCCCAAAGTCAGATTTTTGCTGAAATTGTGACCCCGGGGCTTAGGGATTTTTTCAAAAAAATATTTTCTGCCGGTTAAGTTTTTGAGGGCTGATTTCTTGTTCTGTGATAAAAAGCCTTCTGTTTCCATCGCCAAAGCTTTCAGGGGAGCATTTGCAAGCTTCTGGCACCATTTTTGAGTGAATTGCCAAAAGTCAGATTTTTGCTGAAATTGTGACCCCGGGGCTTAGGGATTTTTTCAAAAAAATATTTTCTGCCGGTTAAGTTTTTGAGGGCTGATTTCTTGTTCTGTGATAAAAAGCCTTCTGTTTCCATCGCCAAAGCTTTCAGGGGAGCATTTTCAAGCTTCTGGCACCATTTTTGAGTGAATTGCCAAAAGTCAGATTTTTGCTGAAATTGTGACCCCGGGGCTTAGGGATTTTTTCAAAAAAATATTTTCTGCCGGTTAAGTTTTTGAGGGCTGATTTCTTGTTCTGTGATAAAAAGCCTTCTGTTTCGAGTGCCAAACCTTTCAGGAGAGCATTTTCAAGTTTCTGGCACCATTTTTGAGTGAATTGCCAAAAGTCAGATTTTTGCTGAAATTGTGACCCCGGGGCTTAGGGATTTTTTCAAAAAAATATTTTCTGCCGGTGAAGTTTTTGAGGGCTGATTTCTTGTTCTGTGATAAAAAGCCTTCTGTTTCGAGTGCCAAACCTTTCAGGAGAGCATTTTCAAGCTTTAGGCAGCATTTTTGAGTGAATTGCCAAAAGTCAGATTTTTGCTGAAATTGTGACCCCGGGGCTTAGGGATTTTTTCAAAAAAATATTTTCTGTCGGTTAAGTTTTTGAGGGCTGGTTTCTTGTTCTGTGATAAAAAGCCTTCTGTTTCGAGTGCCAAACCTTTCAGGAGAGCATTTTCAAGTTTCTGGCACCATTTTTGAGTGAATTGCCAAAAGTCAGATTTTTGCTGAAATTGTGACCCCGGGGCTTAGGGATTTTTTCAAAAAAATATTTTCTGCCGGTTAAGTTTTTGAGAGCTGATTTCTTGTCCTGTGATAAAAAGCCTTCTGTTTCCATCGCCAAAGCTTTCAGGGGAGCATTTGCAAGCTTCTGGCACCATTTTTGAGTGAATTGCCAAAAGTCAGATTTTTGCTTAAATTGTGACCCTGGGGCTTAGGGATTTTTTCAAAAAAATATTTTCTGTCGGTTAAGTTTTTGAGGGCTGATTTCTTGTCCTGTGATAAAAAGCCTTCTGTTTCCATCGCCAAAGCTTTCAGGGGAGCATTTGCAAGCTTCTGGCACCATTTTTGAGTGAATTGCCAAAAGTCAGATTTTTGCTGAAATTGTGACCCCGGGGCTTAGGGATTTTTTCAAAAAAATATTTTCTGTCGGTTAAGTTTTTGAGGGCTGATTTCTTGTCCTGTGATAAAAAGCCTTCTGTTTCGAGTGCCAAACTTTTCAGGGGAGTATTTTCAAGCTTCTGGCACCATTTTTGAGTGAATTGCCAAAAGTCAGATTTTTGCTGAAATTGTGTCCCCGGGGCTTAGGGATTTTTTCAAAAAAATATTTTCTGCCGGTTAAGTTTTTGAGAGCTGATTTCTTGTCCTGTGATAAAAAGCCTTCTGTTTCCATCGCCAAATCTTTCAGGAGAGCATTTGCAAGCTTCTGGCACCATTTTTGAGTGAATTGCCAAAAGTCAGATTTTTGCTGAAATTGTGACCCCGGGGCTTAGGGATTTTTTCAAAAAAATATTTTCTGTCGGTTAAGTTTTTGAGGGCTGGTTTCTTGTTCTGTGATAAAAAGCCTTCTGTTTCGAGTGCCAAACCTTTCAGGAGAGCATTTTCAAGTTTCTGGCACCATTTTTGAGTGAATTGCCAAAAGTCAGATTTTTGCTTAAATTGTGACCCTGGGGCTTAGGGATTTTTTCAAAAAAATATTTTCTGTCGGTTAAGTTTTTGAGGGCTGGTTTCTTGTTCTGTGATAAAAAGCCTTCTGTTTCCATCGCCAAAGCTTTCAGGGGAGCATTTGCAAGCTTCTGGCACCATTTTTGAGTGAATTGCCAAAAGTCAGATTTTTGCTGAAATTGTGACCCTGGGGCTTAGGGATTTTTTCAAAAAAATATTTTCTGTCGGTTAAGTTTTTGAGGGCTGATTTCTTGTCCTGTGATAAAAAGCCTTCTGTTTCCATCGCCAAAGCTTTCAGGGGAGCATTTGCAAGCTTCTGGCACCATTTTTGAGTGAATTGCCAAAAGTCAGATTTTTGCTGAAATTGTGACCCCGGGGCTTAGGGATTTTTTCAAAAAAATATTTTCTGTCGGTTAAGTTTTTGAGGGCTGATTTCTTGTCCTGTGATAAAAAGCCTTCTGTTTCGAGTGCCAAACCTTTCAGGAGAGCATTTGCAAGCTTCTGGCACCATTTTTGAGTGAATTGCCAAAAGTCAGATTTTTGCTGAAATTGTGACCCCGGGGCTTAGGGATTTTTTCAAAAAAATATTTTCTGCCGGTGAAGTTTTTGAGGGCTGATTTCTTGTTCTGTGATAAAAAGCCTTCTGTTTCGAGTGCCAAACCTTTCAGGAGAGCATTTTCAAGCTTTAGGCACCATTTTTGAGTGAATTGCCAAAAGTCAGATTTTTGCTGAAATTGTGACCCCGGGGCTTAGGGATTTTTTCAAAAAAATATTTTCTGCCTGTTAAGTTTTTGAGAGCTGATTTCTTGTTCTGTGATAAAAAGCCTTCTGTTTCCATCGCCAAAGCTTTCAGGAGAGCATTTGCAAGCTTCTGGCACCATTTTTGAGTCAATTGCCAAAAGTCAGATTTTTGCTGAAATTGTGACCCTGGGGCTTAGGGATTTTTTCAAAAAAATATTTTCTGCCGGTTAAGTTTTTGAGGGCTGATTTCTTGTCCTGTGATAAAAAGCCTTCTGTTTCCATCGCCAAAGCTTTCAGGGGAGCATTTGCAAGCTTCTGGCACCATTTTTGAGTGAATTGCCAAAAGTCAGATTTTTGCTGAAATTGTGACCCCGGGGTTTAGGGATTTTTTCAAAAAAATATTTTCTGCCGGTGAAGTTTTTGAGAGCTGATTTCTTGTCCTGTGATAAAAAGCCTTCTGTTTCGTTGCCAAACCTTTCATGAGAGCATTTGCAAGCTTCTGGCACCATTTTTGAGTGAATTGCCCAAAGTCAGATTTTTGCTGAAATTGTGACCCCGGGGCTTAGGGATTTTTTCAAAAAAATATTTTCTGCCGGTTAAGTTTTTGAGGGCTGATTTCTTGTTCTGTGATAAAAAGCCTTCTGTTTCCATCGCCAAAGCTTTCAGGGGAGCATTTGCAAGCTTCTGGCACCATTTTTGAGTGAATTGCCAAAAGTCAGATTTTTGCTGAAATTGTGACCCCGGGGCTTAGGGATTTTTTCAAAAAAATATTTTCTGCCGGTTAAGTTTTTGAGGGCTGATTTCTTGTTCTGTGATAAAAAGCCTTCTGTTTCCATCGCCAAAGCTTTCAGGGGAGCATTTTCAAGCTTCTGGCACCATTTTTGAGTGAATTGCCAAAAGTCAGATTTTTGCTGAAATTGTGACCCCGGGGCTTAGGGATTTTTTCAAAAAAATATTTTCTGCCGGTTAAGTTTTTGAGGGCTGATTTCTTGTTCTGTGATAAAAAGCCTTCTGTTTCGAGTGCCAAACCTTTCAGGAGAGCATTTTCAAGTTTCTGGCACCATTTTTGAGTGAATTGCCAAAAGTCAGATTTTTGCTGAAATTGTGACCCCGGGGCTTAGGGATTTTTTCAAAAAAATATTTTCTGCCGGTGAAGTTTTTGAGGGCTGATTTCTTGTTCTGTGATAAAAAGCCTTCTGTTTCGAGTGCCAAACCTTTCAGGAGAGCATTTTCAAGCTTTAGGCAGCATTTTTGAGTGAATTGCCAAAAGTCAAATTTTTGCTGAAATTGTGACCCCGGGGCTTAGGGATTTTTTCAAAAAAATATTTTCTGCCGGTTAAGTTTTTGAGAGCTGATTTCTTGTTCTGTGATAAAAAGCCTTCTGTTTCCATCGCCAAAGCTTTCAGGAGAGCATTTGCAAGCTTCTGGCACCATTTTTGAGTGAATTGCCAAAAGTCAGATTTTTGCTGAAATTGTGACCCCGGGGCTTAGGGATTTTTTCAAAAAAATATTTTTTGCCGGTTAAGTTTTTGAGAGCTGATTTCTTGTCCTGTGATAAAAAGCCTTCTGTTTCCATCGCCAAATCTTTCAGGAGAGCATTTGCAAGCTTCTGGCACCATTTTTGAGTGAATTGCCAAAAGTCAGATTTTTGCTGAAATTGTGACCCCGGGGCTTAGGGATTTTTTCAAAAAAATATTTTCTGTCGGTTAAGTTTTTGAGGGCTGGTTTCTTGTTCTGTGATAAAAAGCCTTCTGTTTCGAGTGCCAAACCTTTCAGGAGAGCATTTTCAAGTTTCTGGCACCATTTTTGAGTGAATTGCCAAAAGTCAGATTTTTGCTGAAATTGTGACCCCGGGGCTTAGGGATTTTTTCAAAAAAATATTTTCTGCCGGTTAAGTTTTTGAGAGCTGATTTCTTGTCCTGTGATAAAAAGCCTTCTGTTTCCATCGCCAAAGCTTTCAGGGGAGCATTTGCAAGCTTCTGGCACCATTTTTGAGTGAATTGCCAAAAGTCAGATTTTTGCTTAAATTGTGACCCTGGGGCTTAGGGATTTTTTCAAAAAAATATTTTCTGTCGGTTAAGTTTTTGAGGGCTGATTTCTTGTCCTGTGATAAAAAGCCTTCTGTTTCCATCGCCAAAGCTTTCAGGGGAGCATTTGCAAGCTTCTGGCACCATTTTTGAGTGAATTGCCAAAAGTCAGATTTTTGCTGAAATTGTGACCCCGGGGCTTAGGGATTTTTTCAAAAAAATATTTTCTGTCGGTTAAGTTTTTGAGGGCTGATTTCTTGTCCTGTGATAAAAAGCCTTCTGTTTCGAGTGCCAAACTTTTCAGGGGAGTATTTTCAAGCTTCTGGCACCATTTTTGAGTGAATTGCCAAAAGTCAGATTTTTGCTGAAATTGTGTCCCCGGGGCTTAGGGATTTTTTCAAAAAAATATTTTCTGCCGGTTAAGTTTTTGAGAGCTGATTTCTTGTCCTGTGATAAAAAGCCTTCTGTTTCCATCGCCAAATCTTTCAGGAGAGCATTTGCAAGCTTCTGGCACCATTTTTGAGTGAATTGCCAAAAGTCAGATTTTTGCTGAAATTGTGACCCCGGGGCTTAGGGATTTTTTCAAAAAAATATTTTCTGTCGGTTAAGTTTTTGAGGGCTGGTTTCTTGTTCTGTGATAAAAAGCCTTCTGTTTCGAGTGCCAAACCTTTCAGGAGAGCATTTTCAAGTTTCTGGCACCATTTTTGAGTGAATTGCCAAAAGTCAGATTTTTGCTTAAATTGTGACCCTGGGGCTTAGGGATTTTTTCAAAAAAATATTTTCTGTCGGTTAAGTTTTTGAGGGCTGGTTTCTTGTTCTGTGATAAAAAGCCTTCTGTTTCCATCGCCAAAGCTTTCAGGGGAGCATTTGCAAGCTTCTGGCACCATTTTTGAGTGAATTGCCAAAAGTCAGATTTTTGCTGAAATTGTGACCCTGGGGCTTAGGGATTTTTTCAAAAAAATATTTTCTGTCGGTTAAGTTTTTGAGGGCTGATTTCTTGTCCTGTGATAAAAAGCCTTCTGTTTCCATCGCCAAAGCTTTCAGGGGAGCATTTGCAAGCTTCTGGCAACATTTTTGAGTGAATTGCCAAAAGTCAGATTTTTGCTGAAATTGTGACCCCGGGGCTTAGGGATTTTTTCAAAAAAATATTTTCTGTCGGTTAAGTTTTTGAGGGCTGATTTCTTGTCCTGTGATAAAAAGCCTTCTGTTTCGAGTGCCAAACCTTTCAGGAGAGCATTTGCAAGCTTCTGGCACCATTTTTGAGTGAATTGCCAAAAGTCAGATTTTTGCTGAAATTGTGACCCCGGGGCTTAGGGATTTTTTCAAAAAAATATTTTCTGCCGGTGAAGTTTTTGAGGGCTGATTTCTTGTTCTGTGATAAAAAGCCTTCTGTTTCGAGTGCCAAACCTTTCAGGAGAGCATTTTCAAGCTTTAGGCACCATTTTTGAGTGAATTGCCAAAAGTCAGATTTTTGCTGAAATTGTGACCCCGGGGCTTAGGGATTTTTTCAAAAAAATATTTTCTGCCTGTTAAGTTTTTGAGAGCTGATTTCTTGTTCTGTGATAAAAAGCCTTCTGTTTCCATCGCCAAAGCTTTCAGGAGAGCATTTGCAAGCTTCTGGCACCATTTTTGAGTCAATTGCCAAAAGTCAGATTTTTGCTGAAATTGTGACCCTGGGGCTTAGGGATTTTTTCAAAAAAATATTTTCTGCCGGTTAAGTTTTTGAGGGCTGATTTCTTGTCCTGTGATAAAAAGCCTTCTGTTTCCATCGCCAAAGCTTTCAGGGGAGCATTTGCAAGCTTCTGGCACCATTTTTGAGTGAATTGCCAAAAGTCAGATTTTTGCTGAAATTGTGACCCCGGGGTTTAGGGATTTTTTCAAAAAAATATTTTCTGCCGGTGAAGTTTTTGAGAGCTGATTTCTTGTCCTGTGATAAAAAGCCTTCTGTTTCGTTGCCAAACCTTTCATGAGAGCATTTGCAAGCTTCTGGCACCATTTTTGAGTGAATTGCCCAAAGTCAGATTTTTGCTGAAATTGTGACCCCGGGGCTTAGGGATTTTTTCAAAAAAATATTTTCTGCCGGTTAAGTTTTTGAGGGCTGATTTCTTGTTCTGTGATAAAAAGCCTTCTGTTTCCATCGCCAAAGCTTTCAGGGGAGCATTTGCAAGCTTCTGGCACCATTTTTGAGTGAATTGCCAAAAGTCAGATTTTTGCTGAAATTGTGACCCCGGGGCTTAGGGATTTTTTCAAAAAAATATTTTCTGCCGGTTAAGTTTTTGAGGGCTGATTTCTTGTTCTGTGATAAAAAGCCTTCTGTTTCCATCGCCAAAGCTTTCAGGGGAGCATTTTCAAGCTTCTGGCACCATTTTTGAGTGAATTGCCAAAAGTCAGATTTTTGCTGAAATTGTGACCCCGGGGCTTAGGGATTTTTTCAAAAAAATATTTTCTGCCGGTTAAGTTTTTGAGGGCTGATTTCTTGTTCTGTGATAAAAAGCCTTCTGTTTCCATCGCCAAATCTTTCAGGAGAGCATTTGTAAGCTTCTGGCACCATTTTTGAGTGAATTGCCCAAAGTCAGATTTTTGCTGAAATTGTGACCCCGGGGCTTAGGGATTTTTTCAAAAAAATATTTTCTGCCGGTTAAGTTTTTGAGAGCTGATTTCTTGTTCTGTGATAAAAAGCCTTCTGTTTCCATCGCCAAAGCTTTCAGGAGAGCATTTGTAAGCTTCTGGCACCATTTTTGAGTGAATTGCCCAAAGTCAGATTTTTGCTGAAATTGTGACCCCGGGGCTTAGGGATTTTTTCAAAAAAATATTTTCTGCCGGTTAAGTTTTTGAGGGCTGATTTCTTGTTCTGTGATAAAAAGCCTTCTGTTTCCATCGCCAAAGCTTTCAGGGGAGCATTTGCAAGCTTCTGGCACCATTTTTGAGTGAATTGCCAAAAGTCAGATTTTTGCTGAAATTGTGACCCCGGGGCTTAGGGATTTTTTCAAAAAAATATTTTCTGCCGGTTAAGTTTTTGAGGGCTGATTTCTTGTTCTGTGATAAAAAGCCTTTTGTTTCCATCGCCAAAGCTTTCAGGGGAGCATTTGCAAGCTTCTGGCACCATTTTTGAGTGAATTGCCAAAAGTCAGATTTTTGCTGAAATTGTGACCCCGGGGCTTAGGGATTTTTTCAAAAAAATATTTTCTGTCGGTTAAGTTTTTGAGGGCTGGTTTCTTGTTCTGTGATAAAAAGCCTTCTGTTTCGAGTGCCAAACCTTTCAGGAGAGCATTTTCAAGTTTCTGGCACCATTTTTGAGTGAATTGCCAAAAGTCAGATTTTTGCTGAAATTGTGACCCCGGGGCTTAGGGATTTTTTCAAAAAAATATTTTCTGCTGGTTAAGTTTTTGAGAGCTGATTTCTTGTCCTGTGATAAAAAGCCTTCTGTTTCCATCGCCAAAGCTTTCAGGGGAGCATTTGCAAGCTTCTGGCACCATTTTTGAGTGAATTGCCAAAAGTCAGATTTTTGCTTAAATTGTGACCCTGGGGCTTAGGGATTTTTTCAAAAAAATATTTTCTGTCGGTTAAGTTTTTGAGGGCTGATTTCTTGTCCTGTGATAAAAAGCCTTCTGTTTCCATCGCCAAAGCTTTCAGGGGAGCATTTGCAAGCTTCTGGCACCATTTTTGAGTGAATTGCCAAAAGTCAGATTTTTGCTGAAATTGTGACCCCGGGGCTTAGGGATTTTTTCAAAAAAATATTTTCTGCCGGTTAAGTTTTTGAGAGCTGATTTCTTGTCCTGTGATAAAAAGCCTTCTGTTTCCATCGCCAAATCTTTCAGGAGAGCATTTGCAAGCTTCTGGCACCATTTTTGAGTGAATTGCCAAAAGTCAGATTTTTGCTGAAATTGTGACCCCGGGGCTTAGGGATTTTTTCAAAAAAATATTTTCTGTCGGTTAAGTTTTTGAGGGCTGGTTTCTTGTTCTGTGATAAAAAGCCTTCTGTTTCGAGTGCCAAACCTTTCAGGAGAGCATTTTCAAGTTTCTGGCACCATTTTTGAGTGAATTGCCAAAAGTCAGATTTTTGCTGAAATTGTGATCCCGGGGCTTAGGGATTTTTTCAAAAAAATATTTTCTGCCGGTTAAGTTTTTGAGAGCTGATTTCTTGTCCTGTGATAAAAAGCCTTCTGTTTCCATCGCCAAAGCTTTCAGGGGAGCATTTGCAAGCTTCTGGCACCATTTTTGAGTGAATTGCCAAAAGTCAGATTTTTGCTTAAATTGTGACCCTGGGGCTTAGGGATTTTTTCAAAAAAATATTTTCTGTCGGTTAAGTTTTTGAGGGCTGATTTCTTGTCCTGTGATAAAAAGCCTTCTGTTTCGAGTGCCAAACCTTTCAGGGGAGCATTTGCAAGCTTCTGGCGCCATTTTTGAGTGAATTGCCAAAAGTCAGATTTTTGCTGAAATTGTGACCCCGGGTCTTAGGGATTTTTTCAAAAAATATTTTATGTCGGTTAAGTTTTTGAGGGCTGATTTCTTGTCCTGTGATAAAAAGCCTTCGGTTTCGAGTGCCAAACTTTTCAGGGGAGTATTTTCAAGCTTCTGGCACCATTTTTGAGTGAATTGCCAAAAGTCAGATTTTTGCTGAAATTGTGTCCCCGGAGCTTAGGGATTTTTTCAAAAAAATATTTTCTGCCGGTTAAGTTTTTGAGAGCTGATTTCTTGTCCTGTGATAAAAAGCCTTCTGTTTCCATCGCCAAATCTTTCAGGAGAGCATTTGCAAGCTTCTGGCACCATTTTTGAGTGAATTGCCAAAAGTCAGATTTTTGCTGAAATTGTGACCCCGGGGCTTAGGGATTTTTTCAAAAAAATATTTTCTGTCGGTTAAGTTTTTGAGGGCTGGTTTCTTGTTCTGTGATAAAAAGCCTTCTGTTTCGAGTGCCAAACCTTTCAGGAGAGCATTTTCAAGTTTCTGGCACCATTTTTGAGTGAATTGCCAAAAGTCAGATTTTTGCTGAAATTGTGACCCCGGGGCTTAGGGATTTTTTCAAAAAAATATTTTCTGCCGGTTAAGTTTTTGAGAGCTGATTTCTTGTCCTGTGATAAAAAGCCTTCTGTTTCCATCGCCAAAGCTTTCAGGGGAGCATTTGCAAGCTTCTGGCACCATTTTTGAGTGAATTGCCAAAAGTCAGATTTTTGCTTAAATTGTGACCCTGGGGCTTAGGGATTTTTTCAAAAAAATATTTTCTGTCGGTTAAGTTTTTGAGGGCTGATTTCTTGTCCTGTGATAAAAAGCCTTCTGTTTCGAGTGCCAAACCTTTCAGGGGAGCATTTGCAAGCTTCTGGCGCCATTTTTGAGTGAATTGCCAAAAGTCAGATTTTTGCTGAAATTGTGACCCCGGGGCTTAGGGATTTTTTCAAAAAAATATTTTCTGTCGGTTAAGTTTCTGAGGGCTGATTTCTTGTCCTGTGATAAAAAGCCTTCTGTTTCGAGTGCCAAAGCTTTCAGGGGAGCATTTGCAAGCTTCTGGCACCATTTTTGAGTGAATTGCCAAAAGTCAGATTTTTGCTTAAATTGTGACCCTGGGGCTTAGGGATTTTTTCAAAAAAATATTTTCTGTCGGTTAAGTTTTTGAGGGCTGATTTCTTGTCCTGTGATAAAAAGCCTTCTGTTTCCATCGCCAAATCTTTCAGGGGAGCATTTGCAAGCTTCTGGCACCATTTTTGAGTGAATTGCCAAAAGTCAGATTTTTGCTGAAATTGTGACCCCGGGGCTTAGGGATTTTTTCAAAAAAATATTTTCTGTCGGTTAAGTTTTTGAGGGCTGGTTTCTTGTTCTGTGATAAAAAGCCTTCTGTTTCGAGTGCCAAACCTTTCAGGAGAGCATTTTCAAGTTTCTGGCACCATTTTTGAGTGAATTGCCAAAAGTCAGATTTTTGCTGAAATTGTGACCCCGGGGCTTAGGGATTTTTTCAAAAAAATATTTTCTGCCGGTTAAGTTTTTGAGAGCTGATTTCTTGTCCTGTGATAAAAAGCCTTCTGTTTCCATCGCCAAAGCTTTCAGGGGAGCATTTGCAAGCTTCTGGCACCATTTTTGAGTGAATTGCCAAAAGTCAGATTTTTGCTTAAATTGTGACCCTGGGGCTTAGGGATTTTTTCAAAAAAATATTTTCTGTCGGTTAAGTTTTTGAGGGCTGATTTCTTGTCCTGTGATAAAAAGCCTTCTGTTTCGAGTGCCAAACCTTTCAGGGGAGCATTTGCAAGCTTCTGGCGCCATTTTTGAGTGAATTGCCAAAAGTCAGATTTTTGCTGAAATTGTGACCCCGGGGCTTAGGGATTTTTTCAAAAAATATTTTCTGTCGGTTAAGTTTTTGAGGGCTGATTTCTTGTCCTGTGATAAAAAGCCTTCTGTTTCGAGTGCCAAACCTTTCAGGAGATCATTTGCAAGCTTCTGGCACCATTTTTGAGTGAATTGCCAAAAGTCAGATTTTTGCTGAAATTGTGACCCCGGGGCTTAGGGATTTTTTCAAAAAAATATTTTCTGCCGGTGAAGTTTTTGAGGGCTGATTTCTTGTTCTGTGATAAAAAGCCTTCTGTTTCGAGTGCCAAACCTTTCAGGAGAGCATTTTCAAGCTTTAGGCACCATTTTTGAGTGAATTGCCAAAAGTCAGATTTTTGCTGAAATTGTGACCCCGGGGCTTAGGGATTTTTTCAAAAAAATATTTTCTGCCGGTTAAGTTTTTGAGAGCTGATTTCTTGTTCTGTGATAAAAAGCCTTCTGTTTCCATCGCCAAAGCTTTCAGGAGAGCATTTGCAAGCTTCTGGCACCATTTTTGAGTCAATTGCCAAAAGTCAGATTTTTGCTGAAATTGTGACCCTGGGGCTTAGGGATTTTTTCAAAAAAATATTTTCTGCCGGTTAAGTTTTTGAGGGCTGATTTCTTGTCCTGTGATAAAAAGCCTTCTGTTTCCATCGCCAAAGCTTTCAGGGGAGCATTTGCAAGCTTCTGGCACCATTTTTGAGTGAATTGCCAAAAGTCAGATTTTTGCTGAAATTGTGACCCCGGGGCTTAGGGATTTTTTCAAAAAAATATTTTCTGCCGGTGAAGTTTTTGAGGGCTGATTTCTTGTCCTGTGATAAAAAGCCTTCTGTTTCGTTGCCAAACCTTTTATGAGAGCATTTGCAAGCTTCTGGCACCATTTTTGAGTGAATTGCCCAAAGTCAGATTTTTGCTGAAATTGTGACCCCGGGGCTTAGGGATTTTTTCAAAAAAATATTTTCTGCCGGTTAAGTTTTTGAGGGCTGATTTCTTGTCCTGTGATAAAAAGCCTTCTGTTTCGAGTGCCAAACCTTTTAGGGGAGCATTTGCAAGCTTCTGGCACCATTTTTGAGTGAATTGCCAAAAGTTAGATTTTTGCTGAAATTGTGACCCCGGGGCTTAGGGATTTTTTCAAAAAAATATTTTCTGCCGGTTAAGTTTTTGAGGGCTGATTTCTTGTTCTGTGATAAAAAGCCTTCTGTTTCCATCGCCAAAGCTTTCAGGGGAGCATTTTCAAGCTTCTTGGTTCCATTTTTGAGTGAATTGCCAAAAGTCAGATTTTTGCTGAAATTGTGACCCCGGAGCTTAGGGATTTTTTCAAAAAAATATTTTCTGTCGGTTAAGTTTTTGAGGGCTGATTTCTTGTCCTGTGATAAAAAGCCTTCTGTTTCCATCGCCAAAGCTTTCAGGGGAGCATTTGCAAGCTTCTGGCACCATTTTTGAGTGAATTGCCAAAAGTCAGATTTTTGCTGAAATTGTGACCCCGGGGCTTAGGGATTTTTTCAAAAAAATATTTTCTGTCGGTTAAGTTTTTGAGGGCTGATTTCTTGTCCTGTGATAAAAAGCCTTCTGTTTCGAGTGCCAAACCTTTCAGGGGAGTATTTTCAAGCTTCTGGCACCATTTTTGAGTGAATTGCCAAAAGTCAGATTTTTGCTGAAATTGTGTCCCCGGGGCTTAGGAATTTTTTCAAAAAAATATTTTCTGTCGGTTAAGTTTTTGAGGGCTGGTTTCTTGTTCTGTGATAAAAAGCCTTCTGTTTCGAGTGCCAAACCTTTCAGGAGAGCATTTTCAAGTTTCTGGCACCATTTTTGAGTGAATTGCCAAAAGTCAGATTTTTGCTGAAATTGTGACCCTGGGGCTTAGGGATTTTTTCAAAAAAATATTTTCTGCCGGTGAAGTTTTTGAGGGCTGATTTCTTGTTCTGTGATAAAAAGCCTTCTGTTTCGAGTGCCAAACCTTTCAGGAGAGCATTTTCAAGCTTTAGGCACCATTTTTGAGTTAATTGCCAAAAGTCAGATTTTTGCTGAAATTGTGACCCCGGGGCTTAGGGATTTTTTCAAAAAAATATTTTCTGCCGGTTAAGTTTTTGAGAGCTGATTTCTTGTTCTGTGATAAAAAGCCTTCTGTTTCCATCGCCAAAGCTTTCAGGAGAGCATTTGCAAGCTTCTGGCACCATTTTTGAGTCAATTGCCAAAAGTCAGATTTTTGCTGAAATTGTGACCCTGGGGCTTAGGGATTTTTTCAAAAAAATATTTTCTGCCGGTTAAGTTTTTGAGGGCTGATTTCTTGTCCTGTGATAAAAAGCCTTCTGTTTCCATCGCCAAAGCTTTCAGGGGAGCATTTGCAAGCTTCTGGCACCATTTTTGAGTGAATTACCAAAAGTCAGATTTTTGCTGAAATTGTGACCCCGGGGCTTAGGGATTTTTTCAAAAAAATATTTTCTGCCGGTGAAGTTTTTGAGGGCTGATTTCTTGTCCTGTGATAAAAAGCCTTCTGTTTCGTTGCCAAACCTTTCATGAGAGCATTTGCAAGCTTCAGGCAACATTTTTGAGTGAATTGCCCAAAGTCAGATTTTTGCTGAAATTGTGACCCCGGGGCTTAGGGATTTTTTCAAAAAAATATTTTCTGTCGGTTAAGTTTTTGAGGGCTGATTTCTTGTCCTGTGATAAAAAGCCTTCTGTTTCCATCGCCAAAGCTTTCAGGAGACCATTTGCAAGCTTCTGGCACCATTTTTGAGTCAATTGCCAAAAGTCAGATTTTTGCTGAAATTGTGACCCTGGGGCTTAGGGATTTTTTCAAAAAAATATTTTCTGCCGGTTAAGTTTTTGAGGGCTGATTTCTTGTCCTGTGATAAAAAGCCTTCTGTTTCCATCGCCAAAGCTTTCAGGGGAGCATTTGCAAGCTTCTGGCACCATTTTTGAGTGAATTGCCAAAAGTCAGATTTTTGCTGAAATTGTGACCCCGGGGCTTAGGGATTTTTTCAAAAAAATATTTTCTGCCGGTGAAGTTTTTGAGGGCTGATTTCTTGTCCTGTGATAAAAAGCCTTCTGTTTCGTTGCCAAACCTTTCATGAGAGCATTTGCAAGCTTCTGGCACCATTTTTGAGTGAATTGCCCAAAGTCAGATTTTTGCTGAAATTGTGACCCTGGGGCTTAGGGATTTTTTCAAAAAAATATTTTCTGTCGGTTAAGTTTTTGAGGGCTGATTTCTTGTCCTGTGATAAAAAGCCTTCTGTTTCGAGTGCCAAAGCTTTCAGGGGAGCATTTGCAAGCTTCTGGCACCATTTTTGAGTCAATTGCCAAAAGTCAGATTTTTGCTGAAATTGTGACCCCGGGGCTTAGGGATTTTTTCAAAAAAATATTTTCTGCTGGTTAAGTTTTTGAGAGCTGATTTCTTGTCCTGTGATAAAAAGCCTTCTGTTTCCATCGCCAAAGCTTTCAGGAGAGCATTTGCCAGCTTCTGGCACCATTTTTGAGTGAATTGCCAAAAGTCAGATTTTTGCTGAAATTGTGACCCCGGGGCTTAGGGATTTTTTCAAAAAAATATTTTCTGCCGGTTAAGTTTTTGAGGGCTGATTTCCTGTCCTGTGATAAAAAGCCTTCTGTTTCCATCGCCAAAGCTTTCAGGAGAGCATTTGCAAGCTTCTGGCACCATTTTTGAGTCAATTGCCAAAAGTCAGATTTTTGCTGAAATTGTGACCCCGGGGCTTAGGGATTTTTTCAAAAAAATATTTTCTGTCGCTTAAGTTTTTTAGGGCTGGTTTCTTGTTCTGTGATAAAAACCCTTCTGTTTCGAGTGCCAAACCTTTCAGGAGAGCATTTTCAAGCTTCTGGCACCATTTTTGAGTCAATTTCCAAAAGTCAGATTTTTGCTGAAATTGTGACCCCGGGGCTTAGGGATTTTTTCAAAAAAATATTTTCTGCCGGTTAAGTTTTTGAGGGCTGATTTCTTGTCCTGTGATAAAAAGCCTTCTGTTTCCATCGCCAAAGCTTTCAGGGGAGCATTTGCAAGCTTCTGGCACCATTTTTGAGTGAATTGCCAAAAGTCAGATTTTTGCTGAAATTGTGACCCCGGGGCTTAGGGATTTTTTCAAAAAAATATTTTCTGCCGGTGAAGTTTTTGAGGGCTGATTTCTTGTCCTGTGATAAAAAGCCTTCTGTTTCGTTGCCAAACCTTTCATGAGAGCATTTGCAAGCTTCTGGCACCATTTTTGAGTGAATTGCCCAAAGTCAGATTTTTGCTGAAATTGTGACCCTGGGGCTTAGGGATTTTTTCAAAAAAATATTTTCTGTCGGTTAAGTTTTTGAGGGCTGATTTCTTGTCCTGTGATAAAAAGCCTTCTGTTTCGAGTGCCAAAGCTTTCAGGGGAGCATTTGCAAGCTTCTGGCACCATTTTTGAGTCAATTGCCAAAAGTCAGATTTTTGCTGAAATTGTGACCCCGGGGCTTAGGGATTTTTTCAAAAAAATATTTTCTGCTGGTTAAGTTTTTGAGAGCTGATTTCTTGTCCTGTGATAAAAAGCCTTCTGTTTCGAGTGCCAAACCTTTCAGGGGAGCATTTGCAAGCTTCTGGCGCCATTTTTGAGTGAATTGCCAAAAGTCAGATTTTTGCTGAAATTGTGACCCCGGGGCTTAGGGATTTTTTCAAAAAAATATTTTCTGTCGGTTAAGTTTTTGAGGGCTGATTTCTTGTCCTGTGATAAAAAGCCTTCTGTTTCGAGTGCCAAAGCTTTCAGGGGAGCATTTGCAAGCTTCTGGCACCATTTTTGAGTGAATTGCCAAAAGTCAGATTTTTGCTTAAATTGTGACCCTGGGGCTTAGGGATTTTTTCAAAAAAATATTTTCTGTCGGTTAAGTTTTTGAGGGCTGATTTCTTGTCCTGTGATAAAAAGCCTTCTGTTTCCATCGCCAAAGCTTTCAGGGGAGCATTTGCAAGCTTCTGGCACCATTTTTGAGTGAATTGCCAAAAGTCAGATTTTTGCTGAAATTGTGACCCCGGGGCTTAGGGATTTTTTCAAAAAAATATTTTCTGTCGGTTAAGTTTTTGAGGGCTGGTTTCTTGTTCTGTGATAAAAAGCCTTCTGTTTCGAGTGCCAAACCTTTCAGGAGAGCATTTTCAAGTTTCTGGCACCATTTTTGAGTGAATTGCCAAAAGTCAGATTTTTGCTGAAATTGTGACCCCGGGGCTTAGGGATTTTTTCAAAAAAATATTTTCTGCCGGTTAAGTTTTTGAGAGCTGATTTCTTGTCCTGTGATAAAAAGCCTTCTGTTTCCATCGCCAAAGCTTTCAGGGGAGCATTTGCAAGCTTCTGGCACCATTTTTGAGTGAATTGCCAAAAGTCAGATTTTTGCTTAAATTGTGACCCTGGGGCTTAGGGATTTTTTCAAAAAAATATTTTCTGTCGGTTAAGTTTTTGAGGGCTGATTTCTTGTCCTGTGATAAAAAGCCTTCTGTTTCGAGTGCCAAACCTTTCAGGGGAGCATTTGCAAGCTTCTGGCGCCATTTTTGAGTGAATTGCCAAAAGTCAGATTTTTGCTGAAATTGTGACCCCGGGGCTTAGGGATTTTTTCAAAAAATATTTTCTGTCGGTTAAGTTTTTGAGGGCTGATTTCTTGTCCTGTGATAAAAAGCCTTCTGTTTCGAGTGCCAAACCTTTCAGGAGATCATTTGCAAGCTTCTGGCACCATTTTTGAGTGAATTGCCAAAAGTCAGATTTTTGCTGAAATTGTGACCCCGGGGCTTAGGGATTTTTTCAAAAAAATATTTTCTGCCGGTGAAGTTTTTGAGGGCTGATTTCTTGTTCTGTGATAAAAAGCCTTCTGTTTCGAGTGCCAAACCTTTCAGGAGAGCATTTTCAAGCTTTAGGCACCATTTTTGAGTGAATTGCCAAAAGTCAGATTTTTGCTGAAATTGTGACCCCGGGGCTTAGGGATTTTTTCAAAAAAATATTTTCTGCCTGTTAAGTTTTTGAGAGCTGATTTCTTGTTCTGTGATAAAAAGCCTTCTGTTTCCATCGCCAAAGCTTTCAGGAGAGCATTTGCAAGCTTCTGGCACCATTTTTGAGTCAATTGCCAAAAGTCAGATTTTTGCTGAAATTGTGACCCTGGGGCTTAGGGATTTTTTCAAAAAAATATTTTCTGCCGGTTAAGTTTTTGAGGGCTGATTTCTTGTCCTGTGATAAAAAGCCTTCTGTTTCCATCGCCAAAGCTTTCAGGGGAGCATTTGCAAGCTTCTGGCACCATTTTTGAGTGAATTGCCAAAAGTCAGATTTTTGCTGAAATTGTGACCCCGGGGCTTAGGGATTTTTTCAAAAAAATATTTTCTGCCGGTGAAGTTTTTGAGGGCTGATTTCTTGTCCTGTGATAAAAAGCCTTCTGTTTCGTTGCCAAACCTTTTATGAGAGCATTTGCAAGCTTCTGGCACCATTTTTGAGTGAATTGCCCAAAGTCAGATTTTTGCTGAAATTGTGACCCCGGGGCTTAGGGATTTTTTCAAAAAAATATTTTCTGCCGGTTAAGTTTTTGAGGGCTGATTTCTTGTCCTGTGATAAAAAGCCTTCTGTTTCGAGTGCCAAACCTTTCAGGGGAGCATTTGCAAGCTTCTGGCACCATTTTTGAGTGAATTGCCAAAAGTTAGATTTTTGCTGAAATTGTGACCCCGGGGCTTAGGGATTTTTTCAAAAAAATATTTTCTGCCGGTTAAGTTTTTGAGGGCTGATTTCTTGTTCTGTGATAAAAAGCCTTCTGTTTCCATCGCCAAAGCTTTCAGGGGAGCATTTTCAAGCTTCTTGGTTCCATTTTTGAGTGAATTGCCAAAAGTCAGATTTTTGCTGAAATTGTGACCCCGGAGCTTAGGGATTTTTTCAAAAAAATATTTTCTGTCGGTTAAGTTTTTGAGGGCTGATTTCTTGTCCTGTGATAAAAAGCCTTCTGTTTCCATCGCCAAAGCTTTCAGGGGAGCATTTGCAAGCTTCTGGCACCATTTTTGAGTGAATTGCCAAAAGTCAGATTTTTGCTGAAATTGTGACCCCGGGGCTTAGGGATTTTTTCAAAAAAATATTTTCTGTCGGTTAAGTTTTTGAGGGCTGATTTCTTGTCCTGTGATAAAAAGCCTTCTGTTTCGAGTGCCAAACCTTTCAGGGGAGTATTTTCAAGCTTCTGGCACCATTTTTGAGTGAATTGCCAAAAGTCAGATTTTTGCTGAAATTGTGTCCCCGGGGCTTAGGGATTTTTTCAAAAAAATATTTTCTGCCGGTTAAGTTTTTGAGAGCTGATTTCTTGTCCTGTGATAAAAAGCCTTCTGTTTCCATCGCCAAATCTTTCAGGAGAGCATTTGCAAGCTTCTGGCACCATTTTTGAGTGAATTGCCAAAAGTCAGATTTTTGCTGAAATTGTGACCCCGGGGCTTAGGAATTTTTTCAAAAAAATATTTTCTGTCGGTTAAGTTTTTGAGGGCTGGTTTCTTGTTCTGTGATAAAAAGCCTTCTGTTTCGAGTGCCAAACCTTTCAGGAGAGCATTTTCAAGTTTCTGGCACCATTTTTGAGTGAATTGCCAAAAGTCAGATTTTTGCTGAAATTGTGACCCTGGGGCTTAGGGATTTTTTCAAAAAAATATTTTCTGCCGGTGAAGTTTTTGAGGGCTGATTTCTTGTTCTGTGATAAAAAGCCTTCTGTTTCGAGTGCCAAACCTTTCAGGAGAGCATTTTCAAGCTTTAGGCACCATTTTTGAGTTAATTGCCAAAAGTCAGATTTTTGCTGAAATTGTGACCCCGGGGCTTAGGGATTTTTTCAAAAAAATATTTTCTGCCGGTTAAGTTTTTGAGAGCTGATTTCTTGTTCTGTGATAAAAAGCCTTCTGTTTCCATCGCCAAAGCTTTCAGGAGAGCATTTGCAAGCTTCTGGCACCATTTTTGAGTCAATTGCCAAAAGTCAGATTTTTGCTGAAATTGTGACCCTGGGGCTTAGGGATTTTTTCAAAAAAATATTTTCTGCCGGTTAAGTTTTTGAGGGCTGATTTCTTGTCCTGTGATAAAAAGCCTTCTGTTTCCATCGCCAAAGCTTTCAGGGGAGCATTTGCAAGCTTCTGGCACCATTTTTGAGTGAATTACCAAAAGTCAGATTTTTGCTGAAATTGTGACCCCGGGGCTTAGGGATTTTTTCAAAAAAATATTTTCTGCCGGTGAAGTTTTTGAGGGCTGATTTCTTGTCCTGTGATAAAAAGCCTTCTGTTTCGTTGCCAAACCTTTCATGAGAGCATTTGCAAGCTTCAGGCAACATTTTTGAGTGAATTGCCCAAAGTCAGATTTTTGCTGAAATTGTGACCCCGGGGCTTAGGGATTTTTTCAAAAAAATATTTTCTGTCGGTTAAGTTTTTGAGGGCTGATTTCTTGTCCTGTGATAAAAAGCCTTCTGTTTCCATCGCCAAAGCTTTCAGGAGACCATTTGCAAGCTTCTGGCACCATTTTTGAGTCAATTGCCAAAAGTCAGATTTTTGCTGAAATTGTGACCCTGGGGCTTAGGGATTTTTTCAAAAAAATATTTTCTGCCGGTTAAGTTTTTGAGGGCTGATTTCTTGTCCTGTGATAAAAAGCCTTCTGTTTCCATCGCCAAAGCTTTCAGGGGAGCATTTGCAAGCTTCTGGCACCATTTTTGAGTGAATTGCCAAAAGTCAGATTTTTGCTGAAATTGTGACCCCGGGGCTTAGGGATTTTTTCAAAAAAATATTTTCTGCCGGTGAAGTTTTTGAGGGCTGATTTCTTGTCCTGTGATAAAAAGCCTTCTGTTTCGTTGCCAAACCTTTCATGAGAGCATTTGCAAGCTTCTGGCACCATTTTTGAGTGAATTGCCCAAAGTCAGATTTTTGCTGAAATTGTGACCCTGGGGCTTAGGGATTTTTTCAAAAAAATATTTTCTGTCGGTTAAGTTTTTGAGGGCTGATTTCTTGTCCTGTGATAAAAAGCCTTCTGTTTCGAGTGCCAAAGCTTTCAGGGGAGCATTTGCAAGCTTCTGGCACCATTTTTGAGTCAATTGCCAAAAGTCAGATTTTTGCTGAAATTGTGACCCCGGGGCTTAGGGATTTTTTCAAAAAAATATTTTCTGCTGGTTAAGTTTTTGAGAGCTGATTTCTTGTCCTGTGATAAAAAGCCTTCTGTTTCCATCGCCAAAGCTTTCAGGAGAGCATTTGCCAGCTTCTGGCACCATTTTTGAGTCAATTGCCAAAAGTCAGATTTTTGCTGAAATTGTGACCCCGGGGCTTAGGGATTTTTTCAAAAAAATATTTTCTGCCGGTTAAGTTTTTGAGGGCTGATTTCCTGTCCTGTGATAAAAAGCCTTCTGTTTCGAGTGCCAAACCTTTCAGGAGATCATTTGCAAGCTTCTGGCACCATTTTTGAGTGAATTGCCAAAAGTCAGATTTTTGCTGAAATTGTGACCCTGGGGCTTAGGGATTTTTTCAAAAAAATATTTTCTGCCGGTGAAGTTTTTGAGGGCTGATTTCTTGTTCTGTGATAAAAAGCCTTCTGTTTCGAGTGCCAAACCTTTCAGGAGAGCATTTTCAAGCTTTAGGCACCATTTTTGAGTTAATTGCCAAAAGTCAGATTTTTGCTGAAATTGTGACCCCGGGGCTTAGGGATTTTTTCAAAAAAATATTTTCTGCCGGTTAAGTTTTTGAGAGCTGATTTCTTGTTCTGTGATAAAAAGCCTTCTGTTTCCATCGCCAAAGCTTTCAGGAGAGCATTTGCAAGCTTCTGGCACCATTTTTGAGTCAATTGCCAAAAGTCAGATTTTTGCTGAAATTGTGACCCTGGGGCTTAGGGATTTTTTCAAAAAAATATTTTCTGCCGGTTAAGTTTTTGAGGGCTGATTTCTTGTCCTGTGATAAAAAGCCTTCTGTTTCCATCGCCAAAGCTTTCAGGGGAGCATTTGCAAGCTTCTGGCACCATTTTTGAGTGAATTACCAAAAGTCAGATTTTTGCTGAAATTGTGACCCCGGGGCTTAGGGATTTTTTCAAAAAAATATTTTCTGCCGGTGAAGTTTTTGAGGGCTGATTTCTTGTCCTGTGATAAAAAGCCTTCTGTTTCGTTGCCAAACCTTTCATGAGAGCATTTGCAAGCTTCAGGCAACATTTTTGAGTGAATTGCCCAAAGTCAGATTTTTGCTGAAATTGTGACCCCGGGGCTTAGGGATTTTTTCAAAAAAATATTTTCTGTCGGTTAAGTTTTTGAGGGCTGATTTCTTGTCCTGTGATAAAAAGCCTTCTGTTTCCATCGCCAAAGCTTTCAGGAGACCATTTGCAAGCTTCTGGCACCATTTTTGAGTCAATTGCCAAAAGTCAGATTTTTGCTGAAATTGTGACCCTGGGGCTTAGGGATTTTTTCAAAAAAATATTTTCTGTCGGTTAAGTTTTTGAGGGCTGATTTCTTGTCCTGTGATAAAAAGCCTTCTGTTTCGAGTGCCAAAGCTTTCAGGGGAGCATTTGCAAGCTTCTGGCACCATTTTTGAGTCAATTGCCAAAAGTCAGATTTTTGCTGAAATTGTGACCCCGGGGCTTAGGGATTTTTTCAAAAAAATATTTTCTGCTGGTTAAGTTTTTGAGAGCTGATTTCTTGTCCTGTGATAAAAAGCCTTCTGTTTCCATCGCCAAAGCTTTCAGGAGAGCATTTGCCAGCTTCTGGCACCATTTTTGAGTCAATTGCCAAAAGTCAGATTTTTGCTGAAATTGTGACCCCGGGGCTTAGGGATTTTTTCAAAAAAATATTTTCTGCCGGTTAAGTTTTTGAGGGCTGATTTCCTGTCCTGTGATAAAAAGCCTTCTGTTTCGAGTGCCAAACCTTTCAGGAGATCATTTGCAAGCTTCTGGCACCATTTTTGAGTGAATTGCCAAAAGTCAGATTTTTGCTGAAATTGTGACCCTGGGGCTTAGGGATTTTTTCAAAAAAATATTTTCTGCCGGTGAAGTTTTTGAGGGCTGATTTCTTGTTCTGTGATAAAAAGCCTTCTGTTTCGAGTGCCAAACCTTTCAGGAGAGCATTTTCAAGCTTTAGGCACCATTTTTGAGTTAATTGCCAAAAGTCAGATTTTTGCTGAAATTGTGACCCCGGGGCTTAGGGATTTTTTCAAAAAAATATTTTCTGCCGGTTAAGTTTTTGAGAGCTGATTTCTTGTTCTGTGATAAAAAGCCTTCTGTTTCCATCGCCAAAGCTTTCAGGAGAGCATTTGCAAGCTTCTGGCACCATTTTTGAGTCAATTGCCAAAAGTCAGATTTTTGCTGAAATTGTGACCCTGGGGCTTAGGGATTTTTTCAAAAAAATATTTTCTGCCGGTTAAGTTTTTGAGGGCTGATTTCTTGTCCTGTGATAAAAAGCCTTCTGTTTCCATCGCCAAAGCTTTCAGGGGAGCATTTGCAAGCTTCTGGCACCATTTTTGAGTGAATTACCAAAAGTCAGATTTTTGCTGAAATTGTGACCCCGGGGCTTAGGGATTTTTTCAAAAAAATATTTTCTGCCGGTGAAGTTTTTGAGGGCTGATTTCTTGTCCTGTGATAAAAAGCCTTCTGTTTCGTTGCCAAACCTTTCATGAGAGCATTTGCAAGCTTCAGGCAACATTTTTGAGTGAATTGCCCAAAGTCAGATTTTTGCTGAAATTGTGACCCCGGGGCTTAGGGATTTTTTCAAAAAAATATTTTCTGTCGGTTAAGTTTTTGAGGGCTGATTTCTTGTCCTGTGATAAAAAGCCTTCTGTTTCCATCGCCAAAGCTTTCAGGAGACCATTTGCAAGCTTCTGGCACCATTTTTGAGTCAATTGCCAAAAGTCAGATTTTTGCTGAAATTGTGACCCTGGGGCTTAGGGATTTTTTCAAAAAAATATTTTCTGCCGGTTAAGTTTTTGAGGGCTGATTTCTTGTCCTGTGATAAAAAGCCTTCTGTTTCCATCGCCAAAGCTTTCAGGGGAGCATTTGCAAGCTTCTGGCACCATTTTTGAGTGAATTGCCAAAAGTCAGATTTTTGCTGAAATTGTGACCCCGGGGCTTAGGGATTTTTTCAAAAAAATATTTTCTGCCGGTGAAGTTTTTGAGGGCTGATTTCTTGTCCTGTGATAAAAAGCCTTCTGTTTCGTTGCCAAACCTTTCATGAGAGCATTTGCAAGCTTCTGGCACCATTTTTGAGTGAATTGCCCAAAGTCAGATTTTTGCTGAAATTGTGACCCTGGGGCTTAGGGATTTTTTCAAAAAAATATTTTCTGTCGGTTAAGTTTTTGAGGGCTGATTTCTTGTCCTGTGATAAAAAGCCTTCTGTTTCGAGTGCCAAAGCTTTCAGGGGAGCATTTGCAAGCTTCTGGCACCATTTTTGAGTCAATTGCCAAAAGTCAGATTTTTGCTGAAATTGTGACCCCGGGGCTTAGGGATTTTTTCAAAAAAATATTTTCTGCTGGTTAAGTTTTTGAGAGCTGATTTCTTGTCCTGTGATAAAAAGCCTTCTGTTTCCATCGCCAAAGCTTTCAGGAGAGCATTTGCCAGCTTCTGGCACCATTTTTGAGTCAATTGCCAAAAGTCAGATTTTTGCTGAAATTGTGACCCCGGGGCTTAGGGATTTTTTCAAAAAAATATTTTCTGCCGGTTAAGTTTTTGAGGGCTGATTTCCTGTCCTGTGATAAAAAGCCTTCTGTTTCGAGTGCCAAACCTTTCAGGAGATCATTTGCAAGCTTCTGGCACCATTTTTGAGTGAATTGCCAAAAGTCAGATTTTTGCTGAAATTGTGACCCCGGGGCTTAGGGATTTTTTCAAAAAAATATTTTCTGCCGGTGAAGTTTTTGAGGGCTGATTTCTTGTTCTGTGATAAAAAGCCTTCTGTTTCGAGTGCCAAACCTTTCAGGAGAGCATTTTCAAGCTTTAGGCACCATTTTTGAGTGAATTGCCAAAAGTCAGATTTTTGCTGAAATTGTGACCCCGGGGCTTAGGGATTTTTTCAAAAAAATATTTTCTGCCTGTTAAGTTTTTGAGAGCTGATTTCTTGTTCTGTGATAAAAAGCCTTCTGTTTCCATCGCCAAAGCTTTCAGGAGAGCATTTGCAAGCTTCTGGCACCATTTTTGAGTCAATTGCCAAAAGTCAGATTTTTGCTGAAATTGTGACCCTGGGGCTTAGGGATTTTTTCAAAAAAATATTTTCTGCCGGTTAAGTTTTTGAGGGCTGATTTCTTGTCCTGTGATAAAAAGCCTTCTGTTTCCATCGCCAAAGCTTTCAGGGGAGCATTTGCAAGCTTCTGGCACCATTTTTGAGTGAATTGCCAAAAGTCAGATTTTTGCTGAAATTGTGACCCCGGGGCTTAGGGATTTTTTCAAAAAAATATTTTCTGCCGGTGAAGTTTTTGAGGGCTGATTTCTTGTCCTGTGATAAAAAGCCTTCTGTTTCGTTGCCAAACCTTTTATGAGAGCATTTGCAAGCTTCTGGCACCATTTTTGAGTGAATTGCCCAAAGTCAGATTTTTGCTGAAATTGTGACCCCGGGGCTTAGGGATTTTTTCAAAAAAATATTTTCTGCCGGTTAAGTTTTTGAGGGCTGATTTCTTGTCCTGTGATAAAAAGCCTTCTGTTTCGAGTGCCAAACCTTTCAGGGGAGCATTTGCAAGCTTCTGGCACCATTTTTGAGTGAATTGCCAAAAGTTAGATTTTTGCTGAAATTGTGACCCCGGGGCTTAGGGATTTTTTCAAAAAAATATTTTCTGCCGGTTAAGTTTTTGAGGGCTGATTTCTTGTTCTGTGATAAAAAGCCTTCTGTTTCCATCGCCAAAGCTTTCAGGGGAGCATTTTCAAGCTTCTTGGTTCCATTTTTGAGTGAATTGCCAAAAGTCAGATTTTTGCTGAAATTGTGACCCCGGAGCTTAGGGATTTTTTCAAAAAAATATTTTCTGTCGGTAAAGTTTTTGAGGGCTGATTTCTTGTCCTGTGATAAAAAGCCTTCTGTTTCCATCGCCAAAGCTTTCAGGGGAGCATTTGCAAGCTTCTGGCACCATTTTTGAGTGAATTGCCAAAAGTCAGATTTTTGCTGAAATTGTGACCCCGGGGCTTAGGGATTTTTTCAAAAAAATATTTTCTGTCGGTTAAGTTTTTGAGGGCTGATTTCTTGTCCTGTGATAAAAAGCCTTCTGTTTCGAGTGCCAAACCTTTCAGGGGAGTATTTTCAAGCTTCTGGCACCATTTTTGAGTGAATTGCCAAAAGTCAGATTTTTGCTGAAATTGTGTCCCCGGGGCTTAGGGATTTTTTCAAAAAAATATTTTCTGCCGGTTAAGTTTTTGAGAGCTGATTTCTTGTCCTGTGATAAAAAGCCTTCTGTTTCCATCGCCAAATCTTTCAGGAGAGCATTTGCAAGCTTCTGGCACCATTTTTGAGTGAATTGCCAAAAGTCAGATTTTTGCTGAAATTGTGACCCCGGGGCTTAGGAATTTTTTCAAAAAAATATTTTCTGTCGGTTAAGTTTTTGAGGGCTGGTTTCTTGTTCTGTGATAAAAAGCCTTCTGTTTCGAGTGCCAAACCTTTCAGGAGAGCATTTTCAAGTTTCTGGCACCATTTTTGAGTGAATTGCCAAAAGTCAGATTTTTGCTGAAATTGTGACCCTGGGGCTTAGGGATTTTTTCAAAAAAATATTTTCTGCCGGTGAAGTTTTTGAGGGCTGATTTCTTGTTCTGTGATAAAAAGCCTTCTGTTTCGAGTGCCAAACCTTTCAGGAGAGCATTTTCAAGCTTTAGGCACCATTTTTGAGTTAATTGCCAAAAGTCAGATTTTTGCTGAAATTGTGACCCCGGGGCTTAGGGATTTTTTCAAAAAAATATTTTCTGCCGGTTAAGTTTTTGAGAGCTGATTTCTTGTTCTGTGATAAAAAGCCTTCTGTTTCCATCGCCAAAGCTTTCAGGAGAGCATTTGCAAGCTTCTGGCACCATTTTTGAGTCAATTGCCAAAAGTCAGATTTTTGCTGAAATTGTGACCCTGGGGCTTAGGGATTTTTTCAAAAAAATATTTTCTGCCGGTTAAGTTTTTGAGGGCTGATTTCTTGTCCTGTGATAAAAAGCCTTCTGTTTCCATCGCCAAAGCTTTCAGGGGAGCATTTGCAAGCTTCTGGCACCATTTTTGAGTGAATTACCAAAAGTCAGATTTTTGCTGAAATTGTGACCCCGGGGCTTAGGGATTTTTTCAAAAAAATATTTTCTGCCGGTGAAGTTTTTGAGGGCTGATTTCTTGTCCTGTGATAAAAAGCCTTCTGTTTCGTTGCCAAACCTTTCATGAGAGCATTTGCAAGCTTCAGGCAACATTTTTGAGTGAATTGCCCAAAGTCAGATTTTTGCTGAAATTGTGACCCCGGGGCTTAGGGATTTTTTCAAAAAAATATTTTCTGTCGGTTAAGTTTTTGAGGGCTGATTTCTTGTCCTGTGATAAAAAGCCTTCTGTTTCCATCGCCAAAGCTTTCAGGAGACCATTTGCAAGCTTCTGGCACCATTTTTGAGTCAATTGCCAAAAGTCAGATTTTTGCTGAAATTGTGACCCTGGGGCTTAGGGATTTTTTCAAAAAAATATTTTCTGCCGGTTAAGTTTTTGAGGGCTGATTTCTTGTCCTGTGATAAAAAGCCTTCTGTTTCCATCGCCAAAGCTTTCAGGGGAGCATTTGCAAGCTTCTGGCACCATTTTTGAGTGAATTGCCAAAAGTCAGATTTTTGCTGAAATTGTGACCCCGGGGCTTAGGGATTTTTTCAAAAAAATATTTTCTGCCGGTGAAGTTTTTGAGGGCTGATTTCTTGTCCTGTGATAAAAAGCCTTCTGTTTCGTTGCCAAACCTTTCATGAGAGCATTTGCAAGCTTCTGGCACCATTTTTGAGTGAATTGCCCAAAGTCAGATTTTTGCTGAAATTGTGACCCTGGGGCTTAGGGATTTTTTCAAAAAAATATTTTCTGTCGGTTAAGTTTTTGAGGGCTGATTTCTTGTCCTGTGATAAAAAGCCTTCTGTTTCGAGTGCCAAAGCTTTCAGGGGAGCATTTGCAAGCTTCTGGCACCATTTTTGAGTCAATTGCCAAAAGTCAGATTTTTGCTGAAATTGTGACCCCGGGGCTTAGGGATTTTTTCAAAAAAATATTTTCTGCTGGTTAAGTTTTTGAGAGCTGATTTCTTGTCCTGTGATAAAAAGCCTTCTGTTTCCATCGCCAAAGCTTTCAGGAGAGCATTTGCCAGCTTCTGGCACCATTTTTGAGTCAATTGCCAAAAGTCAGATTTTTGCTGAAATTGTGACCCCGGGGCTTAGGGATTTTTTCAAAAAAATATTTTCTGCCGGTTAAGTTTTTGAGGGCTGATTTCCTGTCCTGTGATAAAAAGCCTTCTGTTTCCATCGCCAAAGCTTTCAGGAGAGCATTTGCAAGCTTCTGGCACCATTTTTGAGTCAATTGCCAAAAGTCAGATTTTTGCTGAAATTGTGACCCCGGGGCTTAGGGATTTTTTCAAAAAAATATTTTCTGTCGCTTAAGTTTTTTAGGGCTGGTTTCTTGTTCTGTGATAAAAACCCTTCTGTTTCGAGTGCCAAACCTTTCAGGAGAGCATTTTCAAGCTTCTGGCACCATTTTTGAGTCAATTTCCAAAAGTCAGATTTTTGCTGAAATTGTGACCCCGGGGCTTAGGGATTTTTTCAAAAAAATATTTTCTGCCGGTTAAGTTTTTGAGGGCTGATTTCTTGTCCTGTGATAAAAAGCCTTCTGTTTCCATCGCCAAAGCTTTCAGGGGAGCATTTGCAAGCTTCTGGCACCATTTTTGAGTGAATTGCCAAAAGTCAGATTTTTGCTGAAATTGTGACCCCGGGGCTTAGGGATTTTTTCAAAAAAATATTTTCTGCCGGTGAAGTTTTTGAGGGCTGATTTCTTGTCCTGTGATAAAAAGCCTTCTGTTTCGTTGCCAAACCTTTCATGAGAGCATTTGCAAGCTTCTGGCACCATTTTTGAGTGAATTGCCCAAAGTCAGATTTTTGCTGAAATTGTGACCCTGGGGCTTAGGGATTTTTTCAAAAAAATATTTTCTGTCGGTTAAGTTTTTGAGGGCTGATTTCTTGTCCTGTGATAAAAAGCCTTCTGTTTCGAGTGCCAAAGCTTTCAGGGGAGCATTTGCAAGCTTCTGGCACCATTTTTGAGTCAATTGCCAAAAGTCAGATTTTTGCTGAAATTGTGACCCCGGGGCTTAGGGATTTTTTCAAAAAAATATTTTCTGCTGGTTAAGTTTTTGAGAGCTGATTTCTTGTCCTGTGATAAAAAGCCTTCTGTTTCCATCGCCAAAGCTTTCAGGAGAGCATTTGCCAGCTTCTGGCACCATTTTTGAGTCAATTGCCAAAAGTCAGATTTTTGCTGAAATTGTGACCCCGGGGCTTAGGGATTTTTTCAAAAAAATATTTTCTGTCGCTTAAGTTTTTGAGGGCTGGTTTCTTGTTCTGTGATAAAAAGCCTTCTGTTTCGAGTGCCAAGCCTTTCAGGAGAGCATTTTCAAGCTTCTGGCACCATTTTTGAGTCAATTGCCAAAAGTCAGATTTTTGCTGAAATTGTGACCCCGGGGCTTAGGGATTTTTTCAAAAAAATATTTTCTGCCGGTTAAGTTTTTGAGAGCTGATTTCTTGTCCTGTGATAAAAAGCCTTCTGTTTCCATCGCCAAAGCTTTCAGGGGAGCATTTGCAAGCTTCTGGCACCATTTTTGAGTGAATTGCCAAAAGTCAGATTTTTGCTGAAATTGTGACCCCGGGGCTTAGGGATTTTTTCAAAAAAATATTTTCTGCCGGTTAAGTTTTTGAGGGCTGATTTCCTGTCCTGTGATAAAAAGCCTTCTGTTTCCATCGCCAAAGCTTTCAGGAGAGCATTTGCAAGCTTCTGGCACCATTTTTGAGTCAATTGCCAAAAGTCAGATTTTTGCTGAAATTGTGACCCCGGGGCTTAGGGATTTTTTCAAAAAAATATTTTCTGTCGCTTAAGTTTTTTAGGGCTGGTTTCTTGTTCTGTGATAAAAACCCTTCTGTTTCGAGTGCCAAACCTTTCAGGAGAGCATTTTCAAGCTTCTGGCACCATTTTTGAGTCAATTTCCAAAAGTCAGATTTTTGCTGAAATTGTGACCCCGGGGCTTAGGGATTTTTTCAAAAAAATATTTTCTGCCGGTTAAGTTTTTGAGGGCTGATTTCTTGTCCTGTGATAAAAAGCCTTCTGTTTCGAGTGCCAAAGCTTTCAGGGGAGCATTTGCAAGCTTCTGGCACCATGTTTGAGTGAATTGCCAAAAGTCAGATTTTTGCTGAAATTGTGACCCCGGGGCTTAGGGATTTTTTCAAAAAAATATTTTCTGCCGGTTAAGTTTTTGGGGGCTGATTTCTTGTCCTGTGATAAAAAGCCTTCTGTTTCCATCGCCAAAGCTTTCAGGAGAGCATTTTCAAGCTTCTGGCACCATTTTTGAGTGAATTGCCAAAAGTCAGATTTTTGCTGAAATTGTGACCCCGGGGCTTAGGGATTTTTTCAAAAAAATATTTTCTGCCGGTGAAGTTTTTGAGGGCTGATTTCTTGTTCTGTGATAAAAAGCCTTCTGTTTCGTTGCCAAACCTTTCATGAGAGCATTTGCAAGCTTCTGGCACCATTTTTGAGTGAATTGCCCAAAGTCAGATTTTTGCTGAAATTGTGACCCCGGGGCTTAGGGATTTTTTCAAAAAAATATTTTCTGTCGGTGAAGTTTTTGAGGGCTGATTTCTTGTCCTGTGATAAAAAGCCTTCTGTTTCGTTGCCAAACCTTTCATGAGAGCATTTGCAAGCTTCTGGCACCATTTTTGAGTGAATTGCCAAAAGTCAGATTTTTGCTTAAATTGTGACCCCGGGGCTTAGGGATTTTTTCAAAAAAATATTTTCTGCCGGTTAAGTTTTTGAGAGCTGATTTCTTGTCCTGTGATAAAAAGCCTTCTGTTTCCATCGCCAAATCTTTCAGGAGAGCATTTGCAAGCTTCTGGCACCATTTTTGAGTGAATTGCCAAAAGTCAGATTTTTGCTGAAATTGTGACCCCGGGGCTTAGGGATTTTTTCAAAAAAATATTTTCTGTCGGTTAAGTTTTTGAGGGCTGGTTTCTTGTTCTGTGATAAAAAGCCTTCTGTTTCGAGTGCCAAACCTTTCAGGAGAGCATTTTCAAGCTTTAGGCACCATTTTTGAGTGAATTGCCAAAAGTCAGATTTTTGCTGAAATTGTGACCCCGGGGCTTAGGGATTTTTTCAAAAAAATATTTTCTGCCTGTTAAGTTTTTGAGAGCTGATTTCTTGTTCTGTGATAAAAACCCTTCTGTTTCGAGTGCCAAAGCTTTCAGGAGAGCATTTTCAAGCTTCTGGCACCATTTTTGAGTCAATTGCCAAAAGTCAGATTTTTGCTGAAATTGTGACCCTGGGGCTTAGGGATTTTTTCAAAAAAATATTTTCTGCCGGTTAAGTTTTTGAGGGCTGATTTCTTGTCCTGTGATAAAAAGCCTTCTGTTTCCATCGCCAAAGCTTTCAGGGGAGCATTTGCAAGCTTCTGGCACCATTTTTGAGTGAATTGCCAAAAGTCAGATTTTTGCTGAAATTGTGACCCCGGGGCTTAGGGATTTTTTCAAAAAAATATTTTCTGCCTGTTAAGTTTTTGAGAGCTGATTTCTTGTTCTGTGATAAAAAGCCTTCTGTTTCCATCGCCAAAGCTTTCAGGAGAGCATTTGCAAGCTTCTGGCACCATTTTTGAGTGAATTGCCAAAAGTCAGATTTTTGCTGAAATTGTGACCCCGGGGCTTAGGGATTTTTTCAAAAAAATATTTTCTGCCGGTTAAGTTTTTGAGGGCTGATTTCTTGTTCTGTGATAAAAAGCCTTCTGTTTCCATCGCCAAAGCTTTCAGGGGAGCATTTTCAAGCTTCTGGCACCATTTTTGAGTGAATTGCCAAAAGTCAGATTTTTGCTGAAATTGTGACCCCGGGGCTTAGGGATTTTTTCAAAAAAATATTTTCTGTCGGTTAAGTTTTTGAGGGCTGATTTCTTGTCCTGTGATAAAAAGCCTTCTGTTTCCATCGCCAAAGCTTTCAGGGGAGCATTTGCAAGCTTCTGGCACCATTTTTGAGTGAATTGCCAAAAGTCAGATTTTTGCTGAAATTGTGACCCTGGGGCTTAGGGATTTTTTCAAAAAAATATTTTCTGCCGGTTAAGTTTTTGAGGGCTGATTTCTTGTCCTGTGATAAAAAGCCTTCTGTTTCCATCGCCAAAGCTTTCAGGAGAGCATTTGCAAGCTTCTGGCACCATTTTTGAGTCAATTGCCAAAAGTCAGATTTTTGCTGAAATTGTGACCCTGGGGCTTAGGGATTTTTTCAAAAAAATATTTTCTGCCTGTTAAGTTTTTGAGAGTTGATTTCTTGTTCTGTGATAAAAAGCCTTCTGTTTCCATCGCCAAAGCTTTCAGGAGAGCATTTGCAAGCTTCTGGCACCATTTTTGAGTCAATTGCCAAAAGTCAGATTTTTGCTGAAATTGTGACCCCGGGGCTTAGGGATTTTTTCAAAAAAATATTTTCTGCCGGTTAAGTTTTTGAGGGCTGATTTCTTGTCCTGTGATAAAAAGCCTTCTGTTTCGTTGCCAAACCTTTCATGAGAGCATTTGCAAGCTTCTGGCACCATTTTTGAGTGAATTGCCAAAAGTCAGATTTTTGCTGAAATTGTGACCCCGGGGCTTAGGGATTTTTTCAAAAAAATATTTTCTGCCGGTTAAGTTTTTGAGAGCTGATTTCTTGTCCTGTGATAAAAAGCCTTCTGTTTCCATCGCCAAATCTTTCAGGAGAGCATTTGCAAGCTTCAGGCACCATTTTTGAGTGAATTGCCAAAAGTCAGATTTTTGCTGAAATTGTGACCCCGGGGCTTAGGGATTTTTTCAAAAAAATATTTTCTGTCGGTTAAGTTTTTGAGGGCTGGTTTCTTGTTCTGTGATAAAAAGCCTTCTGTTTCGAGTGCCAAACCTTTCAGGAGAGCATTTTCAAGCTTTAGGCACCATTTTTGAGTGAATTGCCAAAAGTCAGATTTTTGCTGAAATTGTGACCCCGGGGCTTAGGGATTTTTTCAAAAAAATATTTTCTGCCTGTTAAGTTTTTGAGAGCTGATTTCTTGTTCTGTGATAAAAAGCCTTCTGTTTCCATCGCCAAAGCTTTCAGGAGAGCATTTGCAAGCTTCTGGCACCATTTTTGAGTCAATTGCCAAAAGTCAGATTTTTGCTGAAATTGTGACCCTGGGGCTTAGGGATTTTTTCAAAAAAATATTTTCTGCCGGTTAAGTTTTTGAGGGCTGATTCCTTGTCCTGTGATAAAAAGCCTTCTGTTTCCATCGCCAAAGCTTTCAGGGGAGCATTTGCAAGCTTCTGGCACCATTTTTGAGTGAATTGCCAAAAGTCAGATTTTTGCTGAAATTGTGACCCCGGGGCTTAGGGATTTTTTCAAAAAAATATTTTCTGCCGGTGAAGTTTTTGAGGGCTGATTTCTTGTCCTGTGATAAAAAGCCTTCTGTTTCGTTGCCAAATCTTTCATGAGAGCATTTGCAAGCTTCTGGCACCATTTTTGAGTGAATTGCCCAAAGTCAGATTTTTGCTGAAATTGTGACCCCGGGGCTTAGGGATTTTTTCAAAAAAATATGTTCTGCCGGTTAAGTTTTTGAGGGCTGATTTCTTGTCCTGTGATAAAAAGCCTTCTGTTTCCATCGCCAAAGCTTTCAGGGGAGCATTTGCAAGCTTCTGGCACCATTTTTGAGTGAATTGCCAAAAGTCAGATTTTTGCTGAAATTGTGACCCTGGGGCTTAGGGATTTTTTCAAAAAAATATTTTCTGCCGGTTAAGTTTTTGAGGGCTGATTTCTTGTCCTGTGATAAAAAGCCTTCTGTTTCCATCGCCAAAGCTTTCAGGAGAGCATTTGCAAGCTTCTGGCACCATTTTTGAGTCAATTGCCAAAAGTCAGATTTTTGCTGAAATTGTGACCCTGGGGCTTAGGGATTTTTTCAAAAAAATATTTTCTGCCTGTTAAGTTTTTGAGAGCTGATTTCTTGTTCTGTGATAAAAAGCCTTCTGTTTCCATCGCCAAAGCTTTCAGGAGAGCATTTGCAAGCTTCTGGCACCATTTTTGAGTCAATTGCCAAAAGTCAGATTTTTGCTGAAATTGTGACCCCGGGGCTTAGGGATTTTTTCAAAAAAATATTTTCTGCCGGTTAAGTTTTTGAGGGCTGATTTCTTGTCCTGTGATAAAAAGCCTTCTGTTTCCATCGCCAAAGCTTTCAGGGGAGCATTTGCAAGCTTCTGGCACCATTTTTGAGTGAATTGCCAAAAGTCAGATTTTTGCTGAAATTGTGACCCCGGGGCTTAGGGATTTTTTCAAAAAAATATTTTCTGCCGGTGAAGTTTTTGAGGGCTGATTTCTTGTCCTGTGATAAAAAGCCTTCTGTTTCGTTGCCAAACCTTTCATGAGAGCATTTGCAAGCTTCTGGCACCATTTTTGAGTGAATTGCCCAAAGTCAGATTTTTGCTGAAATTGTGACCCCGGGGCTTAGGGATTTTTTCAAAAAAATATTTTCTGCCGGTTAAGTTTTTGAGGGCTGATTTCTTGTTCTGTGATAAAAAGCCTTCTGTTTCCATCGCCAAAGCTTTCAGGGGAGCATTTTCAAGCTTCTGGAACCATTTTTGAGTGAATTGCCAAAAGTCAGATTTTTGCTGAAATTGTGACCCCGGGGCTTAGGGATTTTTTCAAAAAAATATTTTCTGTCGGTTAAGTTTTTGAGGGCTGATTTCTTGTCCTGTGATAAAAAGCCTTCTGTTTCCATCGCCAAAGCTTTCAGGGGAGCATTTGCAAGCTTCTGGCACCATTTTTGAGTGAATTGCCAAAAGTCAGATTTTTGCTGAAATTGTGACCCTGGGGCTTAGGGATTTTTTCAAAAAAATATTTTCTGCCGGTTAAGTTTTTGAGGGCTGATTTCTTGTCCTGTGATAAAAAGCCTTCTGTTTCCATCGCCAAAGCTTTCAGGAGAGCATTTGCAAGCTTCTGGCACCATTTTTGAGTCAATTGCCAAAAGTCAGATTTTTGCTGAAATTGTGACCCTGGGGCTTAGGGATTTTTTCAAAAAAATATTTTCTGCCTGTTAAGTTTTTGAGAGCTGATTTCTTGTTCTGTGATAAAAAGCCTTCTGTTTCCATCGCCAAAGCTTTCAGGAGAGCATTTGCAAGCTTCTGGCACCATTTTTGAGTCAATTGCCAAAAGTCAGATTTTTGCTGAAATTGTGACCCCGGGGCTTAGGGATTTTTTCAAAAAACTATTTTCTGCCGGTTAAGTTTTTGAGGGCTGATTTCTTGTCCTGTGATAAAAAGCCTTCTGTTTCCATCGCCAAAGCTTTCAGGGGAGCATGTGCAAGCTTCTGGCACCATTTTTGAGTGAATTGCCAAAAGTCAGATTTTTGCTGAAATTGTGACCCCGGGGCTTAGGGATTTTT
The DNA here is from genome assembly GCF_965112155.1 of Podarcis liolepis. Taxonomy (NCBI): domain Eukaryota; kingdom Metazoa; phylum Chordata; class Lepidosauria; order Squamata; family Lacertidae; genus Podarcis; species Podarcis liolepis. Next base: position 9,410,561 of record NC_139561.1, on the reverse strand, counting down.
TCAAAAAAATATTTTCTGCCGGTGAAGTTTTTGAGGGCTGATTTCTTGTCCTGTGATAAAAAGCCTTCTGTTTCGTTGCCAAACCTTTCATGAGAGCATTTGCAAGCTTCTGGCACCATTTTTGAGTGAATTGCCCAAAGTCAGATTTTTGCTGAAATTGTGACCCCGGGGCTTAGGGATTTTTTCAAAAAAATATGTTCTGCCGGTTAAGTTTTTGAGGGCTGATTTCTTGTCCTGTGATAAAAAGCCTTCTGTTTCCATCGCCAAAGCTTTCAGGGGAGCATTTGCAAGCTTCTGGCACCATTTTTGAGTGAATTGCCAAAAGTCAGATTTTTGCTAAAATTGTGACCCCGGGGCTTAGGGATTTTTTCAAAAAAATATGTTCTGCCGGTTAAGTTTTTGAGGGCTGATTTCTTGTTCTGTGATAAAAAGCCTTCTGTTTCCATCGCCAAAGCTTTCAGGGGAGCATTTTCAAGCTTCTGGCACCATTTTTGAGTGAATTGCCAAAAGTCAGATTTTTGCTGAAATTGTGACCCCGGGGCTTAGGGATTTTTTCAAAAAAATATTTTCTGTCGGTTAAGTTTTTGAGGGCTGATTTCTTGTCCTGTGATAAAAAGCCTTCTGTTTCCATCGCCAAAGCTTTCAGGGGAGCATTTGCAAGCTTCTGGCACCATTTTTGAGTGAATTGCCAAAAGTCAGATTTTTGCTGAAATTGTGACCCTGGGGCTTAGGGATTTTTTCAAAAAAATATTTTCTGCCGGTTAAGTTTTTGAGGGCTGATTTCTTGTCCTGTGATAAAAAGCCTTCTGTTTCCATCGCCAAAGCTTTCAGGAGAGCATTTGCAAGCTTCTGGCACCATTTTTGAGTCAATTGCCAAAAGTCAGATTTTTGCTGAAATTGTGACCCTGGGGCTTAGGGATTTTTTCAAAAAAATATTTTCTGCCTGTTAAGTTTTTGAGAGCTGATTTCTTGTTCTGTGATAAAAAGCCTTCTGTTTCCATCGCCAAAGCTTTCAGGAGAGCATTTGCAAGCTTCTGGCACCATTTTTGAGTCAATTGCCAAAAGTCAGATTTTTGCTGAAATTGTGACCCCGGGGCTTAGGGATTTTTTCAAAAAAATATTTTCTGCCGGTTAAGTTTTTGAGGGCTGATTTCTTGTCCTGTGATAAAAAGCCTTCTGTTTCCATCGCCAAAGCTTTCAGGGGAGCATTTGCAAGCTTCTGGCACCATTTTTGAGTGAATTGCCAAAAGTCAGATTTTTGCTGAAATTGTGACCCCGGGGCTTAGGGATTTTTTCAAAAAAATATTTTCTGCCGGTTAAGTTTTTGAGAGCTGATTTCTTGTCCTGTGATAAAAAGCCTTCTGTTTCCATCGCCAAAGCTTTCAGGAGAGCATTTGCCAGCTTCTGGCACCATTTTTGAGTCAATTGCCAAAAGTCAGATTTTTGCTGAAATTGTGACCCCGGGGCTTAGGGATTTTTTCAAAAAAATATTTTCTGTCGCTTAAGTTTTTGAGGGCTGGTTTCTTGTTCTGTGATAAAAAGCCTTCTGTTTCGAGTGCCAAGCCTTTCAGGAGAGCATTTTCAAGCTTCTGGCACCATTTTTGAGTCAATTGCCAAAAGTCCAATTTTTTGCTGAAATTGTGACCCCGGGGCTTAGGGATTTTTTCAAAAAAATATTTTCTGCCGGTTAAGTTTTTGAGAGCTGATTTCTTGTCCTGTGATAAAAAGCCTTCTGTTTCCATCGCCAAAGGTTTCAGGGGAGCATTTGCAAGCTTCTGGCACCATTTTTGAGTGAATTGCCAAAAGTCAGATTTTTGCTGAAATTGTGACCCCGGGGCTTAGGGATTTTTTCAAAAAAATATTTTCTGCCGGTTAAGTTTTTGAGGGCTGATTTCCTGTCCTGTGATAAAAAGCCTTCTGTTTCCATCGCCAAAGCTTTCAGGAGAGCATTTGCAAGCTTCTGGCACCATTTTTGAGTGAATTGCCAAAAGTCAGATTTTTGCTGAAATTGTGACCCCGGGGCTTAGGGATTTTTTCAAAAAAATATTTTCTGCCGGTGAAGTTTTTGAGGGCTGATTTCTTGTCCTGTGATAAAAAGCCTTCTGTTTCGTTGCCAAACCTTTCATGAGAGCATTTGCAAGCTTCTGGCACCATTTTTGAGTGAATTGCCCAAAGTCAGATTTTTGCTGAAATTGTGACCCCGGGGCTTAGGGATTTTTTCAAAAAAATATTTTCTGTCGGTGAAGTTTTTGAGGGCTGATTTCTTGTCCTGTGATAAAAAGCCTTCTGTTTCGTTGCCAAACCTTTCATGAGAGCATTTGCAAGCTTCTGGCACCATTTTTGAGTGAATTGCCAAAAGTCAGATTTTTGCTGAAATTGTGACCCCGGGGCTTAGGGATTTTTTCAAAAAAATATTTTCTGCCGGTTAAGTTTTTGAGAGCTGATTTCTTGTCCTGTGATAAAAAGCCTTCTGTTTCCATCGCCAAATCTTTCAGGAGAGCATTTGCAAGCTTCTGGCACCATTTTTGAGTGAATTGCCAAAAGTCAGATTTTTGCTGAAATTGTGACCCCGGGGCTTAGGGATTTTTTCAAAAAAATATTTTCTGTCGGTTAAGTTTTTGAGGGCTGGTTTCTTGTTCTGTGATAAAAAGCCTTCTGTTTCGAGTGCCAAACCTTTCAGGAGAGCATTTTCAAGTTTCTGGCACCATTTTTGAGTGAATTGCCAAAAGTCAGATTTTTGCTGAAATTGTGACCCCGGGGCTTAGGGATTTTTTCAAAAAAATATTTTCTGCCGGTTAAGTTTTTGAGAGCTGATTTCTTGTCCTGTGATAAAAAGCCTTCTGTTTCGAGTGCCAAAGCTTTCAGGGGAGCATTTGCAAGCTTCTGGCACCATTTTTGAGTGAATTGCCAAAAGTCAGATTTTTGCTGAAATTGTGACCCTGGGGCTTAGGGATTTTTTCAAAAAAATATTTTCTGCCGGTTAAGTTTTTGGGGGCTGATTTCTTGTCCTGTGATAAAAAGCCTTCTGTTTCCATCGCCAAAGCTTTCAGGAGAGCATTTTCAAGCTTCTGGCACCATTTTTGAGTGAATTGCCAAAAGTCAGATTTTTGCTGAAATTGTGACCCCGGGGCTTAGGGATTTTTTCAAAAAAATATTTTCTGCCGGTGAAGTTTTTGAGGGCTGATTTCTTGTCCTGTGATAAAAAGCCTTCTGTTTCGTTGCCAAACCTTTCATGAGAGCATTTGCAAGCTTCTGGCACCATTTTTGAGTGAATTGCCCAAAGTCAGATTTTTGCTGAAATTGTGACCCCGGGGCTTAGGGATTTTTTCAAAAAAATATTTTCTGTCGGTGAAGTTTTTGAGGGCTGATTTCTTGTCCTGTGATAAAAAGCCTTCTGTTTCGTTGCCAAACCTTTCATGAGAGCATTTGCAAGCTTCTGGCACCATTTTTGAGTGAATTGCCCAAAGTCAGATTTTTGCTGAAATTGTGACCCCGGGGCTTAGGGATTTTTTCAAAAAAATATTTTCTGCCGGTTAAGTTTTTGAGAGCTGATTTCTTGTCCTGTGATAAAAAGCCTTCTGTTTCCATCGTCAAATCTTTCAGGAGAGCATTTGCAAGCTTCTGGCACCATTTTTGAGTGAATTGCCAAAAGTCAGATTTTTGCTGAAATTGTGACCCCGGGGCTTAGGGATTTTTTCAAAAAAATATTTTCTGTCGGTTAAGTTTTTGAGGGCTGATTTCTTGTCCTGTGATAAAAAGCCTTCTGTTTCGAGTGCCAAACCTTTCAGGGGAGCATTTGCAAGCTTCTGGCGCCATTTTTGAGTGAATTGCCAAAAGTCAGATTTTTGCTGAAATTGTGATCCCGGGGCTTAGGGATTTTTTCAAAAAAATATTTTCTGTCGGTTAAGTTTTTGAGGGCTGATTTCTTGTCCTGTGATAAAAAGCCTTCTGTTTCGAGTGCCAAACCTTTCAGGAGAGCATTTGCAAGCTTCTGGCACCATTTTTGAGTGAATTGCCCAAAGTCAGATTTTTGCTGAAATTGTGACCCCGGGGCTTAGGGATTTTTTCAAAAAAATATTTTCTGTCGGTTAAGTTTTTGAGGGCTGATTTCTTGTCCTGTGATAAAAAGCCTTCTGTTTCGAGTGCCAAAGCTTTCAGGGGAGCATTTGCAAGCTTCTGGCACCATTTTTGAGTCAATTGCCAAAAGTCAGATTTTTGCTGAAATTGTGACCCCGGGGCTTAGGGATTTTTTCAAAAAAATATTTTCTGCCGGTTAAGTTTTTGAGAGCTGATTTCTTGTCCTGTGATAAAAAGCCTTCTGTTTCCATCGCCAAAGCTTTCAGGAGAGCATTTGCCAGCTTCTGGCACCATTTTTGAGTCAATTGCCAAAAGTCAGATTTTTGCTGAAATTGTGACCCCGGGGCTTAGGGATTTTTTCAAAAAAATATTTTCTGCCGGTGAAGTTTTTGAGGGCTGATTTCTTGTCCTGTGATAAAAAGCCTTCTGTTTCGTTGCCAAACCTTTCATGAGAGCATTTGCAAGCTTCTGGCACCATTTTTGAGTGAATTGCCCAAAGTCAGATTTTTGCTGAAATTGTGACCCCGGGGCTTAGGGATTTTTTCAAAAAAATATTTTCTGTCGGTGAAGTTTTTGAGGGCTGATTTCTTGTCCTGTGATAAAAAGCCTTCTGTTTCGTTGCCAAACCTTTCATGAGAGCATTTGCAAGCTTCTGGCACCATTTTTGAGTGAATTGCCAAAAGTCAGATTTTTGCTGAAATTGTGACCCCGGGGCTTAGGGATTTTTTCAAAAAAATATTTTCTGCCGGTTAAGTTTTTGAGAGCTGATTTCTTGTCCTGTGATAAAAAGCCTTCTGTTTCCATCGCCAAATCTTTCAGGAGAGCATTTGCAAGCTTCTGGCACCATTTTTGAGTGAATTGCCAAAAGTCAGATTTTTGCTGAAATTGTCACCCCGGGGCTTAGGGATTTTTTCAAAAAAATATTTTCTGTCGGTTAAGTTTTTGAGGGCTGGTTTCTTGTTCTGTGATAAAAAGCCTTCTGTTTCGAGTGCCAAACCTTTCAGGAGAGCATTTTCAAGTTTCTGGCACCATTTTTGAGTGAATTGCCAAAAGTCAGATTTTTGCTGAAATTGTGACCCCGGGGCTTAGGGATTTTTTCAAAAAAATATTTTCTGCCGGTTAAGTTTTTGAGAGCTGATTTCTTGTCCTGTGATAAAAAGCCTTCTGTTTCCATCGCCAAAGCTTTCAGGGGAGCATTTGCAAGCTTCTGGCACCATTTTTGAGTGAATTGCCAAAAGTCAGATTTTTGCTGAAATTGTGACCCCGGGGCTTAGGGATTTTTTCAAAAAAATATTTTCTGTCGCTTAAGTTTTTTAGGGCTGGTTTCTTGTTCTGTGATAAAAACCCTTCTGTTTCGAGTGACAAACCTTTCAGGAGAGCATTTTCAAGCTTCTGGCACCATTTTTGAGTCAATTGCCAAAAGTCAGATTTTTGCTGAAATTGTGACCCCGGGGCTTAGGGATTTTTTCAAAAAAATATTTTCTGCCGGTTAAGTTTTTGAGGGCTGATTTCTTGTCCTGTGATAAAAAGCCTTCTGTTTCGAGTGCCAAAGCTTTCAGGGGAGCATTTGCAAGCTTCTGGCACCATTTTTGAGTGAATTGCCAAAAGTCAGATTTTTGCTGAAATTGTGACCCTGGGGCTTAGGGATTTTTTCAAAAAAATATTTTCTGCCGGTTAAGTTTTTGGGGGCTGATTTCTTGTCCTGTGATAAAAAGCCTTCTGTTTCCATCGCCAAAGCTTTCAGGAGAGCATTTTCAAGCTTCTGGCACCATTTTTGAGTGAATTGCCAAAAGTCAGATTTTTGCTGAAATTGTGACCCCGGGGCTTAGGGATTTTTTCAAAAAAATATTTTCTGCCGGTGAAGTTTTTGAGGGCTGATTTCTTGTCCTGTGATAAAAAGCCTTCTGTTTCGTTGCCAAACCTTTCATGAGAGCATTTGCAAGCTTCTGGCACCATTTTTGAGTGAATTGCCCAAAGTCAGATTTTTGCTGAAATTGTGACCCCGGGGCTTAGGGATTTTTTCAAAAAAATATTTTCTGTCGGTGAAGTTTTTGAGGGCTGATTTCTTGTCCTGTGATAAAAAGCCTTCTGTTTCGTTGCCAAACCTTTCATGAGAGCATTTGCAAGCTTCTGGCACCATTTTTGAGTGAATTGCCCAAAGTCAGATTTTTGCTGAAATTGTGACCCCGGGGCTTAGGGATTTTTTCAAAAAAATATTTTCTGCCGGTTAAGTTTTTGAGAGCTGATTTCTTGTCCTGTGATAAAAAGCCTTCTGTTTCCATCGTCAAATCTTTCAGGAGAGCATTTGCAAGCTTCTGGCACCATTTTTGAGTGAATTGCCAAAAGTCAGATTTTTGCTGAAATTGTGACCCCGGGGCTTAGGGATTTTTTCAAAAAAATATTTTCTGTCGGTTAAGTTTTTGAGGGCTGATTTCTTGTCCTGTGATAAAAAGCCTTCTGTTTCGAGTGCCAAACCTTTCAGGGGAGCATTTGCAAGCTTCTGGCGCCATTTTTGAGTGAATTGCCAAAAGTCAGATTTTTGCTGAAATTGTGATCCCGGGGCTTAGGGATTTTTTCAAAAAAATATTTTCTGTCGGTTAAGTTTTTGAGGGCTGATTTCTTGTCCTGTGATAAAAAGCCTTCTGTTTCGAGTGCCAAACCTTTCAGGAGAGCATTTGCAAGCTTCTGGCACCATTTTTGAGTGAATTGCCAAAAGTCAGATTTTTGCTGAAATTGTGACCCCGGGGCTTAGGGATTTTTTCAAAAAAATATTTTCTGCCGGTGAAGTTTTTGAGGGCTGATTTCTTGTTCTGTGATAAAAAGCCTTCTGTTTCGAGTGCCAAACCTTTCAGGAGAGCATTTTCAAGCTTTAGGCACCATTTTTGAGTGAATTGCCAAAAGTCAGATTTTTGCTGAAATTGTGACCCCGGGGCTTAGGGATTTTTTCAAAAAAATATTTTCTGCCTGTTAAGTTTTTGAGAGCTGATTTCTTGTTCTGTGATAAAAAGCCTTCTGTTTCCATCGCCAAAGCTTTCAGGAGAGCATTTGCAAGCTTCTGGCACCATTTTTGAGTCAATTGCCAAAAGTCAGATTTTTGCTGAAATTGTGACCCTGGGGCTTAGGGATTTTTTCAAAAAAATATTTTCTGCCGGTTAAGTTTTTGAGGGCTGATTTCTTTTCCTGTGATAAAAAGCCTTCTGTTTCCATCGCCAAAGCTTTCAGGGGAGCATTTGCAAGCTTCTGGCACCATTTTTGAGTGAATTGCCAAAAGTCAGATTTTTGCTGAAATTGTGACCCCGGGGCTTAGGGATTTTTTCAAAAAAATATTTTCTGCCGGTGAAGTTTTTGAGAGCTGATTTCTTGTCCTGTGATAAAAAGCCTTCTGTTTCGTTGCCAAACCTTTCATGAGAGCATTTGCAAGCTTCTGGCACCATTTTTGAGTGAATTGCCCAAAGTCAGATTTTTGCTGAAATTGTGACCCCGGGGCTTAGGGATTTTTTCAAAAAAATATTTTCTGCCGGTTAAGTTTTTGAGAGCTGATTTCTTGTTCTGTGATAAAAAGCCTTCTGTTTCCATCGCCAAAGCTTTCAGGGGAGCATTTGCAAGCTTCTGGCACCATTTTTGAGTGAATTGCCAAAAGTCAGATTTTTGCTGAAATTGTGAACCCGGGGCTTAGGGATTTTTTCAAAAAAATATTTTCTGCCGGTTAAGTTTTTGAGGGCTGATTTCTTGTTCTGTGATAAAAAGCCTTCTGTTTCCATCGCCAAAGCTTTCAGGGGAGCATTTTCAAGCTTCTGGCACCATTTTTGAGTGAATTGCCAAAAGTCAGATTTTTGCTGAAATTGTGACCCCGGGGCTTAGGGATTTTTTCAAAAAAATATTTTCTGTCGGTTAAGTTTTTGAGGGCTGATTTCTTGTCCTGTGATAAAAAGCCTTCTGTTTCCATCGCCAAAGCTTTCAGGGGAGCATTTGCAATCTTCTGGCACGATTTTTGAGTGAATTGCCAAAAGTCAGATTTTTGCTGAAATTGTGACCCCGGGGCTTAGGGATTTTTTCAAAAAAATATTTTCTGCCGGTGAAGTTTTTGAGGGCTGATTTCTTGTCCTGTGATAAAAAGCCTTCTGTTTCGAGTGCCAAACCTTTCAGGGGAGTATTTTCAAGCTTCTGGCACCATTTTTGAGTGAATTGCCAAAAGTCAGATTTTTGCTGAAATTGTGTCCCCGGGGCTTAGGGATTTTTTCAAAAAAATATTTTCTGCCGGTTAAGTTTTTGAGAGCTGATTTCTTGTCCTGTGATAAAAAGCCTTCTGTTTCCATCGCCAAATCTTTCAGGAGAGCATTTGCAAGCTTCTGGCACCATTTTTGAGTGAATTGCCAAAAGTCAGATTTTTGCTGAAATTGTGACCCCGGGGCTTAGGGATTTTTTCAAAAAAAATTTTCTGTCGGTTAAGTTTTTGAGGGCTGGTTTCTTGTTCTGTGATAAAAAGCCTTCTGTTTCGAGTGCCAAACCTTTCAGGAGAGCATTTTCAAGTTTCTGGCACCATTTTTGAGTGAATTGCCAAAAGTCAGATTTTTGCTGAAATTGTGACCCCGGGGCTTAGGGATTTTTTCAAAAAAATATTTTCTGCCGGTGAAGTTTTTGAGGGCTGATTTCTTGTTCTGTGATAAAAAGCCTTCTGTTTCGAGTGCCAAACCTTTCAGGAGAGCATTTTCAAGCTTTAGGCACCATTTTTGAGTGAATTGCCAAAAGTCAGATTTTTGCTGAAATTGTGACCCCGGGGCTTAGGGATTTTTTCAAAAAAATATTTTCTGCCGGTTAAGTTTTTGAGAGCTGATTTCTTGTTCTGTGATAAAAAGCCTTCTGTTTCCATCGCCAAAGCTTTCAGGAGAGCATTTGCAAGCTTCTGGCACCATTTTTGAGTGAATTGCCAAAAGTCAGATTTTTGCTTAAATTGTGACCCTGGGGCTTAGGGATTTTTTCAAAAAAATATTTTCTGTCGGTTAAGTTTTTGAGGGCTGATTTCTTGTCCTGTGATAAAAAGCCTTCTGTTTCGAGTGCCAAACCTTTCAGGGGAGCATTTGCAAGCTTCTGGCGCCATTTTTGAGTGAATTGCCAAAAGTCAGATTTTTGCTGAAATTGTGACCCCGGGGCTTAGGGATTTTTTCAAAAAAATATTTTCTGTCGGTTAAGTTTTTGAGGGCTGATTTCTTGTCCTGTGATAAAAAGCCTTCTGTTTCCATCGCCAAATCTTTCAGGAGAGCATTTGCAAGCTTCTGGCACCATTTTTGAGTGAATTGCCAAAAGTCAGATTTTTGCTGAAATTGTGACCCCGGGGCTTAGGGATTTTTTCAAAAAAAAATTTCTGTCGGTTAAGTTTTTGAGGGCTGGTTTCTTGTTCTGTGATAAAAAGCCTTCTGTTTCGAGTGCCAAACCTTTCAGGAGAGCATTTTCAAGTTTCTGGCACCATTTTTGAGTGAATTGCCAAAAGTCAGATTTTTGCTGAAATTGTGACCCCGGGGCTTAGGGATTTTTTCAAAAAAATATTTTCTGCCGGTGAAGTTTTTGAGGGCTGATTTCTTGTTCTGTGATAAAAAGCCTTCTGTTTCGAGTGCCAAACCTTTCAGGAGAGCATTTTCAAGCTTTAGGCACCATTTTTGAGTGAATTGCCAAAAGTCAGATTTTTGCTGAAATTGTGACCCCGGGGCTTAGGGATTTTTTCAAAAAAATATTTTCTGCCGGTTAAGTTTTTGAGAGCTGATTTCTTGTTCTGTGATAAAAAGCCTTCTGTTTCCATCGCCAAAGCTTTCATGAGAGCATTTGCAAGCTTCTGGCACCATTTTTGAGTGAATTGCCAAAAGTCAGATTTTTGCTTAAATTGTGACCCTGGGGCTTAGGGATTTTTTCAAAAAAATATTTTCTGTCGGTTAAGTTTTTGAGGGCTGATTTCTTGTCCTGTGATAAAAAGCCTTCTGTTTCGAGTGCCAAACCTTTCAGGGGAGCATTTGCAAGCTTCTGGCGCCATTTTTGAGTGAATTGCCAAAAGTCAGATTTTTGCTGAAATTGTGACCCCGGGGCTTAGGGATTTTTTCAAAAAAATATTTTCTGTCAGTTAAGTTTTTGAGGGCTGATTTCTTGTCCTGTGATAAAAAGCCTTCTGTTTCGAGTGCCAAACCTTTCAGGAGAGCATTTGCAAGCTTCTGGCACCATTTTTGAGTGAATTGCCAAAAGTCAGATTTTTGCTGAAATTGTGACCCCGGGGCTTAGGGATTTTTTCAAAAAAATATTTTCTGCCGGTGAAGTTTTTGAGGGCTGATTTCTTGTTCTGTGATAAAAAGCCTTCTGTTTCGAGTGCCAAACCTTTCAGGAGAGCATTTTCAAGCTTTAGGCACCATTTTTGAGTGAATTGCCAAAAGTCAGATTTTTGCTGAAATTGTGACCCCGGGGCTTAGGGATTTTTTCAAAAAAATATTTTCTGCCTGTTAAGTTTTTGAGAGCTGATTTCTTGTTCTGTGATAAAAAGCCTTCTGTTTCCATCGCCAAAGCTTTCAGGGGAGCATTTTCAAGCTTCTGGCACCATGTTTGAGTCAATTGCCAAAAGTCAGATTTTTGCTGAAATTGTGACCCCGGGGCTTAGGGATTTTTTCAAAAAAATATTTTCTGCCGGTTAAGTTTTTGAGGGCTGATTTCTTGTCCTGTGATAAAAAGCCTTCTGTTTCCATCGCCAAAGCTTTCAGGGGAGCATTTGCAAGCTTCTGGCACCATTTTTGAGTGAATTGCCAAAAGTCAGATTTTTGCTGAAATTGTGACCCCGGGGCTTAGGGATTTTTTCAAAAAAATATTTTCTGTCGGTTAAGTTTTTGAGGGCTGGTTTCTTGTTCTGTGATAAAAAGCCTTCTGTTTCGAGTGCCAAACCTTTCAGGAGAGCATTTTCAAGTTTCTGGCACCATTTTTGAGTGAATTGCCAAAAGTCAGATTTTTGCTGAAATTGTGACCCCGGGGCTTAGGGATTTTTTCAAAAAAATATTTTCTGCCGGTGAAGTTTTTGAGGGCTGATTTCTTGTTCTGTGATAAAAAGCCTTCTGTTTCGAGTGCCAAACCTTTCAGGAGAGCATTTGCAAGCTTCTGGCACCATTTTTGAGTGAATTGCCAAAAGTCAGATTTTTGCTGAAATTGTGACCCCGGGGCTTAGGGATTTTTTCAAAAAAATATTTTCTGCCGGTTAAGTTTTTGAGAGCTGATTTCTTGTTCTGTGATAAAAAGCCTTCTGTTTCCATCGCCAAAGCTTTCAGGAGAGCATTTGCAAGCTTCTGGCACCATTTTTGAGTGAATTGCCCAAAGTCAGATTTTTGCTGAAATTGTGACCCCGGGGCTTAGGGATTTTTTCAAAAAAATATTTTCTGCCGGTTAAGTTTTTGAGGGCTGATTTCTTGTTCTGTGATAAAAAGCCTTCTGTTTCCATCGCCAAAGCTTTCAGGGGAGCATTTGCAAGCTTCTGGCACCATTTTTGAGTGAATTGCCAAAAGTCAGATTTTTGCTGAAATTGTGACCCCGGGGCTTAGGGATTTTTTCAAAAAAATATTTTCTGCCGGTTAAGTTTTTGAGGGCTGATTTCTTGTTCTGTGATAAAAAGCCTTCTGTTTCCATCGCCAAAGCTTTCAGGGGAGCATTTGCAAGCTTCTGGCACCATTTTTGAGTGAATTGCCAAAAGTCAGATTTTTGCTGAAATTGTGACCCCGGGGCTTAGGGATTTTTTCAAAAAAATATTTTCTGTCGGTTAAGTTTTTGAGGGCTGGTTTCTTGTTCTGTGATAAAAAGCCTTCTGTTTCAAGTGCCAAACCTTTCAGGAGAGCATTTTCAAGTTTCTGGCACCATTTTTGAGTGAATTGCCAAAAGTCAGATTTTTGCTGAAATTGTGACCCCGGGGCTTAGGGATTTTTTCAAAAAAATATTTTCTGCCGGTGAAGTTTTTGAGGGCTGATTTCTTGTTCTGTGATAAAAAGCCTTCTGTTTCGAGTGCCAAACCTTTCAGGAGAGCATTTGCAAGCTTTAGGCACCATTTTTGAGTGAATTGCCAAAAGTCAGATTTTTGCTGAAATTGTGACCCCGGGGTTAGGGATTTTTTCAAAAAAATATTTTCTGCCGGTTAAGTTTTTGAGAGCTGATTTCTTGTTCTGTGATAAAAAGCCTTCTGTTTCCATCGCCAAAGCTTTCAGGAGAGCATTTGCAAGCTTCTGGCACCATTTTTGAGTGAATTGCCAAAAGTCAGATTTTTGCTTAAATTGTGACCCTGGGGCTTAGGGATTTTTTCAAAAAAATATTTTCTGTTGGTTAAGTTTTTGAGGGCTGATTTCTTGTCCTGTGATAAAAAGCCTTCTGTTTCGAGTGCCAAACCTTTCAGGGGAGCATTTGCAAGCTTCTGGCGCCATTTTTGAGTGAATTGCCAAAAGTCAGATTTTTGCTGAAATTGTGACCCCGGGGCTTAGGGATTTTTTCAAAAAAATATTTTCTGTCGGTTAAGTTTTTGAGGGCTGATTTCTTGTCCTGTGATAAAAAGCCTTCTGTTTCGAGTGCCAAACCTTTCAGGAGAGCATTTGCAAGCTTCTGGCACCATTTTTGAGTGAATTGCCAAAAGTCAGATTTTTGCTGAAATTGTGACCCCGGGGCTTAGGGATTTTTTCAAAAAAATATTTTCTGCCGGTGAAGTTTTTGAGGGCTGATTTCTTGTTCTGTGATAAAAAGCCTTCTGTTTCGAGTGCCAAACCTTTCAGGAGAGCATTTTCAAGCTTTAGGCACCATTTTTGAGTGAATTGCCAAAAGTCAGATTTTTGCTGAAATTGTGACCCCGGGGCTTAGGGATTTTTTCAAAAAAATATTTTCTGCCTGTTAAGTTTTTGAGAGCTGATTTCTTGTTCTGTGATAAAAAGCCTTCTGTTTCCATCGCCAAAGCTTTCAGGAGAGCATTTGCAAGCTTCTGGCACCATTTTTGAGTCAATTGCCAAAAGTCAGATTTTTGCTGAAATTGTGACCCTGGGGCTTAGGGATTTTTTCAAAAAAATATTTTCTGCCGGTTAAGTTTTTGAGGGCTGATTTCTTGTCCTGTGATAAAAAGCCTTCTGTTTCCATCGCCAAAGCTTTCAGGGGAGCATTTGCAAGCTTCTGGCACCATTTTTGAGTGAATTGCCAAAAGTCAGATTTTTGCTGAAATTGTGACCCCGGGGCTTAGTGATTTTTTCAAAAAAATATTTTCTGCCGGTGAAGTTTTTGAGAGCTGATTTCTTGTCCTGTGATAAAAAGCCTTCTGTTTCGTTGCCAAATCTTTCATGAGAGCATTTGCAAGCTTCTGGCACCATTTTTGAGTGAATTGCCCAAAGTCAGATTTTTGCTGAAATTGTGACCCCGGGGCTTAGGGATTTTTTCAAAAAAATATTTTCTGCCGGTTAAGTTTTTGAGGGCTGATTTCTTGTTCTGTGATAAAAAGCCTTCTGTTTCCATCGCCAAAGCTTTCAGGGGAGCATTTGCAAGCTTCTGGCACCATTTTTGAGTGAATTGCCAAAAGTCAGATTTTTGCTGAAATTGTGACCCCGGGGCTTAGGGATTTTTTCAAAAAAATATTTTCTGCCGGTTAAGTTTTTGAGGGCTGATTTCTTGTTCTGTGATAAAAAGCCTTCTGTTTCCATCGCCAAAGCTTTCAGGGGAGCATTTTCAAGCTTCTGGCACCATTTTTGAGTGAATTGCCAAAAGTCAGATTTTTGCTGAAATTGTGACCCCGGGGCTTAGGGATTTTTTCAAAAAAATATTTTCTGTCGGTTAAGTTTTTGAGGGCTGATTTCTTGTCCTGTGATAAAAAGCCTTCTGTTTCCATCGCCAAAGCTTTCAGGGGAGCATTTGCAAGCTTCTGGCACCATTTTTGAGTGAATTGCCAAAAGTCAGATTTTTGCTGAAATTGTGACCCCGGGGCTTAGGGATTTTTTCAAAAAAATATTTTCTGTCGGTTAAGTTTTTGAGGGCTGGTTTCTTGTTCTGTGATAAAAAGCCTTCTGTTTCGAGTGCCAAACCTTTCAGGAGAGCATTTTCAAGTTTCTGGCACCATTTTTGAGTGAATTGCCAAAAGTCAGATTTTTGCTGAAATTGTGACCCCGGGGCTTAGGGATTTTTTCAAAAAAATATTTTCTGCCGGTGAAGTTTTTGAGGGCTGATTTCTTGTTCTGTGAAAAAAAGCCTTCTGTTTCGAGTGCCAAACCTTTCAGGAGAGCATTTGCAAGCTTCTGGCACCATTTTTGAGTGAATTGCCAAAAGTCAGATTTTTGCTGAAATTGTGACCCCGGGGCTTAGGGATTTTTTCAAAAAAATATTTTCTGCCGGTTAAGTTTTTGAGAGCTGATTTCTTGTTCTGTGATAAAAAGCCTTCTGTTTCCATCGCCAAAGCTTTCAGGAGAGCATTTGCAAGCTTCTGGCACCATTTTTGAGTGAATTGCCCAAAGTCAGATTTTTGCTGAAATTCTGACCCCGGGGCTTAGGGATTTTTTCAAAAAAATGTTTTCTGCCGGTTAAGTTTTTGAGGGCTGATTTCTTGTTCTGTGATAAAAAGCCTTCTGTTTCCATCGCCAAAGCTTTCAGGGGAGCATTTGCAAGCTTCTGGCACCATTTTTGAGTGAATTGCCAAAAGTCAGATTTTTGCTGAAATTGTGACCCCGGGGCTTAGGGATTTTTTCAAAAAAATATTTTCTGCCGTTTAAGTTTTTGAGGGCTGATTTCTTGTTCTGTGATAAAAAGCCTTCTGTTTCCATCGCCAAAGCTTTCAGGGGAGCATTTGCAAGCTTCTGGCACCATTTTTGAGTGAATTGCCAAAAGTCAGATTTTTGCTGAAATTGTGACCCCGGGGCTTAGGGATTTTTTCAAAAAAATATTTTCTGTCGGTTAAGTTTTTGAGGGCTGATTTCTTGTCCTGTGATAAAAAGCCTTCTGTTTCGAGTGCCAAACCTTTCAGGGGAGTATTTTCAAGCTTCTGGCACCATTTTTGAGTGAATTGCCAAAAGTCAGATTTTTGCTGAAATTGTGTCCCCGGGGCTTAGGGATTTTTTCAAAAAAATATTTTCTGCCGGTTAAGTTTTTGAGAGCTGATTTCTTGTCCTGTGATAAAAAGCCTTCTGTTTCCATCGCCAAATCTTTCAGGAGAGCATTTGCAAGCTTCTGGCACCATTTTTGAGTGAATTGCCAAAAGTCAGATTTTTGCTGAAATTGTGACCCCGGGGCTTAGGGATTTTTTCAAAAAAATATTTTCTGTCGGTTAAGTTTTTGAGGGCTGGTTTCTTGTTCTGTGATAAAAAGCCTTCTGTTTCGAGTGCCAAACCTTTCAGGAGAGCATTTTCAAGCTTCTGGCACCATTTTTGAGTGAATTGCCAAAAGTCAGATTTTTGCTGAAATTGTGACCCCGGGGCTTAGGGATTTTTTCAAAAAAATATTTTCTGCCGGTTAAGTTTTTGAGAGCTGATTTCTTGTCCTGTGATAAAAAGCCTTCTGTTTCCATCGCCAAAGCTTTCAGGGGAGCATTTGCAAGCTTCTGGCACCATTTTTGAGTGAATTGCCAAAAGTCAGATTTTTGCTTAAATTGTGACCCTGGGGCTTAGGGATTTTTTCAAAAAAATATTTTCTGTCGGTTAAGTTTTTGAGGGCTGATTTCTTGTCCTGTGATAAAAAGCCTTCTGTTTCCATCGCCAAAGCTTTCAGGGGAGCATTTGCAAGCTTCTGGCACCATTTTTGAGTGAATTGCCAAAAGTCAGATTTTTGCTGAAATTGTGACCCCGGGGCTTAGGGATTTTTTCAAAAAAATATTTTCTGTCGGTTAAGTTTTTGAGGGCTGATTTCTTGTCCTGTGATAAAAAGCTTTCTGTTTCGAGTGCCAAACCTTTCAGGAGAGCATTTTCAAGTTTCTGGCACCATTTTTGAGTGAATTGCCAAAAGTCAGATTTTTGCTGAAATTGTGACCCCGGGGCTTAGGGATTTTTTCAAAAAAATATTTTCTGCCGGTTAAGTTTTTGAGAGCTGATTTCTTGTCCTGTGATAAAAAGCATTCTGTTTCCATCGCCAAAGCTTTCAGGGGAGCATTTGCAAGCTTCTGGCACCATTTTTGAGTGAATTGCCAAAAGTCAGATTTTTGCTTAAATTGTGACCCTGGGGCTTAGGGATTTTTTCAAAAAAATATTTTCTGTCGGTTAAGTTTTTGAGGGCTGATTTCTTGTTCTGTGATAAAAAGCCTTCTGTTTCGAGTGCCAAACCTTTCAGGAGAGCATTTTCAAGCTTCTGGCACCATTTTTGAGTGAATTGCCAAAAGTCAGATTTTTGCTGAAATTGTGACCCCGGGGCTTAGGGATTTTTTCAAAAAAATATTTTCTGTCGCTTAAGTTTCTTAGGGCTGGTTTCTTGTTCTGTGATAAAAACCCTTCTGTTTCGAGTGCCAAACCTTTCAGGAGAGCATTTTCAAGCTTCTGGCACCATTTTTGAGTCAATTGCCAAAAGTCAGATTTTTGCTGAAATTGTGACCCCGGGGCTTAGGGATTTTTTCAAAAAAATATTTTCTGCCGGTTAAGTTTTTGAGGGCTGATTTCTTGTCCTGTGATAAAAAGCCTTCTGTTTCGAGTGCCAAAGCTTTCAGGGGAGCATTTGCAAGCTTCTGGCACCATTTTTGAGTGAATTGCCAAAAGTCAGATTTTTGCTGAAATTGTGACCCCGGGGCTTAGGGATTTTTTCAAAAAAATATTTTCTGCCGGTTAAGTTTTTGGGGGCTGATTTCTTGTCCTGTGATAAAAAGCCTTCTGTTTCCATCGCCAAAGCTTTCAGGAGAGCATTTTCAAGCTTCTGGCACCATTTTTGAGTGAATTGCCAAAAGTCAGATTTTTGCTGAAATTGTGACCCCGGGGCTTAGGGATTTTTTCAAAAAAATATTTTCTGCCGGTGAAGTTTTTGAGGGCTGATTTCTTGTCCTGTGATAAAAAGCCTTCTGTTTCGTTGCCAAACCTTTCATGAGAGCATTTGCAAGCTTCTGGCACCATTTTTGAGTGAATTGCCCAAAGTCAGATTTTTGCTGAAATTGTGACCCCGGGGCTTAGGGATTTTTTCAAAAAAATATTTTCTGTCGCTTAAGTTTTTGAGGGCTGATTTCTTGTCCTGTGATAAAAAGCCTTCTGTTTCGAGTGCCAAAGCTTTCAGGGGAGCATTTGCAAGCTTCTGGCACCATTTTTGAGTCAATTGCCAAAAGTCAGATTTTTGCTGAAATTGTGACCCCGGGGCTTAGGGATTTTTTCAAAAAAATATTTTCTGCCGGTTAAGTTTTTGGGGGCTGATTTCTTGTCCTGTGATAAAAAGCCTTCTGTTTCCATCGCCAAAGCTTTCAGGAGAGCATTTTCAAGCTTCTGGCACCATTTTTGAGTGAATTGCCAAAAGTCAGATTTTTGCTGAAATTGTGACCCCGGGGCTTAGAGATTTTTTCAAAAAAATATTTTCTGCCGGTGAAGTTTTTGAGGGCTGATTTCTTGTCCTGTGATAAAAAGCCTTCTGTTTCGTTGCCAAGCCTTTCATGAGAGCATTTGCAAGCTTCTGGCACCATTTTTGAGTGAATTGCCCAAAGTCAGATTTTTGCTGAAATTGTGACCCCGGGGCTTAGGGATTTTTTCAAAAAAATATTTTCTGTCGGTTAAGTTTTTGAGGGCTGATTTCTTGTCCTGTGATAAAAAGCCTTCTGTTTCGAGTGCCAAAGCTTTCAGGGGAGCATTTGCAAGCTTCTGGCACCATTTCTGAGTCAATTGCCAAAAGTCAGATTTTTGCTGAAATTGTGACCCCGGGGCTTAGGGATTTTTTCAAAAAAATATTTTCTGTCGGTTAAGTTTTTGAGGGCTGATTTCTTGTCCTGTGATAAAAAGCCTTCTGTTTCCATCGCCAAAGCTTTCAGGAGAGCATTTGCCAGCTTCTGGCACCATTTTTGAGTCAATTGCCAAAAGTCAGATTTTTGCTGAAATTGTGACCCCGGGGCTTAGGGATTTTTTCAAAAAAATATTTTCTGTCGCTTAAGTTTTTGAGGGCTGGTTTCTTGTTCTGTGATAAAAAGCCTTCTGTTTCGAGTTCCAAGCCTTTCAGGAGAGCATTTTCAAGCTTCTGGCACCATTTTTGAGTCAATTGCCAAAAGTCAGATTTTTGCTGAAATTGTGACCCCGGGGCTTAGGGATTTTTTCAAAAAAATATTTTCTGCCGGTTAAGTTTTTGAGAGCTGATTTCTTGTCCTGTGATAAAAAGCCTTCTGTTTCCATCGCCAAAGCTTTCAGGGGAGCATTTGCAAGCTTCTGGCACCATTTTTGAGTGAATTGCCAAAAGTCAGATTTTTGCTGAAATTGTGACCCCGGGGCTTAGGGATTTTTTCAAAAAAATATTTTCTGCCTGTTAAGTTTTTGAGGGCTGATTTCCTGTCCTGTGATAAAAAGCCTTCTGTTTCCATCGCCAAAGCTTTCAGGAGAGCATTTGCAAGCTTCTGGCACCATTTTTGAGTCAATTGCCAAAAGTCAGATTTTTGCTGAAATTGTGACCCCGGGGCTTAGGGATTTTTTCAAAAAAATATTTTCTGTCGCTTAAGTTTTTGAGGACTGGTTTCTTGTTCTGTGATAAAAAGCCTTCTGTTTCGAGTGCCAAAGCTTTCAGGGGAGCATTTTCAAGCTTCTGGCACCATTTTTGAGTCAATTGCCAAAAGTCAGATTTTTGCTGAAATTGTGACCCCGGGGCTTAGGGATTTTTTCAAAAAAATATTTTCTGCCGGTTAAGTTTTTGAGGGCTGATTTCTTGTCCTGTGATAAAAAGCCTTCTGTTTCGAGTGCCAAACCTTTCAGGGGAGCATTTTCAAGCTTCTGGCACCATTTTTGAGTGAATTGCCAAAAGTCAGATTTTTGCTGAAATTGTGACCCCGGGGCTTAGGGATTTTTTCAAAAAAATATTTTCTGCCGGTTAAGTTTTTGAGGGCTGATTTCTTGTCCTCTGATAAAAAGCCTTCTGTTTCGAGTGCCAAACCTTTCAGGGGAGCATTTTCAAGCTTCTGGCACCATTTTTGAGTGAATTGCCAAAAGTCAGATTTTTGCTGAAATTGTGACCCCGGGGCTTAGGGATTTTTTTAAAAAAATATTTTCTGCCGGTGAAGTTTTTGAGGGCTGATTTCTTGTCCTGTGATAAAAAGCCTTCTGTTTCGAGTGCCAAACCTTTCAGGGGAGCATTTTCAAGCTTCTGGCACCATTTTTGAGTGAATTGCCAAAAGTCAGATTTTTGCTGAAATTGTGACCCCGGGGCTTAGGGATTTTTTCAAAAAAATATTTTCTGCCGGTTAAGTTTTTGAGGGCTGATTTCTTGTCCTGTGATAAAAAGCCTTCTGTTTCGAGTGCCAAACCTTTCAGGAGAGCATTTGCAAGCTTCTGGCACCATTTTTGAGTGAATTGCCAAAAGTCAGATTTTTGCTGAAATTGTGACCCCGGGGCTTAGGGATTTTTTCAAAAAAATATTTTCTGCCAGTGAAGTTTTTGAGGGCTGATTTCTTGTTCTGTGATAAAAAGCCTTCTGTTTCGAGTGCCAAACCTTTCAGGAGAGCATTTTCAAGCTTTAGGCACCATTTTTGAGTGAATTGCCAAAAGTCAGATTTTTGCTGAAATTGTGACCCCGGGGCTTAGGGATTTTTTCAAAAAAATATTTTCTGCCGGTTAAGTTTTTGAGAGCTGATTTCTTGTCCTGTGATAAAAAGCCTTCTGTTTCCATCGCCAAACCTTTCAGGGGAGAATCTTCAAGCTTCTGGCACCATTTTTGAGTGAATTGCCAAAAGTCAGATTTTTGCTGAAATTGTGACCCCGGGGCTTAGGGATTTTTTCAAAAAAATATTTTCTGCCGGTTAAGTTTTTGAGGGCTGATTTCTTGTCCTGTGATAAAAAGCCTTCTGTTTCGAGTGCCAAACCATTCAGGGGAGCATTTTCAAGCTTCTGGCACCATTTTTGAGTGAATTGCCAAAAGTCAGATTTTTGCTGAAATTGTGACCCCGGGGCTTAGGGATTTTTTCAAAAAAATATTTTCTGCCGGTGAAGTTTTTGAGAGCTGATTTCTTGTCCTGTGATAAAAAGCCTTCTGTTTCCATCGCCAAACCTTTCAGGGGAGCATTTGCAAGCTTCTGGCACCATTTTTGAGTGAATTGCCAAAAGTCAGCCGGGGCTTAGGGATTTTTTCAAAAAAAAATTTTCTGCCGGTTAAGTTTTTGAGGGCTGATTTCTTGTTCTGTGATAAAAAGCCTTCTGTTTCCATCGCCAAAGCTTTCAGGGGAGCATTTGCAAGCTTCTGGCACCATTTTTGAGTGAATTGCCAAAAGTCAGATTTTTGCTGAAATTGTGACCCCGGGGCTTAGGGATTTTTTCAAAAAAATATTTCTGTCGGTTAAGTTTTTGAGGGCTGATTTCTTGTCCTGTGATAA
The DNA here is from genome assembly GCF_965112155.1 of Podarcis liolepis. NCBI lineage: Eukaryota > Metazoa > Chordata > Lepidosauria > Squamata > Lacertidae > Podarcis > Podarcis liolepis. The sequence goes on along the minus strand of NC_139561.1, from coordinate 9,390,004 downwards.
AAAGCCTTCTGTTTCGAGTGCCAAACCTTTCAGGGGAGCATTTTCAAGCTTCTGGCACCATTTTTGAGTGAATTGCCAAAAGTCAGATTTTTGCTGAAATTGTGACCCCGGGGCTTAGGGATTTTTTCAAAAAAATATTTTCTGCCGGTTAAGTTTTTGAGGGCTGATTTCTTGTCCTGTGATAAAAAGCCTTCTGTTTCGAGTGCCAAACCTTTCAGGAGAGCATTTGCAAGCTTCTGGCACCACTTTTGAGTGTGTTGCCAAAAGTCAGATTTTTGCTGAAATTGTGTCCCCGGGGCTTAGGGATTTTTTCAAAAAAATATTTTCTGCCGGTGAAGTTTTTGAGGGCTGATTTCTTGTTCTGTGATAAAAAGCCTTCTGTTTCGAGTGCCAAACCTTTCAGGAGAGCATTTTCAAGCTTTAGGCACCATTTTTGAGTTAATTGCCAAAAGTCAGATTTTTGCTGAAATTGTGACCCCGGGGCTTAGGGATTTTTTCAAAAAAATATTTTCTGCCGGTTAAGTTTTTGAGAGCTGATTTCTTGTTCTGTGATAAAAAGCCTTCTGTTTCCATCGCCAAAGCTTTCAGGAGAGCATTTGCAAGCTTCTGGCACCATTTTTGAGTCAATTGCCAAAAGTCAGATTTTTGCTGAAATTGTGACCCTGGGGCTTAGGGATTTTTTCAAAAAAATATTTTCTGCCGGTTAAGTTTTTGAGGGCTGATTTCTTGTCCTGTGATAAAAAGCCTTCTGTTTCCATCGCCAAAGCTTTCAGGGGAGCATTTGCAAGCTTCTGGCACCATTTTTGAGTGAATTGCCAAAAGTCAGATTTTTGCTGAAATTGTGACCCCGGGGCTTAGGGATTTTTTCAAAAAAATATTTTCTGCCGGTTAAGTTTTTGAGGGCTGGTTTCTTGTTCTGTGATAAAAAGCCTTCTGTTTCGAGTGCCAAACCTTTCAGGAGAGCATTTGCAAGCTTCTGGCACCATTTTTGAGTGAATTGCCAAAAGTCAGATTTTTGCTGAAATTGTGACCCCGGGGCTTAGGGATTTTTTCAAAAAAATATTTTCTGCCGGTTAAGTTTTTGAGGGCTGATTTCTTGTCCTGTGATAAAAAGCCTTCTGTTTCGAGTGCCAAACCTTTCAGGGGAGCATTTTCAAGCTTCTGGCACCATTTTTGAGTGTATTGCCAAAAGTCAGATTTTTGCTGAAATTGTGACCCCGGGGCTTAGGGATTTTTTCAAAAAAATATTTTCTGCCGGTTAAGTTTTTGAGGGCTGATTTCTTGTCCTGTGATAAAAAGCCTTCTGTTTCGAGTGCCAAACCTTTCAGGAGAGCATTTGCAAGCTTCTGGCACCATTTTTGAGTATATTGCCAAAAGTCGGATTTTTGCTGAAATTGTGTCCCCGGGGCTTAGGGATTTTTTCAAAAAAATATTTTCTGCCGGTTAAGTTTTTGAGAGCTGATTTCTTGTCCTGTGATAAAAAGCCTTCTGTTTCCATCGCCAAATCTTTCAGGAGAGCATTTGCAAGCTTCTGGCACCATTTTTGAGTCAATTGCCAAAAGTCAGATTTTTGCTGAAATTGTGACCCCGGGGCTTAGGGATTTTTTCAAAAAAATATTTTCTGCCGGTTAAGTTTTTGAGAGCTGATTTCTTGTCCTGTGATAAAAAGCCTTCTGTTTCCATCGCCAAAGCTTTCAGGGGAGCATTTGCAAGCTTCTGGCACCATTTTTGAGTGAATTGCCAAAAGTCAGATTTTTGCTGAAATTGTGACCCCGGGGCTTAGGGATTTTTTCAAAAAAATATTTTCTGCCGGTTAAGTTTCTGAGGGCTGATTTCTTGTTCTGTGATAAAAAGCCTTCTGTTTCCATCGCCAAAGCTTTCAGGGGAGCATTTGCAAGCTTCTGGCACCATTTTTGAGTCAATTGCCAAAAGTCAGATTTTTGCTGAAATTGTGACCCCGGGGCTTAGGGATTTTTTCAAAAAAATATTTTCTGCTGGTTAAGTTTTTGAGGGCTGATTTCTTGTTCTGTGATAAAAAGCCTTCTGTTTCCATCGCCAAAGCTTTCAGGGGAGCATTTGCAAGCTTCTGGCACCATTTTTGAGTGAATTGCCAAAAGTCAGCCGGGGCTTAGGGATTTTTTCAAAAAAAAATTTTCTGCCGGTTAAGTTTTTGAGGGCTGATTTCTTGTTCTGTGATAAAAAGCCTTCTGTTTCCATCGCCAAAGCTTTCAGGGGAGCATTTGCAAGCTTCTGGCACCATTTTTGAGTGAATTGCCAAAAGTCAGATTTTTGCTGAAATTGTGACCCCGGGGCTTAGGGATTTTTTCAAAAAAATATTTCTGTCGGTTAAGTTTTTGAGGGCTGATTTCTTGTCCTGTGATAAAAAGCCTTCTGTTTCGAGTGCCAAACCTTTCAGGGGAGCATTTTCAAGCTTCTGGCACCATTTTTGAGTGAATTGCCAAAAGTCAGATTTTTGCTGAAATTGTGACCCCGGGGCTTAGGGATTTTTTCAAAAAAATATTTTCTGCCGGTTAAGTTTTTGAGGGCTGATTTCTTGTCCTGTGATAAAAAGCCTTCTGTTTCGAGTGCCAAACCTTTCAGGAGAGCATTTGCAAGCTTCTGGCACCACTTTTGAGTGTGTTGCCAAAAGTCAGATTTTTGCTGAAATTGTGTCCCCGGGGCTTAGGGATTTTTTCAAAAAAATATTTTCTGCCGGTGAAGTTTTTGAGGGCTGATTTCTTGTTCTGTGATAAAAAGCCTTCTGTTTCGAGTGCCAAACCTTTCAGGAGAGCATTTTCAAGCTTTAGGCACCATTTTTGAGTTAATTGCCAAAAGTCAGATTTTTGCTGAAATTGTGACCCCGGGGCTTAGGGATTTTTTCAAAAAAATATTTTCTGCCGGTTAAGTTTTTGAGAGCTGATTTCTTGTTCTGTGATAAAAAGCCTTCTGTTTCCATCGCCAAAGCTTTCAGGAGAGCATTTGCAAGCTTCTGGCACCATTTTTGAGTCAATTGCCAAAAGTCAGATTTTTGCTGAAATTGTGACCCTGGGGCTTAGGGATTTTTTCAAAAAAATATTTTCTGCCGGTTAAGTTTTTGAGGGCTGATTTCTTGTCCTGTGATAAAAAGCCTTCTGTTTCCATCGCCAAAGCTTTCAGGGGAGCATTTGCAAGCTTCTGGCACCATTTTTGAGTGAATTGCCAAAAGTCAGATTTTTGCTGAAATTGTGACCCCGGGGCTTAGGGATTTTTTCAAAAAAATATTTTCTGCCGGTTAAGTTTTTGAGGGCTGGTTTCTTGTTCTGTGATAAAAAGCCTTCTGTTTCGAGTGCCAAACCTTTCAGGAGAGCATTTGCAAGCTTCTGGCACCATTTTTGAGTGAATTGCCAAAAGTCAGATTTTTGCTGAAATTGTGACCCCGGGGCTTAGGGATTTTTTCAAAAAAATATTTTCTGCCGGTTAAGTTTTTGAGGGCTGATTTCTTGTCCTGTGATAAAAAGCCTTCTGTTTCGAGTGCCAAACCTTTCAGGGGAGCATTTTCAAGCTTCTGGCACCATTTTTGAGTGTATTGCCAAAAGTCAGATTTTTGCTGAAATTGTGACCCCGGGGCTTAGGGATTTTTTCAAAAAAATATTTTCTGCCGGTTAAGTTTTTGAGGGCTGATTTCTTGTCCTGTGATAAAAAGCCTTCTGTTTCGAGTGCCAAACCTTTCAGGAGAGCATTTGCAAGCTTCTGGCACCATTTTTGAGTATATTGCCAAAAGTCGGATTTTTGCTGAAATTGTGTCCCCGGGGCTTAGGGATTTTTTCAAAAAAATATTTTCTGCCGGTTAAGTTTTTGAGAGCTGATTTCTTGTCCTGTGATAAAAAGCCTTCTGTTTCCATCGCCAAATCTTTCAGGAGAGCATTTGCAAGCTTCTGGCACCATTTTTGAGTCAATTGCCAAAAGTCAGATTTTTGCTGAAATTGTGACCCCGGGGCTTAGGGATTTTTTCAAAAAAATATTTTCTGCCGGTTAAGTTTTTGAGAGCTGATTTCTTGTCCTGTGATAAAAAGCCTTCTGTTTCCATCGCCAAAGCTTTCAGGGGAGCATTTGCAAGCTTCTGGCACCATTTTTGAGTGAATTGCCAAAAGTCAGATTTTTGCTGAAATTGTGACCCCGGGGCTTAGGGATTTTTTCAAAAAAATATTTTCTGCCGGTTAAGTTTCTGAGGGCTGATTTCTTGTTCTGTGATAAAAAGCCTTCTGTTTCCATCGCCAAAGCTTTCAGGGGAGCATTTGCAAGCTTCTGGCACCATTTTTGAGTCAATTGCCAAAAGTCAGATTTTTGCTGAAATTGTGACCCCGGGGCTTAGGGATTTTTTCAAAAAAATATTTTCTGCTGGTTAAGTTTTTGAGGGCTGATTTCTTGTTCTGTGATAAAAAGCCTTCTGTTTCCATCGCCAAAGCTTTCAGGGGAGCATTTGCAAGCTTCTGGCACCATTTTTGAGTGAATTGCCAAAAGTCAGATTTTTGCTGAAATTGTGACCCCGGGGCTTAGGGATTTTTTCAAAAAAATATTTTCTGTCGGTGAAGTTTTTGAGGGCTGATTTCTTGTCCTGTGATAAAAAGCCTTCTGTTTCCATCGCCAAAGCTTTCAGGGGAGCATTTGCAAGCTTCTGGCACCATTTTTGAGTGAATTGCCAAAAGTCAGATTTTTGCTGAAATTGTGACCCCGGGGCTTAGGGATTTTTTCAAAAAAATATTTTCTGCCGGTTAAGGTTCTGAGGGCTGATTTCTTGTTCTGTGATAAAAAGCCTTCTGTTTCCATCGCCAAAGCTTTCAGGGGAGCATTTGCAAGCTTCTGGCACCATTTTTGAGTGAATTGCCAAAAGTCAGATTTTTGCTGAAATTGTGACCCCGGGGCTTAGGGATTTTTTCAAAAAAATATTTTCTGTCGGTGAAGTTTTTGAGGGCTGATTTCTTGTCCTGTGATAAAAAGCCTTCTGTTTCCATCGCCAAAGCTTTCAGGGGAGCATTTGCAAGCTTCTGGCACCATTTTTGAGTGAATTGCCAAAAGTCAGATTTTTGCTGAAATTGTGACCCCGGGGCTTAGGGATTTTTTCAAAAAAATATTTTCTGCCGGTTAAGGTTCTGAGGGCTGATTTCTTGTTCTGTGATAAAAAGCCTTCTGTTTCCATGGCCAAAGCTTTCAGGGGAGCATTTGCAAGCTTCTGGCACCATTTTTGAGTCAATTGCCAAAAGTCAGATTTTTGCTGAAATTGTGACCCCGGGGCTTAGGGATTTTTTCAAAAAAATATTTTCTGCTGGTTAAGTTTTTGAGGGCTGATTTCTTGTTCTGTGATAAAAAGCCTTCTGTTTCCATCGCCAAAGCTTTCAGGGGAGCATTTGCAAGCTTCTGGCACCATTTTTGAGTGAATTGCCAAAAGTCAGATTTTTGCTGAAATTGTGACCCCGGGGCTTAGGGATTTTTTCAAAAAAATATTTTCTGTCGGTGAAGTTTTTGAGGGCTGATTTCTTGTCCTGTGATAAAAAGCCTTCTGTTTCCATCGCCAAGGCTTTCAGGGGAGCATTTTCAAGCTTCTGGCACCATTTTTGAGTGAATTGCCAAAAGTCAGATTTTTGGCTAAATTGTGACCCTGGGGCTTAGGTATTTTTTCAAAAAAATATTTTCTGTCGGTTAAGTTTTTGAGGGCTGATTTCTTGTCCTGTGATAAAAATCCTTCTGTTTCGAGTGCCAAAGCTTTCAGGGGAGCATTTGCAAGCTTCTGGCACCATTTTTGAGTGAATTGCCAAAAGTCAGATTTTTGCTGAAATTGTGACCCCGGGGCTTAGGGATTTTTTCAAAAAAATATTTTCTGTGGGTTAAGTTTTTGAGGGCTGATTTCTTGTTCTGTGATAAAAAGCCTTCTGTTTCGAGTGCCAAAGCTTTCAGGAGAGCATTTGCAAGCTTCTGGCACCATTTTTGAGTGAATTGCCAAAAGTCAGATTTTTGCTGAAATTGTGACCCCGGGGCTTAGGGATTTTTTCAAAAAAATATTTTCTGCCGGTGAAGTTTTTGAGGGCTGATTTCTTGTTCTGTGATAAAAAGCCTTCTGTTTCGAGTGCCAAACCTTTCAGGAGAGCATTTTCAAGCTTTAGGCACCATTTTTGAGTGAATTGCCTAAAGTCAGATTTTTGCTGAAATTGTGACCCCGGGGCTTAGGGATTTTTTCAAAAAAATATTTTCTGCCGGTTAAGTTTTTGAGAGCTGATTTCTTGTTCTGTGATAAAAAGCCTTCTGTTTCCATCGCCAAAGCTTTCAGGAGAGCATTTGCAAGCTTCTGGCACCATTTTTGAGTGAATTGCCAAAAGTCAGATTTTTGCTGAAATTGTGACCCTGGGGCTTAGGGATTTTTTCAAAAAAATATTTTCTGCCGGTTAAGTTTTTGAGGGCTGATTTCTTGTCCTGTGATAAAAAGCCTTCTGTTTCCATCGCCAAAGCTTTCAGGGAAGCATTTGCAAGCTTCTGGCACCATTTTTGAGTGAATTGCCAAAAGTCAGATTTTTGCTGAAATTGTGACCCCGGGGCTTAGGGATTTTTTCAAAAAAATATTTTCTGCCGGTGAAGATTTTGAGAGCTGATTTCTTGTCCTGTGATAAAAAGCCTTCTGTTTCCATCGCCAAAGCTTTCAGGGGAGCATTTGCAAGCTTCTGGCACCATTTTTGAGTGAATTGCCAAAAGTCAGATTTTTGCTAAAATTGTGACCCCGGGGCTTAGGGATTTTTTCAAAAAAATATTTTCTGCCGGTTAAGTTTTTGAGGGCTGATTTCTTGTCCTGTGATAAAAAGCCTTCTGTTTCGAGTGCCAAAGCTTTCAGGGGAGCATTTGCAAGCTTCTGGCACCATTTTTGAGTGAATTGCCAAAAGTCAGATTTTTGCTGAAATTGTGACCCCGGGGCTTAGAGATTTTTTCAAAAAAATATTTTCTGTCGGTTAAGTTTTTCAGAGCTGATTTCTTGTCCTGTGATAAAAAGCCTTCTGTTTCGAGTGCCAAACCTTTCAGGGGAGCATTTTCAAGTTTCTGGCACCATTTTTGAGTGTATTGCCAAAAGTCAGATTTTTGCTGAAATTGTGACCCCGGGGCTTAGGGATTTTTTCAAAAAAATATTTTCTGCCGGTTAAGTTTCTGAGGGCTGATTTCTTGTCCTGTCATAAAAAGCCTTCTGTTTCGAGTGCCAAACCTTTCAGGAGAGCATTTGCAAGCTTCTGGCACCACTTTTGAGTGAATTGCCAAAAGTCAGATTTTTGCTGAAATTGTGACCCCGGGGCTTAGGGATTTTTTCAAAAAAATATTTTCTGTCGATGAAGTGTTTGAGGGCTGATTTCTTGTCCTGTGATAAAAAGCCTTCTGTTTACATCGCCAAAGCTTTCAGGGGAGCATTTTCAAGCTTCTGGCACCATTTTTTAGTGAATTGCCAAAAGTCAGATTTTTGCTTAAATTGTGACCCTGGGGCTTAGGGATTTTTTCAAAAAAATATTTTCTGTCGGTTAAGTTTTTGAGGGCTGATTTCTTGTCCTGTGATAAAAAGCCTTCTGTTTCGAGTGCCAAAGCTTTCAGGGGAGCATTTGCAAGCTTCTGGCACCATTTTTGAGTGAATTGCCAAAAGTCAGATTTTTGCTGAAATTGTGACCACGGGGCTTAGGGATTTTTTCAAAAAAATATTTTCTGTCGGTTAAGTTTTTGAGGGCTGATTTCTTGTTCTGTGATAAAAAGCCTTCTGTTTCGAGTGCCAAAGCTTTCAGGAGAGCATTTGCAAGCTTCTGGCACCATTTTTGAGTGAATTGCCAAAAGTCAGATTTTTGCTGAAATTGTGACCCCGGGGCTTAGGGATTTTTTCAAAAAAATATTTTCTGCCGGTGAAGTTTTTGAGGGCTGATTTCTTGTTCTGTGATAAAAAGCCTTCTGTTTCGAGTGCCAAACCTTTCAGGAGAGCATTTTCAAGCTTTAGGCACCATTTTTGAGTGAATTGCCAAAAGTCAGATTTTTGCTGAAATTGTGACCCCGGGGCTTAGGGATTTTTTCAAAAAAATATTTTCTGCCGGTGAAGTTTTTGAGGGCTGATTTCTTGTCCTGTGATAAAAAGCCTTCTGTTTCGAGTGCCAAACCTTTCAGGGGAGCATTTTCAAGCTTTAGGCACCATTTTTGAGTGAATTGCCAAAAGTCAGATTTTTGCTGAAATTGTGACCCCGGGGCTTAGGGATTTTTTCAAAAAAATATTTTCTGCCGGTTAAGTTTCTGAGGGCTGATTTCTTGTCCTGTGATAAAAAGCCTTCTGTTTCGAGTGCCAAACCTTTCAGGAGAGCATTTGCAAGCTTCTGGCACCATTTTTGAGTGAATTGCCAAAAGTCAGATTTTTGCTGAAATTGTGACCCCGGGGCTTAGGGATTTTTTCAAAAAAATATTTTCTGTCGGTGAAGTGTTTGAGGGCTGATTTCTTGTCCTGTGATAAAAAGCCTTCTGTTTCCATCGCCAAAGCTTTCAGGGGAGCATTTTCAAGCTTCTGGCACCATTTTTTAGTGAATTGCCAAAAGTCAGATTTTTGCTTAAATTGTGACCCTGGGGCTTAGGGATTTTTTCAAAAAAATATTTTCTGTCGGTTAAGTTTTTGAGGGCTGATTTCTTGTCCTGTGATAAAAAGCCTTCTGTTTCGAGTGCCAAAGCTTTCAGGGGAGCATTTGCAAGTTTCTGGCACCATTTTTGAGTGAATTGCCAAAAGTCAGATTTTTGCTGAAATTGTGACCACGGGGCTTAGGGATTTTTTCAAAAAAATATTTTCTGTCGGTTAAGTTTTTGAGGGCTGATTTCTTGTTCTGTGATAAAAAGCCTTCTGTTTCGAGTGCCAAAGCTTTCAGGAGAGCATTTGCAAGCTTCTGGCACCATTTTTGAGTGAATTGCCAAAAGTCAGATTTTTGCTGAAATTGTGACCCCGGGGCTTAGGGATTTTTTCAAAAAAATATTTTCTGCCGGTGAAGTTTTTGAGGGCTGATTTCTTGTTCTGTGATAAAAAGCCTTCTGTTTCGAGTGCCAAACCTTTCAGGAGAGCATTTTCAAGCTTTAGGCACCATTTTTGAGTGAATTGCCAAAAGTCAGATTTTTGCTGAAATTGTGACCCCGGGGCTTAGGGATTTTTTCAAAAAAATATTTTCTGCCGGTGAAGTTTTTGAGGGCTGATTTCTTGTCCTGTGATAAAAAGCCTTCTGTTTCGAGTGCCAAACCTTTCAGGGGAGCATTTTCAAGTTTCTGGCACCATTTTTGAGTGTATTGCCAAAAGTCAGATTTTTGCTGAAATTGTGACCCCGGGGCTTAGGGATTTTTTCAAAAAAATATTTTCTGTCGGTGAAGTGTTTGAGGGCTGATTTCTTGTCCTGTGATAAAAAGCCTTCTGTTTCCATCGCCAAAGCTTTCAGGGGAGCATTTTCAAGCTTCTGGCACCATTTTTGAGTGAATTGCCAAAAGTCAGATTTTTGCTTAAATTGTGACCCTGGGGCTTAGGGATTTTTTCAAAAAAATATTTTCTGTCGGTTAAGTTTTTGAGGGCTGATTTCTTGTCCTGTGATAAAAAGCCTTCTGTTTCGAGTGCCAAAGCTTTCAGGGGAGCATTTGCAAGCTTCTGGCACCATTTTTGAGTGAATTGCCAAAAGTCAGATTTTTGCTGAAATTGTGACCACGGGGCTTAGGGATTTTTTCAAAAAAATATTTTCTGTCGGTTAAGTTTTTGAGGGCTGATTTCTTGTTCTGTGATAAAAAGCCTTCTGTTTCGAGTGCCAAAGCTTTCAGGAGAGCATTTGCAAGCTTCTGGCACCATTTTTGAGTGAATTGCCAAAAGTCAGATTTTTGCTGAAATTGTGACCCCGGGGCTTAGGGATTTTTTCAAAAAAATATTTTCTGCCGGTGAAGTTTTTGAGGGCTGATTTCTTGTTCTGTGATAAAAAGCCTTCTGTTTCGAGTGCCAAACCTTTCAGGAGAGCATTTTCAAGCTTTAGGCACCATTTTTGAGTGAATTGCCAAAAGTCAGATTTTTGCTGAAATTGTGACCCCGGGGCTTAGGGATTTTTTCAAAAAAATATTTTCTGCCAGTGAAGTTTTTGAGGGCTGATTTCTTGTCCTGTGATAAAAAGCCTTCTGTTGCGAGTGCCAAACCTTTCAGGGGAGCATTTTCAAGTTTCTGGCACCATTTTTGAGTGTATTGCCAAAAGTCAGATTTTTGCTGAAATTGTGACCCCGGGGCTTAGGAATTTTTTCAAAAAAATATTTTCTGCCGGTTAAGTTTCTGAGGGCTGATTTCTTGTCCTGTGATAAAAAGCCTTCTGTTTCGAGTGCCAAACCTTTCAGGAGAGCATTTTCAAGCTTTAGGCACCATTTTTGAGTGAATTGCCAAAAGTCAGATTTTTGCTGAAATTGTGACCCCGGGGCTTAGGGATTTTTTCAAAAAAATATTTTCTGCCGGTTAAGTTTCTGAGGGCTGATTTCTTGTCCTGTGATAAAAAGCCTTCTGTTTCGAGTGCCAAACCTTTCAGGAGAGCATTTGCAAGCTTCTGGCACCATTTTTGAGTGAATTGCCAAAAGTCAGATTTTTGCTGAAATTGTGACCCCGGGGCTTAGGGATTTTTTCAAAAAAATATTTTCTGTCGGTGAAGTGTTTGAGGGCTGATTTCTTGTCCTGTGATAAAAAGCCTTCTGTTTCCATCGCCAAAGCTTTCAGGGGAGCATTTTCAAGCTTCTGGCACCATTTTTTAGTGAATTGCCAAAAGTCAGATTTTTGCTTAAATTGTGACCCTGGGGCTTAGGGATTTTTTCAAAAAAATATTTTCTGTCGGTTAAGTTTTTGAGGGCTGATTTCTTGTCCTGTGATAAAAAGCCTTCTGTTTCGAGTGCCAAAGCTTTCAGGGGAGCATTTGCAAGCTTCTGGCACCATTTTTGAGTGAATTGCCAAAAGTCAGATTTTTGCTGAAATTGTGACCCCGGGGCTTAGGGATTTTTTCAAAAAAATATTTTCTGTCGGTGAAGTTTTTGAGGGCTGATTTCTTGTCCTGTGATAAAAAGCCTTCTGTTTCCATCGCCAAAGCTTTCAGGGGAGCATTTGCAAGCTTCTGGCACCATTTTTGAGTGAATTGCCAAAAGTCAGATTTTTGCTGAAATTGTGACCCCGGGGCTTAGGGATTTTTTCAAAAAAATATTTTCTGCCGGTTAAGGTTCTGAGGGCTGATTTCTTGTTCTGTGATAAAAAGCCTTCTGTTTCGAGTGCCAAACCTTTCAGGAGAGCATTTTCAAGCTTTAGGCACCATTTTTGAGTGAATTGCCAAAAGTCAGATTTTTGCTGAAATTGTGACCCCGGGGCTTAGGGATTTTTTCAAAAAAATATTTTCTGCCGGTGAAGTTTTTGAGGGCTGATTTCTTGTCCTGTGATAAAAAGCCTTCTGTTTCGAGTGCCAAACCTTTCAGGGGAGCATTTTCAAGTTTCTGGCACCATTTTTGAGTGTATTGCCAAAAGTCAGATTTTTGCTGAAATTGTGACCCCGGGGCTTAGGAATTTTTTCAAAAAAATATTTTCTGCCGGTCAAGTTTCTGAGGGCTGATTTCTTGTCCTGTGATAAAAAGCCTTCTGTTTCGAGTGCCAAACCTTTCAGGAGAGCATTTGCAAGCTTCTGGCACCATTTTTGAGTGAATTGCCAAAAGTCAGATTTTTGCTGAAATTGTGACCCCGGGGCTTAGGGATTTTTTCAAAAAAATATTTTCTGTCGGTGAAGTTTTTGAGGGCTGATTTCTTGTCCTGTGATAAAAAGCCTTCTGTTTCCATCGCCAAAGCTTTCAGGGGAGCATTTTCAAGCTTCTGGCACCATTTTTGAGTGAATTGCCAAAAGTCAGATTTTTGCTTAAATTGTGACCCTGGGGCTTAGGGATTTTTTCAAAAAAATATTTTCTGTCGGTTAAGTTTTTGAGAGCTGATTTCTTGTCCTGTGATAAAAAGCCTTCTGTTTCGAGTGCCAAAGCTTTCAGGAGAGCATTTGCAAGCTTCTGGCACCATTTTTGAGTGAATTGCCAAAAGTCAGATTTTTGCTGAAATTGTGACCCCGGGGCTTAGGGATTTTTTCAAAAAAATATTTTCTGCCGGTGAAGTTTTTGAGGGCTGATTTCTTGTTCTGTGATAAAAAGCCTTCTGTTTCGAGTGCCAAAGCTTTCAGGAGAGCATTTGCAAGCTTCTGGCACCATTTTTGAGTGAATTGCCAAAAGTCAGATTTTTGCTGAAATTGTGACCCCGGGGCTTAGGGATTTTTTCAAAAAAATATTTTCTGCCGGTTAAGTTTTTGAGGGCTGATTTCTTGTTCTGTGATAAAAAGCCTTCTGTTTCCATCGCCAAAGCTTTCAGGAGAGCATTTGCAAGCTTCTGGCACCATTTCTGAGTCAATTGCCAAAAGTCAGATTTTTGCTGAAATTGTGACCCTGGGGCTTAGGGATTTTTTCAAAAAAATATTTTCTGCCGGTGAAGTTTTTGAGGGCTGATTTCTTGTCCTGTGATAAAAAGCCTTCTGTTTCCATCGCCAAAGCTTTCAGGGGAGCATTTTCAAGCTTCTGGCACCATTTTTGAGTGAATTGCCAAAAGTCAGATTTTTGCTTAAATTGTGACCCTGGGGCTTAGGGATTTTTTCAAAAAAATATTTTCTGCCGGTGAAGTTTTTGAGGGCTGATTTCTTGTTCTGTGATAAAAAGCCTTCTGTTTCGAGTGCCAAAGCTTTCAGGAGAGCATTTGCAAGCTTCTGGCACCATTTTTGAGTGAATTGCCAAAAGTCAGATTTTTGCTGAAATTGTGACCCCGGGGCTTAGGGATTTTTTCAAAAAAATATTTTCTGCCGGTGAAGTTTTTGAGGGCTGATTTCTTGTTCTGTGATAAAAAGCCTTCTGTTTCGAGTGCCAAACCTTTCAGGAGAGCATTTTCAAGCTTTAGGCACCATTTTTGAGTGAATTGCCTAAAGTCAGATTTTTGCTGAAATTGTGACCCCGGGGCTTAGGGATTTTTTCAAAAAAATATTTTCTGCCGGTTAAGTTTTTGAGAGCTGATTTCTTGTTCTGTGATAAAAAGCCTTCTCTTTCCATCGCCAAAGCTTTCAGGAGAGCATTTGCAAGCTTCTGGCACCATTTTTGAGTGAATTGCCAAAAGTCAGATTTTTGCTGAAATTGTGACCCTGGGGCTTAGGGATTTTTTCAAAAAAATATTTTCTGCCGGTTAAGTTTTTGAGGGCTGATTTCTTGTCCTGTGATAAAAAGACTTCTGTTTCCATCGCCAAAGCTTTCAGGGGAGCATTTGCAAGCTTCTGGCACCATTTTTGAGTGAATTGCCAAAAGTCAGATTTTTGCTGAAATTGTGACCCCGGGGCTTAGGGATTTTTTCAAAAAAATATTTTCTGCCGGTGAAGTTTTTGAGAGCTGATTTCTTGTCCTGTGATAAAAAGCCTTCTGTTTCCATCGCCAAAGCTTTCAGGGGAGCATTTGCAAGCTTCTGGCACCATTTTTGAGTGAATTGCCAAAAGTCAGATTTTTGCTTAAATTGTGACCCCGGGGCTTAGGGATTTTTTCAAAAAAATATTTTCTGCCGGTTAAGTTTTTGAGGGCTGATTTCTTGTCCTGTGATAAAAAGCCTTCTGTTTCGAGTGCCAAAGCTTTCAGGGGAGCATTTGCAAGCTTCTGGCACCATTTTTGAGTGAATTGCCAAAAGTCAGATTTTTGCTGAAATTGTGACCCCGGGGCTTAGAGATTTTTTCAAAAAAATATTTTCTGTCGGTTAAGTTTTTCAGAGCTGATTTCTTGTCCTGTGATAAAAAGCCTTCTGTTTCGAGTGCCAAACCTTTCAGGGGAGCATTTTCAAGTTTCTGGCACCATTTTTGAGTGTATTGCCAAAAGTCAGATTTTTGCTGAAATTGTGACCCCGGGGCTTAGGGATTTTTTCAAAAAAATATTTTCTGCCGGTTAAGTTTCTGAGGGCTGATTTCTTGTCCTGTGATAAAAAGCCTCCTGTTTCGAGTGCCAAACCTTTCAGGAGAGCATTTGCAAGCTTCTGGCACCATTTTTGAGTGAATTGCCAAAAGTCAGATTTTTGCTGAAATTGTGACCCCGGGGCTTAGGGATTTTTTCAAAAAAATATTTTCTGTCGGTGAAGTGTTTGAGGGCTGATTTCTTGTCCTGTGATAAAAAGCCTTCTGTTTCCATCGCCAAAGCTTTCAGGGGAGCATTTTCAAGCTTCTGGCACCATTTTTTAGTGAATTGCCAAAAGTCAGATTTTTGCTTAAATTGTGACCCTGGGGCTTAGGGATTTTTTCAAAAAAATATTTTCTGCCGGTTAAGTTTTTGAGGGCTGATTTCTTGTCCTGTGATAAAAAGCCTTCTGTTTCGAGTGCCAAAGCTTTCAGGGGAGCATTTGCAGGCTTCTGGCACCATTTTTGAGTGAATTGCCAAAAGTCAGATTTTTGCTGAAATTGTGACCACGGGGCTTAGGGATTTTTTCAAAAAAATATTTTCTGTCGGTTAAGTTTTTGAGGGCTGATTTCTTGTTCTGTGATAAAAAGCCTTCTGTTTCGAGTGCCAAAGCTTTCAGGAGAGCATTTGCAAGCTTCTGGCACCATTTTTGAGTGAATTGCCAAAAGTCAGATTTTTGCTGAAATTGTGACCCCGGGGCTTAGGGATTTTTTCAAAAAAATATTTTCTGCCGGTGAAGTTTTTGAGGGCTGATTTCTTGTTCTGTGATAAAAAGCCTTCTGTTTCGAGTGCCAAACCTTTCAGGAGAGCATTTTCAAGCTTTAGGCACCATTTTTGAGTGAATTGCCAAAAGTCAGATTTTTGCTGAAATTGTGACCCCGGGGCTTAGGGATTTTTTCAAAAAAATATTTTCTGCCGGTGAAGTTTTTGAGGGCTGATTTCTTGTCCTGTGATAAAAAGCCTTCTGTTTCGAGTGCCAAACCTTTCAGGGGAGCATTTTCAAGTTTCTGGCACCATTTTTGAGTGTATTGCCAAAAGTCAGATTTTTGCTGAAATTGTGACCCCGGGGCTTAGGAATTTTTTCAAAAAAATATTTTCTGCCGGTTAAGTTTCTGAGGGCTGATTTCTTGTCCTGTGATAAAAAGCCTTCTGTTTCGAGTGCCAAAACTTTCAGGAGAGCATTTTCAAGCTTTAGGCACCATTTTTGAGTGAATTGCCAAAAGTCAGATTTTTGCTGAAATTGTGACCCCGGGGCTTAGGGATTTTTTCAAAAAAATATTTTCTGCCGGTTAAGTTTCTGAGGGCTGATTTCTTGTCCTGTGATAAAAAGCCTTCTGTTTCGAGTGCCAAACCTTTCAGGAGAGCATTTGCAAGCTTCTGGCACCATTTTTGAGTGAATTGCCAAAAGTCAGATTTTTGCTGAAATTGTGACCCCGGGGCTTAGGGATTTTTTCAAAAAAATATTTTCTGTCGGTGAAGTGTTTGAGGGCTGATTTCTTGTCCTGTGATAAAAAGCCTTCTGTTTCCATCGCCAAAGCTTTCAGGGGAGCATTTTCAAGCTTCTGGCACCATTTTTTAGTGAATTGCCAAAAGTCAGATTTTTGCTTAAATTGTGACCCTGGGGCTTAGGGATTTTTTCAAAAAAATATTTTCTGCCGGTGAAGTTTTTGAGGGCTGATTTCTTGTTCTGTGATAAAAAGCCTTCTGTTTCGAGTGCCAAACCTTTCAGGAGAGCATTTTCAAGCTTTAGGCACCATTTTTGAGTGAATTGCCAAAAGTCAGATTTTTGCTGAAATTGTGACCCCGGGGCTTAGGGATTTTTTCAAAAAAATATTTTCTGCCGGTTAAGTTTTTGAGAGCTGATTTCTTGTTCTGTGATAAAAAGCCTTCTGTTTCCATCGCCAAAGCTTTCAGGAGAGCATTTGTAAGCTTCTGGCACCATTTTTGAGTGAATTGCCAAAAGTCAGATTTTTGCTGAAATTGTGACCCCGGGGCTTAGGGATTTTTTCAAAAAAATATTTTCTGCCGGTTAAGTTTTTGAGGGCTGATTTCTTGTTCTGTGATAAAAAGCCTTCTGTTTCCATCGCCAAAGCTTTCAGGAGAGCATTTGCAAGCTTCTGGCACCATTTTTGAGTGAATTGCCAAAAGTCAGATTTTTGCTGAAATTGTGACCCTGGGGCTTAGGGATTTTTTTCAAAAAAATATTTTCTGCCGGTTAAGTTTTTGAGGGCTGATTTCTTGTCCTGTGATAAAAAGCCTTCTGTTTCCATCGCCAAAGCTTTCAGGGGAGCATTTGCAAGCTTCTGGCACCATTTTTGAGTGAATTGCCAAAAGTCAGATTTTTGCTGAAATTGTGACCCCGGGGCTTAGGGATTTTTTCAAAAAAATATTTTCTGCCGGTGAAGTTTTTGAGAGCTGATTTCTTGTCCTGTGTTAAAAAGCCTTCTGTTTCCATCGCCAAAGCTTTCAGGGGAGCATTTGCAAGCTTCTGGCACCATTTTTGAGTGAATTGCCAAAAGTCAGATTTTTGCTAAAATTGTGACCCCGGGGCTTAGGGATTTTTTCAAAAAAATATTTTCTGCCGGTTAAGTTTTTGAGGGCTGATTTCTTGTCCTGTGATAAAAAGCCTTCTGTTTCGAGTGCCAAAGCTTTCAGGGGAGCATTTGCAAGCTTCTGGCACCATTTTTGAGTGAATTGCCAAAAGTCAGATTTTTGCTGAAATTGTGACCCCGGGGCTTAGAGATTTTTTCAAAAAAATATTTTCTGTCGGTTAAGTTTTTCAGAGCTGATTTCTTGTCCTGTGATAAAAAGCCTTCTGTTTCGAGTGCCAAACCTTTCAGGGGAGCATTTTCAAGTTTCTGGCACCATTTTTGAGTGTATTGCCAAAAGTCAGATTTTTGCTGAAATTGTGACCCCGGGGCTTAGGGATTTTTTCAAAAAAATATTTTCTGCCGGTTAAGTTTCTGAGGGCTGATTTCTTGTCCTGTGATAAAAAGCCTTCTGTTTCGAGTGCCAAACCTTTCAGGAGAGCATTTGCAAGCTTCTGGCACCATTTTTGAGTGAATTGCCAAAAGTCAGATTTTTGCTGAAATTGTGACCCCGGGGCTTAGGGATTTTTTCAAAAAAATATTTTCTGTCGGTGAAGTGTTTGAGGGCTGATTTCTTGTCCTGTGATAAAAAGCCTTCTGTTTCCATCGCCAAAGCTTTCAGGGGAGCATTTTCAAGCTTCTGGCACCATTTTTTAGTGAATTGCCAAAAGTCAGATTTTTGCTTAAATTGTGACCCTGGGGCTTAGGGATTTTTTCAAAAAAATATTTTCTGCCGGTTAAGTTTTTGAGAGCTGATTTCTTGTTCTGTGATAAAAAGCCTTCTGTTTCCATCGCCAAAGCTTTCAGGAGAGCATTTGTAAGCTTCTGGCACCATTTTTGAGTGAATTGCCAAAAGTCAGATTTTTGCTGAAATTGTGACCCCGGGGCTTAGGGATTTTTTCAAAAAAATATTTTCTGCCGGTTAAGTTTTTGAGGGCTGATTTCTTGTTCTGTGATAAAAAGCCTTCTGTTTCCATCGCCAAAGCTTTCAGGAGAGCATTTGCAAGCTTCTGGCACCATTTTTGAGTGAATTGCCAAAAGTCAGATTTTTGCTGAAATTGTGACCCTGGGGCTTAGGGATTTTTTCAAAAAAATATTTTCTGCCGGTTAAGTTTTTGAGGGCTGATTTCTTGTCCTGTGATAAAAAGCCTTCTGTTTCCATCGCCAAAGCTTTCAGGGGAGCATTTGCAAGCTTCTGGCACCATTTTTGAGTGAATTGCCAAAAGTCAGATTTTTGCTGAAATTGTGACCCCGGGGCTTAGGGATTTTTTCAAAAAAATATTTTCTGCCGGTGAAGTTTTTGAGAGCTGATTTCTTGTCCTGTGATAAAAAGCCTTCTGTTTCCATCGCCAAAGCTTTCAGGGGAGCATTTGCAAGCTTCTGGCACCATTTTTGAGTGAATTGCCAAAAGTCAGATTTTTGCTAAAATTGTGACCCCGGGGCTTAGGGATTTTTTCAAAAAAATATTTTCTGCCGGTTAAGTTTTTGAGGGCTGATTTCTTGTCCTGTGATAAAAAGCCTTCTGTTTCGAGTGCCAAAGCTTTCAGGGGAGCATTTGCAAGCTTCTGGCACCATTTTTGAGTGAATTGCCAAAAGTCAGATTTTTGCTGAAATTGTGACCCCGGGGCTTAGAGATTTTTTCAAAAAAATATTTTCTGTCGGTTAAGTTTTTCAGAGCTGATTTCTTGTCCTGTGATAAAAAGCCTTCTGTTTCGAGTGCCAAAGCTTTCAGGGGAGCATTTGCAGGCTTCTGGCACCATTTTTGAGTGAATTGCCAAAAGTCAGATTTTTGCTGAAATTGTGACCACGGGGCTTAGGGATTTTTTCAAAAAAATATTTTCTGTCGGTTAAGTTTTTGAGGGCTGATTTCTTGTTCTGTGATAAAAAGCCTTCTGTTTCGAGTGCCAAAGCTTTCAGGAGAGCATTTGCAAGCTTCTGGCACCATTTTTGAGTGAATTGCCAAAAGTCAGATTTTTGCTGAAATTGTGACCCCGGGGCTTAGAGATTTTTTCAAAAAAATATTTTCTGTCGGTTAAGTTTTTCAGAGCTGATTTCTTGTCCTGTGATAAAAAGCCTTCTGTTTCGAGTGCCAAAGCTTTCAGGGGAGCATTTGCAGGCTTCTGGCACCATTTTTGAGTGAATTGCCAAAAGTCAGATTTTTGCTGAAATTGTGACCACGGGGCTTAGGGATTTTTTCAAAAAAATATTTTCTGTCGGTTAAGTTTTTGAGGGCTGATTTCTTGTTCTGTGATAAAAAGCCTTCTGTTTCGAGTGCCAAAGCTTTCAGGAGAGCATTTGCAAGCTTCTGGCACCATTTTTGAGTGAATTGCCAAAAGTCAGATTTTTGCTGAAATTGTGACCCCGGGGCTTAGGGATTTTTTCAAAAAAATATTTTCTGCCGGTGAAGTTTTTGAGGGCTGATTTCTTGTTCTGTGATAAAAAGCCTTCTGTTTCGAGTGCCAAACCTTTCAGGAGAGCATTTTCAAGCTTTAGGCACCATTTTTGAGTGAATTGCCAAAAGTCAGATTTTTGCTGAAATTGTGACCCCGGGGCTTAGGGATTTTTTCAAAAAAATATTTTCTGTCGGTGAAGTTTTTGAGGGCTGATTTCTTGTCCTGTGATAAAAAGCCTTCTGTTTCGAGTGCCAAACCTTTCAGGGGAGCATTTTCAAGTTTCTGGCACCATTTTTGAGTGTATTGCCAAAAGTCAGATTTTTGCTGAAATTGTGACCCCGGGGCTTAGGAATTTTTTCAAAAAAATATTTTCTGCCGGTTAAGTTTCTGAGGGCTGATTTCTTGTCCTGTGATAAAAAGCCTTCTGTTTCGAGTGCCAAACCTTTCAGGAGAGCATTTTCAAGCTTTAGGCACCATTTTTGAGTGAATTGCCAAAAGTCAGATTTTTGCTGAAATTGTGACCCCGGGGCTTAGGGATTTTTTCAAAAAAATATTTTCTGCCGGTTAAGTTTCTGAGGGCTGATTTCTTGTCCTGTGATAAAAAGCCTTCTGTTTCGAGTGCCAAACCTTTCAGGAGAGCATTTGCAAGCTTCTGGCACCATTTTTGAGTGAATTGCCAAAAGTCAGATTTTTGCTGAAATTGTGACCCCGGGGCTTAGGGATTTTTTCAAAAAAATATTTTCTGTCGGTGAAGTGTTTGAGGGCTGATTTCTTGTCCTGTGATAAAAAGCCTTCTGTTTCCATCGCCAAAGCTTTCAGGGGAGCATTTTCAAGCTTCTGGCACCATTTTTTAGTGAATTGCCAAAAGTCAGATTTTTGCTGAAATTGTGACCCCGGGGCTTAGGGATTTTTTCAAAAAAATATTTTCTGCCGGTGAAGTTTTTGAGGGCTGATTTCTTGTTCTGTGATAAAAAGCCTTCTGTTTCGAGTGCCAAACCTTTCAGGAGAGCATTTTCAAGCTTTAGGCACCATTTTTGAGTGAATTGCCAAAAGTCAGATTTTTGCTGAAATTGTGACCCCGGGGCTTAGGGATTTTTTCAAAAAAATATTTTCTGCCGGTGAAGTTTTTGAGGGCTGATTTCTTGTCCTGTGATAAAAAGCCTTCTGTTTCGAGTGCCAAACCTTTCAGGGGAGCATTTTCAAGTTTCTGGCACCATTTTTGAGTGTATTGCCAAAAGTCAGATTTTTGCTGAAATTGTGACCCCGGGGCTTAGGAATTTTTTCAAAAAAATATTTTCTGCCGGTTAAGTTTCTGAGGGCTGATTTCTTGTCCTGTGATAAAAAGCCTTCTGTTTCGAGTGCCAAACCTTTCAGGAGAGCATTTGCAAGCTTCTGGCACCATTTTTGAGTGAATTGCCAAAAGTCAGATTTTTGCTGAAATTGTGACCCCGGGGCTTAGGGATTTTTTCAAAAAAATATTTTCTGTCGGTGAAGTTTTTGAGGGCTGATTTCTTGTCCTGTGATAAAAAGCCTTCTGTTTCCATCGCCAAAGCTTTCAGGGGAGCATTTTCAAGCTTCTGGCACCATTTTTGAGTGAATTGCCAAAAGTCAGATTTTTGCTTAAATTGTGACCCTGGGGCTTAGGGATTTTTTCAAAAAAATATTTTCTGTCGGTTAAGTTTTTGAGAGCTGATTTCTTGTCCTGTGATAAAAAGCCTTCTGTTTCGAGTGCCAAAGCTTTCAGGAGAGCATTTGCAAGCTTCTGGCACCATTTTTGAGTCAATTGCCAAAAGTCAGATTTTTGCTGAAATTGTGACCCCGGGGCTTAGGGATTTTTTCAAAAAAATATTTTCTGCCGGTGAAGTTTTTGAGGGCTGATTTCTTGTTCTGTGATAAAAAGCCTTCTGTTTCGAGTGCCAAAGCTTTCAGGAGAGCATTTGCAAGCTTCTGGCACCATTTTTGAGTGAATTGCCAAAAGTCAGATTTTTGCTGAAATTGTGACCCCGGGGCTTAGGGATTTTTTCAAAAAAATATTTTCTGCCGGTTAAGTTTTTGAGGGCTGATTTCTTGTTCTGTGATAAAAAGCCTTCTGTTTCCATCGCCAAAGCTTTCAGGAGAGCATTTGCAAGCTTCTGGCACCATTTCTGAGTCAATTGCCAAAAGTCAGATTTTTGCTGAAATTGTGACCCTGGGGCTTAGGGATTTTTTCAAAAAAATATTTTCTGCCGGTGAAGTTTTTGAGGGCTGATTTCTTGTCCTGTGATAAAAAGCCTTCTGTTTCCATCGCCAAAGCTTTCAGGGGAGCATTTTCAAGCTTCTGGCACCATTTTTGAGTGAATTGCCAAAAGTCAGATTTTTGCTGAAATTGTGACCCCGGGGCTTAGGGATTTTTTCAAAAAATTATTTTCTGCCGGTTAAGTTTTTGAGGGCTGATTTCTTGTCCTGTGATAAAAAGCCTTCTGTTTCGAGTGCCAAAGCTTTCAGGGGAGCATTTGCAAGCTTCTGGCACCATTTTTGAGTGAATTGCCAAAAGTCAGATTTTTGCTGAAATTGTGACCCCGGGGCTTAGAGATTTTTTCAAAAAAATATTTTCTGTCGGTTAAGTTTTTGAGAGCTGATTTCTTGTCCTGTGATAAAAAGCCTTCTGTTTCCATCGCCAAAGCTTTCAGGAGAGCATTTGCAAGCTTCTGGCACCATTTTTGAGTCAATTGCCAAAAGTCAGATTTTTGCTGAAATTGTGACCCCGGGGCTTAGGGATTTTTTCAAAAAAATATTTTCTGTCGGTTAAGTTTTTGAGAGCTGATTTCTTGTCCTGTGATAAAAAGCCTTCTGTTTCCATCGCCAAAGCTTTCAGGAGAGCATTTGCAAGCTTCTGGCACCATTTTTGAGTCAATTGCCAAAAGTCAGATTTTTGCTGAAATTGTGACCCCGGGACTTAGGGATTTTTTCAAAAAAATATTTTTTGCCGGTTAAGTTTTTGAGAGCTGATTTCTTGTCCTGTGATAAAAAGCCTTCTGTTTCCATCGCCAAACCTTTCAGGGGAGCATTTGCAAGCTTCTGGCACCATTTTTGAGTGAATTGCCAAAAGTCAGATTTTTGCTGAAATTGTGACCCCGGGACTTAGGGATTTTTTCAAAAAAATATTTTTTGCCGGTTAAGTTTTTGAGAGCTGATTTCTTGTCCTGTGATAAAAAGCCTTCTGTTTCCATCGCCAAACCTTTCAGGGGAGCATTTTCAAGCTTCTGGCACCATTTTTCATTTTTGAGTGAATTGCCAAAAGTCAGATTTTTGCTGAAATTGTGACCCCGGGGCTTAGGGATTTTTTTAAAAAAATATTTTCTGCCGGTGAAGTTTTTGAGGGCTGATTTCTTGTCCTGTGATAAAAAGCCTTCTGTTTCGAGTGCCAAACCTTTCAGGGGAGCATTTTCAAGCTTCTGGCACCATTTTTGAGTGAATTGCCAAAAGTCAGATTTTTGCTGAAATTGTGACCCCGGGGCTTAGGGATTTTTTCAAAAAAATATTTTCTGCCGGTGAAGTTTTTGAGGGCTGATTTCTTGTCCTGTGATAAAAAGCCTTCCGTTTCAAGTGCCAAACCTTTCAGGAGAGCATTTGCAAGCTTCTGGCACCATTTTTGAGTGAATTGCCAAAAGTCAGATTTTTGCTGAAATTGTGACCCCAGGGTTTAGGGATTTTTTCAAAAAAATATTTTCTGCCGGTGAAGTTTTTGAGGGCTGATTTCTTGTCCTGTGATAAAAAGCCTTCTCTTTCGAGTGCCAAACCTTTCAGGAGAGCATTTGCAAGCTTCTGGCACCATTTTTGAGTGAATTGCCAAAAGTCAGATTTTTGCTGAAATTGTGACCCCGGGGCATAGGGATTTTTTCAAAAAAATATTTTCTGCCAGTGAAGTTTTTGAGGGCTGATTTCTTGTTCTGTGATAAAAAGCCTTCTGTTTCGAGTGCCAAACCTTTCAGGAGAGCATTTTCAAGCTTTAGGCACCATTTTTGAGTGAATTGCCAAAAGTCAGATTTTTGCTGAAATTGTGACCCCGGGGCTTAGGGATTTTTTCAAAAAAATATTTTCTGCCGGTTAAGTTTTTGAGAGCTGATTTCTTGTCCTGTGATAAAAAGCCTTCTGTTTCCATCGCCAAACCTTTCAGGGGAGCATCTTCAAGCTTCTGGCACCATTTTTGAGTGAATTGCCAAAAGTCAGATTTTTGCTGAAATTGTGACCCCGGGGCTTAGGGATTTTTTCAAAAAAATATTTTCTGCTGGTTAAGTTTTTGAGGGCTGATTTCTTGTCCTGTGATAAAAAGCCTTCTGTTTCGAGTGCCAAACCTTTCAGGGGAGCATTTTCAAGCTTCTGGCACCATTTTTCATTTTTGAGTGAATTGCCAAAAGTCAGATTTTTGCTGAAATTGTGACCCCGGGGCTTAGGGATTTTTTTAAAAAAATATTTTCTGCCGGTGAAGTTTTTGAGGGCTGATTTCTTGTCCTGTGATAAAAAGCCTTCTCTTTCCATCGCCAAAGCTTTCAGGGGAGCATTTTCAAGCTTCTGGCACCATTTTTGAGTGAATTGCCAAAAGTCAGATTTTTGCTGAAATTGTGACCCCGGGGCTTAGGGATTTTTTCAAAAAAATATTTTCTGTCGGTTAAGTTTTTGAGAGCTGATTTCTTGTCCTGTGATAAAAAGCCTTCTGTTTCGAGTGCCAAAGCTTTCAGGAGAGCATTTGCAAGCTTCTGGCACCATTTTTGAGTCAATTGCCAAAAGTCAGATTTTTGCTGAAATTGTGACCCCGGGGCTTAGGGATTTTTTCAAAAAAATATTTTCTGCCGGTGAAGTTTTTGAGGGCTGATTTCTTGTTCTGTGATAAAAAGCCTTCTGTTTCCATCGCCAAAGCTTTCAGGAGAGCATTTGCAAGCTTCTGGCACCATTTTTGAGTGAATTGCCAAAAGTCAGATTTTTGCTGAAATTGTGACCCCGGGGCTTAGGGATTTTTTCAAAAAAATATTTTCTGCCGGTTAAGTTTTTGAGGGCTGATTTCTTGTTCTGTGATAAAAAGCCTTCTGTTTCCATCGCCAAAGCTTTCAGGAGAGCATTTGCAAGCTTCTGGCACCATTTCTGAGTCAATTGCCAAAAGTCAGATTTTTGCTGAAATTGTGACCCTGGGGCTTAGGGATTTTTTCAAAAAAATATTTTCTGCCGGTGAAGTTTTTGAGGGCTGATTTCTTGTCCTGTGATAAAAAGCCTTCTGTTTCCATCGCCAAAGCTTTCAGGGGAGCATTTTCAAGCTTCTGGCACCATTTTTGAGTGAATTGCCCAAAGTCAGATTTTTGCTGAAATTGTGACCCCGGGGCTTAGGGATTTTTTCAAAAAATTATTTTCTGCCGGTTAAGTTTTTGAGGGCTGATTTCTTGTCCTGTGATAAAAAGCCTTCTGTTTCGAGTGCCAAAGCTTTCAGGGGAGCATTTGCAAGCTTCTGGCACCATTTTTGAGTGAATTGCCAAAAGTCAGATTTTTGCTGAAATTGTGACCCCGGGGCTTAGAGATTTTTTCAAAAAAATATTTTCTGTCGGTTAAGTTTTTGAGAGCTGATTTCTTGTCCTGTGATAAAAAGCCTTCTGTTTCCATCGCCAAAGCTTTCAGGAGAGCATTTGCAAGCTTCTGGCACCATTTTTGAGTCAATTGCCAAAAGTCAGATTTTTGCTGAAATTGTGACCCCGGGGCTTAGGGATTTTTTCAAAAAAATATTTTCTGTCGCTTAAGTTTTTGAGGGCTGGTTTCTTGTTCTGTGATAAAAAGCCTTCTGTTTCCATCGCCAAAGCTTTCAGGAGAGCATTTTCAAGCTTCTGGCACCATTTTTGAGTCAATTGCCAAAAGTCAGATTTTTGCTGAAATTGTGACCCCGGGACTTAGGGATTTTTTCAAAAAAATATTTTTTGCCGGTTAAGTTTTTGAGAGCTGATTTCTTGTCCTGTGATAAAAAGCCTTCTGTTTCCATCGCCAAACCTTTCAGGGGAGCATTTTCAAGCTTCTGGCACCATTTTTGAGTGAATTGCCAAAAGTCAGATTTTTGCTGAAATTGTGACCCCGGGGCTTAGGGATTTTTTCAAAAAAATATTTTCTGCCGGTTAAGTTTTTGAGGGCTGATTTCTTGTCCTGTGATAAAAAGCCTTCTGTTTCGAGTGCCAAAGCTTTCAGGGGAGCATTTGCAAGCTTCTGGCACCATTTTTGAGTGAATTGCCAAAAGTCAGATTTTTGCTGAAATTGTGACCCCGGGGCTTAGGGATTTTTTCAAAAAAATATTTTCTGCTGGTTAAGTTTTTGAGGGCTGATTTCTTGTCCTGTGATAAAAAGCCTTCTGTTTCGAGTGCCAAACCTTTCAGGGGAGCATTTTCAAGCTTCTGGCACCATTTTTCATTTTTTAAGTGAATTGCCAAAAGTCAGATTTTTGCTGAAATTGTGACCCCGGGGCTTAGGGATTTTTTTAAAAAAATATTTTCTGCCGGTGAAGTTTTTGAGGGCTGATTTCTTGTCCTGTGATAAAAAGCCTTCTGTTTCGAGTGCCAAACCTTTCAGGGGAGCATTTTCAAGCTTCTGGCACCATTTTTGAGTGAATTGCCAAAAGTCAGATTTTTGCTGAAATTGTGACCCCGGGGCTTAGGGATTTTTTCAAAAAAATATTTTCTGCCGGTGAAGTTTTTGAGGGCTGATTTCTTGTCCTGTGATAAAAAGCCTTCCGTTTCGAGTGCCAAACCTTTCAGGAGAGCATTTGCAAGCTTCTGGCACCATTTTTGAGTGAATTGCCAAAAGTCAGATTTTTGCTGAAATTGTGACCCCGGGGTTTAGGGATTTTTTCAAAAAAATATTTTCTGCCGGTGAAGTTTTTGAGGGCTGATTTCTTGTCCTGTGATAAAAAGCCTTCTCTTTCGAGTGCCAAACCTTTCAGGAGAGCATTTGCAAGCTTCTGGCACCATTTTTGAGTGAATTGCCAAAAGTCAGATTTTTGCTGAAATTGTGACCCCGGGGCATAGGGATTTTTTCAAAAAAATATTTTCTGCCAGTGAAGTTTTTGAGGGCTGATTTCTTGTTCTGTGATAAAAAGCCTTCTGTTTCGAGTGCCAAACCTTTCAGGAGAGCATTTTCAAGCTTTAGGCACCATTTTTGAGTGAATTGCCAAAAGTCAGATTTTTGCTGAAATTGTGACCCCGGGGCTTAGGGATTTTTTCAAAAAAATATTTTCTGCCGGTTAAGTTTTTGAGAGCTGATTTCTTGTCCTGTGATAAAAAGCCTTCTGTTTCCATCGCCAAACCTTTCAGGGGAGCATCTTCAAGCTTCTGGCACCATTTTTGAGTGAATTGCCAAAAGTCAGATTTTTGCTGAAATTGTGACCCCGGGGCTTAGGGATTTTTTCAAAAAAATATTTTCTGCTGGTTAAGTTTTTGAGGGCTGATTTCTTGTCCTGTGATAAAAAGCCTTCTGTTTCGAGTGCCAAACCTTTCAGGGGAGCATTTTCAAGCTTCTGGCACCATTTTTCATTTTTGAGTGAATTGCCAAAAGTCAGATTTTTGCTGAAATTGTGACCCCGGGGCTTAGGGATTTTTTTAAAAAAATATTTTCTGCAGGTGAAGTTTTTGAGGGCTGATTTCTTGTCCTGTGATAAAAAGCCTTCTGTTTCGAGTGCCAAACCTTTCAGGGGAGCATTTTCAAGCTTCTGGCACCATTTTTGAGTGAATTGCCAAAAGTCAGATTTTTGCTGAAATTGTGACCCCGGGGCTTAGGGATTTTTTCAAAAAAATATTTTCTGCCGGTGAAGTTTTTGAGGGCTGATTTCTTGTCCTGTGATAAAAAGCCTTCCGTTTCGAGTGCCAAACCTTTCAGGAGAGCATTTGCAAGCTTCTGGCACCATTTTTGAGTGAATTGCCAAAAGTCAGATTTTTGCTGAAATTGTGACCCCGGGGTTTAGGGATTTTTTCAAAAAAATATTTTCTGCCGGTGAAGTTTTTGAGGGCTGATTTCTTGTCCTGTGATAAAAAGCCTTCTCTTTCGAGTGCCAAACCTTTCAGGAGAGCATTTGCAAGCTTCTGGCACCATTTTTGAGTGAATTGCCAAAAGTCAGATTTTTGCTGAAATTGTGACCCCGGGGCATAGGGATTTTTTCAAAAAAATATTTTCTGCCAGTGAAGTTTTTGAGGGCTGATTTCTTGTTCTGTGATAAAAAGCCTTCTGTTTCGAGTGCCAAACCTTTCAGGAGAGCATTTTCAAGCTTTAGGCACCATTTTTGAGTGAATTGCCAAAAGTCAGATTTTTGCTGAAATTGTGACCCCGGGGCTTAGGGATTTTTTCAAAAAAATATTTTCTGCCGGTTAAGTTTTTGAGAGCTGATTTCTTGTCCTGTGATAAAAAGCCTTCTGTTTCCATCGCCAAACCTTTCAGGGGAGCATCTTCAAGCTTCTGGCACCATTTTTGAGTGAATTGCCAAAAGTCAGATTTTTGCTGAAATTGTGACCCCGGGGCTTAGGGATTTTTTCAAAAAAATATTTTCTGCCGGTTAAGTTATTGAGGGCTGATTTCTTGTCCTGTGATAAAAAGCCTTCTGTTTCGAGTGCCAAACCTTTCAGGGGAGCATTTTCAAGCTTCTGGCACCATTTTTGAGTGAATTGCCAAAAGTCAGATTTTTGCTGAAATTGTGACCCCGGGGCTTATGGATTTTTTTAAAAAAATATTTTCTGCCGGTGAAGTTTTTGAGGGCTGATTTCTTGTCCTGTGATAAAAAGCCTTCTGTTTCGAGTGCCAAACCTTTCAGGGGAGCATTTTCAAGCTTCTGGCACCATTTTTGAGTGAATTGCCAAAAGTCAGATTTTTGCTGAAATTGTGACCCCGGGGCTTAGGGATTTTTTCAAAAAAATATTTTCTGCCGGTGAAGTTTTTGAGGGCTGATTTCTTGTCCTGTGATAAAAAGCCTTCTGTTTCGAGTGCCAAACCTTTCAGGAGAGCATTTGCAAGCTTCTGGCACCATTTTTGAGTGAATTGCCAAAAGTCAGATTTTTGCTGAAATTGTGACCCCGGGGCTTAGGGATTTTTTCAAAAAAATATTTTCTGCCGGTGAAGTTTTTGAGGGCTGATTTCTTGTCCTGTGATAAAAAGCCTTCTCTTTCGAGTGCCAAACCTTTCAGGAGAGCATTTGCAAGCTTCTGGCACCATTTTTGAGTGAATTGCCAAAAGTCAGATTTTTGCTGAAATTGTGACCCCGGGGCTTAGGGATTTTTTCAAAAAAAATATTTTCTGCCAGTGAAGTTTTTGAGGGCTGATTTCTTGTTCTGTGATAAAAAGCCTTCTGTTTCGAGTGCCAAACCTTTCAGGAGAGCATTTTCAAGCTTTAGGCACCATTTTTGAGTGAATTGCCAAAAGTCAGATTTTTGCTGAAATTGTGACCCCGGGGCTTAGGGATTTTTTCAAAAAAATATTTTCTGCCGGTTAAGTTTTTGAGAGCTGATTTCTTGTCCTGTGATAAAAAGCCTTCTGTTTCCATCGCCAAACCTTTCAGGGGAGCATCTTCAAGCTTCTGGCACCATTTTTGAGTGAATTGCCAAAAGTCAGATTTTTGCTGAAATTGTGACCCCGGGGCTTAGGGATTTTTTCAAAAAAGTATTTTCTGCCGGTGAAGTTTTTGAGGGCTGATTTCTTGTCCTGTGATAAAAAGCCTTCTGTTTCCATCGCCAAAGCTTTCAGGGGAGCATTTGCAAGCTTCTGGCACCATTTTTGAGTGAATTGCCAAAAGTCAGATTTTTGCTGAAATTGTGACCCCGGGGCTTAGGGATTTTTTCAAAAAAATATTTTCTGTCGGTTAAGTTTTTGAGGGCTGATTTCTTGTCCTGTGATAAAAAGCCTTCTGTTTCGAGTGCCAAACCTTTCAGGGGAGCATTTTCAAGCTTCTGGCACCATTTTTGAGTGAATTGCCAAAAGTCAGATTTTTGCTGAAATTGTGACCCCGGGGCTTAGGGATTTTTTCAAAAAAATATTTTCTGTCGGTTAAGTTTTTGAGGTCTGATTTCTTGTCCTGTGATAAAAAGCCTTCTGTTTCGAGTGCCAAACCTTTCAGGGGAGCATTTTCAAGCTTCTGGCACTATTTTTGAGTGAATTGCCAAAAGTCAGATTTTTGCTGAAATTGTGACCCCGGGGCTTAGGGATTTTTTCAAAAAAATATTTTCTGCCGGTTAAGTTTTTGAGGGCTGATTTCTTGTTCTGGGATAAAAAGCCTTCTGTTTCCATCGCCAAAGCTTTCAGGGGAGCATTTTCAAGCTTTTGGCACCATTTTTGAGTCAATTGCCAAAAGTCAGATTTTTGCTGAAATTGTGACCCCGGGGCTTAGGGATTTTTTCAAAAAAATATTTTCTGCCGGTTAAGTTTTTGAGGGCTGATTTCTTGTTCTGTGATAAAAAGCCTTCTGTTTCCATCGCCAAAGCTTTCAGGGGAGCATTTGCAAGCTTCTGGCACCATTTTTGAGTGAATTGCCAAAAGTCAGATTTTTGCTGAAATTGTGACCCCGGGGCTTATGGATTTTTTCAAAAAAATATTTTCTGCCGGTTAAGTTTTTGAGGGCTGATTTCTTGTTCTGTGATAAAAAGCCTTCTGTTTCCATCGCCAAAGCTTTCAGGGGAGCATTTTCAAGCTTTTGGCACCATTTTTGAGTCAATTGCCAAAAGTCAGATTTTTGCTGAAATTGTGACCCCGGGGCTTAGGGATTTTTTCAAAAAAATATTTTCTGCCGGTGAAGTTTTTGAGGGCTGATTTCTTGTCCTGTGATAAAAAGCCTTCTGTTTCGAGTGCCAAACCTTTCAGGGGAGCATTTTCAAGCTTTTGGCACCATTTTTGAGTGAATTGCCAAAAGTCAGATTTTTGCTGAAATTGTGACCCCGGGGCTTAGGGATTTTTTCAAAAAAATATTTTCTGCCGGTTAAGTTTTTGAGAGCTGATTTCTTGTCCTGTGATAAAAAGCCTTCTGTTTCGAGTGCCAAACCTTTCAGGGGAGCATTTTCAAGCTTTTGGCACCATTTTTGAGTGAATTGCCAAAAGTCAGATTTTTGCTGAAATTGTGACCCCGGGGCTTAGGGATTTTTTCAAAAAAATATTTTCTGCCGGTGAAGTTTTTGAGGGCTGATTTCTTGTCCTGTGATAAAAAGCCTTCTGTTTCCATCGCCAAAGCTTTCAGGGGAGCATTTGCAAGCTTCTGGCACCATTTTTGAGTGAATTGCCAAAAGTCAGATTTTTGCTGAAATTGTGACCCCGGGGCTTAGGGATTTTTTCAAAAAAATATTTTCTGCAGGTGAAGTTTTTGAGAGCTGATTTCTTGTCCTGTGATAAAAAGCCTTCTGTTTCCATCGCCAAAGCTTTCAGGAGAGCATTTTCAAGCTTCTGGCACCATTTTTGAGTGAATTGCCAAAAGTCAGATTTTTGCTGAAATTGTGACCCCAGGGCTTAGGGATTTTTTCAAAAAAATATTTTCTGCCGGTTAAGTTTTTGAGGGCTGATTTCTTGTCCTGTGATAAAAAGCCTTCTGTTTCGAGTGCCAAACCTTTCAGGGGAGCATTTTCAAGCTTCTGGCACCATTTTTGAGTGAATTGCCAAAAGTCAGATTTTTGCTGAAATTGTGACCCCGGGGCTTAGGGATTTTTTCAAAAAAATATTTTCTGCCGGTTAAGTTTTTGAGGGCTGATTTCTTGTCCTGTTATAAAAAGCCTTCTGTTTCCATCGCCAAAGCTTTCAGGGGAGCATTTGCAAGCTTCTGGCACCATTTTTGAGTGAATTGCCAAAAGTCAGATTTTGTGACCCCGGGGCTTAGGGATTTTTTCAAAAAAATATTTTCTGCCGGTTAAGTTTTTGAGGGCTGATTTCTTGTCCTGTGATAAAAAGCCTTCTGTTTCGAGTGCCAAACCTTTCAGGGGAGCATTTGCAAGCTTCTGGCACCATTTTTGAGTGAATTGCCAAAAGTCAGATTTTTGCTGAAATTGTGACCCCGGGGCTTAGGGATTTTTTCAAAAAAATATTTTCTGCCGGTTAAGTTTTTGAGGGCTGATTTCTTGTCCTGTGATAAAAAGCCTTCTGTTTCCATCGCCAAAGCTTTCAGGGGAGCATTTGCAAGCTTCTGGCACCATTTTTGAGTGAATTGCCAAAAGTCAGATTTTTGCTGAAATTGTGACCCCGGGGCTTAGGGATTTTTTCAAAAAAATATTTTCTGCCGGTTAAGTTTTTGAGAGCTGATTTCTTGTCCTGTGATAAAAAGCCTTCTGTTTCCATCGCCAAAGCTTTCAGGAGAGCATTTTCAAGCTTTAGGCACCATTTTTGAGTGAATTGCCAAAAGTCAGATTTTTGCTGAAATTGTGACCCCGGGGCTTAGGGATTTTTTCAAAAAAATATTTTCTGCCGGTGAAGTTTTTGAGAGCTGATTCCTTGTCCTGTGATAAAAAGCCTTCTGCTTCGAGTGCCAAACCTTTCAGGAGAGCATTTTCAAGCTTTAGGCACCATTTTTGAGTGAATTGCCAAAAGTCAGATTTTTGCTGAAATTGTGACCCCGGGGCTTAGGGATTTTTTCAAAAAAATATTTTCTGCCGGTTAAGTTTTTGAGGGCTGATTTCTTGTCCTGTTATAAAAAGCCTTCTGTTTCCATCGCCAAAGCTTTCAGGGGAGCATTTTTAAGCTTTAGGCACCATTTTTGAGTGAATTGCCAAAAGTCAGATTTTTGCTGAAATTGTGACCCCAGGGCTTAGGGATTTTTTCAAAAAAATATTTTCTGCCGGTTAAGTTTTTGAGGGCTGATTTCTTGTCCTGTGATAAAAAGCCTTCTGGTTCCATCGCCAAAGCTTTCAGGAGAGCATTTTTAAGCTTTAGGCACCATTTTTGAGTGAATTGCCAAAAGTCAGATTTTTGCTGAAATTGTGACCCCAGGGCTTAGGGATTTTTTCAAAAAAATGTTTTCTGCCGGTTAAGTTTTTGAGAGCTGATTTCTTGTCCTGTGATAAAAAGCCTTCTGTTTCCATCGCCAAAGCTTTCAGAGGAGCATTTGCAAGCTTCTGGCACCATTTTTGAGTGAATTGCCAAAAGTCAGATTTTTGCTGAAATTGTGACCCCGGGGCTTAGGGATTTTTTCAAAAAAATATTTTCTGCCGGTTAAGTTTTTGAGAGCTGATTTCTTGTCCTGTGATAAAAAGCCTTCTGTTTCCATCGCCAAAGCTTTCAGGAGAGCATTTTCAAGCTTTAGGCACCATTTTTGAGTCAATTGCCAAAAGTCAGATTTTTGCTGAAATTGTGACCCCGGGGCTTAGGGATTTTTTCAAAAAAATATTTTCTGCCGGTTAAGTGTTTGAGGGCTGATTTCTTGTCCTGTGATAAAAAGCCTTCTGTTTCCATCGCCAAAGCTTTCAGGGGAGCATTTTCAAGCTTCTGGCACCATTTTTGAGTGAATTGCCAAAAGTCAGATTTTTGCTGAAATTGTGACCCCGGGGCTTAGGGATTTTTTCAAAAAAATATTTTCTGCCGGTTAAGTTTTTGAGGGCTGATTTCTTGTTCTGTGATAAAAAGCCTTCTGTTTCGAGTGACAAACCTTTCAGGAGAGCATTTTCAAGCTTCTGGCACGATTTTTGAGTGAATTGCCAAAAGTCAGATTTTTGCTGAAATTGTGACTTAGGGATTTTTTCAAAAAAATATTTTCTGCCGGTTATGTTTTTGAGAGCTGATTTCTTGTCCTGTGATAAAAAGTCTTCTGTTTCCATCGCCAAAGCTTTCAGGAGAGCATTTTTAAGCTTTAGGCACCATTTTTGAGTGAATTGCCAAAAGTCAGATTTTTGCTGAAATTGTGACCCCAGGGCTTAGGGATTTTTTCAAAAAAATATTTTCTGTCGGTTAAGTTTTTGAGGGCTGATTTCTTGTTCTGTGATAAAAAGCCTTCTGTTTCGAGTGCCAAACCTTTCAGGAGAGCATTTTCAAGCTTCTGGCACCATTTTTGAGTGAATTGCCAAAAGTCAGATTTTTGCTGAAATTGTGACCCCGGGGCTTAGGGATTTTTTCAAAAAAATATTTTCTGCCGGTTAAGTTTTCGAGAGCTGATTTCTTGTCCTGTGATAAAAAGCCTTCTGTTTCCATCGCCAAACCTTTCAGGGGAGCATTTGCAAGCTTCTGGCACCATTTTTGAGTGAATTGCCAAAAGTCAGATTTTTGCTGAAATTGTGACCCCGGGGCTTAGGGATTTTTTCAAAAAAATATTTTCTGCCGGTTAAGTTTTTGAGAGCTGATTTCTTGTCCTGTGATAAAAAGCCTTCTGTTTCCATCGCCAAAGCTTTCAGGAGAGCATTTTCAAGCTTTAGGCACCATTTTTGAGTCAATTGCCAAAAGTCAGATTTTTGCTGAAATTGTGACCCCGGGGCTTAGGGATTTTTTCAAAAAAATATTTTCTGCCGGTGAAGTTTTTGAGGGCTGATTTCTTGTCCTGTGATAAAAAGCCTTCTGTTTCCATCGCCAAAGCTTTCAGGGGAGCATTTGCAAGCTTCTGGCACCATTTTTGAGTGAATTGCCAAAAGTCAGATTTTTGCTGAAATTGTGACCCCGGGGCTTAGGGATTTTTTCAAAAAAATATTTTCTGCAGGTGAAGTTTTTGAGAGCTGATTTCTTGTCCTGTGATAAAAAGCCTTCTGTTTCCATCGCCAAAGCTTTCAGGAGAGCATTTTCAAGCTTTAGGCACCATTTTTGAGTCAATTGCCAAAAGTCAGATTTTTGCTGAAATTGTGACCCCGGGGCTTAGGGATTTTTTCAAAAAAATATTTTCTGCCGGTGAAGTTTTTGAGAGCTGATTTCTTGTCCTGTGATAAAAAGCCTTCTGTTTCGAGTGCCAAACCTTTCAGGGGAGCATTTGCAAGCTTCAGGCACCATTTTTGAGTGAATTGCCAAAAGTCAGATTTTTGCTGAAATTGTGACCCCGGGGCTTAGGGATTTTTTCAAAAAAATATTTTCTGCCGGTTAAGTTTTTGAGAGCTGATTTCTTGTCCTGTGATAAAAAGCCTTCTGTTTCCATCGCCAAAGCTTTCAGGGGAGCATTTGCAAGCTTCTGGCACCATTTTTGAGTGAATTGCCAAAAGTCAGATTTTTGCTGAAATTGTGACCCCGGGGCTTAGGGAGTTTTTTAAAAAAATATTTTCTGCCGGTTAAGTTTTTGAGAGCTGATTTCTTGTCCTGTGATAAAAAGCCTTCTGTTTCCATCGCCAAAGCTTTCAGGAGAGCATTTTCAAGCTTTAGGCACCATTTTTGAGTGAATTGCCAAAAGTCAGATTTTTGCTGAAATTGTGACCCCAGGGTTTAATGATTTTTTCAAAAAAATATTTTCTGCCGGTTAAGTTTTTGAGGGCTGATTTCTTGTCCTGTGATAAAAAGCCTTCTGTTTCGAGTGCCAAACCTTTCAGGGGAGCATTTTCAAGCTTCTGGCACCATTTTTGAGTCAATTGCCAAAAGTCAGATTTTTGCTGAAATTGTGACCCCGGGGCTTAGGGATTTTTTCAAAAAAATATTTTCTGCCAGTTAAGTTTTTGAGAGCTGATTACTTGTCCTGTGATAAAAAGCCTTCTGTTTCCATCGCCAAAGCTTTCAGGGGAGCATTTGCAAGCTTCTGGCACCATTTTTGAGTGAATTGCCAAAAGTCAGATTTTTGCTGAAATTGTGACCCCGGGGCTTAGGGATTTTTTCAAAAAAATATTTTCTGCTGGTTAAGTTTTTGAGGGCTGATTTCTTGTTCTGTGATAAAAAGCCTTCTGTTTCCATCGCCAAAGCTTTCAGGGGAGCATTTGCAAGCTTCTGGCACCATTTTTGAGTGAATTGCCAAAAGTCAGATTTTTGCTGAAATTGTGACCCCGGGGCTTAGGGATTTTTTCAAAAAAATATTTTCTGCCGGTGAAGTTTTTGAGGGCTGATTTCTTGTCCTGTGATAAAAAGCCTTCTGTTTCGAGTGCCAAAGCTTTCAGGGGAGCATTTTCAAGCTTCTGGCACCATTTTTGAGTGAATTGCCAAAAGTCAGATTTTTGCTGAAATTGTGACCCCGGGGCTTAGGGATTTTTTCAAAAAAATATTTTCTGCCGGTTAATTTTTCGAGAGCTGATTTCTTGTCCTGTGATAAAAAGCCTTCTGTTTCCATCGCCAAACCTTTCAGGGGAGCATTTGCAAGCTTCTGGCACCATTTTTGAGTGAATTGCCAAAAGTCAGATTTTTGCTGAAATTGTGACCCCGGGGCTTAGGGATTTTTTCAAAAAAATATTTTCTGCCGGTTAAGTTTTTGAGAGCTGATTTCTTGTCCTGTGATAAAAAGCCTTCTGTTTCGAGTGCCAAACCTTTCAGGAGAGCATTTTCAAGCTTCTGGCACCATTTTTGAGTGAATTGCCAAAAGTCAGATTTTTGCTGAAATTGTGACCCCGGGGCTTAGGGATTTTTTCAAAAAAATATTTTCTGCCGGTTAAGTTTTCGAGAGCTGATTTCTTGTCCTGTGATAAAAAGCCTTCTGTTTCCATCGCCAAACCTTTCAGGGGAGCATTTGCAAGCTTCTGGCACCATTTTTGAGTGAATTGCCAAAAGTCAGATTTTTGCTGAAATTGTGACCCCGGGGCTTAGGGATTTTTTCAAAAAAATATTTTCTGCCGGTTAAGTTTTTGAGAGCTGATTTCTTGTCCTGTGATAAAAAGCCTTCTGTTTCCATCGCCAAAGCTTTCAGGAGAGCATTTTCAAGCTTTAGGCACCATTTTTGAGTCAATTGCCAAAAGTCAGATTTTTGCTGAAATTGTGACCCCGGGGCTTAGGAATTTTTTCAAAAAAATATTTTCTGCCGGTGAAGTTTTTGAGGGCTGATTTCTTGTCCTGTGATAAAAAGCCTTCTGTTTCCATCGCCAAAGCTTTCAGGGGAGCATTTGCAAGCTTCTGGCACCATTTTTGAGTGAATTGCCAAAAGTCAGATTTTTGCTGAAATTGTGACCCCGGGGCTTAGGGATTTTTTCAAAAAAATATTTTCTGCAGGTGAAGTTTTTGAGAGCTGATTTCTTGTCCTGTGATAAAAAGCCTTCTGTTTCCATCGCCAAAGCTTTCAGGAGAGCATTTTCAAGCTTTAGGCACCATTTTTGAGTCAATTGCCAAAAGTCAGATTTTTGCTGAAATTGTGACCCCGGGGCTTAGGGATTTTTTCAAAAAAATATTTTCTGCCGGTTAAGTTTTTGAGGGCTGATTTCTTGTCCTGTGATAAAAAGCCTTCAGTTTCGAGTGCCAAACCTTTCAGGGGAGCATTTGCAAGCTTCAGGCACCATTTTTGAGTGAATTGCCAAAAGTCAGATTTTTGCTGAAATTGTGACCCCGGGGCTTAGGGATTTTTTCAAAAAAATATTTTCTGCCGGTGAAGTTTTTGAGAGCTGATTTCTTGTCCTGTGATAAAAAGCCTTCTGTTTCGAGTGCCAAACCTTTCAGGAGAGCATTTTCAAGCTTTAGGCACCATTTTTGAGTGAATTGCCAAAAGTCAGATTTTTGCTGAAATTGTGACCCCGGGGCTTAGGGATTTTTTCAAAAAAATATTTTCTGCCGGTTAAGTTTTTGAGGGCTGATTTCTTGTCCTGTGATAAAAAGCCTTCTGTTTCCATCGCCAAAGCTTTCAGGGGAGCATTTGCAAGCTTCTGGCACCATTTTTGAGTGAATTGCCAAAAGTCAGATTTTTGCTGAAATTGTGACCCCGGGGCTTAGGGAGTTTTTTAAAAAAATATTTTCTGCCGGTTAAGTTTTTGAGAGCTGATTTCTTGTCCTGTGATAAAAAGCCTTCTGTTTCCATCGCCAAAGCTTTCAGGAGAGCATTTTCAAGCTTTAGGCACCATTTTTGAGTGAATTGCCAAAAGTCAGATTTTTGCTGAAATTGTGACCCCAGGGCTTAGTGATTTTTTCAAAAAAATATTTTCTGCCGGTTAAGTTTTTGAGGGCTGATTTCTTGTCCTGTGATAAAAAGCCTTCTGTTTCGAGTGCCAAACCTTTCAGGGGAGCATTTTCAAGCTTCTGGCACCATTTTTGAGTCAATTGCCAAAAGTCAGATTTTTGCTGAAATTGTGACCCCGGGGCTTAGGGATTTTTTCAAAAAAATATTTTCTGCCAGTTAAGTTTTTGAGAGCTGATTACTTGTCCTGTGATAAAAAGCCTTCTGTTTCCATCGCCAAAGCTTTCAGGGGAGCATTTGCAAGCTTCTGGCACCATTTTTGAGTGAATTGCCAAAAGTCAGATTTTTGCTGAAATTGTGACCCCGGGGCTTAGGGATTTTTTCAAAAAAATATTTTCTGCTGGTTAAGTTTTTGAGGGCTGATTTCTTGTTCTGTGATAAAAAGCCTTCTGTTTCCATCGCCAAAGCTTTCAGGGGAGCATTTGCAAGCTTCTGGCACCATTTTTGAGTGAATTGCCAAAAGTCAGATTTTTGCTGAAATTGTGACCCCGGGGCTTAGGGATTTTTTCAAAAAAATATTTTCTGCCGGTGAAGTTTTTGAGGGCAGATTTCTTGTCCTGTGATAAAAAGCCTTCTGTTTCGAGTGCCAAACCTTTCAGGAGAGCATTTTCAAGCTTTAGGCACCATTTTTGAGTGAATTGCCAAAAGTCAGATTTTTGCTGAAATTGTGACCCCGGGGCTTAGGGATTTTTTCAAAAAAATATTTTCTGCCGGTTGAGTTTTTGAGGAATGATTTCTTGTTCTGTGATAAAAAGCCTTCTGTTTCGAGTGCCAAACCTTTCAGGGGAGCATTTTCAAGCTTCTGGCACCATTTTTGAGTGAATTGCCAAAAGTCAGATTTTTGCTGAAATTGTGACCCCGGGGCTTAGGGATTTTTTCAAAAAAATATTTTCTGCCGGTTAAGTTTTTGAGAGCTGATTTCTTGTCCTGTGATAAAAAGCCTTTTGTTTCCATCGCCAAACCTTTCAGGGGAGCATCTTCAAGCTTCTGGCACCATTTTTGAGTGAATTGCCAAAAGTCAGATTTTTGCTGAAATTGTGACCCCGGGGCTTAGGGATTTTTTCAAAAAAATATTTTCTGCCGGTTAAGTTTTTGAGGGCTGATTTCTTGTCCTGTGATAAAAAGCCTTTTGTTTCCATCGCCAAACCTTTCAGGGGAGCATCTTCAAGCTTCTGGCACCATTTTTGAGTGAATTGCCAAAAGTCAGATTTTTGCTGAAATTGTGACCCCGGGGCTTAGGGATTTTTTCAAAAAAATATTTTCTGCCGGTTAAGTTTTTGAGGGCTGATTTCTTGTTCTGTGATAAAAAGCCTTCTGTTTCGAGTGCCAAACCTTTCAGGAGAGCATTTGCAAGCTTCTGGCACCATTTTTGAGTGAATTGCCAAAAGTCAGATTTTTGCTGAAATTGTGACCCCGGGGCTTAGGGATTTTTTCAAAAAAATATTTTCTGCCGGTGAAGTTTTTGAGGGCTGATTTCTTGTTCTGTGATAAAAATCCTTCTGTTTCGAGTGCCAAACCTTTCAGGAGAGCATTTGCAAGCTTCTGGCACCATTTTTGAGTGAATTGCCAAAAGTCAGATTTTTGCTGAAATTGTGACCCCGGGGCTTAGGGATTTTTTCAAAAAAATATTTTCTGCCGGTTAAGTTTTTGAGGGCTGATTTCTTGTCCTGTGATAAAAAGCCTTCTGTTTCCATCGCCAAAGCTTTCAGGGGAGCATTTGCTAGCTTCTGGCACCATTTTTGAGTGAATTGCCAAAAGTCAGATTTTTGCTGAAATTGTGACCCCGGGGCTTAGGGATTTTTTCAAAAAAATATTTTCTGTCGGTTAAGTTTTTGAGGGCTGATTTCTTGTCCTGTGATAAAAAGCCTTCTGTTTCGAGTGCCAAACCTTTCAGGGGAGCATTTTCAAGCTTTTGGCACCATTTTTGAGTGAATTGCCAAAAGTCAGATTTTTGCTGAAATTGTGACCCCGGGGCTTAGGGATTTTTTCAAAAAAATATTTTCTGCCGGTTAAGTTTTTGAGGGCTGATTTCTTGTCCTGTGATAAAAAGCCTTCTGGTTCCATCGCCAAAGCTTTCAGGAGAGCATTTTTAAGCTTTAGGCACCATTTTTGAGTGAATTGCCAAAAGTCAGATTTTTGCTGAAATTGTGACCCCAGGGCTTAGGGATTTTTTCAAAAAAATATTTTCTGCCGGTTAAGTTTTTGAGGGCTGATTTCTTGTCCTGTGATAAAAAGCCTTCTGTTTCGAGTGCCAAACCTTTCAGGGGAGCATTTTCAAGCTTCTGGCACCATTTTTGAGTGAATTGCCAAAAGTCAGATTTTTGCTGAAATTGTGACCCCGGGGCTTAGGGATTTTTTCAAAAAAATATTTTCTGTCGGTTAAGTTTTTGAGGGCTGATTTCTTGTTCTGTGATAAAAAGCCTTCTGTTTCGAGTGCCAAACCTTTCAGGAGAGCATTTTCAAGCTTCTGGCACCATTTTTGAGTGAATTGCCAAAAGTCAGATTTTTGCTGAAATTGTGACCCCGGGGCTTAGGGATTTTTTCAAAAAAATATTTTCTGCCGGTTAAGTTTTTGAGAGCTGATTTCTTGTCCTGTGATAAAAAGCCTTCTGTTTCCATCGCCAAAGCTTTCAGAGGAGCATTTGCAAGCTTCTGGCACCATTTTTGAGTGAATTGCCAAAAGTCAGATTTTTGCTGAAATTGTGACCCCGGGGCTTAGGGATTTTTTCAAAAAAATATTTTCTGCCGGTTAAGTTTTTGAGAGCTGATTTCTTGTCCTGTGATAAAAAGCCTTCTGTTTCCATCGCCAAAGCTTTCAGGAGAGCATTTTCAAGCTTTAGGCACCATTTTTGAGTCAATTGCCAAAAGTCAGATTTTTGCTGAAATTGTGACCCCGGGGCTTAGGGATTTTTTCAAAAAAATATTTTCTGCCGGTTAAGTGTTTGAGGGCTGATTTCTTGTCCTGTGATAAAAAGCCTTCTGTTTCCATCGCCAAAGCTTTCAGGGGAGCATTTTCAAGCTTCTGGCACCATTTTTGAGTGAATTGCCAAAAGTCAGATTTTTGCTGAAATTGTGACCCCGGGGCTTAGGGATTTTTTCAAAAAAATATTTTCTGCCGGTTAAGTTTTTGAGGGCTGATTTCTTGTTCTGTGATAAAAAGCCTTCTGTTTCGAGTGCCAAACCTTTCAGGAGAGCATTTTCAAGCTTCTGGCACGATTTTTGAGTGAATTGCCAAAAGTCAGATTTTTGCTGAAATTGTGACTTAGGGATTTTTTCAAAAAAATATTTTCTGCCGGTGAAGTTTTTGAGGGCTGATTTCTTGTCCTGTGATAAAAAGCCTTCTGTTTCCATCGCCAAAGCTTTCAGGAGAGCATTTTCAAGCTTTAGGCACCATTTTTGAGTGAATTGCCAAAAGTCAGATTTTTGCTGAAATTGTGACCCCAGGGCTTAGTGATTTTTTCAAAAAAATATTTTCTGCCGGTTAAGTTTTTGAGGGCTGATTTCTTGTCCTGTGATAAAAAGCCTTCTGTTTCGAGTGCCAAACCTTTCAGGGGAGCATTTTCAAGCTTCTGGCACCATTTTTGAGTCAATTGCCAAAAGTCAGATTTTTGCTGAAATTGTGACCCCGGGGCTTAGGGATTTTTTCAAAAAAATATTTTCTGCCAGTTAAGTTTTTGAGAGCTGATTACTTGTCCTGTGATAAAAAGCCTTCTGTTTCCATCGCCAAAGCTTTCAGGGGAGCATTTGCAAGCTTCTGGCACCATTTTTGAGTGAATTGCCAAAAGTCAGATTTTTGCTGAAATTGTGACCCCGGGGCTTAGGGATTTTTTCAAAAAAATATTTTCTGCTGGTTAAGTTTTTGAGGGCTGATTTCTTGTTCTGTGATAAAAAGCCTTCTGTTTCCATCGCCAAAGCTTTCAGGGGAGCATTTGCAAGCTTCTGGCACCATTTTTGAGTGAATTGCCAAAAGTCAGATTTTTGCTGAAATTGTGACCCCGGGGCTTAGGGATTTTTTCAAAAAAATATTTTCTGCCGGTGAAGTTTTTGAGGGCTGATTTCTTGTCCTGTGATAAAAAGCCTTCTGTTTCGAGTGCCAAAGCTTTCAGGGGAGCATTTTCAAGCTTCTGGCACCATTTTTGAGTGAATTGCCAAAAGTCAGATTTTTGCTGAAATTGTGACCCCGGGGCTTAGGGATTTTTTCAAAAAAATATTTTCTGCCGGTTAATTTTTCGAGAGCTGATTTCTTGTCCTGTGATAAAAAGCCTTCTGTTTCCATCGCCAAACCTTTCAGGGGAGCATTTGCAAGCTTCTGGCACCATTTTTGAGTGAATTGCCAAAAGTCAGATTTTTGCTGAAATTGTGACCCCGGGGCTTAGGGATTTTTTCAAAAAAATATTTTCTGCCGGTTAAGTTTTTGAGAGCTGATTTCTTGTCCTGTGATAAAAAGCCTTCTGTTTCGAGTGCCAAACCT
Source organism: Podarcis liolepis (assembly GCF_965112155.1). Taxonomy (NCBI): domain Eukaryota; kingdom Metazoa; phylum Chordata; class Lepidosauria; order Squamata; family Lacertidae; genus Podarcis; species Podarcis liolepis. The sequence goes on along the minus strand of NC_139561.1, from coordinate 9,348,553 downwards.
TTCAGGAGAGCATTTTCAAGCTTCTGGCACCATTTTTGAGTGAATTGCCAAAAGTCAGATTTTTGCTGAAATTGTGACCCCGGGGCTTAGGGATTTTTTCAAAAAAATATTTTCTGCCGGTTAAGTTTTCGAGAGCTGATTTCTTGTCCTGTGATAAAAAGCCTTCTGTTTCCATCGCCAAACCTTTCAGGGGAGCATTTGCAAGCTTCTGGCACCATTTTTGAGTGAATTGCCAAAAGTCAGATTTTTGCTGAAATTGTGACCCCGGGGCTTAGGGATTTTTTCAAAAAAATATTTTCTGCCGGTTAAGTTTTTGAGAGCTGATTTCTTGTCCTGTGATAAAAAGCCTTCTGTTTCCATCGCCAAAGCTTTCAGGAGAGCATTTTCAAGCTTTAGGCACCATTTTTGAGTCAATTGCCAAAAGTCAGATTTTTGCTGAAATTGTGACCCCGGGGCTTAGGAATTTTTTCAAAAAAATATTTTCTGCCGGTGAAGTTTTTGAGGGCTGATTTCTTGTCCTGTGATAAAAAGCCTTCTGTTTCCATCGCCAAAGCTTTCAGGGGAGCATTTGCAAGCTTCTGGCACCATTTTTGAGTGAATTGCCAAAAGTCAGATTTTTGCTGAAATTGTGACCCCGGGGCTTAGGGATTTTTTCAAAAAAATATTTTCTGCAGGTGAAGTTTTTGAGAGCTGATTTCTTGTCCTGTGATAAAAAGCCTTCTGTTTCCATCGCCAAAGCTTTCAGGAGAGCATTTTCAAGCTTTAGGCACCATTTTTGAGTCAATTGCCAAAAGTCAGATTTTTGCTGAAATTGTGACCCCGGGGCTTAGGGATTTTTTCAAAAAAATATTTTCTGCCGGTTAAGTTTTTGAGGGCTGATTTCTTGTCCTGTGATAAAAAGCCTTCAGTTTCGAGTGCCAAACCTTTCAGGGGAGCATTTGCAAGCTTCAGGCACCATTTTTGAGTGAATTGCCAAAAGTCAGATTTTTGCTGAAATTGTGACCCCGGGGCTTAGGGATTTTTTCAAAAAAATATTTTCTGCCGGTGAAGTTTTTGAGAGCTGATTTCTTGTCCTGTGATAAAAAGCCTTCTGTTTCGAGTGCCAAACCTTTCAGGAGAGCATTTTCAAGCTTTAGGCACCATTTTTGAGTGAATTGCCAAAAGTCAGATTTTTGCTGAAATTGTGACCCCGGGGCTTAGGGATTTTTTCAAAAAAATATTTTCTGCCGGTTAAGTTTTTGAGGGCTGATTTCTTGTCCTGTGATAAAAAGCCTTCTGTTTCCATCGCCAAAGCTTTCAGGGGAGCATTTGCAAGCTTCTGGCACCATTTTTGAGTGAATTGCCAAAAGTCAGATTTTTGCTGAAATTGTGACCCCGGGGCTTAGGGAGTTTTTTAAAAAAATATTTTCTGCCGGTTAAGTTTTTGAGAGCTGATTTCTTGTCCTGTGATAAAAAGCCTTCTGTTTCCATCGCCAAAGCTTTCAGGAGAGCATTTTCAAGCTTTAGGCACCATTTTTGAGTGAATTGCCAAAAGTCAGATTTTTGCTGAAATTGTGACCCCAGGGCTTAGTGATTTTTTCAAAAAAATATTTTCTGCCGGTTAAGTTTTTGAGGGCTGATTTCTTGTCCTGTGATAAAAAGCCTTCTGTTTCGAGTGCCAAACCTTTCAGGGGAGCATTTTCAAGCTTCTGGCACCATTTTTGAGTCAATTGCCAAAAGTCAGATTTTTGCTGAAATTGTGACCCCGGGGCTTAGGGATTTTTTCAAAAAAATATTTTCTGCCAGTTAAGTTTTTGAGAGCTGATTACTTGTCCTGTGATAAAAAGCCTTCTGTTTCCATCGCCAAAGCTTTCAGGGGAGCATTTGCAAGCTTCTGGCACCATTTTTGAGTGAATTGCCAAAAGTCAGATTTTTGCTGAAATTGTGACCCCGGGGCTTAGGGATTTTTTCAAAAAAATATTTTCTGCTGGTTAAGTTTTTGAGGGCTGATTTCTTGTTCTGTGATAAAAAGCCTTCTGTTTCCATCGCCAAAGCTTTCAGGGGAGCATTTGCAAGCTTCTGGCACCATTTTTGAGTGAATTGCCAAAAGTCAGATTTTTGCTGAAATTGTGACCCCGGGGCTTAGGGATTTTTTCAAAAAAATATTTTCTGCCGGTGAAGTTTTTGAGGGCAGATTTCTTGTCCTGTGATAAAAAGCCTTCTGTTTCGAGTGCCAAACCTTTCAGGAGAGCATTTTCAAGCTTTAGGCACCATTTTTGAGTGAATTGCCAAAAGTCAGATTTTTGCTGAAATTGTGACCCCGGGGCTTAGGGATTTTTTCAAAAAAATATTTTCTGCCGGTTGAGTTTTTGAGGAATGATTTCTTGTTCTGTGATAAAAAGCCTTCTGTTTCGAGTGCCAAACCTTTCAGGGGAGCATTTTCAAGCTTCTGGCACCATTTTTGAGTGAATTGCCAAAAGTCAGATTTTTGCTGAAATTGTGACCCCGGGGCTTAGGGATTTTTTCAAAAAAATATTTTCTGCCGGTTAAGTTTTTGAGAGCTGATTTCTTGTCCTGTGATAAAAAGCCTTTTGTTTCCATCGCCAAACCTTTCAGGGGAGCATCTTCAAGCTTCTGGCACCATTTTTGAGTGAATTGCCAAAAGTCAGATTTTTGCTGAAATTGTGACCCCGGGGCTTAGGGATTTTTTCAAAAAAATATTTTCTGCCGGTTAAGTTTTTGAGGGCTGATTTCTTGTCCTGTGATAAAAAGCCTTTTGTTTCCATCGCCAAACCTTTCAGGGGAGCATCTTCAAGCTTCTGGCACCATTTTTGAGTGAATTGCCAAAAGTCAGATTTTTGCTGAAATTGTGACCCCGGGGCTTAGGGATTTTTTCAAAAAAATATTTTCTGCCGGTTAAGTTTTTGAGGGCTGATTTCTTGTTCTGTGATAAAAAGCCTTCTGTTTCGAGTGCCAAACCTTTCAGGAGAGCATTTGCAAGCTTCTGGCACCATTTTTGAGTGAATTGCCAAAAGTCAGATTTTTGCTGAAATTGTGACCCCGGGGCTTAGGGATTTTTTCAAAAAAATATTTTCTGCCGGTGAAGTTTTTGAGGGCTGATTTCTTGTTCTGTGATAAAAAGCCTTCTGTTTCGAGTGCCAAACCTTTCAGGAGAGCATTTGCAAGCTTCTGGCACCATTTTTGAGTGAATTGCCAAAAGTCAGATTTTTGCTGAAATTGTGACCCCGGGGCTTAGGGATTTTTTCAAAAAAATATTTTCTGCCGGTTAAGTTTTTGAGGGCTGATTTCTTGTCCTGTGATAAAAAGCCTTCTGTTTCCATCGCCAAAGCTTTCAGGGGAGCATTTGCTAGCTTCTGGCACCATTTTTGAGTGAATTGCCAAAAGTCAGATTTTTGCTGAAATTGTGACCCCGGGGCTTAGGGATTTTTTCAAAAAAATATTTTCTGTCGGTTAAGTTTTTGAGGGCTGATTTCTTGTCCTGTGATAAAAAGCCTTCTGTTTCGAGTGCCAAACCTTTCAGGGGAGCATTTTCAAGCTTTTGGCACCATTTTTGAGTGAATTGCCAAAAGTCAGATTTTTGCTGAAATTGTGACCCCGGGGCTTAGGGATTTTTTCAAAAAAATATTTTCTGCCGGTTAAGTTTTTGAGGGCTGATTTCTTGTCCTGTGATAAAAAGCCTTCTGGTTCCATCGCCAAAGCTTTCAGGAGAGCATTTTTAAGCTTTAGGCACCATTTTTGAGTGAATTGCCAAAAGTCAGATTTTTGCTGAAATTGTGACCCCAGGGCTTAGGGATTTTTTCAAAAAAATATTTTCTGCCGGTTAAGTTTTTGAGGGCTGATTTCTTGTCCTGTGATAAAAAGCCTTCTGTTTCGAGTGCCAAACCTTTCAGGGGAGCATTTTCAAGCTTCTGGCACCATTTTTGAGTGAATTGCCAAAAGTCAGATTTTTGCTGAAATTGTGACCCCGGGGCTTAGGGATTTTTTCAAAAAAATATTTTCTGTCGGTTAAGTTTTTGAGGGCTGATTTCTTGTTCTGTGATAAAAAGCCTTCTGTTTCGAGTGCCAAACCTTTCAGGAGAGCATTTTCAAGCTTCTGGCACCATTTTTGAGTGAATTGCCAAAAGTCAGATTTTTGCTGAAATTGTGACCCCGGGGCTTAGGGATTTTTTCAAAAAAATATTTTCTGCCGGTTAAGTTTTTGAGAGCTGATTTCTTGTCCTGTGATAAAAAGCCTTCTGTTTCCATCGCCAAAGCTTTCAGAGGAGCATTTGCAAGCTTCTGGCACCATTTTTGAGTGAATTGCCAAAAGTCAGATTTTTGCTGAAATTGTGACCCCGGGGCTTAGGGATTTTTTCAAAAAAATATTTTCTGCCGGTTAAGTTTTTGAGAGCTGATTTCTTGTCCTGTGATAAAAAGCCTTCTGTTTCCATCGCCAAAGCTTTCAGGAGAGCATTTTCAAGCTTTAGGCACCATTTTTGAGTCAATTGCCAAAAGTCAGATTTTTGCTGAAATTGTGACCCCGGGGCTTAGGGATTTTTTCAAAAAAATATTTTCTGCCGGTTAAGTGTTTGAGGGCTGATTTCTTGTCCTGTGATAAAAAGCCTTCTGTTTCCATCGCCAAAGCTTTCAGGGGAGCATTTTCAAGCTTCTGGCACCATTTTTGAGTGAATTGCCAAAAGTCAGATTTTTGCTGAAATTGTGACCCCGGGGCTTAGGGATTTTTTCAAAAAAATATTTTCTGCCGGTTAAGTTTTTGAGGGCTGATTTCTTGTTCTGTGATAAAAAGCCTTCTGTTTCGAGTGCCAAACCTTTCAGGAGAGCATTTTCAAGCTTCTGGCACGATTTTTGAGTGAATTGCCAAAAGTCAGATTTTTGCTGAAATTGTGACTTAGGGATTTTTTCAAAAAAATATTTTCTGCCGGTGAAGTTTTTGAGGGCTGATTTCTTGTCCTGTGATAAAAAGCCTTCTGTTTCCATCGCCAAAGCTTTCAGGAGAGCATTTTCAAGCTTTAGGCACCATTTTTGAGTGAATTGCCAAAAGTCAGATTTTTGCTGAAATTGTGACCCCAGGGCTTAGTGATTTTTTCAAAAAAATATTTTCTGCCGGTTAAGTTTTTGAGGGCTGATTTCTTGTCCTGTGATAAAAAGCCTTCTGTTTCGAGTGCCAAACCTTTCAGGGGAGCATTTTCAAGCTTCTGGCACCATTTTTGAGTCAATTGCCAAAAGTCAGATTTTTGCTGAAATTGTGACCCCGGGGCTTAGGGATTTTTTCAAAAAAATATTTTCTGCCAGTTAAGTTTTTGAGAGCTGATTACTTGTCCTGTGATAAAAAGCCTTCTGTTTCCATCGCCAAAGCTTTCAGGGGAGCATTTGCAAGCTTCTGGCACCATTTTTGAGTGAATTGCCAAAAGTCAGATTTTTGCTGAAATTGTGACCCCGGGGCTTAGGGATTTTTTCAAAAAAATATTTTCTGCTGGTTAAGTTTTTGAGGGCTGATTTCTTGTTCTGTGATAAAAAGCCTTCTGTTTCCATCGCCAAAGCTTTCAGGGGAGCATTTGCAAGCTTCTGGCACCATTTTTGAGTGAATTGCCAAAAGTCAGATTTTTGCTGAAATTGTGACCCCGGGGCTTAGGGATTTTTTCAAAAAAATATTTTCTGCCGGTGAAGTTTTTGAGGGCAGATTTCTTGTCCTGTGATAAAAAGCCTTCTGTTTCGAGTGCCAAACCTTTCAGGAGAGCATTTTCAAGCTTTAGGCACCATTTTTGAGTGAATTGCCAAAAGTCAGATTTTTGCTGAAATTGTGACCCCGGGGCTTAGGGATTTTTTCAAAAAAATATTTTCTGCCGGTTGAGTTTTTGAGGAATGATTTCTTGTTCTGTGATAAAAAGCCTTCTGTTTCGAGTGCCAAACCTTTCAGGGGAGCATTTTCAAGCTTCTGGCACCATTTTTGAGTGAATTGCCAAAAGTCAGATTTTTGCTGAAATTGTGACCCCGGGGCTTAGGGATTTTTTCAAAAAAATATTTTCTGCCGGTTAAGTTTTTGAGAGCTGATTTCTTGTCCTGTGATAAAAAGCCTTTTGTTTCCATCGCCAAACCTTTCAGGGGAGCATCTTCAAGCTTCTGGCACCATTTTTGAGTGAATTGCCAAAAGTCAGATTTTTGCTGAAATTGTGACCCCGGGGCTTAGGGATTTTTTCAAAAAAATATTTTCTGCCGGTTAAGTTTTTGAGGGCTGATTTCTTGTCCTGTGATAAAAAGCCTTTTGTTTCCATCGCCAAACCTTTCAGGGGAGCATCTTCAAGCTTCTGGCACCATTTTTGAGTGAATTGCCAAAAGTCAGATTTTTGCTGAAATTGTGACCCCGGGGCTTAGGGATTTTTTCAAAAAAATATTTTCTGCCGGTTAAGTTTTTGAGGGCTGATTTCTTGTTCTGTGATAAAAAGCCTTCTGTTTCGAGTGCCAAACCTTTCAGGAGAGCATTTGCAAGCTTCTGGCACCATTTTTGAGTGAATTGCCAAAAGTCAGATTTTTGCTGAAATTGTGACCCCGGGGCTTAGGGATTTTTTCAAAAAAATATTTTCTGCCGGTGAAGTTTTTGAGGGCTGATTTCTTGTTCTGTGATAAAAAGCCTTCTGTTTCGAGTGCCAAACCTTTCAGGAGAGCATTTGCAAGCTTCTGGCACCATTTTTGAGTGAATTGCCAAAAGTCAGATTTTTGCTGAAATTGTGACCCCGGGGCTTAGGGATTTTTTCAAAAAAATATTTTCTGCCGGTTAAGTTTTTGAGGGCTGATTTCTTGTCCTGTGATAAAAAGCCTTCTGTTTCCATCGCCAAAGCTTTCAGGGGAGCATTTGCTAGCTTCTGGCACCATTTTTGAGTGAATTGCCAAAAGTCAGATTTTTGCTGAAATTGTGACCCCGGGGCTTAGGGATTTTTTCAAAAAAATATTTTCTGTCGGTTAAGTTTTTGAGGGCTGATTTCTTGTCCTGTGATAAAAAGCCTTCTGTTTCGAGTGCCAAACCTTTCAGGGGAGCATTTTCAAGCTTTTGGCACCATTTTTGAGTGAATTGCCAAAAGTCAGATTTTTGCTGAAATTGTGACCCCGGGGCTTAGGGATTTTTTCAAAAAAATATTTTCTGCCGGTTAAGTTTTTGAGGGCTGATTTCTTGTCCTGTGATAAAAAGCCTTCTGGTTCCATCGCCAAAGCTTTCAGGAGAGCATTTTTAAGCTTTAGGCACCATTTTTGAGTGAATTGCCAAAAGTCAGATTTTTGCTGAAATTGTGACCCCAGGGCTTAGGGATTTTTTCAAAAAAATATTTTCTGCCGGTTAAGTTTTTGAGGGCTGATTTCTTGTCCTGTGATAAAAAGCCTTCTGTTTCGAGTGCCAAACCTTTCAGGGGAGCATTTTCAAGCTTCTGGCACCATTTTTGAGTGAATTGCCAAAAGTCAGATTTTTGCTGAAATTGTGACCCCGGGGCTTAGGGATTTTTTCAAAAAAATATTTTCTGTCGGTTAAGTTTTTGAGGGCTGATTTCTTGTTCTGTGATAAAAAGCCTTCTGTTTCGAGTGCCAAACCTTTCAGGAGAGCATTTTCAAGCTTCTGGCACCATTTTTGAGTGAATTGCCAAAAGTCAGATTTTTGCTGAAATTGTGACCCCGGGGCTTAGGGATTTTTTCAAAAAAATATTTTCTGCCGGTTAAGTTTTTGAGAGCTGATTTCTTGTCCTGTGATAAAAAGCCTTCTGTTTCCATCGCCAAAGCTTTCAGAGGAGCATTTGCAAGCTTCTGGCACCATTTTTGAGTGAATTGCCAAAAGTCAGATTTTTGCTGAAATTGTGACCCCGGGGCTTAGGGATTTTTTCAAAAAAATATTTTCTGCCGGTTAAGTTTTTGAGAGCTGATTTCTTGTCCTGTGATAAAAAGCCTTCTGTTTCCATCGCCAAAGCTTTCAGGAGAGCATTTTCAAGCTTTAGGCACCATTTTTGAGTCAATTGCCAAAAGTCAGATTTTTGCTGAAATTGTGACCCCGGGGCTTAGGGATTTTTTCAAAAAAATATTTTCTGCCGGTTAAGTGTTTGAGGGCTGATTTCTTGTCCTGTGATAAAAAGCCTTCTGTTTCCATCGCCAAAGCTTTCAGGGGAGCATTTTCAAGCTTCTGGCACCATTTTTGAGTGAATTGCCAAAAGTCAGATTTTTGCTGAAATTGTGACCCCGGGGCTTAGGGATTTTTTCAAAAAAATATTTTCTGCCGGTTAAGTTTTTGAGGGCTGATTTCTTGTTCTGTGATAAAAAGCCTTCTGTTTCGAGTGCCAAACCTTTCAGGAGAGCATTTTCAAGCTTCTGGCACGATTTTTGAGTGAATTGCCAAAAGTCAGATTTTTGCTGAAATTGTGACTTAGGGATTTTTTCAAAAAAATATTTTCTGCCGGTGAAGTTTTTGAGGGCTGATTTCTTGTCCTGTGATAAAAAGCCTTCTGTTTCCATCGCCAAAGCTTTCAGGAGAGCATTTTCAAGCTTTAGGCACCATTTTTGAGTCAATTGCCAAAAGTCAGATTTTTGCTGAAATTGTGACCCCGGGGCTTAGGGATTTTTTCAAAAAAATATTTTCTGCCGGTTAAGTTTTTGAGGGCTGATTTCTTGTCCTGTGATAAAAAGCCTTCAGTTTCGAGTGCCAAACCTTTCAGGGGAGCATTTGCAAGCTTCAGGCACCATTTTTGAGTGAATTGCCAAAAGTCAGATTTTTGCTGAAATTGTGACCCCGGGGCTTAGGGATTTTTTCAAAAAAATATTTTCTGCCGGTTAAGTTTTTGAGAGCTGATTTCTTGTCCTGTGATAAAAAGCCTTCTGTTTCCATCGCCAAAGCTTTCAGGGGAGCATTTGCAAGCTTCTGGCACCATTTTTGAGTCAATTGCCAAAAGTCAGATTTTTGCTGAAATTGTGACCCCGGGGCTTAGGGATTTTTTCAAAAAAATATTTTCTGCCGGTGAAGTTTTTGAGAGCTGATTTCTTGTCCTGTGATAAAAAGCCTTCTGTTTCGAGTGCCAAACCTTTCAGGAGAGCATTTTCAAGCTTTAGGCACCATTTTTGAGTCAATTGCCAAAAGTCAGATTTTTGCTGAAATTGTGACCCCGGGGCTTAGGGATTTTTTCAAAAAAATATTTTCTGCCGGTTAAGTTTTTGAGGGCTGATTTCTTGTCCTGTGATAAAAAGCCTTCTGTTTCCATCGCCAAAGCTTTCAGGGGAGCATTTGCAAGCTTCTGGCACCATTTTTGAGTGAATTGCCAAAAGTCAGATTTTTGCTGAAATTGTGACCCCGGGGCTTAGGGAGTTTTTTAAAAAAATATTTTCTGCCGGTTAAGTTTTTGAGAGCTGATTTCTTTTCCTGTGATAAAAAGCCTTCTGTTTCCATCGCCAAAGCTTTCAGGAGAGCATTTTCAAGCTTTAGGCACCATTTTTGAGTGAATTGCCAAAAGTCAGATTTTTGCTGAAATTGTGACCCCAGGGTTTAGTGATTTTTTCAAAAAAATATTTTCTGCCGGTTAAGTTTTTGAGGGCTGATTTCTTGTCCTGTGATAAAAAGCCTTCTGTTTCGAGTGCCAAACCTTTCAGGGGAGCATTTTCAAGCTTCTGGCACCATTTTTGAGTCAATTGCCAAAAGTCAGATTTTTGCTGAAATTGTGACCCCGGGGCTTAGGGATTTTTTCAAAAAAATATTTTCTGCCGGTTAAGTTTTTCAGAGCTGATTACTTGTCCTGTGATAAAAAGCCTTCTGTTTCCATCGCCAAAGCTTTCAGGGGAGCATTTGCAAGCTTCTGGCACCATTTTTGAGTGAATTGCCAAAAGTCAGATTTTTGCTGAAATTGTGACCCCGGGGCTTAGGGATTTTTTCAAAAAAATATTTTCTGCTGGTTAAGTTTTTGAGGGCTGATTTCTTGTTCTGTGATAAAAAGCCTTCTGTTTCCATCGCCAAAGCTTTCAGGGGAGCATTTGCAAGCTTCTGGCACCATTTTTGAGTGAATTGCCAAAAGTCAGATTTTTGCTGAAATTGTGACCCCGGGGCTTAGGGATTTTTTCAAAAAAATATTTTCTGCCGGTGAAGTTTTTGAGGGCAGATTTCTTGTCCTGTGATAAAAAGCCTTCTGTTTCGAGTGCCAAACCTTTCAGGAGAGCATTTTCAAGCTTTAGGCACCATTTTTGAGTGAATTGCCAAAAGTCAGATTTTTGCTGAAATTGTGACCCCGGGGCTTAGGGATTTTTTCAAAAAAATATTTTCTGCCGGTTGAGTTTTTGAGGAATGATTTCTTGTTCTGTGATAAAAAGCCTTCTGTTTCGAGTGCCAAACCTTTCAGGGGAGCATTTTCAAGCTTCTGGCACCATTTTTGAGTGAATTGCCAAAAGTCAGATTTTTGCTGAAATTGTGACCCCGGGGCTTAGGGATTTTTTCAAAAAAATATTTTCTGCCGGTTAAGTTTTTGAGAGCTGATTTCTTGTCCTGTGATAAAAAGCCTTCTGTTTCGAGTGCCAAACCTTTCAGGAGAGCATTTTCAAGCTTCTGGCACCATTTTTGAGTGAATTGCCAAAAGTCAGATTTTTGCTGAAATTGTGACCCCGGGGCTTAGGGATTTTTTCAAAAAAATATTTTCTGCCGGTTAAGTTTTCGAGAGCTGATTTCTTGTCCTGTGATAAAAAGCCTTCTGTTTCCATCGCCAAACCTTTCAGGGGAGCATTTGCAAGCTTCTGGCACCATTTTTGAGTGAATTGCCAAAAGTCAGATTTTTGCTGAAATTGTGACCCCGGGGCTTAGGGATTTTTTCAAAAAAATATTTTCTGCCGGTTAAGTTTTTGAGAGCTGATTTCTTGTCCTGTGATAAAAAGCCTTCTGTTTCCATCGCCAAAGCTTTCAGGAGAGCATTTTCAAGCTTTAGGCACCATTTTTGAGTCAATTGCCAAAAGTCAGATTTTTGCTGAAATTGTGACCCCGGGGCTTAGGCATTTTTTCAAAAAAATATTTTCTGCCGGTGAAGTTTTTGAGGGCTGATTTCTTGTCCTGTGATAAAAAGCCTTCTGTTTCCATCGCCAAAGCTTTCAGGGGAGCATTTGCAAGCTTCTGGCACCATTTTTGAGTGAATTGCCAAAAGTCAGATTTTTGCTGAAATTGTGACCCCGGGGCTTAGGGATTTTTTCAAAAAAATATTTTCTGCAGGTGAAGTTTTTGAGAGCTGATTTCTTGTCCTGTGATAAAAAGCCTTCTGTTTCCATCGCCAAAGCTTTCAGGAGAGCATTTTCAAGCTTTAGGCACCATTTTTGAGTCAATTGCCAAAAGTCAGATTTTTGCTGAAATTGTGACCCCGGGGCTTAGGGATTTTTTCAAAAAAATATTTTCTGCCGGTTAAGTTTTTGAGGGCTGATTTCTTGTCCTGTGATAAAAAGCCTTCAGTTTCGAGTGCCAAACCTTTCAGGGGAGCATTTGCAAGCTTCAGGCACCATTTTTGAGTGAATTGCCAAAAGTCAGATTTTTGCTGAAATTGTGACCCCGGGGCTTAGGGATTTTTTCAAAAAAATATTTTCTGCCGGTGAAGTTTTTGAGAGCTGATTTCTTGTCCTGTGATAAAAAGCCTTCTGTTTCCATCGCCAAACCTTTCAGGAGAGCATTTTCAAGCTTCTGGCACCATTTTTGAGTCAATTGCCAAAAGTCAGATTTTTGCTGAAATTGTGACCCCGGGGCTTAGGGATTTTTTCAAAAAAATATTTTCTGCCAGTTAAGTTTTTGAGAGCTGATTACTTGTCCTGTGATAAAAAGCCTTCTGTTTCCATCGCCAAAGCTTTCAGGGGAGCATTTGCAAGCTTCTGGCACCATTTTTGAGTGAATTGCCAAAAGTCAGATTTTTGCTGAAATTGTGACCCCGGGGCTTAGGGATTTTTTCAAAAAAATATTTTCTGCTGGTTAAGTTTTTGAGGGCTGATTTCTTGTTCTGTGATAAAAAGCCTTCTGTTTCCATCGCCAAAGCTTTCAGGGGAGCATTTGCAAGCTTCTGGCACCATTTTTGAGTGAATTGCCAAAAGTCAGATTTTTGCTGAAATTGTGACCCCGGGGCTTAGGGATTTTTTCAAAAAAATATTTTCTGCCGGTGAAGTTTTTGAGGGCAGATTTCTTGTCCTGTGATAAAAAGCCTTCTGTTTCGAGTGCCAAACCTTTCAGGAGAGCATTTTCAAGCTTTAGGCACCATTTTTGAGTGAATTGCCAAAAGTCAGATTTTTGCTGAAATTGTGACCCCGGGGCTTAGGGATTTTTTCAAAAAAATATTTTCTGCCGGTTGAGTTTTTGAGGAATGATTTCTTGTTCTGTGATAAAAAGCCTTCTGTTTCGAGTGCCAAACCTTTCAGGGGAGCATTTTCAAGCTTCTGGCACCATTTTTGAGTGAATTGCCAAAAGTCAGATTTTTGCTGAAATTGTGACCCCGGGGCTTAGGGATTTTTTCAAAAAAATATTTTCTGCCGGTTAAGTTTTTGAGAGCTGATTTCTTGTCCTGTGATAAAAAGCCTTTTGTTTCCATCGCCAAACCTTTCAGGGGAGCATCTTCAAGCTTCTGGCACCATTTTTGAGTGAATTGCCAAAAGTCAGATTTTTGCTGAAATTGTGACCCCGGGGCTTAGGGATTTTTTCAAAAAAATATTTTCTGCCGGTTAAGTTTTTGAGGGCTGATTTCTTGTTCTGTGATAAAAAGCCTTCTGTTTCGAGTGCCAAACCTTTCAGGAGAGCATTTGCAAGCTTCTGGCACCATTTTTGAGTGAATTGCCAAAAGTCAGATTTTTGCTGAAATTGTGACCCCGGGGCTTAGGGATTTTTTCAAAAAAATATTTTCTGCCGGTGAAGTTTTTGAGGGCTGATTTCTTGTTCTGTGATAAAAAGCCTTCTGTTTCGAGTGCCAAACCTTTCAGGAGAGCATTTGCAAGCTTCTGGCACCATTTTTGAGTGAATTGCCAAAAGTCAGATTTTTGCTGAAATTGTGACCCCGGGGCTTAGGGATTTTTTAAAAAAAATATTTTCTGCCGGTTAAGTTTTTGAGGGCTGATTTCTTGTCCTGTGATAAAAAGCCTTCTGTTTCCATCGCCAAACCTTTCAGGGGAGCATTTGCTAGCTTCTGGCACCATTTTTGAGTGAATTGCCAAAAGTCAGATTTTTGCTGAAATTGTGACCCCGGGGCTTAGGGATTTTTTCAAAAAAATATTTTCTGCCGGTGAAGTTTTTGAGGGCTGATTTCTTGTTCTGTGATTAAAAGCCTTCTGTTTCGAGTGCCAAACCTTTCAGGAGAGCATTTGCAAGCTTCTGGCACCATTTTTGAGTGAATTGCCAAAAGTCAGATTTTTGCTGAAATTGTGACCCCGGGGCTTAGGGATTTTTTCAAAAAAATATTTTCTGCTGGTTAAGTTTTTGAGGGCTGATTTCTTGTCCTGTGATAAAAAGCCTTCTGTTTCCATCGCCAAAGCTTTCAGGGGAGCATTTGCAAGCTTCTGGCACCATTTTTGAGTGAATTGCCAAAAGTCAGATTTTTGCTTAAATTGTGACCCCGGGGCTTAGGGATTTTTTCAAAAAAATATTTTCTGTCGGTTAAGTTTTTGAGGGCTGATTTCTTGTCCTGTGATAAAAAGCCTTCTGTTTCGAGTGCCAAACCTTTCAGGGGAGCATTTTCAAGCTTTTGGCACCATTTTTGAGTGAATTGCCAAAAGTCAGATTTTTGCTGAAATTGTGACCCCGGGGCTTAGGGATTTTTTCAAAAAAATATTTTCTGCCGGTTAAGTTTTTGAGGGCTGATTTCTTGTCCTGTGATAAAAAGCCTTCTATTTCGAGTGCCAAACCTTTCAGGGGAGCATTTTCAAGCTTCTGGCACCATTTTTGAGTGAATTGCCAAAAGTCAGATTTTTGCTGTAATTGTGACCCCGGAGCTTAGGGATTTTTTCAAAAAAATATTTTCTGCCGGTTAAGTTTTTGAGGGCTGATTCCTTGTCCTGTGATAAAAAGCCTTCTGCTTCGAGTGCCAAACCTTTCAGGAGAGCATTTTCAAGCTTCTGGCACCATTTTTGAGTGAATTGCCAAAAGTCAGATTTTTGCTGAAATTGTGACCCCGGGGCTTAGGGATTTTTTCAAAAAAATATTTTCTGCCGGTTAAGTTTTTGAGGGCTGATTTCTTGTCCTGTGATAAAAAGCCTTCTCTTTCCATCGCCAAAGCTTTCAGGGGAGCATTTGCAAGCTTCTGGCACCATTTTTGAGTGAATTGCCAAAAGTCAGATTTTTGCTGAAATTGTGACCCCGGGGCTTAGGGATTTTTTCAAAAAAATATTTTCTGCCGGTTAAGTTTTTGAGAGCTGATTTCTTGTCCTGTGATAAAAAGCCTTCTGTTTCCATCGCCAAAGCTTTCAGGAGAGCATTTTCAAGCTTAGGCACCATTTTTGAGTGAATTGCCAAAAGTCAGATTTTTGCTGAAATTGTGACCCCAGGGCTTAGTGATTTTTTCAAAAAAATATTTTCTGCCGGTTAAGTTTTTGAGGGCTGATTTCTTGTCCTGTGATAAAAAGCCTTCTGTTTCGAGTGCCAAACCTTTCAGGGGAGCATTTTCAAGCTTCTGGCACCATTTTTGAGTGAATTGCCAAAAGTCAGATTTTTGCTGTAATTGTGACCCCGGAGCTTAGGGATTTTTTCAAAAAAATATTTTCTGCCGGTTAAGTTTTTGAGGGCTGATTCCTTGTCCTGTGATAAAAAGCCTTCTGCTTCGAGTGCCAAACCTTTCAGGAGAGCATTTTCAAGCTTCTGGCACCATTTTTGAGTGAATTGCCAAAAGTCAGATTTTTGCTGAAATTGTGACCCCGGGGCTTAGGGATTTTTTCAAAAAAATATTTTCTGCCGGTTAAGTTTTTGAGGGCTGATTTCTTGTCCTGTGATAAAAAGCCTTCTCTTTCCATCGCCAAAGCTTTCAGGGGAGCATTTGCAAGCTTCTGGCACCATTTTTGAGTGAATTGCCAAAAGTCAGATTTTTGCTGAAATTGTGACCCCGGGGCTTAGGGATTTTTTCAAAAAAATATTTTCTGCCGGTTAAGTTTTTGAGAGCTGATTTCTTGTCCTGTGATAAAAAGCCTTCTGTTTCCATCGCCAAAGCTTTCAGGAGAGCATTTTCAAGCTTAGGCACCATTTTTGAGTGAATTGCCAAAAGTCAGATTTTTGCTGAAATTGTGACCCCAGGGCTTAGTGATTTTTTCAAAAAAATATTTTCTGCCGGTTAAGTTTTTGAGGGCTGATTTCTTGTCCTGTGATAAAAAGCCTTCTGTTTCGAGTGCCAAACCTTTCAGGGGAGCATTTTCAAGCTTCTGGCACCATTTTTGAGTCAATTGCCAAAAGTCAGATTTTTGCTGAAATTGTGACCCCGGGGCTTAGGGATTTTTTCAAAAAAATATTTTCTGTCGGTTAAGTTTTTGAGGGCTGATTTCTTGTTCTGTGATAAAAAGCCTTCTGTTTCGAGTGCCAAACCTTTCAGGAGAGCATTTGCAAGCTTCTGGCACCATTTTTGAGTGAATTGCCAAAAGTCAGATTTTTGCTGAAATTGTGACCCCGGGGCTTAGGGATTTTTTCAAAAAAATATTTTCTGCCGGTGAAGTTTTTGAGGGCTGATTTCTTGTCCTGTGATAAAAAGCCTTCTGTTTCGAGTGCCAAACCTTTCAGGAGAGCATTTGCAAGCTTCTGGCACCATTTTTGAGTGAATTGCCAAAAGTCAGATTTTTGCTGAAATTGTGACCCCGGGGCTTAGGGATTTTTTCAAAAAAATATTTTCTGCCGGTTAAGTTTTTGAGGGCTGATTTCTTGTCCTGTGATAAAAAGCCTTCTGTTTCCATCGCCAAAGCTTTCAGGGGAGCATTTGCTAGCTTCTGGCACCATTTTTGAGTGAATTGCCAAAAGTCAGATTTTTGCTGAAATTGTGACCCCGGGGCTTAGGGATTTTTTCAAAAAAATATTTTCTGTCGGTTAAGTTTTTGAGGGCTGATTTCTTGTCCTGTGATAAAAAGCCTTCTGTTTCGAGTGCCAAACCTTTCAGGGGAGCATTTTCAAGCTTTTGGCACCATTTTTGAGTGAATTGCCAAAAGTCAGATTTTTGCTGAAATTGTGACCCCGGGGCTTAGGGATTTTTTCAAAAAAATATTTTCTGCCGGTGAAGTTTTTGAGGGCTGATTTCTTGTCCTGTGATAAAAAGCCTTCTATTTCGAGTGCCAAACCTTTCAGGGGAGCATTTTCAAGCTTCTGGCACCATTTTTGAGTGAATTGCCAAAAGTCAGGTTTTTGCTGTAATTGTGACCCCGGAGCTTAGGGATTTTTTCAAAAAAATATTTTCTGCCGGTTAAGTTTTTGAGGGCTGATTTCTTGTCCTGTGATAAAAAGCCTTCTGTTTCGAGTGCCAAAGCTTTCAGGGGAGCATTTGCAAGCTTCTGGCACCATTTTTGAGTGAATTGCCAAAAGTCAGATTTTTGCTGAAATTGTGACCCCGGGGCTTAGGGATTTTTTCAAAAAAATATTTTCTGCCGGTTAAGTTTTTGAGGGCTGATTTCTTGTCCTGTGATAAAAAGCCTTCTCTTTCCATCGCCAAAGCTTTCAGGGGAGCATTTGCAAGCTTCTGGCACCATTTTTGAGTCAATTGCCAAAAGTCAGATTTTTGCTGAAATTGTGACCCCGGGGCTTAGGGATTTTTTCAAAAAAATATTTTCTGTCGGTTAAGTTTTTGAGGGCTGATTTCTTGTTCTGTGATAAAAAGCCTTCTGTTTCGAGTGCCAAACCTTTCAGGAGAGCATTTGCAAGCTTCTGGCACCATTTTTGAGTGAATTGCCAAAAGTCAGATTTTTGCTGAAATTGTGACCCCGGGGCTTAGGGATTTTTTCAAAAAAATATTTTCTGCCGGTGAAGTTTTTGAGGGCTGATTTCTTGTCCTGTGATAAAAAGCCTTCTGTTTCGAGTGCCAAACCTTTCAGGAGAGCATTTGCAAGCTTCTGGCACCATTTTTGAGTGAATTGCCAAAAGTCAGATTTTTGCTGAAATTGTGACCCCGGGGCTTAGGGATTTTTTCAAAAAAATATTTTCTGCCGGTTAAGTTTTTGAGGGCTGATTTCTTGTCCTGTGATAAAAAGCCTTCTGTTTCCATCGCCAAAGCTTTCAGGGGAGCATTTGCTAGCTTCTGGCACCATTTTTGAGTGAATTGCCAAAAGTCAGATTTTTGCTGAAATTGTGACCCCGGGGCTTAGGGATTTTTTCAAAAAAATATTTTCTGTCGGTTAAGTTTTTGAGGGCTGATTTCTTGTCCTGTGATAAAAAGCCTTCTGTTTCGAGTGCCAAACCTTTCAGGGGAGCATTTTCAAGCTTTTGGCACCATTTTTGAGTGAATTGCCAAAAGTCAGATTTTTGCTGAAATTGTGACCCCGGGGCTTAGGGATTTTTTCAAAAAAATATTTTCTGCCGGTGAAGTTTTTGAGGGCTGATTTCTTGTCCTGTGATAAAAAGCCTTCTATTTCGAGTGCCAAACCTTTCAGGGGAGCATTTTCAAGCTTCTGGCACCATTTTTGAGTGAATTGCCAAAAGTCAGGTTTTTGCTGTAATTGTGACCCCGGAGCTTAGGGATTTTTTCAAAAAAATATTTTCTGCCGGTTAAGTTTTTGAGGGCTGATTTCTTGTCCTGTGATAAAAAGCCTTCTGTTTCGAGTGCCAAAGCTTTCAGGGGAGCATTTGCAAGCTTCTGGCACCATTTTTGAGTGAATTGCCAAAAGTCAGATTTTTGCTGAAATTGTGACCCCGGGGCTTAGGGATTTTTTCAAAAAAATATTTTCTGCCGGTTAAGTTTTTGAGGGCTGATTTCTTGTCCTGTGATAAAAAGCCTTCTCTTTCCATCGCCAAAGCTTTCAGGGGAGCATTTGCAAGCTTCTGGCACCATTTTTGAGTGAATTGCCAAAAGTCAGATTTTTGCTGAAATTGTGACCCCGGGGCTTAGGGGTTTTTTCAAAAAAATATTTTCTGCCGGTTAAGTTTTTGAGGGCTGATTTCTTGTCCTGTGATAAAAAGCCTTCTATTTCGAGTGCCAAACCTTTCAGGGGAGCATTTTCAAGCTTCTGGCACCATTTTTGAGTGAATTGCCAAAAGTCAGATTTTTGCTGTAATTGTGACCCCGGAGCTTAGGGATTTTTTCAAAAAAATATTTTCTGCCGGTTAAGTTTTTGAGGGCTGATTTCTTGTCCTGTGATAAAAAGCCTTCTGTTTCGAGTGCCAAAGCTTTCAGGGGAGCATTTGCAAGCTTCTGGCACCATTTTTGAGTCAATTGCCAAAAGTCAGATTTTTGCTGAAATTGTGACCCCGGGGCTTAGGGGTTTTTTCAAAAAAATATATTCTGCCGGTTAAGTTTTTGAGGGCTGATTTCTTGTCCTGTGATAAAAAGCCTTCTGTTTCGAGTGCCAAACCTTTCAGGGGAGCATTTTCAATCTTCTGGCACCATTTTTCATTTTTGAGTGAATTGCCAAAAGTCAGATTTTTGCTGAAATTGTGACCCCGGGGCTTAGGGATTTTTTCAAAAAAATATTTTCTGCCGGTTAAGTTTTTGAGGGCTGATTTCTTGTCCTGTGATAAAAAGCCTTCTCTTTCCATCGCCAAAGCTTTCAGGGGAGCATTTGCAAGCTTCTGGCACCATTTTTGAGTGAATTGCCAAAAGTCAGATTTTTGCTGAAATTGTGACCCCGGGGCTTAGGGATTTTTTCAAAAAAATATTTTCTGCCGGTTAAGTTTTTGAGAGCTGATTTCTTGTCCTGTGATAAAAAGCCTTCTGTTTCCATCGCCAAAGCTTTCAGGAGAGCATTTTCAAGCTTTAGGCACCATTTTTGAGTGAATTGCCAAAAGTCAGATTTTTGCTGAAATTGTGACCCCAGGGCTTAGTGATTTTTTCAAAAAAATATTTTCTGCCGGTTAAGTTTTTGAGGGCTGATTTCTTGTCCTGTGATAAAAAGCCTTCTGTTTCGAGTGCCAAACCTTTCAGGGGAGCATTTTCAAGCTTCTGGCACCATTTTTGAGTCAATTGCCAAAAGTCAGATTTTTGCTGAAATTGTGACCCCGGGGCTTAGGGATTTTTTCAAAAAAATATTTTCTGTCGGTTAAGTTTTTGAGGGCTGATTTCTTGTTCTGTGATAAAAAGCCTTCTGTTTCGAGTGCCAAACCTTTCAGGAGAGCATTTGCAAGCTTCTGGCACCATTTTTGAGTGAATTGCCAAAAGTCAGATTTTTGCTGAAATTGTGACCCCGGGGCTTAGGGATTTTTTCAAAAAAATATTTTCTGCCGGTGAAGTTTTTGAGGGCTGATTTCTTGTCCTGTGATAAAAAGCCTTCTGTTTCGAGTGCCAAACCTTTCAGGAGAGCATTTGCAAGCTTCTGGCACCATTTTTGAGTGAATTGCCAAAAGTCAGATTTTTGCTGAAATTGTGACCCCGGGGCTTAGGGATTTTTTCAAAAAAATATTTTCTGCCGGTTAAGTTTTTGAGGGCTGATTTCTTGTCCTGTGATAAAAAGCCTTCTGTTTCCATCGCCAAAGCTTTCAGGGGAGCATTTGCTAGCTTCTGGCACCATTTTTGAGTGAATTGCCAAAAGTCAGATTTTTGCTGAAATTGTGACCCCGGGGCTTAGGGATTTTTTCAAAAAAATATTTTCTGTCGGTTAAGTTTTTGAGGGCTGATTTCTTGTCCTGTGATAAAAAGCCTTCTGTTTCGAGTGCCAAACCTTTCAGGGGAGCATTTTCAAGCTTTTGGCACCATTTTTGAGTGAATTGCCAAAAGTCAGATTTTTGCTGAAATTGTGACCCCGGGGCTTAGGGATTTTTTCAAAAAAATATTTTCTGCCGGTGAAGTTTTTGAGGGCTGATTTCTTGTCCTGTGATAAAAAGCCTTCTATTTCGAGTGCCAAACCTTTCAGGGGAGCATTTTCAAGCTTCTGGCACCATTTTTGAGTGAATTGCCAAAAGTCAGGTTTTTGCTGTAATTGTGACCCCGGAGCTTAGGGATTTTTTCAAAAAAATATTTTCTGCCGGTTAAGTTTTTGAGGGCTGATTTCTTGTCCTGTGATAAAAAGCCTTCTGTTTCGAGTGCCAAAGCTTTCAGGGGAGCATTTGCAAGCTTCTGGCACCATTTTTGAGTGAATTGCCAAAAGTCAGATTTTTGCTGAAATTGTGACCCCGGGGCTTAGGGATTTTTTCAAAAAAATATTTTCTGCCGGTTAAGTTTTTGAGGGCTGATTTCTTGTCCTGTGATAAAAAGCCTTCTCTTTCCATCGCCAAAGCTTTCAGGGGAGCATTTGCAAGCTTCTGGCACCATTTTTGAGTGAATTGCCAAAAGTCAGATTTTTGCTGAAATTGTGACCCCGGGGCTTAGGGGTTTTTTCAAAAAAATATTTTCTGCCGGTTAAGTTTTTGAGGGCTGATTTCTTGTCCTGTGATAAAAAGCCTTCTGTTTCGAGTGCCAAACCTTTCAGGGGAGCATTTTCAAGCTTCTGACACCATTTTTCATTTTTGAGTGAATTGCCAAAAGTCAGATTTTTGCTGAAATTGTGACCCCGGGGCTTAGGGATTTTTTCAAAAAAATATTTTCTGCCGGTTAAGTTTTTGAGAGCTGATTTCTTGTCCTGTGATAAAAAGCCTTCTGTTTCCATCGCCAAACCTTTCAGGGGAGCATCTTCAAGCTTCTGGCACCATTTTTGAGTGAATTGCCAAAAGTCAGATTTTTGCTGAAATTGTGACCCCGGGGCTTAGGGATTTTTTCAAAAAAATATTTTCTGTCGGTTAAGTTTTTGAGGGCTGATTTCTTGTTCTGTGATAAAAAGCCTTCTGTTTCGAGTGCCAAACCTTTCAGGAGAGCATTTTCAAGCTTCTGGCACCATTTTTGAGTGAATTGCCAAAAGTCAGATTTTTGCTGAAATTGTGACCCCGGGGTTTAGGGATTTTTTCAAAAAAATATTTTTTGCCGGTTGAGTTTTTGAGGGCTGATTTCTTGTTCTGTGATAAAAAGCCTTCTGTTTCGAGTGCCAAACCATTCAGGGGAGCATTTTCAAGCTTCTGGCACCATTTTTGAGTGAATTGCCAAAAGTCAGATTTTTGCTGAAATTGTGACCCCGGGGCTTAGGGATTTTTTCAAAAAAATATTTTCTGTCGGTTAAGTTTTTCAGGGCTGATTTCTTGTCCTGTGATAAAAAGCCTTCTGTTTCGAGTGCCAAACCTTTCAGGGGAGCATTTTCAAGCTTTTGGCACCATTTTTGAGTGAATTGCCAAAAGTCAGATTTTTGCTGAAATTGTGACCCCGGGGCTTAGGGATTTTTTCAAAAAAATATTTTCTGCCGGTTGAGTTTTTGAGGGCTGATTTCTTGTTCTGTGATAAAAAGCCTTCTGTTTCCATTGCCAAAGCTTTCAGGGGAGCATTTTCAAGCTTCTGGCACCATTTTTGAGTGAATTGCCAAAAGTCAGATTTTTGCTGAAATTGTGACCCCGGGGCTTAGGGATTTTTTCAAAAAAATATTTTCTGCCGGTTAAGTTTTTGAGAGCTGATTTCTTGTCCTGTGATAAAAAGCCTTCTGTTTCGAGTGCCAAACCTTTCAGGAGAGCATTTGCAAGCTTCTGGCACCATTTTTGAGTGAATTGCCAAAAGTCAGATTTTTGCTGAAATTGTGACCCCGGGGCTTAGGGATTTTTTCAAAAAAATATTTTCTGCCGGTTAAGTTTTTGAGGGCTGATTTCTTGTCCTGTGATAAAAAGCCTTCTGTTTCGAGTGCCAAACCTTTCAGGAGAGCATTTGCAAGCTTCTGGCACCATTTTTGAGTGAATTGCCAAAAGTCAGATTTTTGCTGAAATTGTGACCCCGGGGCTTAGGGATTTTTTCCAAAAAAATATTTTCTGCCGGTTAAGTTTTTGAGGGCTGATTTCTTGTCCTGTGATAAAAAGCCTTCTGTTTCGAGTGCCAAACCTTTCAGGAGAGCATTTGCAAGCTTCTGGCACCATTTTTGAGTGAATTGCCAAAAGTCAGATTTTTGCTGAAATTGTGACCCCGGGCCTTAGGGATTTTTTCAAAAAAATATTTTCTGCCGGTTAAGTTTTTGAGGGCTGATTTCTTGTCCTGTGATAAAAAGCCTTCTGTTTCCATCGCCAAAGCTTTCAGGGGAGCATTTGCTAGCTTCTGGCACCATTTTTGAGTGAATTGCCAAAAGTCAGATTTTTGCTGAAATTGTGACCCCGGGGCTTAGGGATTTTTTCAAAAAAATATTTTCTGTCGGTTAAGTTTTTGAGGGCTGATTTCTTGTCCTGTGATAAAAAGCCTTCTGTTTCGAGTGCCAAACCTTTCAGGGGAGCATTTTCAAGCTTTTGGCACCATTTTTGAGTGAATTGCCAAAAGTCAGATTTTTGCTGAAATTGTGACCCCGGGGCTTAGGGATTTTTTCAAAAAAATATTTTCTGCCGGTGAAGTTTTTGAGGGCTGATTTCTTGTCCTGTGATAAAAAGCCTTCTATTTCGAGTGCCAAACCTTTCAGGGGAGCATTTTCAAGCTTCTGGCACCATTTTTGAGTGAATTGCCAAAAGTCAGGTTTTTGCTGTAATTGTGACCCCGGAGCTTAGGGATTTTTTCAAAAAAATATTTTCTGCCGGTTAAGTTTTTGAGGGCTGATTTCTTGTCCTGTGATAAAAAGCCTTCTGTTTCGAGTGCCAAAGCTTTCAGGGGAGCATTTGCAAGCTTCTGGCACCATTTTTGAGTCAATTGCCAAAAGTCAGATTTTTGCTGAAATTGTGACCCCGGGGCTTAGGGGTTTTTTCAAAAAAATATTTTCTGCCGGTTAAGTTTTTGAGGGCTGATTTCTTCTCCTGTGATAAAAAGCCTTCTGTTTCGAGTGCCAAACCTTTCAGGGGAGCATTTTCAAGCTTCTGGCACCATTTTTCATTTTTGAGTGAATTGCCAAAAGTCAGATTTTTGCTGAAATTGTGACCCCGGGGCTTAGGGATTTTTTCAAAAAAATATTTTCTGCCGGTGAAGTTTTTGAGAGCTGATTCCTTGTCCTGTGATAAAAAGCCTTCTGCTTCGAGTGCCAAACCTTTCAGGAGAGCATTTTCAAGCTTCTGGCACCATTTTTGAGTGAATTGCCAAAAGTCAGATTTTTGCTGAAATTGTGACCCCGGGGCTTAGGGATTTTTTCAAAAAAATATTTTCTGCCGGTTAAGTTTTTGAGGGCTGATTTCTTGTCCTGTGATAAAAAGCCTTCTCTTTCCATCGCCAAAGCTTTCAGGGGAGCATTTGCAAGCTTCTGGCACCATTTTTGAGTGAATTGCCAAAAGTCAGATTTTTGCTGAAATTGTGACCCCGGGGCTTAGGGATTTTTTCAAAAAAATATTTTCTGCCGGTTAAGTTTTTGAGAGCTGATTTCTTGTCCTGTGATAAAAAGCCTTCTGTTTCGAGTGCCAAACCTTTCAGGAGAGCATTTGCAAGCTTCTGGCACCATTTTTGAGTGAATTGCCAAAAGTCAGATTTTTGCTGAAATTGTGACCCCGGGGCTTAGGGATTTTTTCAAAAAAATATTTTCTGCCGGTTAAGTTTTTGAGGGCTGATTTCTTGTCCTGTGATAAAAAGCCTTCTGTTTCCATCGCCAAAGCTTTCAGGGGAGCATTTGCTAGCTTCTGGCACCATTTTTGAGTGAATTGCCAAAAGTCAGATTTTTGCTGAAATTGTGACCCCGGGGCTTAGGGATTTTTTCAAAAAAATATTTTCTGCCGGTTAAGTTTTTGAGAGCTGATTTCTTGTCCTGTGATAAAAAGCCTTCTGTTTCCATCGCCAAACCTTTCAGGGGAGCATCTTCAAGCTTCTGGCACCATTTTTGAGTGAATTGCCAAAAGTCAGATTTTTGCTGAAATTGTGACCCCGGGGCTTAGGGATTTTTTCAAAAAAATATTTTCTGTCGGTTAAGTTTTTGAGGGCTGATTTCTTGTTCTGTGATAAAAAGCCTTCTGTTTCGAGTGCCAAACCTTTCAGGAGAGCATTTTCAAGCTTCTGGCACCATTTTTGAGTGAATTGCCAAAAGTCAGATTTTTGCTGAAATTGTGACCCCGGGGTTTAGGGATTTTTTCAAAAAAATATTTTTTGCCGGTTGAGTTTTTGAGGGCTGATTTCTTGTTCTGTGATAAAAAGCCTTCTGTTTCGAGTGCCAAACCATTCAGGGGAGCATTTTCAAGCTTCTGGCACCATTTTTGAGTGAATTGCCAAAAGTCAGATTTTTGCTGAAATTGTGACCCCGGGGCTTAGGGAATTTTTCAAAAAAATATTTTCTGCCGGTTAAGTTTTTGAGGGCTGATTTCTTGTCCTGTGATAAAAAGCCTTCTGTTTCCATCGCCAAAGCTTTCAGGGGAGCATTTGCTAGCTTCTGGCACCATTTTTGAGTGAATTGCCAAAAGTCAGATTTTTGCTGAAATTGTGACCCCGGGGCTTAGGGATTTTTTCAAAAAAATATTTTCTGTCGGTTAAGTTTTTCAGGGCTGATTTCTTGTCCTGTGATAAAAAGCCTTCTGTTTCGAGTGCCAAACCTTTCAGGGGAGCATTTTCAAGCTTTTGGCACCATTTTTGAGTGAATTGCCAAAAGTCAGATTTTTGCTGAAATTGTGACCCCGGGGCTTAGGGATTTTTTCAAAAAAATATTTTCTGCCGGTTGAGTTTTTGAGGGCTGATTTCTTGTTCTGTGATAAAAAGCCTTCTGTTTCCATTGCCAAAGCTTTCAGGGGAGCATTTTCAAGCTTCTGGCACCATTTTTGAGTGAATTGCCAAAAGTCAGATTTTTGCTGAAATTGTGACCCCGGGGCTTAGGGATTTTTTCAAAAAAATATTTTCTGCCGGTTAAGTTTTTGAGAGCTGATTTCTTGTCCTGTGATAAAAAGCCTTCTGTTTCGAGTGCCAAACCTTTCAGGAGAGCATTTGCAAGCTTCTGGCACCATTTTTGAGTGAATTGCCAAAAGTCAGATTTTTGCTGAAATTGTGACCCCGGGGCTTAGGGATTTTTTTTAAAAAAATATTTTCTGCCGGTTAAGTTTTTGAGGGCTGATTTCTTGTCCTGTGATAAAAAGCCTTCTGTTTCGAGTGCCAAACCTTTCAGGAGAGCATTTGCAAGCTTCTGGCACCATTTTTGAGTGAATTGCCAAAAGTCAGATTTTTGCTGAAATTGTGACCCCGGGGCTTAGGGATTTTTTCCAAAAAAATATTTTCTGCCTGTTAAGTTTTTGAGGGCTGATTTCTTGTCCTGTGATAAAAAGCCTTCTGTTTCGAGTGCCAAACCTTTCAGGAGAGCATTTGCAAGCTTCTGGCACCATTTTTGAGTGAATTGCCAAAAGTCAGATTTTTGCTGAAATTGTGACCCCGGGCCTTAGGGATTTTTTCAAAAAAATATTTTCTGCCGGTTAAGTTTTTGAGGGCTGATTTCTTGTCCTGTGATAAAAAGCCTTCTGTTTCCATCGCCAAAGCTTTCAGGGGAGCATTTGCTAGCTTCTGGCACCATTTTTGAGTGAATTGCCAAAAGTCAGATTTTTGCTGAAATTGTGACCCTGGGGCTTAGGGATTTTTTCAAAAAAATATTTTCTGTCGGTTAAGTTTTTGAGGGCTGATTTCTTGTCCTGTGATAAAAAGCCTTCTGTTTCGAGTGCCAAACCTTTCAGGGGAACATTTTCAAGCTTTTGGCACCATTTTTGAGTGAATTGCCAAAAGTCAGATTTTTGCTGAAATTGTGACCCCGGGGCTTAGGGATTTTTTCAAAAAAATATTTTCTGCCGGTGAAGTTTTTGAGGGCTGATTTCTTGTCCTGTGATAAAAAGCCTTCTATTTCGAGTGCCAAACCTTTCAGGGGAGCATTTTCAAGCTTCTGGCACCATTTTTGAGTGAATTGCCAAAAGTCAGATTTTTGCTGTAATTGTGACCCCGGAGCTTAGGGATTTTTTCAAAAAAATATTTTCTACCGGTTAAGTTTTTGAGGGCTGATTTCTTGTCCTGTGATAAAAAGCCTTCTGTTTTGAGTGCCAAACATTTCAGGGGAGCATTTGCAAGCTTCTGGCACCATTTTTCATTTTTGAGTGAATTGCCAAAAGTCAGATTTTTGCTGAAATTGTGACCCCGGGGCTTAGGGATTTTTTCAAAAAAATATTTTCTGCCGGTTAAGTTTTTGAGGGCTGATTTCTTGTCCTGTGATAAAAAGCCTTCTGTTTCGAGTGCCAAACCTTTCAGGAGAGCATTTGCAAGCTTCTGGCACCATTTTTGAGTGAATTGCCAAAAGTCAGATTTTTGCTGAAATTGTGACCCCGGGCCTTAGGGATTTTTTCAAAAAAATATTTTCTGCCGGTTAAGTTTTTGAGGGCTGATTTCTTGTCCTGTGATAAAAAGCCTTCTGTTTCCATCGCCAAAGCTTTCAGGGGAGCATTTGCTAGCTTCTGGCACCATTTTTGAGTGAATTGCCAAAAGTCAGATTTTTGCTGAAATTGTGACCCCGGGGCTTAGGGATTTTTTCAAAAAAATATTTTCTGTCGGTTAAGTTTTTGAGGGCTGATTTCTTGTCCTGTGATAAAAAGCCTTCTGTTTCGAGTGCCAAACCTTTCAGGGGAGCATTTTCAAGCTTTTGGCACCATTTTTGAGTGAATTGCCAAAAGTCAGATTTTTGCTGAAATTGTGACCCCGGGGCTTAGGGATTTTTTCAAAAAAATATTTTCTGCCGGTGAAGTTTTTGAGGGCTGATTTCTTGTCCTGTGATAAAAAGCCTTCTGTTTCGAGTGCCAAAGCTTTCAGGGGAGCATTTGCAAGCTTCTGGCACCATTTTTGAGTCAATTGCCAAAAGTCAGATTTTTGCTGAAATTGTGACCCCGGGGCTTAGGGATTTTTTCAAAAAAATATTTTCTGCCGGTGAAGTTTTTGAGGGCTGATTTCTTGTCCTGTGATAAAAAGCCTTCTGTTTCGAGTGCCAAACATTTCAGGGGAGCATTTGCAAGCTTCTGGCACGATTTTTCATTTTTGAGTGAATTGCCAAAAGTCAGATTTTTGCTGAAATTGTGACCCCGGGGCTTAGGGATTTTTTCAAAAAAATATTTTCTGCCGGTTAAGTTTTTGAGGGCTGATTTCTGGTCCTGTGATAAAAAGCCTTCTGTTTCGAGTGCCAAACCTTTCAGGAGAGCATTTGCAAGCTTCTGGCACCATTTTTGAGTGAATTGCCAAAAGTCAGATTTTTGCTGAAATTGTGACCCCGGGGCTTAGGGATTTTTTCAAAAAAATATTTTCTGCCGGTTAAGTTTTTGAGGGCTGATTTCTTGTCCTGTGATAAAAAGCCTTCTGTTTCCATCGCCAAAGCTTTCAGGGGAGCATTTGCTAGCTTCTGGCACCATTTTTGAGTGAATTGCCAAAAGTCAGATTTTTGCTGAAATTGTGACCCCGGGGCTTAGGGATTTTTTCAAAAAAATATTTTCTGTCGGTTAAGTTTTTGAGGGCTGATTTCTTGTCCTGTGATAAAAAGCCTTCTGTTTCGAGTGCCAAACCTTTCAGGGGAGCATTTTCAAGCTTTTGGCACCATTTTTGAGTGAATTGCCAAAAGTCAGATTTTTGCTGAAATTGTGACCCCGGGGCTTAGGGATTTTTTCAAAAAAATATTTTCTGCCGGTGAAGTTTTTGAGGGCTGATTTCTTGTCCTGTGATAAAAAGCCTTCTATTTCGAGTGCCAAACCTTTCAGGGGAGCATTTTCAAGCTTCTGGCACCATTTTTGAGTGAATTGCCAAAAGTCAGATTTTTGCTGAAATTGTGACCCCGGGGCTTAGGGATTTTTTCAAAAAAATATTTTCTGCCGGTTAAGTTTTTGAGGGCTGATTTCTTGTTCTGTGATAAAAAGCCTTCTGTTTCGAGTGCCAAACCTTTCAGGAGAGCATTTGCAAGCTTCTGGCACCATTTTTGAGTGAATTGCCAAAAGTCAGATTTTTGCTGAAATTGTGACCCCGGGGCTTAGGGATTTTTTCAAAAAAATATTTTCTGTCGGTTAAGTTTTTGAGGGCTGATTTCTTGTTCTGTGATAAAAAGCCTTCTGTTTCGAGTGCCAAACCTTTCAGGAGAGCATTTTTAAGCTTCTGGCATCATTTTTGAGTCAATTGCCAAAAGTCAGATTTTTGCTGAAATTGTGATTTTTGCTGAATTGTTTAGGGATTTTTTCAAAAAAATATTTTTTGCCGGTTAAGTTTTTGAGGGCTGATTTCTTGTCCTGTGATAAAAAGCCTTCTTTTTCCATCGCCATAGCTTTCAGGAGAGCATTTTCAAGCTTTAGGCACCATTTTTGAGTCAATTGCCAAAAGTCAGATTTTTGCTGAAATTGTGACCCCGGGGCTTAGGGATTTTTTCAAAAAAATATTTTCTGCCGGTGAAGTTTTTGAGGGCTGATTTCTTGTCCTGTGATAAAAAGCCTTCTGTTTCGAGTGCCAAAGCTTTCAGGGGAGCATTTGCAAGCTTCTGGCACCATTTTTGAGTCAATTGCCAAAAGTCAGATTTTTGCTGAAATTGTGACCCCGGGGCTTAGGGATTTTTTCAAAAAAATATTTTCTGCCGGTGAAGTTTTTGAGGGCTGATTTCTTGTCCTGTGATAAAAAGCCTTCTGTTTCGAGTGCCAAACATTTCAGGGGAGCATTTGCAAGCTTCTGGCACCATTTTTCATTTTTGAGTGAATTGCCAAAAGTCAGATTTTTGCTGAAATTGTGACCCCGGGGCTTAGGGATTTTTTCAAAAAAATATTTTCTGCCGGTTAAGTTTTTGAGGGCTGATTTCTTGTCCTGTGATAAAAAGCCTTCTGTTTCGAGTGCCAAACCTTTCAGGAGAGCATTTGCAAGCTTCTGGCACCATTTTTGAGTGAATTGCCAAAAGTCAGATTTTTGCTGAAATTGTGACCCCGGGGCTTAGGGATTTTTTCAAAAAAATATTTTCTGCCGGTTAAGTTTTTGAGGGCTGATTTCTTGTCCTGTGATAAAAAGCCTTCTGTTTCCATCGCCAAAGCTTTCAGGGGAGCATTTGCTAGCTTCTGGCACCATTTTTGAGTGAATTGCCAAAAGTCAGATTTTTGCTGAAATTGTGACCCCGGGGCTTAGGGATTTTTTCAAAAAAATATTTTCTGTCGGTTAAGTTTTTGAGGGCTGATTTCTTGTCCTGTGATAAAAAGCCTTCTGTTTCGAGTGCCAAACCTTTCAGGGGAGCATTTTCAAGCTTTTGGCACCATTTTTGAGTGAATTGCCAAAAGTCAGATTTTTGCTGAAATTGTGACCCCGGGGCTTAGGGATTTTTTCAAAAAAATATTTTCTGCCGGTGAAGTTTTTGAGGGCTGATTTCTTGTCCTGTGATAAAAAGCCTTCTATTTCGAGTGCCAAACCTTTCAGGGGAGCATTTTCAAGCTTCTGGCACCATTTTTGAGTGAATTGCCAAAAGTCAGATTTTTGCTGAAATTGTGACCCCGGGGCTTAGGGATTTTTTCAAAAAAATATTTTCTGCCGGTTAAGTTTTTGAGGGCTGATTTCTTGTTCTGTGATAAAAAGCCTTCTGTTTCGAGTGCCAAACCTTTCAGGAGAGCATTTGCAAGCTTCTGGCACCATTTTTGAGTGAATTGCCAAAAGTCAGATTTTTGCTGAAATTGTGACCCCGGGGCTTAGGGATTTTTTCAAAAAAATATTTTCTGTCGGTTAAGTTTTTGAGGGCTGATTTCTTGTTCTGTGATAAAAAGCCTTCTGTTTCGAGTGCCAAACCTTTCAGGAGAGCATTTTTAAGCTTCTGGCATCATTTTTGAGTCAATTGCCAAAAGTCAGATTTTTGCTGAAATTGTGATTTTTGCTGAATTGTTTAGGGATTTTTTCAAAAAAATATTTTTTGCCGGTTAAGTTTTTGAGGGCTGATTTCTTGTCCTGTGATAAAAAGCCTTCTTTTTCCATCGCCATAGCTTTCAGGAGAGCATTTTCAAGCTTTAGGCACCATTTTTGAGTCAATTGCCAAAAGTCAGATTTTTGCTGAAATTGTGACCCCGGGGCTTAGGGATTTTTTCAAAAAAATATTTTCTGCCGGTGAAGTTTTTGAGGGCTGATTTCTTGTTCTGTGATAAAAAGCCTTCTGTTTCCATCGCCAAAGCTTTCAGGGGAGCATTTGCAAGCTTCTGGCACCATTTTTGAGTCAATTGCCAAAAGTCAGATTTTTGCTGAAATTGTGACCCCGGGGCTTAGGGATTTTTTCAAAAAAATATTTTCTGCCGGTTAAGTTTTTGAGAGCTGATTTCTTGTCCTGTGATAAAAAGCCTTCTGTTTCCATCGCCAAAGCTTTCAGGGGAGCATTTGCAAGCTTCTGGCACCATTTTTGAGTGAATTGCCAAAAGTCAGATTTTTGCTGAAATTGTGACCCCGGGGCTTAGGGATTTTTTCAAAAAAATATTTTCTGCCGGTTAAGTTTTTGAGGGCTGATTTCTTGTCCTGTGATAAAAAGCCTTCTGTTTCAAGTGCCAAAGCTTTCAGGAGAGCATTTTCAAGCTTCTGGCACCATTTTTGAGTGAATTGCCAAAAGTCAGATTTTTGCTGAAATTGTGACCCCGGGGCTAAGGGTTTTTTTGCAAAAAAATATTTTCTGCCGGTTAAGTTTTTGAGGGCTGATTTCTTGTCCTGTGATAAAAAGCCTTCTGTTTCAAGTGCCAAACCTTTCAGGGGAGCATTTTAAAGCTTTAGGCACCATTTTTGAGTGAATTGCCAAAAGTCAGATTTTTGCTGAA
Source organism: Podarcis liolepis (assembly GCF_965112155.1). Taxonomy (NCBI): domain Eukaryota; kingdom Metazoa; phylum Chordata; class Lepidosauria; order Squamata; family Lacertidae; genus Podarcis; species Podarcis liolepis. The sequence continues at coordinate 9,317,733 of NC_139561.1, read as the reverse complement.
ATTGTGACCCCGGGGCTTAGGGATTTTTTCAAAAAAATATTTTCTGCCGGTTAAGTTTTTGAGGGCTGATTTCTTGTCCTGTGATAAAAAGCCTTCTGTTTCGAGTGCCAAACCTTTCAGGAGAGCATTTGCAAGCTTCTGGCACCATTTTTGAGTGAATTGCCAAAAGTCAGATTTTTGCTGAAATTGTGACCCCGGGGCTTAGGGATTTTTTCAAAAAAATATTTTCTGCCGGTTAAGTTTTTGAGGGCTGATTTCTTGTCCTGTGATAAAAAGCCTTCTGTTTCCATCGCCAAAGCTTTCAGGGGAGCATTTTCAAGCTTTAGGCACCATTTTTGAGTCAATTGCCAAAAGTCAGATTTTTGCTGAAATTGTGACCCCGGGGCTTAGGGATTTTTTCAAAAAAATATTCTCTGCCTGTGAAGTTTTTGAGGGCTGATTTCTTGTTCTGTGATAAAAAGCCTTCTGTTTCGAGTGCCAAAGCTTTCAGGAGAGCATTTTCAAGCTTCTGGTACCATTTTTGAGTCAATTGCCAAAAGTCAGATTTTTGCTGAAATTGTGACCCCGGGGCTTAGGGATTTTTTCAAAAAAATATTTTCTGCCGGTTAAGTTTTTGAGAGCTGATTTCTTGTCCTGTGATAAAAAGCCTTCTGTTTCCATCGCCAAAGCTTTCAGGGGAGCATTTGCAAGCTTCTGGCACCATTTTTGAGTGAATTGCCAAAAGTCAGATTTTTGCTGAAATTGTGACCCCGGGGCTTAGGGATTTTTTCAAAAAAATATTTTCTGCCGGTGAAGTTTTTGAGGGCTGATTTCTTGTCCTGTGATAAAAAGCCTTCTGTTTCGAGTGCCAAACCTTTCAGGGGAGCATTTTCAAGCTTCTGGCACCATTTTTGAGTGAATTGCCAAAAGTCAGATTTTTGCTGAAATTGTGACCCCGGGGCTTAGGGATTTTTTCAAAAAAATATTTTCTGCCGGTGAAGTTTTTGAGGGCTGATTTCTTGTTCTGTGATAAAAAGCCTTCTGTTTCGAGTGCCAAACCTTTCAGGAGAGCATTTGCAAGCTTCTGGCACCATTTTTGAGTGAATTGCCAAAAGTCAGATTTTTGCTGAAATTGTGACCCCGGGGCTTAGGGATTTTTTAAAAAAATATTTTCTGTCGGTTAAGTTTTTGAGGGCTGATTTCTTGTTCTGTGATAAAAAGCCTTCTGTTTCGAGTGCCAAACCTTTCAGGAGAGCATTTTTAAGCTTCTGGCATCATTTTTGAGTCAATTGCCAAAAGTCAGATTTTTGCTGAAATTGTGATTTTTGCTGAATTGTTTAGGGATTTTTTCAAAAAAAAATTTTTTGCCGGTTAAGTTTTTGAGGGCTGATTTCTTGCCCTGTGATAAAAAGCCTTGTTTTTCCATCGCCATAGCTTTCAGGAGAGCATTTTCAAGCTTTAGGCACCATTTTTGAGTCAATTGCCAAAAGTCAGATTTTTGCTGAAATTGTGTCCCCGGGGCTTAGGGATTTTTTCAAAAAAATATTTTCTGCCGGTGAAGTTTTTGAGGGCTGATTTCTTGTTCTGTGATAAAAAGCCTTCTGTTTCCATCGCCAAAGCTTTCAGGGGAGCATTTGCAAGCTTCTGGCACCATTTTTGAGTCAATTGCCAAAAGTCAGATTTTTGCTGAAATTGTGACCCCGGGGCTTAGGGATTTTTTCAAAAAAATATTTTCTGCCGGTTAAGTTTTTGAGAGCTGATTTCTTGTCCTGTGATAAAAAGCCTTCTGTTTCCATCGCCAAAGCTTTCAGGGGAGCATTTGCAAGCTTCTGGCACCATTTTTGAGTGAATTGCCAAAAGTCAGATTTTTGCTGAAATTGTGACCCCGGGGCTTAGGGATTTTTTCAAAAAAATATTTTCTGCCGGTTAAGTTTTTGAGGGCTGATTTCTTGTCCTGTGATAAAAAGCCTTCTGTTTCAAGTGCCAAAGCTTTCAGGAGAGCATTTTCAAGCTTCTGGCACCATTTTTGAGTGAATTGCCAAAAGTCAGATTTTTGCTGAAATTGTGACCCCGGGGCTAAGGGTTTTTTTGCAAAAAAATATTTTCTGCCGGTTAAGTTTTTGAGGGCTGATTTCTTGTCCTGTGATAAAAAGCCTTCTGTTTCAAGTGCCAAACCTTTCAGGGGAGCATTTTAAAGCTTTAGGCACCATTTTTGAGTGAATTGCCAAAAGTCAGATTTTTGCTGAAATTGTGACCCCGGGGCTTAGGGATTTTTTCAAAAAAATATTTTCTGCCGGTTAAGTTTTTGAGGGCTGATTTCTTGTCCTGTGATAAAAAGCCTTCTGTTTCGAGTGCCAAACCTTTCAGGAGAGCATTTGCAAGCTTCTGGCACCATTTTTGAGTGAATTGCCAAAAGTCAGATTTTTGCTGAAATTGTGACCCCGGGGCTTAGGGATTTTTTCAAAAAAATATTTTCTGCCGGTTAAGTTTTTGAGGGCTGATTTCTTGTCCTGTGATAAAAAGCCTTCTGTTTCCATCGCCAAAGCTTTCAGGGGAGCATTTTCAAGCTTTAGGCACCATTTTTGAGTCAATTGCCAAAAGTCAGATTTTTGCTGAAATTGTGACCCCGGGGCTTAGGGATTTTTTCAAAAAAATATTTTCTGCCTGTGAAGTTTTTGAGGGCTGATTTCTTGTTCTGTGATAAAAAGCCTTCTGTTTCGAGTGCCAAACCTTTCAGGAGAGCATTTTCAAGCTTCTGGCACCATTTTTGAGTCAATTGCCAAAAGTCAGATTTTTGCTGAAATTGTGACCCCGGGGCTTAGGGATTTTTTCAAAAAAATATTTTCTGCCGGTTAAGTTTTTGAGAGCTGATTTCTTGTCCTGTGATAAAAAGCCTTCTGTTTCCATCGCCAAAGCTTTCAGGGGAGCATTTGCAAGCTTCTGGCACCATTTTTGAGTGAATTGCCAAAAGTCAGATTTTTGCTGAAATTGTGACCCCGGGGCTTAGGGATTTTTTCAAAAAAATATTTTCTGCCGGTGAAGTTTTTGAGGGCTGATTTCTTGTCCTGTGATAAAAAGCCTTCTGTTTCGAGTGCCAAACCTTTCAGGAGAGCATTTGCAAGCTTCTGGCACCATTTTTGAGTGAATTGCCAAAAGTCAGATTTTTGCTGAAATTGTGACCCCGGGGCTTAGGGATTTTTTCAAAAAAATATTTTCTGCCGGTTAAGTTTTTGAGGGCTGATTTCTTGTCCTGTGATAAAAAGCCTTCTTTTTCCATCGCCATAGCTTTCAGGAGAGCATTTTCAAGCTTTAGGCACCATTTTTGAGTCAATTGCCAAAAGTCAGATTTTTGCTGAAATTGTGACCCCGGGGCTTAGGGATTTTTTCAAAAAAATATTTTCTGCCGGTGAAGTTTTTGAGGGCTGATTTCTTGTTCTGTGATAAAAAGCCTTCTGTTTCCATCGCCAAAGCTTTCAGGGGAGCATTTGCAAGCTTCTGGCACCATTTTTGAGTCAATTGCCAAAAGTCAGATTTTTGCTGAAATTGTGACCCCGGGGCTTAGGGATTTTTTCAAAAAAATATTTTTTGCCGGTTAAGTTTTTGAGGGCTGATTTCTTGTCCTGTGATAAAAAGCCTTCTGTTTCGAGTGCCAAAGCTTTCAGGGGAGCATTTTAAAGCTTTAGGCACCATTTTTGAGTGAATTGCCAAAAGTCAGATTTTTGCTGAAATTGTGACCCCGGGGCTTAGGGATTTTTTCAAAAAAATATTTTCTGCCGGTTAAGTTTTTGAGGGCTGATTTCTTGTCCTGTGATAAAAAGCCTTCTGTTTCCATCGCCAAAGCTTTCAGGGGAGCATTTGCAAGCTTCTGGCACCATTTTTGAGTGAATTGCCAAAAGTCAGATTTTTGCTGAAATTGTGACCCCGGGGCTTAGGGATTTTTTCAAAAAAATATTTTCTGCCGGTTAAGTTTTTGAGGGCTGATTTCTTGTTCTGTGATAAAAAGCCTTCTGTTTCCATCGCCAAAGCTTTCAGGGGAGCATTTTCAAGCTTCTGGCACCATTTTTGAGTCCATTGCCAAAAGTCAGATTTTTGCTGAAATTGTGACCCCGGGGCTTAGGGATTTTTTCAAAAAAATATTTTCTGCCGGTTAAGTTTTTGAGGGCTGATTTCTTGTCCTGTGATAAAAAGCCTTCTGTTTCAAGTGCCAAACCTTTCAGGAGAGCATTTGCAAGCTTCTGGCACCATTTTTGAGTGAATTGCCAAAAGTCAGATTTTTGCTGAAATTGTGACCCCGGGGCTTAGGGATTTTTTCAAAAAAATATTTTCTGTCGGTTAAGTTTTTGAGGGCTGATTTCTTGTTCTGTGATAAAAAGCCTTCTGTTCGAGTGCCAAACCTTTCAGGAGAGCATTTTCAAGCTTCTGGCACCATTTTTGAGTGAATTGCCAAAAGTCAGATTTTTGCTGAAATTGTGACCCCGGGGCTTAGGGATTTTTTCAAAAAAATATTTTTTGCCGGTTAAGTTTTTGAGGGCTGATTTCTTGTCCTGTGATAAAAAGCCTTCTGTTTCGAGTGCCAAAGCTTTCAGGGGAGCATTTGCAAGCTTCTGGCACCATTTTTGAGTGAATTGCCAAAAGTCAGATTTTTGCTGAAATTGTGACCCCGGGGCTTAGGGATTTTTTCAAAAAAATATTTTCTGCCGGTTAAGTTTTTGAGGGCTGATTTCTTGTCCTGTGATAAAAAGCCTTCTGTTTCGAGTGCCAAACCTTTCAGGGGAGCATTTTAAAGCTTTAGGCACCATTTTTGAGTGAATTGCCAAAAGTCAGATTTTTGCTGAAATTGTGACCCCGGGGCTAAGGGTTTTTTTGCAAAAAAATATTTTCTGCCGGTTAAGTTTTTGAGGGCTGATTTCTTGTCCTGTGATAAAAAGCCTTCTGTTTCCATCGCCAAAGCTTTCAGGAGAGCATTTTCAAGCTTTAGGCACGATTTTTGAGTCAATAGCCAAAAGTCAGATTTTTGCTGAAATTGTGACCCCGGGGCTTAGGGATTTTTTCAAAAAAATATTTTCTGCCGGTTAAGTTTTTGAGGGCTGATTTCTTGTCCTGTGATAAAAAGCCTTCTTTTTCCATCGCCATAGCTTTCAGGAGAGCGTTTTCAAGCTTTAGGCACCATTTTTGAGTCAATTGCCAAAAGTCAGATTTTTGCTGAAATTGTGACCCCGGGGCTTAGGGATTTTTTCAAAAAAATATTTTCTGCCGGTGAAGTTTTTGAGGGCTGATTTCTTGTCCTGTGATAAAAAGCCTTCTTTTTCCATCGCCATAGCTTTCAGGAGAGCATTTTCAAGCTTTAGGCACCATTTTTGAGTCAATTGCCAAAAGTCAGATTTTTGCTGAAATTGTGACCCCGGGGCTTAGGGATTTTTTCAAAAAAATATTTTCTGCCGGTGAAGTTTTTGAGGGCTGATTTCTTGTTCTGTGATAAAAAGCCTTCTGTTTCCATCGCCAAAGCTTTCAGGGGAGCATTTGCAAGCTTCTGGCACCATTTTTGAGTCAATTGCCAAAAGTCAGATTTTTGCTGAAATTGTGACCCCGGGGCTTAGGGATTTTTTCAAAAAAATATTTTCTGCCGGTTAAGTTTTTGAGGGCTGATTTCTTGTTCTGTGATAAAAAGCCTTCTGTTTCCATCGCCAAAGCTTTCAGGGGAGCATTTTCAAGCTTCTGGCACCATTTTTGAGTCCATTGCCAAAAGTCAGATTTTTGCTGAAATTGTGACCCCGGGGCTTAGGGATTTTTTCAAAAAAATATTTTCTGCCGGTTAAGTTTTTGAGGGCTGATTTCTTGTCCTGTGATAAAAAGCCTTCTGTTTCGAGTGCCAAACCTTTCAGGAGAGCATTTGCAAGCTTCTGGCACCATTTTTGAGTGAATTGCCAAAAGTCAGATTTTTGCTGAAATTGTGACCCCGGGGCTTAGGGATTTTTTCAAAAAAATATTTTCTGTCGGTTAAGTTTTTGAGGGCTGATTTCTTGTTCTGTGATAAAAAGCCATCTGTTTCGAGTGCCAAACCTTTCAGGAGAGCATTTTCAAGCTTCTGGCACCATTTTTGAGTGAATTGCCAAAAGTCAGATTTTTGCTGAAATTGTGACCCCGGGGCTTAGGGATTTTTTCAAAAAAATATTTTTTGCCGGTTAAGTTTTTGAGGGCTGATTTCTTGTCCTGTGATAAAAAGCCTTCTGTTTCGAGTGCCAAAGCTTTCAGGGGAGCATTTGCAAGCTTCTGGCACCATTTTTGAGTGAATTGCCAAAAGTCAGATTTTTGCTGAAATTGTGACCCCGGGGCTTAGGGATTTTTTCAAAAAAATATTTTCTGCCGGTTAAGTTTTTGAGGGCTGATTTCTTGTCCTGTGATAAAAAGCCTTCTGTTTCGAGTGCCAAACCTTTCAGGGGAGCATTTTAAAGCTTTAGGCACCATTTTTGAGTGAATTGCCAAAAGTCAGATTTTTGCTGAAATTGTGACCCCGGGGCTTAGGGATTTTTTCAAAAAAATATTTTCTGCCGGTTAAGTTTTTGAGAGCTGATTTCTTGTCCTGTGATAAAAAGCCTTCTGTTTCCATCGCCAAAGCTTTCAGGGGAGCATTTGCAAGCTTCTGGCACCATTTTTGAGTGAATTGCCAAAAGTCAGATTTTTGCTGAAATTGTGACCCCGGGGCTTAGGGATTTTTTCAAAAAAATATTTTCTGCCGGTTAAGTTTTTGAGGGCTGATTTCTTGTCCTGTGATAAAAAGCCTTCTGTTTCGAGTGCCAAAGCTTTCAGGAGAGCATTTTCAAGCTTCTGGCACCATTTTTGAGTGAATTGCCAAAAGTCAGATTTTTGCTGAAATTGTGACCCCGGGGCTAAGGGTTTTTTTGCAAAAAAATATTTTCTGCCGGTTAAGTTTTTGAGGGCTGATTTCTTGTCCTGTGATAAAAAGCCTTCTGTTTCCATCGCCAAAGCTTTCAGGAGAGCATTTTCAAGCTTTAGGCACGATTTTTGAGTCAATAGCCAAAAGTCAGATTTTTGCTGAAATTGTGACCCCGGGGCTTAGGGATTTTTTCAAAAAAATATTTTCTGCCGGTTAAGTTTTTGAGGGCTGATTTCTTGTTCTGTGATAAAAAGCCTTCTGTTTCCATCGCCATAGCTTTCAGGGGAGCATTTGCAAGCTTCTGGCACCATTTTTGAGTCCATTGCCAAAAGTCAGATTTTTGCTGAAATTGTGACCCTGGGGCTTAGGGATTTTTTCAAAAAAATATTTTCTGCCGGTTAAGTTTTTGAGAGCTGATTTCTTGTCCTGTGATAAAAAGCCTTCTGTTTCCATCGCCAAAGCTTTCAGGGGAGCATTTGCAAGCTTCTGGCACCATTTTTGAGTGAATTGCCAAAAGTCAGATTTTTGCTGAAATTGTGACCCCGGGGCTTAGGGATTTTTTCAAAAAAATATTTTCTGCCGGTTAAGTTTTTGAGGGCTGATTTCTTGTCCTGTGATAAAAAGCCTTCTGTTTCAAGTGCCAAAGCTTTCAGGAGAGCATTTTCAAGCTTCTGGCACCATTTTTGAGTGAATTGCCAAAAGTCAGATTTTTGCTGAAATTGTGACCCCGGGGCTAAGGGTTTTTTTGCAAAAAAATATTTTCTGTCGGTTAAGTTTTTGAGGGCTGATTTCTTGTCCTGTGATAAAAAGCCTTCTGTTTCAAGTGCCAAACCTTTCAGGGGAGAATTTTAAAGCTTTAGGCACCATTTTTGAGTGAATTGCCAAAAGTCAGATTTTTGCTGAAATTGTGACCCCGGGGCTTAGGGATTTTTTCAAAAAAATATTTTCTGCCGGTTAAGTTTTTGAGGGCTGATTTCTTGTCCTGTGATAAAAAGCCTTCTGTTTCGAGTGCCAAACCTTTCAGGAGAGCATTTGCAAGCTTCTGGCACCATTTTTGAGTGAATTGCCAAAAGTCAGATTTTTGCTGAAATTGTGACCCCGGGGCTTAGGGATTTTTTCAAAAAAATATTTTTTGCCGGTTAAGTTTTTGAGGGCTGATTTCTTGTCCTGTGATAAAAAGCCTTCTGTTTCGAGTGCCAAAGCTTTCAGGGGAGCATTTGCAAGCTTCTGGCACCATTTTTGAGTGAATTGCCAAAAAGTCAGATTTTTGCTGAAATTGTGACCCCGGGGCTTAGGGATTTTTTCAAAAAAATATTTTCTGCCGGTTAAGTTTTTGAGGGCTGATTTCTTGTCCTGTGATAAAAAGCCTTCTGTTTCGAGTGCCAAACCTTTCAGGGGAGCATTTTAAAGCTTTAGGCACCATTTTTGAGTGAATTGCCAAAAGTCAGATTTTTGCTGAAATTGTGACCCCGGGGCTTAGGGATTTTTTCAAAAAAATATTTTCTGCCGGTTAAGTTTTTGAGAGCTGATTTCTTGTCCTGTGATAAAAAGCCTTCTGTTTCCATCGCCAAAGCTTTCAGGGGAGCATTTGCAAGCTTCTGGCACCATTTTTGAGTGAATTGCCAAAAGTCAGATTTTTGCTGAAATTGTGACCCCGGGGCTTAGGGATTTTTTCAAAAAAATATTTTCTGCCGGTTAAGTTTTTGAGGGCTGATTTCTTGTCCTGTGATAAAAAGCCTTCTGTTTCGAGTGCCAAAGCTTTCAGGAGAGCATTTTCAAGCTTCTGGCACCATTTTTGAGTGAATTGCCAAAAGTCAGATTTTTGCTGAAATTGTGACCCCGGGGCTAAGGGTTTTTTTGCAAAAAAATATTTTCTGCCGGTTAAGTTTTTGAGGGCTGATTTCTTGTCCTGTGATAAAAAGCCTTCTGTTTCCATCGCCAAAGCTTTCAGGAGAGCATTTTCAAGCTTTAGGCACGATTTTTGAGTCAATAGCCAAAAGTCAGATTTTTGCTGAAATTGTGACCCCGGGGCTTAGGGATTTTTTCAAAAAAATATTTTCTGCCGGTTAAGTTTTTGAGGGCTGATTTCTTGTCCTGTGATAAAAAGCCTTCTTTTTCCATCGCCATAGCTTTCAGGAGAGCGTTTTCAAGCTTTAGGCACCATTTTTGAGTCAATTGCCAAAAGTCAGATTTTTGCTGAAATTGTGACCCCGGGGCTTAGGGATTTTTTCAAAAAAATATTTTCTGCCGGTGAAGTTTTTGAGGGCTGATTTCTTGTCCTGTGATAAAAAGCCTTCTTTTTCCATCGCCATAGCTTTCAGGAGAGCATTTTCAAGCTTTAGGCACCATTTTTGAGTCAATTGCCAAAAGTCAGATTTTTGCTGAAATTGTGACCCCGGGGCTTAGGGATTTTTTCAAAAAAATATTTTCTGCCGGTGAAGTTTTTGAGGGCTGATTTCTTGTTCTGTGATAAAAAGCCTTCTGTTTCCATCGCCAAAGCTTTCAGGGGAGCATTTGCAAGCTTCTGGCACCATTTTTGAGTCAATTGCCAAAAGTCAGATTTTTGCTGAAATTGTGACCCCGGGGCTTAGGGATTTTTTCAAAAAAATATTTTCTGCCGGTTAAGTTTTTGAGGGCTGATTTCTTGTTCTGTGATAAAAAGCCTTCTGTTTCCATCGCCAAAGCTTTCAGGGGAGCATTTTCAAGCTTCTGGCACCATTTTTGAGTCCATTGCCAAAAGTCAGATTTTTGCTGAAATTGTGACCCCGGGGCTTAGGGATTTTTTCAAAAAAATATTTTCTGCCGGTTAAGTTTTTGAGGGCTGATTTCTTGTCCTGTGATAAAAAGCCTTCTGTTTCGAGTGCCAAACCTTTCAGGAGAGCATTTGCAAGCTTCTGGCACCATTTTTGAGTGAATTGCCAAAAGTCAGATTTTTGCTGAAATTGTGACCCCGGGGCTTAGGGATTTTTTCAAAAAAATATTTTCTGTCGGTTAAGTTTTTGAGGGCTGATTTCTTGTTCTGTGATAAAAAGCCATCTGTTTCGAGTGCCAAACCTTTCAGGAGAGCATTTTCAAGCTTCTGGCACCATTTTTGAGTGAATTGCCAAAAGTCAGATTTTTGCTGAAATTGTGACCCCGGGGCTTAGGGATTTTTTCAAAAAAATATTTTTTGCCGGTTAAGTTTTTGAGGGCTGATTTCTTGTCCTGTGATAAAAAGCCTTCTGTTTCGAGTGCCAAAGCTTTCAGGGGAGCATTTGCAAGCTTCTGGCACCATTTTTGAGTGAATTGCCAAAAGTCAGATTTTTGCTGAAATTGTGACCCCGGGGCTTAGGGATTTTTTCAAAAAAATATTTTCTGCCGGTTAAGTTTTTGAGGGCTGATTTCTTGTCCTGTGATAAAAAGCCTTCTGTTTCGAGTGCCAAACCTTTCAGGGGAGCATTTTAAAGCTTTAGGCACCATTTTTGAGTGAATTGCCAAAAGTCAGATTTTTGCTGAAATTGTGACCCCGGGGCTTAGGGATTTTTTCAAAAAAATATTTTCTGCCGGTTAAGTTTTTGAGAGCTGATTTCTTGTCCTGTGATAAAAAGCCTTCTGTTTCCATCGCCAAAGCTTTCAGGGGAGCATTTGCAAGCTTCTGGCACCATTTTTGAGTGAATTGCCAAAAGTCAGATTTTTGCTGAAATTGTGACCCCGGGGCTTAGGGATTTTTTCAAAAAAATATTTTCTGCCGGTTAAGTTTTTGAGGGCTGATTTCTTGTCCTGTGATAAAAAGCCTTCTGTTTCGAGTGCCAAAGCTTTCAGGAGAGCATTTTCAAGCTTCTGGCACCATTTTTGAGTGAATTGCCAAAAGTCAGATTTTTGCTGAAATTGTGACCCCGGGGCTAAGGGTTTTTTTGCAAAAAAATATTTTCTGCCGGTTAAGTTTTTGAGGGCTGATTTCTTGTCCTGTGATAAAAAGCCTTCTGTTTCCATCGCCAAAGCTTTCAGGAGAGCATTTTCAAGCTTTAGGCACGATTTTTGAGTGAATTGCCAAAAGTCAGATTTTTGCTGAAATTGTGACCCCGGGGCTAAGGGTTTTTTTGCAAAAAAATATTTTCTGCCGGTTAAGTTTTTGAGGGCTGATTTCTTGTCCTGTGATAAAAAGCCTTCTGTTTCGAGTGCCAAACCTTTCAGGAGAGCATTTGCAAGCTTTAGGCACCATTTTTGAGTCAATTGCCAAAAGTCAGATTTTTGCTGAAATTGTGACCCCGGGGCTTAGGGATTTTTTCAAAAAAATATTTTCTGCCGGTTAAGTTTTTGAGGGCTGATTTCTTGTCCTGTGATAAAAAGCCTTCTGTTTCCATCGCCAAAGCTTTCAGGGGAGCATTTTCAAGCTTTAGGCACCATTTTTGAGTCAATTGCCAAAAGTCAGATTTTTGCTGAAATTGTGACCCCGGGGCTTAGGGATTTTTTCAAAAAAATATTTTCTGCCTGTGAAGTTTTTGAGGGCTGATTTCTTGTTCTGTAATAAAAAGCCTTCTGTTTCATTGCCAAACCTTTCAGGGGAGCATTTTCAAGCTTCTGGCACCATTTTTGAGTGAATTGCCAAAAGTCAGATTTTTGCTGAAATTGTGACCCCGGGGCTTAGGGATTTTTTCAAAAAAATATTTTCTGTCGGTTAAGTTTTTGAGGGCTGATTTCTTGTTCTGTGATAAAAAGCCTTCTGTTTCGAGTGCCAAACCTTTCAGGAGAGCATTTGCAAGCTTCTGGCACCATTTTTGAGTGAATTGCCAAAAGTTAGATTTTTGCTGAAATTGTGACCCCGGGGCTTAGGGATTTTTTCAAAAAAATATTTTCTGCCAGTTAAGTTTTTGAGGGCTGATTTCTTGTTCTGTGATAAAAAGCCTTCTGTTTCGAGTGCCAAACCTTTCAGGAGAGCATTTTCAAGCTTTAGGCACCATTTTTGAGTGAATTGCCAAAAGTCAGATTTTTGCTGAAATTGTGACCCCGGGGCTTAGGGATTTTTTCAAAAAAATATTTTCTTCCGGTGAAGTTTTTGAGGGCTGATTTCTTGTCCTGTGATAAAAAGCCTTCTGTTTCCATCGCCAAAGCTTTCAGGGGAGCATTTGCAAGCTTCTGGCACCATTTTTGAGTGAATTGCCAAAAGTCAGATTTTTGCTGAAATTGTGACCCCGGGGCTTAGGGATTTTTTCAAAAAAATATTTTCTGTCGGTTAAGTTTTTGAGGGCTGATTTCTTGTTCTGTGATAAAAAGCCTTCTGTTTCGAGTGCCAAACCTTTCAGGAGAGCATTTGCAAGCTTCTGGCACCATTTTTGAGTGAATTGCCAAAAGTCAGATTTTTGCTGAAATTGTGACCCCGGGGCTTAGGGATTTTTTCAAAAAAATATTTTCTGCCGGTGAAGTTTTTGAGGGCTGATTTCTTGTCCTGTGATAAAAAGCCTTCTGTTTCCATCGCCAAAGCTTTCAGGGGAGCATTTTCAAGCTTTAGGCACCATTTTTGAGTCAATTGCCAAAAGTCAGATTTTTGCTGAAATTGTGACCCCGGGGCTTAGGGATTTTTTCAAAAAAATATTTTCTGCCTGTGAAGTTTTTGAGGGCTGATTTCTTGTTCTGTGATAAAAAGCCTTCTGTTTCGAGTGCCAAACCTTTCAGGAGAGCATTTTCAAGCTTCTGGCACCATTTTTGAGTGAATTGCCAAAAGTCAGATTTTTGCTGAAATTGTGACCCCGGGGCTTAGGGATTTTTTCAAAAAAATATTTTCTGCCGGTTAAGTTTTTGAGGGCTGATTTCTTGTCCTGTGATAAAAAGCCTTCTGTTTCGAGTGCCAAAGCTTTCAGGAGAGCATTTTCAAGCTTCTGGCACCATTTTTGAGTGAATTGCCAAAAGTCAGATTTTTGCTGAAATTGTGACCCCGGGGCTAAGGGTTTTTTTGCAAAAAAATATTTTCTGCCGGTTAAGTTTTTGAGGGCTGATTTCTTGTCCTGTGATAAAAAGCCTTCTGTTTCCATCGCCAAAGCTTTCAGGAGAGCATTTTCAAGCTTTAGGCACGATTTTTGAGTCAATAGCCAAAAGTCAGATTTTTGCTGAAATTGTGACCCCGGGGCTTAGGGATTTTTTCAAAAAAATATTTTCTGCCGGTTAAGTTTTTGAGGGCTGATTTCTTGTCCTGTGATAAAAAGCCTTCTGTTTCGAGTGCCAAACCTTTCAGGAGAGCATTTGCAAGCTTCTGGCACCATTTTTGAGTGAATTGCCAAAAGTCAGATTTTTGCTGAAATTGTGACCCCGGGGCTTAGGGATTTTTTCAAAAAAATATTTTCTGCCGGTGAAGTTTTTGAGGGCTGATTTCTTGTCCTGTGATAAAAAGCCTTCTGTTTCCATCGCCAAAGCTTTCAGGGGAGCATTTGCTAGCTTCTGGCACCATTTTTGAGTGAATTGCCAAAAGTCAGATTTTTGCTGAAATTGTGACCCCGGGGCTTAGGGATTTTTTCAAAAAAATATTTTCTGCCGGTGAAGTTTTTGAGGGCTGATTTCTTGTCCTGTGATAAAAAGCCTTCTATTTCGAGTGCCAAACCTTTCAGGGGAGCATTTTGAAGCTTCTGGCACCATTTTTGAGTCAATTGCCAAAAGTCAGATTTTTGCTGAAATTGTGACCCCGGGGCTTAGGGATTTTTTCAAAAAAATATTTTCTGCCGGTGAAGTTTTTGAGGGCTGATTTCTTGTCCTGTGATAAAAAGCCTTCTGTTTCATTGCCAAACCTTTCAGGGGAGCATTTTCAAGCTTCTGGCACCATTTTTGAGTGAATTGCCAAAAGTCAGATTTTTGCTGAAATTGTGACCCCGGGGCTTAGGGATTTTTTCAAAAAAATATTTTCTGTCGGTTAAGTTTTTGAGGGCTGATTTCTTGTTCTGTGATAAAAAGCCTTCTGTTTCGAGTGCCAAACCTTTCAGGAGAGCATTTGCAAGCTTCTGGCACCATTTTTGAGTGAATTGCCAAAAGTTAGATTTTTGCTGAAATTGTGACCCCGGGGCTTAGGGATTTTTTCAAAAAAATATTTTCTGCCAGTTAAGTTTTTGAGGGCTGATTTCTTGTTCTGTGATAAAAAGCCTTCTGTTTCGAGTGCCAAACCTTTCAGGAGAGCATTTTCAAGCTTTAGGCACCATTTTTGAGTGAATTGCCAAAAGTCAGATTTTTGCTGAAATTGTGACCCCGGGGCTTAGGGATTTTTTCAAAAAAATATTTTCTTCCGGTGAAGTTTTTGAGGGCTGATTTCTTGTCCTGTGATAAAAAGCCTTCTGTTTCCATCGCCAAAGCTTTCAGGGGAGCATTTGCAAGCTTCTGGCACCATTTTTGAGTGAATTGCCAAAAGTCAGATTTTTGCTGAAATTGTGACCCCGGGGCTTAGGGATTTTTTCAAAAAAATATTTTCTGTCGGTTAAGTTTTTGAGGGCTGATTTCTTGTTCTGTGATAAAAAGCCTTCTGTTTCGAGTGCCAAACCTTTCAGGAGAGCATTTGCAAGCTTCTGGCACCATTTTTGAGTGAATTGCCAAAAGTCAGATTTTTGCTGAAATTGTGACCCCGGGGCTTAGGGATTTTTTCAAAAAAATATTTTCTGCCGGTGAAGTTTTTGAGGGCTGATTTCTTGTCCTGTGATAAAAAGCCTTCTGTTTCCATCGCCAAAGCTTTCAGGGGAGCATTTTCAAGCTTTAGGCACCATTTTTGAGTCAATTGCCAAAAGTCAGATTTTTGCTGAAATTGTGACCCCGGGGCTTAGGGATTTTTTCAAAAAAATATTTTCTGCCTGTGAAGTTTTTGAGGGCTGATTTCTTGTTCTGTGATAAAAAGCCTTCTGTTTCGAGTGCCAAACCTTTCAGGAGAGCATTTTCAAGCTTCTGGCACCATTTTTGAGTGAATTGCCAAAAGTCAGATTTTTGCTGAAATTGTGACCCCGGGGCTTAGGGATTTTTTCAAAAAAATATTTTCTGCCGGTTAAGTTTTTGAGGGCTGATTTCTTGTCCTGTGATAAAAAGCCTTCTGTTTCGAGTGCCAAAGCTTTCAGGAGAGCATTTTCAAGCTTCTGGCACCATTTTTGAGTGAATTGCCAAAAGTCAGATTTTTGCTGAAATTGTGACCCCGGGGCTAAGGGTTTTTTTGCAAAAAAATATTTTCTGCCGGTTAAGTTTTTGAGGGCTGATTTCTTGTCCTGTGATAAAAAGCCTTCTGTTTCCATCGCCAAAGCTTTCAGGAGAGCATTTTCAAGCTTTAGGCACGATTTTTGAGTCAATAGCCAAAAGTCAGATTTTTGCTGAAATTGTGACCCCGGGGCTTAGGGATTTTTTCAAAAAAATATTTTCTGCCGGTTAAGTTTTTGAGGGCTGATTTCTTGTCCTGTGATAAAAAGCCTTCTTTTTCCATCGCCATAGCTTTCAGGAGAGCATTTTCAAGCTTTAGGCACCATTTTTGAGTCAATTGCCAAAAGTCAGATTTTTGCTGAAATTGTGACCCCGGGGCTTAGGGATTTTTTCAAAAAAATATTTTCTGCCGGTGAAGTTTTTGAGGGCTGATTTCTTGTTCTGTGATAAAAAGCCTTCTGTTTCCATCGCCAAAGCTTTCAGGGGAGCATTTTCAAGCTTCTGGCACCATTTTTGAGTCAATTGCCAAAAGTCAGATTTTTGCTGAAATTGTGACCCCGGGGCTTAGGGATTTTTTCAAAAAAATATTTTCTGCCGGTTAAGTTTTTGAGAGCTGATTTCTTGTCCTGTGATAAAAAGCCTTCTGTTTCCATCGCCAAAGCTTTCAGGGGAGCATTTGCAAGCTTCTGGCACCATTTTTGAGTGAATTGCCAAAAGTCAGATTTTTGCTGAAATTGTGACCCCGGGGCTTAGGGATTTTTTCAAAAAAATATTTTCTGCCGGTTAAGTTTTTGAGGGATGATTTCTTGTCCTGTGATAAAAAGCCTTCTGTTTCAAGTGCCAAAGCTTTCAGGAGAGCATTTTCAAGCTTCTGGCACCATTTTTGAGTGAATTGCCAAAAGTCAGATTTTTGCTGAAATTGTGACCCCGGGGCTAAGGGTTTTTTTGCAAAAAAATATTTTCTGTCGGTTAAGTTTTTGAGGGCTGATTTCTTGTCCTGTGATAAAAAGCCTTCTGTTTCAAGTGCCAAACCTTTCAGGGGAGCATTTTAAAGCTTTAGGCACCATTTTTGAGTGAATTGCCAAAAGTCAGATTTTTGCTGAAATTGTGACCCCGGGGCTTAGGGATTTTTTCAAAAAAATATTTTCTGCCGGTGAAGTTTTTGAGGGCTGATTTCTTGTCCTGTGATAAAAAGCCTTCTGTTTCCATCGCCAAAGCTTTCAGGGGAGCATTTGCTAGCTTCTGGCACCATTTTTGAGTGAATTGCCAAAAGTCAGATTTTTGCTGAAATTGTGACCCCGGGGCTTAGGGATTTTTTCAAAAAAATATTTTCTGCCGGTGAAGTTTTTGAGGGCTGATTTCTTGTCCTGTGATAAAAAGCCTTCTATTTCGAGTGCCAAACCTTTCAGGGGAGCATTTTGAAGCTTCTGGCACCATTTTTGAGTCAATTGCCAAAAGTCAGATTTTTGCTGAAATTGTGACCCCGGGGCTTAGGGATTTTTTCAAAAAAATATTTTCTGCCGGTGAAGTTTTTGAGGGCTGATTTCTTGTCCTGTGATAAAAAGCCTTCTGTTTCATTGCCAAACCTTTCAGGGGAGCATTTTCAAGCTTCTGGCACCATTTTTGAGTGAATTGCCAAAAGTCAGATTTTTGCTGAAATTGTGACCCCGGGGCTTAGGGATTTTTTCAAAAAAATATTTTCTGTCGGTTAAGTTTTTGAGGGCTGATTTCTTGTTCTGTGATAAAAAGCCTTCTGTTTCGAGTGCCAAACCTTTCAGGAGAGCATTTGCAAGCTTCTGGCACCATTTTTGAGTGAATTGCCAAAAGTCAGATTTTTGCTGAAATTGTGACCCCGGGGCTTAGGGATTTTTTCAAAAAAATATTTTCTGCCGGTTAAGTTTTTGAGGGCTGATTTCTTGTCCTGTGATAAAAAGCCTTCTGTTTCCATCGCCAAAGCTTTCAGGGGAGCATTTTCAAGCTTTAGGCACCATTTTTGAGTCAATTGCCAAAAGTCAGATTTTTGCTGAAATTGTGACCCCGGGGCTTAGGGATTTTTTCAAAAAAATATTTTCTGCCGGTGAAGTTTTTGAGGGCTGATTTCTTGTTCTGTGATAAAAAGCCTTCTGTTTCGAGTGCCAAACCTTTCAGGAGAGCATTTTCAAGCTTCTGGCACCATTTTTGAGTCAATTGCCAAAAGTCAGATTTTTGCTGAAATTGTGACCCCGGGGCTTAGGGATTTTTTCAAAAAAATATTTTCTGCCGGTTAAGTTTTTGAGAGCTGATTTCTTGTCCTGTGATAAAAAGCCTTCTGTTTCCATCGCCAAAGCTTTCAGGGGAGCATTTGCAAGCTTCTGGCACCATTTTTGAGTGAATTGCCAAAAGTCAGATTTTTGCTGAAATTGTGACCCCGGGGCTTAGGGATTTTTTCAAAAAAATATTTTCTGCCGGTGAAGTTTTTGAGGGCTGATTTCTTGTCCTGTGATAAAAAGCCTTCTGTTTCGAGTGCCAAACCTTTCAGGAGAGCATTTGCAAGCTTCTGGCACCATTTTTGAGTGAATTGCCAAAAGTCAGATTTTTGCTGAAATTGTGACCCCGGGGCTTAGGGATTTTTTCAAAAAAATATTTTCTGCCGGTTAAGTTTTTGAGGGCTGATTTCTTGTCCTGTGATAAAAAGCCTTCTGTTTCCATCGCCAAAGCTTTCAGGGGAGCATTTGCTAGCTTCTGGCACCATTTTTGAGTGAATTGCCAAAAGTCAGATTTTTGCTGAAATTGTGACCCCGGGGCTTAGGGATTTTTTCAAAAAAATATTTTCTGCCGGTGAAGTTTTTGAGGGCTGATTTCTTGTTCTGTGATAAAAAGCCTTCTGTTTCCATCGCCAAAGCTTTCAGGGGAGCATTTGCAAGCTTCTGGCACCATTTTTGAGTCCATTGCCAAAAGTCAGATTTTTGCTGAAATTGTGACCCCGGGGCTTAGGGATTTTTTCAAAAAAATATTTTCTGCCGGTTAAGTTTTTGAGAGCTGATTTCTTGTCCTGTGATAAAAAGCCTTCTGTTTCCATCGCCAAAGCTTTCAGGGGAGCATTTGCAAGCTTCTGGCACCATTTTTGAGTGAATTGCCAAAAGTCAGTTTTTTGCTGAAATTGTGACCCCGGGGCTTAGGGATTTTTTCAAAAAAATATTTTCTGCCGGTTAAGTTTTTGAGGGCTGATTTCTTGTCCTGTGATAAAAAGCCTTCTGTTTCAAGTGCCAAAGCTTTCAGGAGAGCATTTTCAAGCTTCTGGCACCATTTTTGAGTGAATTGCCAAAAGTCAGATTTTTGCTGAAATTGTGACCCCGGGGCTAAGGGTTTTTTTGCAAAAAAATATTTTCTGTCGGTTCAGTTTTTGAGGGCTGATTTCCTGTCCTGTGATAAAAAGCCTTCTGTTTCAAGTGCCAAACCTTTCAGGGGAGAATTTTAAAGCTTTAGGCACCATTTTTGAGTGAATTGCCAAAAGTCAGATTTTTGCTGAAATTGTGACCCCGGGGCTTAGGGATTTTTTCAAAAAAATATTTTCTGCCTGTGAAGTTTTTGAGGGCTGATTTCTTGTTCTGTGATAAAAAGCCTTCTGTTTCGAGTGCCAAACCTTTCAGGAGAGCATTTTCAAGCTTCTGGCACCATTTTTGAGTGAATTGCCAAAAGTCAGATTTTTGCTGAAATTGTGACCCCGGGGCTTAGGGATTTTTTCAAAAAAATATTTTCTGCCGGTTAAGTTTTTGAGGGCTGATTTCTTGTCCTGTGATAAAAAGCCTTCTGTTTCGAGTGCCAAAGCTTTCAGGGGAGCATTTTCAAGCTTTAGGCACCATTTTTGAGTCAATTGCCAAAAGTCAGATTTTTGCTGAAATTGTGACCCCGGGGCTAAGGGTTTTTTTGCAAAAAAATATTTTCTGCCGGTTAAGTTTTTGAGGGCTGATTTCTTGTCCTGTGATAAAAAGCCTTCTGTTTCCATCGCCAAAGCTTTCAAGAGAGCATTTTCAAGCTTTAGGCACGATTTTTGAGTCAATAGCCAAAAGTCAGATTTTTGCTGAAATTGTGACCCCGGGGCTTAGGGATTTTTTCAAAAAAATATTTTCTGCCGGTTAAGTTTTTGAGGGCTGATTTCTTGTCCTGTGATAAAAAGCCTTCTTTTTCCATCGCCATAGCTTTCAGGAGAGCATTTTCAAGCTTTAGGCACCATTTTTGAGTCAATTGCCAAAAGTCAGATTTTTGCTGAAATTGTGACCCCGGGGCTTAGGGATTTTTTCAAAAAAATATTTTCTGCCGGTGAAGTTTTTGAGGGCTGATTTCTTGTTCTGTGATAAAAAGCCTTCTGTTTCCATCGCCAAAGCTTTCAGGGGAGCATTTTCAAGCTTCTGGCACCATTTTTGAGTCAATTGCCAAAAGTCAGATTTTTGCTGAAATTGTGACCCCGGGGCTTAGGGATTTTTTCAAAAAAATATTTTCTGCCGGTTAAGTTTTTGAGAGCTGATTTCTTGTCCTGTGATAAAAAGCCTTCTGTTTCCATCGCCAAAGCTTTCAGGGGAGCATTTGCAAGCTTCTGGCACCATTTTTGAGTGAATTGCCAAAAGTCAGATTTTTGCTGAAATTGTGACCCCGGGGCTTAGGGATTTTTTCAAAAAAATATTTTCTGCCGGTTAAGTTTTTGAGGGCTGATTTCTTGTCCTGTGATAAAAAGCCTTCTGTTTCAAGTGCCAAAGCTTTCAGGAGAGCATTTTCAAGCTTCTGGCACCATTTTTGAGTGAATTGCCAAAAGTCAGATTTTTGCTGAAATTGTGACCCCGGGGCTAAGGGTTTTTTTGCAAAAAAATATTTTCTGTCGGTTAAGTTTTTGAGGGCTGATTTCTTGTCCTGTGATAAAAAGCCTTCTGTTTCAAGTGCCAAACCTTTCAGGGGAGCATTTTAAAGCTTTAGGCACCATTTTTGAGTGAATTGCCAAAAGTCAGATTTTTGCTGAAATTGTGACCCCGGGGCTTAGGGATTTTTTCAAAAAAATATTTTCTGCCGGTTAAGTTTTTGAGGGCTGATTTCTTGTCCTGTGATAAAAAGCCTTCTGTTTCGAGTGCCAAACCTTTCAGGAGAGCATTTGCAAGCTTCTGGCACCATTTTTGAGTGAATTGCCAAAAGTCAGATTTTTGCTGAAATTGTGACCCCGGGGCTTAGGGATTTTTTCAAAAAAATATTTTCTGCCGGTTAAGTTTTTGAGAGCTGATTTCTTGTCCTGTGATAAAAAGCCTTCTGTTTCCATCGCCAAAGCTTTCAGGGGAGCATTTGCAAGCTTCTGGCACCATTTTTGAGTGAATTGCCAAAAGTCAGATTTTTGCTGAAATTGTGACCCCGGGGCTTAGGGATTTTTTCAAAAAAATATTTTCTGCCGGTTAAGTTTTTGAGGGCTGATTTCTTGTCCTGTGATAAAAAGCCTTCTGTTTCAAGTGCCAAAGCTTTCAGGAGAGCATTTGCAAGCTTCTGGCACCATTTTTGAGTGAATTGCCAAAAGTCAGATTTTTGCTGAAATTGTGACCCCGGGGCTAAGGGTTTTTTTGCAAAAAAATATTTTCTGTCGGTTCAGTTTTTGAGGGCTGATTTCCTGTCCTGTGATAAAAAGCCTTCTGTTTCAAGTGCCAAACCTTTCAGGGGAGCATTTTCAAGCTTTAGGCACCATTTTTGAGTCAATTGCCAAAAGTCAGATTTTTGCTGAAATTGTGACCCCGGGGCTTAGGGATTTTTTCAAAAAAATATTTTCTGCCTGTGAAGTTTTTGAGGGCTGATTTCTTGTTCTGTGATAAAAAGCCTTCTGTTTCGAGTGCCAAACCTTTCAGGAGAGCATTTTCAAGCTTCTGGCACCATTTTTGAGTGAATTGCCAAAAGTCAGATTTTTGCTGAAATTGTGACCCCGGGGCTTAGGGATTTTTTCAAAAAAATATTTTCTGCCGGTTAAGTTTTTGAGGGCTGATTTCTTGTCCTGTGATAAAAAGCCTTCTGTTTCGAGTGCCAAAGCTTTCAGGAGAGCATTTTCAAGCTTCTGGCACCATTTTTGAGTGAATTGCCAAAAGTCAGATTTTTGCTGAAATTGTGACCCCGGGGCTAAGGGTTTTTTTGCAAAAAAATATTTTCTGCCGGTTAAGTTTTTGAGGGCTGATTTCTTGTCCTGTGATAAAAAGCCTTCTGTTTCCATCGCCAAAGCTTTCAGGAGAGCATTTTCAAGCTTTAGGCACGATTTTTGAGTCAATAGCCAAAAGTCAGATTTTTGCTGAAATTGTGACCCCGGGGCTTAGGGATTTTTTCAAAAAAATATTTTCTGCCGGTTAAGTTTTTGAGGGCTGATTTCTTGTCCTGTGATAAAAAGCCTTCTTTTTCCATCGCCATAGCTTTCAGGAGAGCATTTTCAAGCTTTAGGCACCATTTTTGAGTCAATTGCCAAAAGTCAGATTTTTGCTGAAATTGTGACCCCGGGGCTTAGGGATTTTTTCAAAAAAATATTTTCTGCCGGTGAAGTTTTTGAGGGCTGATTTCTTGTTCTGTGATAAAAAGCCTTCTGTTTCCATCGCCAAAGCTTTCAGGGGAGCATTTTCAAGCTTCTGGCACCATTTTTGAGTCAATTGCCAAAAGTCAGATTTTTGCTGAAATTGTGACCCCGGGGCTTAGGGATTTTTTCAAAAAAATATTTTCTGCCGGTTAAGTTTTTGAGAGCTGATTTCTTGTCCTGTGATAAAAAGCCTTCTGTTTCCATCGCCAAAGCTTTCAGGGGAGAATTTGCAAGCTTCTGGCACCATTTTTGAGTGAATTGCCAAAAGTCAGATTTTTGCTGAAATTGTGACCCCGGGGCTTAGGGATTTTTTCAAAAAAATATTTTCTGCCGGTTAAGTTTTTGAGGGATGATTTCTTGTCCTGTGATAAAAAGCCTTCTGTTTCAAGTGCCAAAGCTTTCAGGAGAGCATTTTCAAGCTTCTGGCACCATTTTTGAGTGAATTGCCAAAAGTCAGATTTTTGCTGAAATTGTGACCCCGGGGCTAAGGGTTTTTTTGCAAAAAAATATTTTCTGTCGGTTAAGTTTTTGAGGGCTGATTTCTTGTCCTGTGATAAAAAGCCTTCTGTTTCAAGTGCCAAACCTTTCAGGGGAGCATTTTAAAGCTTTAGGCACCATTTTTGAGTGAATTGCCAAAAGTCAGATTTTTGCTGAAATTGTGACCCCGGGGCTTAGGGATTTTTTCAAAAAAATATTTTCTGCCGGTGAAGTTTTTGAGGGCTGATTTCTTGTCCTGTGATAAAAAGCCTTCTGTTTCCATCGCCAAAGCTTTCAGGGGAGCATTTGCTAGCTTCTGGCACCATTTTTGAGTGAATTGCCAAAAGTCAGATTTTTGCTGAAATTGTGACCCCGGGGCTTAGGGATTTTTTCAAAAAAATATTTTCTGCCGGTGAAGTTTTTGAGGGCTGATTTCTTGTCCTGTGATAAAAAGCCTTCTATTTCGAGTGCCAAACCTTTCAGGGGAGCATTTTGAAGCTTCTGGCACCATTTTTGAGTCAATTGCCAAAAGTCAGATTTTTGCTGAAATTGTGACCCCGGGGCTTAGGGATTTTTTCAAAAAAATATTTTCTGTCGGTTAAGTTTTTGAGGGCTGATTTCTTGTTCTGTGATAAAAAGCCTTCTGTTTCGAGTGCCAAACCTTTCAGGAGAGCATTTGCAAGCTTCTGGCACCATTTTTGAGTGAATTGCCAAAAGTTAGATTTTTGCTGAAATTGTGACCCCGGGGCTTAGGGATTTTTTCAAAAAAATATTTTCTGCCAGTTAAGTTTTTGAGGGCTGATTTCTTGTTCTGTGATAAAAAGCCTTCTGTTTCGAGTGCCAAACCTTTCAGGAGAGCATTTTCAAGCTTTAGGCACCATTTTTGAGTGAATTGCCAAAAGTCAGATTTTTGCTGAAATTGTGACCCCGGGGCTTAGGGATTTTTTCAAAAAAATATTTTCTTCCGGTGAAGTTTTTGAGGGCTGATTTCTTGTCCTGTGATAAAAAGCCTTCTGTTTCCATCGCCAAAGCTTTCAGGGGAGCATTTGCAAGCTTCTGGCACCATTTTTGAGTGAATTGCCAAAAGTCAGATTTTTGCTGAAATTGTGACCCCGGGGCTTAGGGATTTTTTCAAAAAAATATTTTCTGTCGGTTAAGTTTTTGAGGGCTGATTTCTTGTTCTGTGATAAAAAGCCTTCTGTTTCGAGTGCCAAACCTTTCAGGAGAGCATTTGCAAGCTTCTGGCACCATTTTTGAGTGAATTGCCAAAAGTCAGATTTTTGCTGAAATTGTGACCCCGGGGCTTAGGGATTTTTTCAAAAAAATATTTTCTGCCGGTGAAGTTTTTGAGGGCTGATTTCTTGTCCTGTGATAAAAAGCCTTCTGTTTCGAGTGCCAAACCTTTCAGGAGAGCATTTGCAAGCTTCTGGCACCATTTTTGAGTGAATTGCCAAAAGTCAGATTTTTGCTGAAATTGTGACCCCGGGGCTTAGGGATTTTTTCAAAAAAATATTTTCTGCCGGTTAAGTTTTTGAGGGCTGATTTCTTGTTCTGTGATAAAAAGCCTTCTGTTATGAGTGCCAAACCTTTCAGGAGAGCATTTTCAAGCTTTAGGCACCATTTTTGAGTGAATTGCCAAAAGTCAGATTTTTGCTGAAATTGTGACCCCGGGGCTTAGGGATTTTTTCAAAAAAATATTTTCTTCCGGTTAAGTTTTTGAGGGCTGATTTCTTGTCCTGTGATAAAAAGCCTTCTGTTTCCATCGCCAAAGCTTTCAGGGGAGCATTTTCAAGCTTCTGGCACCATTTTTGAGTGAATTGCCAAAAGTCAGATTTTTGCTGAAATTGTGACCCCGGGGCTTAGGGATTTTTTCAAAAAAATATTTTCTGTCGGTTAAGTTTTTGAGGGCTGATTTCTTGTTCTGTGATAAAAAGCCTTCTGTTTCGAGTGCCAAACCTTTCAGGAGAGCATTTGCAAGCTTCTGGCACCATTTTTGAGTGAATTGCCAAAAGTCAGATTTTTGCTGAAATTGTGACCCCGGGGCTTAGGGATTTTTTCAAAAAAATATTTTCTGCCGGTGAAGTTTTTGAGGGCTGATTTCTTGTCCTGTGATAAAAAGCCTTCTGTTTCGAGTGCCAAACCTTTCAGGAGAGCATTTGCAAGCTTCTGGCACCATTTTTGAGTGAATTGCCAAAAGTCAGATTTTTGCTGAAATTGTGACCCCGGGGCTTAGGGATTTTTTCAAAAAAATATTTTCTGCCGGTTAAGTTTTTGAGGGCTGATTTCTTGTCCTGTGATAAAAAGCCTTCTGTTTCGAGTGCCAAACCTTTCAGGGGAGCATTTTCAAGCTTCTGGCACCATTTTTGAGTGAATTGCCAAAAGTCAGATTTTTGCTGAAATTGTGACCCCGGGGCTTAGGGATTTTTTCAAAAAAATATTTTCTGCCGGTTAAGTTTTTGAGGGCAGATTTCTTGTTCTGGGATAAAAAGCCTTCTGTTTCCATCGCCAAAGCTTTCAGGGGAGCATTTTCAAGCTTTTGGCACCATTTTTGAGTCAATTGCCAAAAGTCAGATTTTTGCTGAAATTGTGACCCCGGGGCTTAGGGATTTTTTCAAAAAAATATTTTCTGTCGGTTAAGTTTTTGAGGGCTGATTTCTTGTTCTGTGATAAAAAGCCTTCTGTTTCGAGTGCCAAACCCTTCAGGAGAGCATTTGCAAGCTTCTGGCACCATTTTTGAGTGAATTGCCAAAAGTCAGATTTTTGCTGAAATTGTGACCCCGGGGCTTAGGGATTTTTTCAAAAAAATATTTTCTGCCGGTGAAGTTTTTGAGGGCTGATTTCTTGTCCTGTGATAAAAAGCCTTCTGTTTCGAGTGCCAAACCTTTCAGGAGAGCATTTGCAAGCTTCTGGCACCATTTTTGAGTGAATTGCCAAAAGTCAGATTTTTGCTGAAATTGTGACCCCGGGGCTTAGGGATTTTTTCAAAAAAATATTTTCTGCCGGTGAAGTTTTTGAGGGCTGATTTCTTGTCCTGTGATAAAAAGCCTTCTGTTTCGAGTGCCAAACCTTTCAGGAGAGCATTTGCAAGCTTCTGGCACCATTTTTGAGTGAATTGCCAAAAGTCAGATTTTTGCTGAAATTGTGACCCCGGGGCTTAGGGATTTTTTCAAAAAAATATTTTCTGCCGGTTAAGTTTTTGAGGGCTGATTTCTTGTCCTGTGATAAAAAGCCTTCTGTTTCCATCGCCAAAGCTTTCAGGGGAGCATTTGCTAGCTTCTGGCACCATTTTTGAGTGAATTGCCAAAAGTCAGATTTTTGCTGAAATTGTGACCCCGGGGCTTAGGGATTTTTTCAAAAAAATATTTTCTGTCGGTTAAGTTTTTGAGGGCTGATTTCTTGTCCTGTGATAAAAAGCCTTCTGTTTCGAGTGCCAAACCTTTCAGGGGAGCATTTTCAAGCTTCTGGCACCATTTTTGAGTGAATTGCCAAAAGTCAGATTTTTGCTGAAATTGTGACCCCGGGGCTTAGGGATTTTTTCAAAAAAATATTTTCTGCCGGTTAAGTTTTTGAGGGCTGATTTCTTGTTCTGGGATAAAAAGCCTTCTGTTTCCATCGCCAAAGCTTTCAGGGGAGCATTTGCTAGCTTCTGGCACCATTTTTGAGTGAATTGCCAAAAGTCAGATTTTTGCTGAAATTGTGACCCCGGGGCTTAGGGATTTTTTCAAAAAAATATTTTCTGTCGGTTAAGTTTTTGAGGGCTGATTTCTTGTCCTGTGATAAAAAGCCTTCTGTTTCGAGTGCCAAACCTTTCAGGAGAGCATTTGCAAGCTTCTGGCACCATTTTTGAGTGAATTGCCAAAAGTCAGATTTTTGCTGAAATTGTGACCCCGGGGCTTAGGGATTTTTTCAAAAAAATATTTTCTGCCGGTTGAGTTTTTGAGGGCTGATTTCTTGTTCTGTGATAAAAAGCCTTCTGTTTCCATTGCCAAAGCTTTCAGGGGAGCATTTTCAAGCTTCTGGCACCATTTTTGAGTGAATTGCCAAAAGTCAGATTTTTGCTGAAATTGTGACCCCGGGGCTTAGGGATTTTTTCAAAAAAATATTTTCTGCCGGTTAAGTTTTTGAGAGCTGATTTCTTGTCCTGTGATAAAAAGCCTTCTGTTTCCATCGCCAAACCTTTCAGGGGAGCATCTTCAAGCTTCTGGCACCATTTTTGAGTGAATTGCCAAAAGTCAGATTTTTGCTGAAATTGTGACCCCGGGGCTTAGGGATTTTTTCAAAAAAATATTTTCTGCCGGTTAAGTTTTTGAGGGCTGATTTCTTGTCCTGTGATAAAAAGCCTTCTGTTTCCATCGCCAAAGCTTTCAGGAGAGCATTTTCAAGCTTTAGGCACCATTTTTGAGTGAATTGCCAAAAGTCAGATTTTTGCTGAAATTGTGACCCCGGGGCTTAGGGATTTTTTCAAAAAAATATTTTCTGTCGGTTAAGTTTTTGAGGGCTGATTTCTTGTTCTGTGATAAAAAGCCTTCTGTTTCGAGTGCCAAACCTTTCAGGAGAGCATTTGCAAGCTTCTGGCACCATTTTTGAGTGAATTGCCAAAAGTTAGATTTTTGCTGAAATTGTGACCCCGGGGCTTAGGGATTTTTTCAAAAAAATATTTTCTGCCAGTTAAGTTTTTGAGGGCTGATTTCTTGTTCTGTGATAAAAAGCCTTCTGTTTCGAGTGCCAAACCTTTCAGGAGAGCATTTTCAAGCTTTAGGCACCATTTTTGAGTGAATTGCCAAAAGTCAGATTTTTGCTGAAATTGTGACCCCGGGGCTTAGGGATTTTTTCAAAAAAATATTTTCTTCCGGTGAAGTTTTTGAGGGCTGATTTCTTGTCCTGTGATAAAAAGCCTTCTGTTTCCATCGCCAAAGCTTTCAGGGGAGCATTTGCAAGCTTCTGGCACCATTTTTGAGTGAATTGCCAAAAGTCAGATTTTTGCTGAAATTGTGACCCCGGGGCTTAGGGATTTTTTCAAAAAAATATTTTCTGTCGGTTAAGTTTTTGAGGGCTGATTTCTTGTTCTGTGATAAAAAGCCTTCTGTTTCGAGTGCCAAACCTTTCAGGAGAGCATTTGCAAGCTTCTGGCACCATTTTTGAGTGAATTGCCAAAAGTCAGATTTTTGCTGAAATTGTGACCCCGGGGCTTAGGGATTTTTTCAAAAAAATATTTTCTGCCGGTGAAGTTTTTGAGGGCTGATTTCTTGTCCTGTGATAAAAAGCCTTCTGTTTCGAGTGCCAAACCTTTCAGGAGAGCATTTGCAAGCTTCTGGCACCATTTTTGAGTGAATTGCCAAAAGTCAGATTTTTGCTGAAATTGTGACCCCGGGGCTTAGGGATTTTTTCAAAAAAATATTTTCTTCCGGTGAAGTTTTTGAGGGCTGATTTCTTGTCCTGTGATAAAAAGCCTTCTGTTTCCATCGCCAAAGCTTTCAGGGGAGCATTTGCAAGCTTCTGGCACCATTTTTGAGTGAATTGCCAAAAGTCAGATTTTTGCTGAAATTGTGACCCCGGGGCTTAGGGATTTTTTCAAAAAAATATTTTCTGTCGGTTAAGTTTTTGAGGGCTGATTTCTTGTTCTGTGATAAAAAGCCTTCTGTTTCGAGTGCCAAACCTTTCAGGAGAGCATTTGCAAGCTTCTGGCACCATTTTTGAGTGAATTGCCAAAAGTCAGATTTTTGCTGAAATTGTGACCCCGGGGCTTAGGGATTTTTTCAAAAAAATATTTTCTGCCGGTGAAGTTTTTGAGGGCTGATTTCTTGTCCTGTGATAAAAAGCCTTCTGTTTCGAGTGCCAAACCTTTCAGGAGAGCATTTGCAAGCTTCTGGCACCATTTTTGAGTGAATTGCCAAAAGTCAGATTTTTGCTGAAATTGTGACCCCGGGGCTTAGGGATTTTTTCAAAAAAATATTTTCTGCCGGTTAAGTTTTTGAGGGCTGATTTCTTGTTCTGTGATAAAAAGCCTTCTGTTATGAGTGCCAAACCTTTCAGGAGAGCATTTTCAAGCTTTAGGCACCATTTTTGAGTGAATTGCCAAAAGTCAGATTTTTGCTGAAATTGTGACCCCGGGGCTTAGGGATTTTTTCAAAAAAATATTTTCTTCCGGTTAAGTTTTTGAGGGCTGATTTCTTGTCCTGTGATAAAAAGCCTTCTGTTTCCATCGCCAAAGCTTTCAGGGGAGCATTTTCAAGCTTCTGGCACCATTTTTGAGTGAATTGCCAAAAGTCAGATTTTTGCTGAAATTGTGACCCCGGGGCTTAGGGATTTTTTCAAAAAAATATTTTCTGTCGGTTAAGTTTTTGAGGGCTGATTTCTTGTTCTGTGATAAAAAGCCTTCTGTTTCGAGTGCCAAACCTTTCAGGAGAGCATTTGCAAGCTTCTGGCACCATTTTTGAGTGAATTGCCAAAAGTCAGATTTTTGCTGAAATTGTGACCCCGGGGCTTAGGGATTTTTTCAAAAAAATATTTTCTGCCGGTGAAGTTTTTGAGGGCTGATTTCTTGTCCTGTGATAAAAAGCCTTCTGTTTCGAGTGCCAAACCTTTCAGGAGAGCATTTGCAAGCTTCTGGCACCATTTTTGAGTGAATTGCCAAAAGTCAGATTTTTGCTGAAATTGTGACCCCGGGGCTTAGGGATTTTTTCAAAAAAATATTTTCTGCCGGTTAAGTTTTTGAGGGCTGATTTCTTGTCCTGTGATAAAAAGCCTTCTGTTTCGAGTGCCAAACCTTTCAGGGGAGCATTTTCAAGCTTCTGGCACCATTTTTGAGTGAATTGCCAAAAGTCAGATTTTTGCTGAAATTGTGACCCCGGGGCTTAGGGATTTTTTCAAAAAAATATTTTCTGCCGGTTAAGTTTTTGAGGGCAGATTTCTTGTTCTGGGATAAAAAGCCTTCTGTTTCCATCGCCAAAGCTTTCAGGGGAGCATTTTCAAGCTTTTGGCACCATTTTTGAGTCAATTGCCAAAAGTCAGATTTTTGCTGAAATTGTGACCCCGGGGCTTAGGGATTTTTTCAAAAAAATATTTTCTGTCGGTTAAGTTTTTGAGGGCTGATTTCTTGTTCTGTGATAAAAAGCCTTCTGTTTCGAGTGCCAAACCTTTCAGGAGAGCATTTGCAAGCTTCTGGCACCATTTTTGAGTGAATTGCCAAAAGTCAGATTTTTGCTGAAATTGTGACCCCGGGGCTTAGGGATTTTTTCAAAAAAATATTTTCTGCCGGTGAAGTTTTTGAGGGCTGATTTCTTGTCCTGTGATAAAAAGCCTTCTGTTTCGAGTGCCAAACCTTTCAGGAGAGCATTTGCAAGCTTCTGGCACCATTTTTGAGTGAATTGCCAAAAGTCAGATTTTTGCTGAAATTGTGACCCCGGGGCTTAGGGATTTTTTCAAAAAAATATTTTCTGCCGGTGAAGTTTTTGAGGGCTGATTTCTTGTCCTGTGATAAAAAGCCTTCTGTTTCGAGTGCCAAACCTTTCAGGAGAGCATTTGCAAGCTTCTGGCACCATTTTTGAGTGAATTGCCAAAAGTCAGATTTTTGCTGAAATTGTGACCCCGGGGCTTAGGGATTTTTTCAAAAAAATATTTTCTGCCGGTTAAGTTTTTGAGGGCTGATTTCTTGTCCTGTGATAAAAAGCCTTCTGTTTCCATCGCCAAAGCTTTCAGGGGAGCATTTGCTAGCTTCTGGCACCATTTTTGAGTGAATTGCCAAAAGTCAGATTTTTGCTGAAATTGTGACCCCGGGGCTTAGGGATTTTTTCAAAAAAATATTTTCTGTCGGTTAAGTTTTTGAGGGCAGATTTCTTGTTCTGGGATAAAAAGCCTTCTGTTTCCATCGCCAAAGCTTTCAGGGGAGCATTTTCAAGCTTTTGGCACCATTTTTGAGTCAATTGCCAAAAGTCAGATTTTTGCTGAAATTGTGACCCCGGGGCTTAGGGATTTTTTCAAAAAAATATTTTCTGCCAGTTAAGTTTTTGAGGGCTGATTTCTTGTTCTGTGTTAAAAAGCCTTCTGTTTCGAGTGCCAAACCTTTCAGGAGAGCATTTGCAAGCTTCTGGCACCATTTTTGAGTGAATTGCCAAAAGTCAGATTTTTGCTGAAATTGTGACCCCGGGGCTTAGGGATTTTTTCAAAAAAATATTTTCTGCCGGTGAAGTTTTTGAGGGCTGATTTCTTGTCCTGTGATAAAAAGCCTTCTGTTTCGAGTGCCAAACCTTTCAGGGGAGCATTTGCAAGCTTCTGGCACCATTTTTGAGTGAATTGCCAAAAGTCAGATTTTTGCTGAAATTGTGACCCCGGGGCTTAGGGATTTTTTCAAAAAAATATTTTCTGCCGGTTAAGTTTTTGAGGGCTGATTTCTTGTCCTGTGATAAAAAGCCTTCTGTTTCCATCGCCAAAGCTTTCAGGGGAGCATTTGCTAGCTTCTGGCACCATTTTTGAGTGAATTGCCAAAAGTCAGATTTTTGCTGAAATTGTGACCCCGGGGCTTAGGGATTTTTTCAAAAAAATATTTTCTGTCGGTTAAGTTTTTGAGGGCTGATTTCTTGTCCTGTGATAAAAAGCCTTCTGTTTCGAGTGCCAAACCTTTGAGGAGAGCATTTGCAAGCTTCTGGCACCATTTTTGAGTGAATTGCCAAAAGTCAGATTTTTGCTGAAATTGTGACCCCGGGGCTTAGGGATTTTTTCAAAAAAATATTTTCTGCCGGTTGAGTTTTTGAGGGCTGATTTCTTGTTCTGTGATAAAAAGCCTTCTGTTTCGAGTGCCAAACCATTCAGGGGAGCATTTTCAAGCTTCTGGCACCATTTTTGAGTGAATTGCCAAAAGTCAGATTTTTGCTGAAATTGTGACCCCGGGGCTTAGGGATTTTTTCAAAAAAATATTTTCTGCCGGTTGAGTTTTTGAGGGCTGATTTCTTGTTCTGTGATAAAAAGCCTTCTGTTTCCATTGCCAAAGCTTTCAGGGGAGCATTTTCAAGCTTCTGGCACCATTTTTGAGTGAATTGCCAAAAGTCAGATTTTTGCTGAAATTGTGACCCCGGGGCTTAGGGATTTTTTCAAAAAAATATTTTCTGCCGGTTAAGTTTTTGAGGGCTGATTTCTTGTCCTGTGATAAAAAGCCTTCTGTTTCGAGTGCCAAAGCTTTCAGGGGAGCATTTGCAAGCTTCTGGCACCATTTTTGAGTCAATTGCCAAAAGTCAGATTTTTGCTGAAATTGTGACCCCGGGGCTTAGGGGTTTTTTCAAAAAAATATTTTCTGCCGGTTAAGTTTTTGAGGGCTGATTTCTTGTCCTGTGATAAAAAGCCTTCTGTTTCGAGTGCCAAACCTTTCAGGGGAGCATTTTCAAGCTTCTGGCACCATTTTTCATTTTTGAGTGAATTGCCAAAAGTCAGATTTTTGCTGAAATTGTGACCCCGGGGCTTAGGGATTTTTTCAAAAAAATATTTTCTGCTGGTGAAGTTTTTGAGAGCTGATTCCTTGTCCTGTGATAAAAAGCCTTCTGCTTCGAGTGCCAAACCTTTCAGGAGAGCATTTTCAAGCTTCTGGCACCATTTTTGAGTGAATTGCCAAAAGTCAGATTTTTGCTGAAATTGTGACCCCGGGGCTTAGGGATTTTTTCAAAAAAATATTTTCTGCCGGTTAAGTTTTTGAGGGCTGATTTCTTGTCCTGTGATAAAAAGCCTTCTCTTTCCATCGCCAAAGCTTTCAGGGGAGCATTTGCAAGCTTCTGGCACCATTTTTGAGTGAATTGCCAAAAGTCAGATTTTTGCTGAAATTGTGACCCCGGGGCTTAGGGATTTTTTCAAAAAAATATTTTCTGCCGGTTAAGTTTTTGAGAGCTGATTTCTTGTCCTGTGATAAAAAGCCTTCTGTTTCCATCGCCAAAGCTTTCAGGAGAGCATTTTCAAGCTTTAGGCACCATTTTTGAGTGAATTGCCAAAAGTCAGATTTTTGCTGAAATTGTGACCCCAGGGCTTAGTGATTTTTTCAAAAAAATATTTTCTGCCGGTTAAGTTTTTGAGGGCTGATTTCTTGTCCTGTGATAAAAAGCCTTCTGTTTCGAGTGCCAAACCTTTCAGGGGAGCATTTTCAAGCTTCTGGCACCATTTTTGAGTCAATTGCCAAAAGTCAGATTTTTGCTGAAATTGTGACCCCGGGGCTTAGGGATTTTTTCAAAAAAATATTTTCTGTCGGTTAAGTTTTTGAGGGCTGATTTCTTGTTCTGTGATAAAAAGCCTTCTGTTTCGAGTGCCAAACCTTTCAGGAGAGCATTTGCAAGCTTTTGGCACCATTTTTGAGTGAATTGCCAAAAGTCAGATTTTTGCTGAAATTGTGACCCCGGGGCTTAGGGATTTTTTCAAAAAAATATTTTCTGCCGGTTAAGTTTTTGAGGGCTGATTTCTTGTCCTGTGATAAAAAGCCTTCTCTTTCCATCGCCAAAGCTTTCAGGGGAGCATTTGCAAGCTTCTGGCACCATTTTTGAGTGAATTGCCAAAAGTCAGATTTTTGCTGAAATTGTGACCCCGGGGCTTAGGGATTTTTTCAAAAAAATATTTTCTGCCAGTTAAGTTTTTGAGAGCTGATTTCTTGTCCTGTGATAAAAAGCCTTCTGTTTCCATCGCCAAAGCTTTCAGGAGAGCATTTTCAAGCTTTAGGCACCATTTTTGAGTGAATTGCCAAAAGTCAGATTTTTGCTGAAATTGTGACCCCAGGGCTTAGTGATTTTTTCAAAAAAATATTTTCTGCCGGTTAAGTTTTTGAGGGCTGATTTCTTGTCCTGTGATAAAAAGCCTTCTGTTTCGAGTGCCAAACCTTTCAGGGGAGCATTTTCAAGCTTCTGGCACCATTTTTGAGTCAATTGCCAAAAGTCAGATTTTTGCTGAAATTGTGACCCCGGGGCTTAGGGATTTTTTCAAAAAAATATTTTCTGTCGGTTAAGTTTTTGAGGGCTGATTTCTTGTTCTGTGATAAAAAGCCTTCTGTTTCCATCGCCAAAGCTTTCAGGGGAGCATTTTCAAGCTTCTGGCACCATTTTTGAGTGAATTGCCAAAAGTCAGATTTTTGCTGAAATTGTGACCCCGGGGCTTAGGGATTTTTTCAAAAAAATATTTTCTGTCGGTTAAGTTTTTGAGGGCTGATTTCTTGTTCTGTGATAAAAAGCCTTCTTTTTCGAGTGCCAAACCTTTCAGGAGAGCATTTGCAAGCTTCTGGCACCATTTTTGAGTGAATTGCCAAAAGTCAGATTTTTGCTGAAATTGTGACCCCGGGGCTTAGGGATTTTTTCAAAAAAATATTTTCTGCCCGTGAAGTTTTTGAGGGCTGATTTCTTGTCCTGTGATAAAAAGCCTTCTGTTTCGAGTGCCAAACCTTTCAGGAGAGCATTTGCAAGCTTCTGGCACCATTTTTGAGTGAATTGCCAAAAGTCAGATTTTTGCTGAAATTGTGACCCCGGGGCTTAGGGATTTTTTCAAAAAAATATTTTCTGCCGGTTAAGTTTTTGAGGGCTGATTTCTTGTCCTGTGATAAAAAGCCTTCTGTTTCCATCGCCAAAGCTTTCAGGGGAGCATTTGCTAGCTTCTGGCACCATTTTTGAGTGTATTGCCAAAAGTCAGATTTTTGCTGAAATTGTGACCCCGGGGCTTAGGGATTTTTTCAAAAAAATATTTTCTGTCGGTTAAGTTTTTGAGGGCTGATTTCTTGTCCTGTGATAAAAAGCCTTCTGTTTCGAGTGCCAAACCTTTCAGGAGAGCATTTGCAAGCTTCTGGCACCATTTTTGAGTCAATTGCCAAAAGTCAGATTTTTGCTGAAATTGTGACCCCGGGGCTTAGGGATTTTTTCAAAAAAATATTTTCTGCCCGTGAAGTTTTTGAGGGCTGATTTCTTGTCCTGTGATAAAAAGCCTTCTGTTTCGAGTGCCAAACCTTTCAGGAGAGCATTTGCAAGCTTCTGGCACCATTTTTGAGTGAATTGCCAAAAGTCAGATTTTTGCTGAAATTGTGACCCCGGGGCTTAGGGATTTTTTCAAAAAAATATTTTCTGCCGGTTAAGTTTTTGAGGGCTGATTTCTTGTCCTGTGATAAAAAGCCTTCTGTTTCCATCGCCAAAGCTTTCAGGGGAGCATTTGCTAGCTTCTGGCACCATTTTTGAGTGAATTGCCAAAAGTCAGATTTTTGCTGAAATTGTGACCCCGGGGCTTAGGGATTTTTTCAAAAAAATATTTTCTGTCGGTTAAGTTTTTGAGGGCTGATTTCTTGTCCTGTGATAAAAAGCCTTCTGTTTCGAGTGCCAAACCTTTCAGGAGAGCATTTGCAAGCTTCTGGCACCATTTTTGAGTGAATTGCCAAAAGTCAGATTTTTGCTGAAATTGTGACCCCGGGGCTTAGGGATTTTTTCAAAAAAATATTTTCTGCCGGTTGAGTTTTTGAGGGCTGATTTCTTGTTCTGTGATAAAAAGCCTTCTGTTTCGAGTGCCAAACCATTCAGGGGAGCATTTTCAAGCTTCTGGCACCATTTTTGAGTGAATTGCCAAAAGTCAGATTTTTGCTGAAATTGTGACCCCGGGGCTTAGGGATTTTTTCAAAAAAATATTTTCTGTCGGTTAAGTTTTTGAGGGCTGATTTCTTGTTCTGTGATAAAAAGCCTTCTGTTTCGAGTGCCAAACCTTTCAGGAGAGCATTTGCAAGCTTCTGGCACCATTATTGAGTGAATTGCCAAAAGTCAGATTTTTGCTGAAATTGTGACCCCGGGGCTTAGGGATTTTTTCAAAAAAATATTTTCTGCCGGTGAAGTTTTTGAGGGCTGATTTCTTGTCCTGTGATAAAAAGCCTTCTGTTTCGAGTGCCAAACCTTTCAGGAGAGCATTTGCAAGCTTCTGGCACCATTTTTGAGTGAATTGCCAAAAGTCAGATTTTTGCTGAAATTGTGACCCCGGGGCTTAGGGATTTTTTCAAAAAAATATTTTCTGCCGGTTAAGTTTTTGAGGGCTGATTTCTTGTCCTGTGATAAAAAGCCTTCTGTTTCCATCGCCAAAGCTTTCAGGGGAGCATTTGCTAGCTTCTGGCACCATTTTTGAGTGAATTGCCAAAAGTCAGATTTTTGCTGAAATTGTGACCCCGGGGCTTAGGGATTTTTTCAAAAAAATATTTTCTGTCGGTTAAGTTTTTGAGGGCTGATTTCTTGTCCTGTGATAAAAAGCCTTCTGTTTCGAGTGCCAAACCTTTCAGGAGAGCATTTGCAAGCTTCTGGCACCATTTTTGAGTGAATTGCCAAAAGTCAGATTTTTGCTGAAATTGTGACCCCGGGGCTTAGGGATTTTTTCAAAAAAATATTTTCTGCCGGTTGAGTTTTTGAGGGCTGATTTCTTGTTCTGTGATAAAAAGCCTTCTGTTTCGAGTGCCAAACCATTCAGGGGAGCATTTTCAAGCTTCTGGCACCATTTTTGAGTGAATTGCCAAAAGTCAGATTTTTGCTGAAATTGTGACCCCGGGGCTTAGGGATTTTTTCAAAAAAATATTTTCTGCCGGTTAAGTTTTTGAGAGCTGATTTCTTGTCCTGTGATAAAAAGCCTTCTGTTTCCATCGCCAAACCTTTCAGGGGAGCATCTTCAAGCTTCTGGCACCATTTTTGAGTGAATTGCCAAAAGTCAGATTTTTGCTGAAATTGTGACCCCGGGGCTTAGGGATTTTTTCAAAAAAATATTTTCTGCCGGTTAAGTTTTTGAGGGCTGATTTCTTGTTCTGTGATAAAAAGCCTTGTGTTTCGAGTGCCAAACCTTTCAGGAGAGCATTTGCAAGCTTCTGGCACCATTTTTGAGTGAATTGCCAAAAGTCAGATTTTTGCTGAAATTGTGACCCCGGGGCTTAGGGATTTTTTCAAAAAAATATTTTCTGCCGGTGAAGTTTTTGAGGGCTGATTTCTTGTCCTGTGATAAAAAGCCTTCTGTTTCGAGTGCCAAACCTTTCAGGAGAGCATTTGCAAGCTTCTGGCACCATTTTTGAGTGAATTGCCAAAAGTCAGATTTTTGCTGAAATTGTGACCCCGGGGCTTAGGGATTTTTTCAAAAAAATATTTTCTGTCGGTTAAGTTTTTGAGAGCTGATTTCTTGTCCTGTGATAAAAAGCCTTCTGTTTCCATCGCCAAACCTTTCAGGGGAGCATCTTCAAGCTTCTGGCACCATTTTTGAGTGAATTGCCAAAAGTCAGATTTTTGCTGAAATTGTGACCCCGGGGCTTAGGGATTTTTTCAAAAAAATATTTTCTGCCGGTTAAGTTTTTGAGGGCTGATTTCTTGTTCTGTGATAAAAAGCCTTCTGTTTCGAGTGCCAAACCTTTCAGGAGAGCATTTGCAAGCTTCTGGCACCATTTTTGAGTGAATTGCCAAAAGTCAGATTTTTGCTGAAATTGTGACCCCGGGGCTTAGGGATTTTTTCAAAAAAATATTTTCTGTCGGTTAAGTTTTTGAGGGCTGATTTCTTGTTCTGTGATAAAAAGCCTTCTGTTTCGAGTGCCAAACCTTTCAGGAGAGCATTTGCAAGCTTCTGGCACCATTTTTGAGTGAATTGCCAAAAGTCAGATTTTTGCTGAAATTGTGACCCCGGGGCTTAGGGATTTTTTCAAAAAAATATTTTCTGCCGGTTAAGTTTTTGAGGGCTGATTTCTTGTCCTGTGATAAAAAGCCTTCTGTTTCCATCGCCAAAGCTTTCAGGGGAGCATTTGCTAGCTTCTGGCACCATTTTTGAGTGAATTGCCAAAAGTCAGATTTTTGCTGAAATTGTGACCCCGGGGCTTAGGGATTTTTTCAAAAAAATATTTTCTGTCGGTTAAGTTTTTGAGGGCTGATTTCTTGTCCTGTGATAAAAAGCCTTCTGTTTCGAGTGCCAAACCTTTCAGGGGAGCATTTTCAAGCTTTTGGCACCATTTTTGAGTGAATTGCCAAAAGTCAGATTTTTGCTGAAATTGTGACCCCGGGGCTTAGGGATTTTTTCAAAAAAATATTTTCTGCCGGTGAAGTTTTTGAGGGCTGATTTCTTGTCCTGTGATAAAAAGCCTTCTATTTCGAGTGCCAAACCTTTCAGGGGAGCATTTTCAAGCTTCTGGCACCATTTTTGAGTGAATTGCCAAAAGTCAGATTTTTGCTGTAATTGTGACCCCGGAGCTTAGGGATTTTTTCAAAAAAATATTTTCTGCCGGTTAAGTTTTTGAGGGCTGATTTCTTGTCCTGTGATAAAAAGCCTTCTGTTTCGAGTGCCAAAGCTTTCAGGGGAGCATTTGCAAGCTTCTGGCACCATTTTTGAGTCAATTGCCAAAAGTCAGATTTTTGCTGAAATTGTGACCCCGGGGCTTAGGGATTTTTTCAAAAAAATATTTTCTGCCGGTGAAGTTTTTGAGGGCTGATTTCTTGTCCTGTGATAAAAAGCCTTCTGTTTCGAGTGCCAAACATTTCAGGGGAGCATTTGCAAGCTTCTGGCACCATTTTTCATTTTTGAGTGAATTGCCAAAAGTCAGATTTTTGCTGAAATTGTGACCCCGGGGCTTAGGGATTTTTTCAAAAAAATATTTTCTGCCGGTTAAGTTTTTGAGGGCTGATTTCTTGTTCTGTGATAAAAAGCCTTCTGTTTCGAGTGCCAAACCTTTCAGGAGAGCATTTGCAAGCTTCTGGCACCATTTTTGAGTGAATTGCCAAAAGTCAGATTTTTGCTGAAATTGTGACCCCGGGGCTTAGGGATTTTTTCAAAAAAATATTTTCTGCCGGTGAAGTTTTTGAGGGCTGATTTCTTGTCCTGTGATAAAAAGCCTTCTGTTTCGAGTGCCAAACCTTTCAGGAGAGCATTTGCAAGCTTCTGGCACCATTTTTGAGTGAATTGCCAAAAGTCAGATTTTTGCTGAAATTGTGACCCCGGGGCTTACGGATTTTTTCAAAAAAATATTTTCTGCCGGTTAAGTTTTTGAGGGCTGATTTCTTGTCCTGTGATAAAAAGCCTTCTGTTTCCATCGCCAAAGCTTTCAGGGGAGCATTTGCTAGCTTCTGGCACCATTTTTGAGTGAATTGCCAAAAGTCAGATTTTTGCTGAAATTGTGACCCCGGGGCTTAGGGATTTTTTCAAAAAAATATTTTCTGTCGGTTAAGTTTTTGAGAGCTGATTTCTTGTCCTGTGATAAAAAGCCTTCTGTTTCCATCGCCAAACCTTTCAGGGGAGCATCTTCAAGCTTCTGGCACCATTTTTGAGTGAATTGCCAAAAGTCAGATTTTTGCTGAAATTGTGACCCCGGGGCTTACGGATTTTTTCAAAAAAATATTTTCTGCCGGTTAAGTTTTTGAGGGCTGATTTCTTGTCCTGTGATAAAAAGCCTTCTGTTTCCATCGCCAAAGCTTTCAGGGGAGCATTTGCTAGCTTCTGGCACCATTTTTGAGTGAATTGCCAAAAGTCAGATTTTTGCTGAAATTGTGACCCCGGGGCTTAGGGATTTTTTCAAAAAAATATTTTCTGTCGGTTAAGTTTTTGAGAGCTGATTTCTTGTCCTGTGATAAAAAGCCTTCTGTTTCCATCGCCAAACCTTTCAGGGGAGCATCTTCAAGCTTCTGGCACCATTTTTGAGTGAATTGCCAAAAGTCAGATTTTTGCTGAAATTGTGACCCCGGGGCTTAGGGATTTTTTCAAAAAAATATTTTCTGCCGGTTAAGTTTTTGAGGGCTGATTTCTTGTTCTGTGATAAAAAGCCTTCTGTTTCGAGTGCCAAACCTTTCAGGAGAGCATTTGCAAGCTTCTGGCACCATTTTTGAGTGAATTGCCAAAAGTCAGATTTTTGCTGAAATTGTGACCCCGGGGCTTAGGGATTTTTTCAAAAAAATATTTTCTGTCGGTTAAGTTTTTGAGGGCTGATTTCTTGTTCTGTGATAAAAAGCCTTCTGTTTCGAGTGCCAAACCTTTCAGGAGAGCATTTGCAAGCTTCTGGCACCATTTTTGAGTGAATTGCCAAAAGTCAGATTTTTGCTGAAATTGTGACCCCGGGGCTTAGGGATTTTTTCAAAAAAATATTTTCTGCCGGTTAAGTTTTTGAGGGCTGATTTCTTGTCCTGTGATAAAAAGCCTTCTGTTTCCATCGCCAAAGCTTTCAGGGGAGCATTTGCTAGCTTCTGGCACCATTTTTGAGTGAATTGCCAAAAGTCAGATTTTTGCTGAAATTGTGACCCCGGGGCTTAGGGATTTTTTCAAAAAAATATTTTCTGTCGGTTAAGTTTTTGAGGGCTGATTTCTTGTCCTGTGATAAAAAGCCTTCTGTTTCGAGTGCCAAACCTTTCAGGGGAGCATTTTCAAGCTTTTGGCACCATTTTTGAGTGAATTGCCAAAAGTCAGATTTTTGCTGAAATTGTGACCCCGGGGCTTAGGGATTTTTTCAAAAAAATATTTTCTGCCGGTGAAGTTTTTGAGGGCTGATTTCTTGTCCTGTGATAAAAAGCCTTCTATTTCGAGTGCCAAACCTTTCAGGGGAGCATTTTCAAGCTTCTGGCACCATTTTTGAGTGAATTGCCAAAAGTCAGATTTTTGCTGTAATTGTGACCCCGGAGCTTAGGGATTTTTTCAAAAAAATATTTTCTGCCGGTTAAGTTTTTGAGGGCTGATTTCTTGTCCTGTGATAAAAAGCCTTCTGTTTCGAGTGCCAAAGCTTTCAGGGGAGCATTTGCTAGCTTCTGGCACCATTTTTGAGTGAATTGCCAAAAGTCAGATTTTTGCTGAAATTGTGACCCCGGGGCTTAGGGATTTTTTCAAAAAAATATTTTCTGCCGGTGAAGTTTTTGAGGGCTGATTTCTTGTCCTGTGATAAAAAGCCTTCTGTTTCGAGTGCCAAACATTTCAGGGGAGCATTTGCAAGCTTCTGGCACCATTTTTCATTTTTGAGTGAATTGCCAAAAGTCAGATTTTTGCTGAAATTGTGACCCCGGGGCTTAGGGATTTTTTCAAAAAAATATTTTCTGCCGGTTAAGTTTTTGAGGGCTGATTTCTTGTTCTGTGATAAAAAGCCTTCTGTTTCGAGTGCCAAACCTTTCAGGAGAGCATTTGCAAGCTTCTGGCACCATTTTTGAGTGAATTGCCAAAAGTCAGATTTTTGCTGAAATTGTGACCCCGGGGCTTAGGGATTTTTTCAAAAAAATATTTTCTGCCGGTGAAGTTTTTGAGGGCTGATTTCTTCTCCTGTGATAAAAAGCCTTCTGTTTCGAGTGCCAAACCTTTCAGGAGAGCATTTGCAAGCTTCTGGCACCATTTTTGAGTGAATTGCCAAAAGTCAGATTTTTGCTGAAATTGTGACCCCGGGGCTTAGGGATTTTTTCAAAAAAATATTTTCTGCCGGTTAAGTTTTTGAGGGCTGATTTCTTGTCCTGTGATAAAAAGCCTTCTGTTTCCATCGCCAAAGCTTTCAGGGGAGCATTTGCTAGCTTCTGGCACCATTTTTGAGTGAATTGCCAAAAGTCAGATTTTTGCTGAAATTGTGACCCCGGGGCTTAGGGATTTTTTCAAAAAAATATTTTCTGCCGGTTAAGTTTTTGAGAGCTGATTTCTTGTCCTGTGATAAAAAGCCTTCTGTTTCCATCGCCAAACCTTTCAGGGGAGCATCTTCAAGCTTCTGGCACCATTTTTGAGTGAATTGCCAAAAGTCAGATTTTTGCTGAAATTGTGACCCCGGGGCTTAGGGATTTTTTCAAAAAAATATTTTCTGTCGGTTAAGTTTTTGAGGGCTGATTTCTTGTTCTGTGATAAAAAGCCTTCTGTTTCGAGTGCCAAACCTTTCAGGAGAGCATTTTCAAGCTTCTGGCACCATTTTTGAGTGAATTGCCAAAAGTCAGATTTTTGCTGAAATTGTGACCCCGGGGTTTAGGGATTTTTTCAAAAAAATATTTTTAGCCGGTTGAGTTTTTGAGGCCTGATTTCTTGTTCTGTGATAAAAAGCCTTCTGTTTCGAGTGCCAAACCATTCAGGGGAGCATTTTCAAGCTTCTGGCACCATTTTTGAGTGAATTGCCAAAAGTCAGATTTTTGCTGAAATTGTGACCCCGGGGCTTAGGGAATTTTTCAAAAAAATATATTCTGCCGGTTAAGTTTTTGAGGGCTGATTTCTTGTCCTGTGATAAAAAGCCTTCTGTTTCCATCGCCAAAGCTTTCAGGGGAGCATTTGCTAGCTTCTGGCACCATTTTTGAGTGAATTGCCAAAAGTCAGATTTTTGCTGAAATTGTGACCCCGGGGCTTAGGGATTTTTTCAAAAAAATATTTTCTGTCGGTTAAGTTTTTGAGGGCTGATTTCTTGTCCTGTGATAAAAAGCCTTCTGTTTCGAGTGCCAAACCTTTCAGGGGAGCATTTTCAAGCTTTTGGCACCATTTTTGAGTGAATTGCCAAAAGTCAGATTTTTGCTGAAATTGTGACCCCGGGGCTTAGGGATTTTTTCAAAAAAATATTTTCTGCCGGTTGAGTTTTTGAGGGCTGATTTCTTGTTCTGTGATAAAAAGCCTTCTGTTTCCATTGCCAAAGCTTTCAGGGGAGCATTTTCAAGCTTCTGGCACCATTTTTGAGTGAATTGCCAAAAGTCAGATTTTTGCTGAAATTGTGACCCCGGGGCTTAGGGATTTTTTCAAAAAAATATTTTCTGCCGGTTAAGTTTTTGAGAGCTGATTTCTTCTCCTGTGATAAAAAGCCTTCTGTTTCCATCGCCAAACCTTTCAGGGGAGCATCTTCAAGCTTCTGGCACCATTTTTGAGTGAATTGCCAAAAGTCAGATTTTTGCTGAAATTGTGACCCCGGGGCTTAGGGATTTTTTCAAAAAAATATTTTCTGCCGGTTAAGTTTTTGAGGGCTGATTTCTTGTTCTGTGATAAAAAGCCTTCTGTTTCGAGTGCCAAACCTTTCAGGAGAGCATTTGCAAGCTTCTGGCACCATTTTTGAGTGAATTGCCAAAAGTCAGATTTTTGCTGAAATTGTGACCCCGGGGCTTAGGGATTTTTTCAAAAAAATATTTTCTGCCTGTTAAGTTTTTGAGGGCTGATTTCTTGTCCTGTGATAAAAAGCCTTCTGTTTCGAGTGCCAAACCTTTCAGGAGAGCATTTGCAAGCTTCTGGCACCATTTTTGAGTGAATTGCCAAAAGTCAGATTTTTGCTGAAATTGTGACCCCGGGGCTTAGGGATTTTTTCAAAAAAATATTTTCTGTCGGTTAAGTTTTTGAGGGCTGATTTCTTGTTCTGTGATAAAAAGCCTTCTGTTTCGAGTGCCAAACCTTTCAGGAGAGCATTTTCAAGCTTCTGGCACCATTTTTGAGTGAATTGCCAAAAGTCAGATTTTTGCTGAAATTGTGACCCCGGGGTTTAGGGATTTTTTCAAAAAAATATTTTTAGCCGGTTGAGTTTTTGAGGCCTGATTTCTTGTTCTGTGATAAAAAGCCTTCTGTTTCGAGTGCCAAACCATTCAGGGGAGCATTTTCAAGCTTCTGGCACCATTTTTGAGTGAATTGCCAAAAGTCAGATTTTTGCTGAAATTGTGACCCCGGGGCTTAGGGAATTTTTCAAAAAAATATATTCTGCCGGTTAAGTTTTTGAGGGCTGATTTCTTGTCCTGTGATAAAAAGCCTTCTGTTTCCATCGCCAAAGCTTTCAGGGGAGCATTTGCTAGCTTCTGGCACCATTTTTGAGTGAATTGCCAAAAGTCAGATTTTTGCTGAAATTGTGACCCCGGGGCTTAGGGATTTTTTCAAAAAAATATTTTCTGTCGGTTAAGTTTTTGAGGGCTGATTTCTTGTCCTGTGATAAAAAGCCTTCTGTTTCGAGTGCCAAACCTTTCAGGGGAGCATTTTCAAGCTTTTGGCACCATTTTTGAGTGAATTGCCAAAAGTCAGATTTTTGCTGAAATTGTGACCCCGGGGCTTAGGGATTTTTTCAAAAAAATATTTTCTGCCGGTTGAGTTTTTGAGGGCTGATTTCTTGTTCTGTGATAAAAAGCCTTCTGTTTCCATTGCCAAAGCTTTCAGGGGAGCATTTTCAAGCTTCTGGCACCATTTTTGAGTGAATTGCCAAAAGTCAGATTTTTGCTGAAATTGTGACCCCGGGGCTTAGGGATTTTTTCAAAAAAATATTTTCTGCCGGTTAAGTTTTTGAGAGCTGATTTCTTCTCCTGTGATAAAAAGCCTTCTGTTTCCATCGCCAAACCTTTCAGGGGAGCATCTTCAAGCTTCTGGCACCATTTTTGAGTGAATTGCCAAAAGTCAGATTTTTGCTGAAATTGTGACCCCGGGGCTTAGGGATTTTTTCAAAAAAATATTTTCTGCCGGTTAAGTTTTTGAGGGCTGATTTCTTGTTCTGTGATAAAAAGCCTTCTGTTTCGAGTGCCAAACCTTTCAGGAGAGCATTTGCAAGCTTCTGGCACCATTTTTGAGTGAATTGCCAAAAGTCAGATTTTTGCTGAAATTGTGACCCCGGGGCTTAGGGATTTTTTCAAAAAAATATTTTCTGCCTGTTAAGTTTTTGAGGGCTGATTTCTTGTCCTGTGATAAAAAGCCTTCTGTTTCGAGTGCCAAACCTTTCAGGAGAGCATTTGCAAGCTTCTGGCACCATTTTTGAGTGAATTGCCAAAAGTCAGATTTTTGCTGAAATTGTGACCCCGGGGCTTAGGGATTTTTTCAAAAAAATATTTTCTGCCGGTTAAGTTTTTGAGGGCTGATTTCTTGTCCTGTGATAAAAAGCCTTCTGTTTCCATCGCCAAAGCTTTCAGGGGAGCATTTGCTAGCTTCTGGCACCATTTTTGAGTGAATTGCCAAAAGTCAGATTTTTGCTGAAATTGTGACCCCGGGGCTTAGGGATTTTTTCAAAAAAATATTTTCTGTCGGTTAAGTTTTTGAGGGCTGATTTCTTGTCCTGTGATAAAAAGCCTTCTGTTTCGAGTGCCAAACCTTTCAGGGGAGCATTTTCAAGCTTTTGGCACCATTTTTGAGTGAATTGCCAAAAGTCAGATTTTTGCTGAAATTGTGACCC
Source organism: Podarcis liolepis (assembly GCF_965112155.1). Taxonomy (NCBI): domain Eukaryota; kingdom Metazoa; phylum Chordata; class Lepidosauria; order Squamata; family Lacertidae; genus Podarcis; species Podarcis liolepis. The sequence goes on along the minus strand of NC_139561.1, from coordinate 9,273,654 downwards.
CGGGGCTTAGGGATTTTTTCAAAAAAATATTTTCTGCCGGTGAAGTTTTTGAGGGCTGATTTCTTGTCCTGTGATAAAAAGCCTTCTATTTCGAGTGCCAAACCTTTCAGGGGAGCATTTTCAAGCTTCTGGCACCATTTTTGAGTGAATTGCCAAAAGTCAGATTTTTGCTGTAATTGTGACCCCGGAGCTTAGGGATTTTTTCAAAAAAATATTTTCTGCCGGTGAAGTTTTTGAGGGCTGATTTCTTGTCCTGTGATAAAAAGCCTTCTGTTTCGAGTGCCAAAGCTTTCAGGGGAGCATTTGCAAGCTTCTGGCACCATTTTTGAGTCAATTGCCAAAAGTCAGATTTTTGCTGAAATTGTGACCCCGGGGCTTAGGGATTTTTTCAAAAAAATATTTTCTGCCGGTGAAGTTTTTGAGGGCTGATTTCTTGTCCTGTGATAAAAAGCCTTCTATTTCGAGTGCCAAACCTTTCAGGGGAGCATTTTCAAGCTTCTGGCACCATTTTTGAGTGAATTGCCAAAAGTCAGATTTTTGCTGTAATTGTGACCCCGGAGCTTAGGGATTTTTTCAAAAAAATATTTTCTGCCGGTTAAGTTTTTGAGGGCTGATTTCTTGTCCTGTGATAAAAAGCCTTCTGTTTCCATCGCCAAAGCTTTCAGGGGAGCATTTGCTAGCTTCTGGCACCATTTTTGAGTGAATTGCCAAAAGTCAGATTTTTGCTGAAATTGTGACCCCGGGGCTTAGGGATTTTTTCAAAAAAATATTTTCTGCCGGTTAAGTTTTTGAGGGCTGATTTCTTGTTCTGTGATAAAAAGCCTTCTGTTTCGAGTGCCAAACCTTTCAGGAGAGCATTTGCAAGCTTCTGGCACCATTTTTGAGTGAATTGCCAAAAGTCAGATTTTTGCTGAAATTGTGACCCCGGGGCTTAGGGATTTTTTCAAAAAAATATTTTCTGTCGGTTAAGTTTTTGAGGGCTGATTTCTTGTCCTGTGATAAAAAGCCTTCTGTTTCGAGTGCCAAACCTTTCAGGGGAGCATTTTCAAGCTTTTGGCACCATTTTTGAGTGAATTGCCAAAAGTCAGATTTTTGCTGAAATTGTGACCCCGGGGCTTAGGGATTTTTTCAAAAAAATATTTTCTGCCGGTGAAGTTTTTGAGGGCTGATTTCTTGTCCTGTGATAAAAAGCCTTCTGTTTCGAGTGCCAAAGCTTTCAGGGGAGCATTTGCAAGCTTCTGGCACCATTTTTGAGTGAATTGCCAAAAGTCAGATTTTTGCTGAAATTGTGACCCCGGGGCTTAGGGATTTTTTCAAAAAAATATTTTCTGCCGGTTAAGTTTTTGAGGGCTGATTTCTTGTCCTGTGATAAAAAGCCTTCTGTTTCCATCGCCAAACCTTTCAGGGGAGCATCTTCAAGCTTCTGGCACCATTTTTGAGTGAATTGCCAAAAGTCAGATTTTTGCTGAAATTGTGACCCCGGGGCTTAGGGATTTTTTCAAAAAAATATTTTCTGCCGGTGAAGTTTTTGAGGGCTGATTTCTTGTCCTGTGATAAAAAGCCTTCTGTTTCGAGTGCCAAAGCTTTCAGGGGAGCATTTTCAAGCTTCTGGCACCATTTTTGAGTCAATTGCCAAAAGTCAGATTTTTGCTGAAATTGTGACCCCGGGGCTTAGGGATTTTTTCAAAAAAATATTTTCTGCCGGTTAAGTTTTTGAGGGCTGATTTCTTGTCCTGTGATAAAAAGCCTTCTGTTTCGAGTGCCAAACATTTCAGGGGAGCATTTGCAAGCTTCTGGCACCATTTTTCATTTTTGAGTGAATTGCCAAAAGTCAGATTTTTGCTGAAATTGTGACCCCGGGGCTTAGGGATTTTTTCAAAAAAATATTTTCTGCCGGTTAAGTTTTTGAGGGCTGATTTCTTGTTCTGTGATAAAAAGCCTTCTGTTTCCATCGCCAAAGCTTTCAGGGGAGCATTTTCAAGCTTCTGGCACCATTTTTGAGTGAATTGCCAAAAGTCAGATTTTTGCTGAAATTGTGACCCCGGGGCTTAGGGATTTTTTCAAAAAAATATTTTCTGTCGGTGAAGTTTTTGAGGGCTGATTTCTTGTCCTGTGATAAAAAGCCTTCTGTTTCGAGTGCGAAACCTTTCAGGGGAGCATTTTCAAGCTTTTGGCACCATTTTTGAGTGAATTGCCAAAAGTCAGATTTTTGCTGAAATTGTGACCCCGGGGCTTAGGGATTTTTTCAAAAAAATATTTTCTGCCGGTTAAGTTTTTGAGGGCTGATTTCTTGTCCTGTGATAAAAAGCCTTCTGTTTCGAGTGCCAAACCTTTCAGGAGAGCATTTGCAAGCTTCTGGCACCATTTTTGAGTGAATTGCCAAAAGTCAGATTTTTGCTGAAATTGTGACCCCGGGGCTTAGGGATTTTTTCAAAAAAATATTTTCTGCCGGTTAAGTTTTTGAGGGCTGATTTCTTGTCCTGTGATAAAAAGCCTTCTGTTTCCATCGCCAAAGCTTTCAGGGGAGCATTTTCAAGCTTTAGGCACCATTTTTGAGTCAATTGCCAAAAGTCAGATTTTTGCTGAAATTGTGACCCCGGGGCTTAGGGATTTTTTCAAAAAAATATTTTCTGCCTGTGAAGTTTTTGAGGGCTGATTTCTTGTTCTGTGATAAAAAGCCTTCTGTTTCGAGTGCCAAACCTTTCAGGAGAGCATTTTCAAGCTTCTGGCACCATTTTTGAGTCAATTGCCAAAAGTTAGATTTTTGCTGAAATTGTGACCCCGGGGCTTAGGGATTTTTTCAAAAAAATATTTTCTGCCGGTTAAGTTTTTGAGAGCTGATATCTTGTCCTGTGATAAAAAGTCTTCTGTTTCCATCGCCAAAGCTTTCAGGGGAGCATTTGCAAGCTTCTGGCACCATTTTTGAGTGAATTGCCAAAAGTCAGATTTTTGCTGAAATTGTGACCCCGGGGCTTAGGGATTTTTTCAAAAAAATATTTTCTGCCGGTTAAGTTTTTGAGGGCTGATTTCTTGTCCTGTGATAAAAAGCCTTCTGTTTCGAGTGCCAAAGCTTTCAGGAGAGCATTTTGAAGCTTCTGGCACCATTTTTGAGTGAATTGCCAAAAGTCAGATTTTTGCTGAAATTGTGACCCCGGGGCTAAGGGTTTTTTTGCAAAAAAATATTTTCTGCCGGTTAAGTTTTTGAGGGCTGATTTCTTGTCCTGTGATAAAAAGCCTTCTGTTTCCATCGCCAAAGCTTTCAGGAGAGCATTTTCAAGCTTTAAGCACGATTTTTGAGTCAATAGCCAAAAGTCAGATTTTTGCTGAAATTGTGACCCCGGGGCTTAGGGATTTTTTCAAAAAAATATTTTCTGCCGGTTAAGTTTTTGAGGGCTGATTTCTTGTCCTGTGATAAAAAGCCTTCTTTTTCCATCGCCATAGCTTTCAGGAGAGCATTTTCAAGCTTTAGGCACCATTTTTGAGTCAATTGCCAAAAGTCAGATTTTTGCTGAAATTGTGACCCCGGGGCTTAGGGATTTTTTCAAAAAAATATTTTCTGCCGGTGAAGCTTTTGAGGGCTGATTTCTTGTTCTGTGATAAAAAGCCTTCTGTTTCCATCGCCAAAGCTTTCAGGGGAGCATTTGCAAGCTTCTGGCACCATTTTTGAGTCAATTGCCAAAAGTCAGATTTTTGCTGAAATTGTGACCCCGGGGCTTAGGGATTTTTTCAAAAAAATATTTTCTGCCGGTTAAGTTTTTGAGGGCTGATTTCTTGTTCTGTGATAAAAAGCCTTCTGTTTCCATCGCCAAAGCTTTCAGGGGAGCATTTTCAAGCTTCTGGCACCATTTTTGAGTGAATTGCCAAAAGTCAGATTTTTGCTGAAATTGTGACCCCGGGGCTTAGGGATTTTTTCAAAAAAATATTTTCTGCCGGTTAAGTTTTTGAGGGCTGATTTCTTGTCCTGTGATAAAAAGCCTTCTGTTTCGAGTGCCAAACCTTTCAGGAGAGCATTTGCAAGCTTCTGGCACCATTTTTGAGTGAATTGCCAAAAGTCAGATTTTTGCTGAAATTGTGACCCCGGGGCTTAGGGATTTTTTCAAAAAAATATTTTCTGTCGGTTAAGTTTTTGAGGGCTGATTTCTTGTTCTGTGATAAAAAGCCTTCTGTTTCGAGTGCCAAACCTTTCAGGAGAGCATTTTCAAGCTTCTGGCACCATTTTTGAGTGAATTGCCAAAAGTCAGATTTTTGCTGAAATTGTGACCCCGGGGCTTAGGGATTTTTTCAAAAAAATATTTTTTGCCGGTTAAGTTTTTGAGGGCTGATTTCTTGTCCTGTGATAAAAAGCCTTCTGTTTCGAGTGCCAAAGCTTTCAGGGGAGCATTTGCAAGCTTCTGGCACCATTTTTGAGTGAATTGCCAAAAGTCAGATTTTTGCTGAAATTGTGACCCCGGGGCTTAGGGATTTTTTCAAAAAAATATTTTCTGCCGGTTAAGTTTTTGAGGGCTGATTTCTTGTCCTGTGATAAAAAGCCTTCTGTTTCGAGTGCCAAACCTTTCAGGAGAGCATTTGCAAGCTTCTGGCACCATTTTTGAGTGAATTGCCAAAAGTCAGATTTTTGCTGAAATTGTGACCCCGGGGCTTAGGGATTTTTTCAAAAAAATATTTTCTGCCGGTTAAGTTTTTGAGGGCTGATTTCTTGTCCTGTGATAAAAAGCCTTCTGTTTCCATCGCCAAAGCTTTCAGGGGAGCATTTTCAAGCTTTAGGCACCATTTTTGAGTCAATTGCCAAAAGTCAGATTTTTGCTGAAATTGTGACCCCGGGGCTTAGGGATTTTTTCAAAAAAATATTTTCTGCCGGTGAAGTTTTTGAGGGCTGATTTCTTGTCCTGTGATAAAAAGCCTTCTGTTTCCATCGCCAAAGCTTTCAGGGGAGCATTTGCTAGCTTCTGGCACCATTTTTGAGTGAATTGCCAAAAGTCAGATTTTTGCTGAAATTGTGACCCCGGGGCTTAGGGATTTTTTCAAAAAAATATTTTCTGTCGGTTAAGTTTTTGAGGGCTGATTTCTTGTCCTGTGATAAAAAGCCTTCTGTTTCGAGTGCGAAACCTTTCAGGGGAGCATTTTCAAGCTTTTGGCACCATTTTTGAGTGAATTGCCAAAAGTCAGATTTTTGCTGAAATTGTGACCCCGGGGCTTAGGGATTTTTTCAAAAAAATATTTTCTGCCGGTGAAGTTTTTGAGGGCTGATTTCTTGTCCTGTGATAAAAAGCCTTCTGTTTCGAGTGCCAAAGCTTTCAGGGGAGCATTTGCAAGCTTCTGGCACCATTTTTGAGTCAATTGCCAAAAGTCAGATTTTTGCTGAAATTGTGACCCCGGGGCTTAGGGATTTTTTCAAAAAAATATTTTCTGCCGGTGAAGTTTTTGAGGGCTGATTTCTTGTCCTGTGATAAAAAGCCTTCTGTTTCGAGTGCCAAACATTTCAGGGGAGCATTTGCAAGCTTCTGGCACCATTTTTCATTTTTGAGTGAATTGCCAAAAGTCAGATTTTTGCTGAAATTGTGACCCCGGGGCTTAGGGATTTTTTCAAAAAAATATTTTCTGCCGGTTAAGTTTTTGAGGGCTGATTTCTTGTCCTGTGATAAAAAGCCTTCTGTTTCGAGTGCCAAACCTTTCAGGAGAGCATTTGCAAGCTTCTGGCACCATTTTTGAGTGAATTGCCAAAAGTCAGATTTTTGCTGAAATTGTGACCCCGGGGCTTAGGGATTTTTTCAAAAAAATATTTTCTGCCGGTTAAGTTTTTGAGGGCTGATTTCTTGTCCTGTGATAAAAAGCCTTCTGTTTCCATCGCCAAAGCTTTCAGGGGAGCATTTTCAAGCTTTAGGCACCATTTTTGAGTCAATTGCCAAAAGTCAGATTTTTGCTGAAATTGTGACCCCGGGGCTTAGGGATTTTTTCAAAAAAATATTTTCTGCCGGTGAAGTTTTTGAGGGCTGATTTCTTGTCCTGTGATAAAAAGCCTTCTGTTTCCATCGCCAAAGCTTTCAGGGGAGCATTTGCTAGCTTCTGGCACCATTTTTGAGTGAATTGCCAAAAGTCAGATTTTTGCTGAAATTGTGACCCCGGGGCTTAGGGATTTTTTCAAAAAAATATTTTCTGTCGGTTAAGTTTTTGAGGGCTGATTTCTTGTCCTGTGATAAAAAGCCTTCTGTTTCGAGTGCGAAACCTTTCAGGGGAGCATTTTCAAGCTTTTGGCACCATTTTTGAGTGAATTGCCAAAAGTCAGATTTTTGCTGAAATTGTGACCCCGGGGCTTAGGGATTTTTTCAAAAAAATATTTTCTGCCGGTGAAGTTTTTGAGGGCTGATTTCTTGTCCTGTGATAAAAAGCCTTCTGTTTCGAGTGCCAAAGCTTTCAGGGGAGCATTTGCAAGCTTCTGGCACCATTTTTGAGTCAATTGCCAAAAGTCAGATTTTTGCTGAAATTGTGACCCCGGGGCTTAGGGATTTTTTCAAAAAAATATTTTCTGCCGGTGAAGTTTTTGAGGGCTGATTTCTTGTCCTGTGATAAAAAGCCTTCTGTTTCGAGTGCCAAACATTACAGGGGAGCATTTGCAAGCTTCTGGCACCATTTTTCATTTTTGAGTGAATTGCCAAAAGTCAGATTTTTGCTGAAATTGTGACCCCGGGGCTTAGGGATTTTTTCAAAAAAATATTTTCTGCCGGTTAAGTTTTTGAGGGCTGATTTCTTGTCCTGTGATAAAAAGCCTTCTGTTTCGAGTGCCAAACCTTTCAGGAGAGCATTTGCAAGCTTCTGGCACCATTTTTGAGTGAATTGCCAAAAGTCAGATTTTTGCTGAAATTGTGACCCCGGGGCTTAGGGATTTTTTCAAAAAAATATTTTCTGTCGGTTAAGTTTTTGAGGGCTGATTTCTTGTCCTGTGATAAAAAGCCTTCTGTTTCCATCGCCAAAGCTTTCAGGGGAGCATTTTCAAGCTTCTGGCACCATCTTTGAGTGAATTGCCAAAAGTCAGATTTTTGCTGAAATTGTGACCCCGGGGCTTAGGGATTTTTTCAAAAAAATATTTTCTGCCGGTTAAGTTTTTGAGGGCTGATTTCTTGTTCTGTGATAAAAAGCCTTCTGTTTCGAGTGCCAAACCTTTCAGGAGAGCATTTGCAAGCTTCTGGCACCATTTTTGAGTGAATTGCCAAAAGTCAGATTTTTGCTGAAATTGTGACCCCGGGGCTTAGGGATTTTTTCAAAAAAATATTTTCTGTCGGTTAAGTTTTTGAGGGCTGATTTCTTGTTCTGTGATAAAAAGCCTTCTGTTTCGAGTGCCAAACCTTTCAGGAGAGCATTTTTAAGCTTCTGGCATCATTTTTGAGTCAATTGCCAAAAGTCAGATTTTTGCTGAAATTGTGATTTTTGCTGAATTGTTTAGGGATTTTTTCAAAAAAATATTTTTTGCCGGTTAAGTTTTTGAGGGCTGATTTCTTGTCCTGTGATAAAAAGCCTTCTTTTTCCATCGCCATAGCTTTCAGGAGAGCATTTTCAAGCTTTAGGCACCATTTTTGAGTCAATTGCCAAAAGTCAGATTTTTGCTGAAATTGTGACCCCGGGGCTTAGGGATTTTTTCAAAAAAATATTTTCTGCCGGTTAAGTTTTTGAGGGCTGATTTCTTGTTCTGTGATAAAAAGCCTTCTGTTTCCATCGCCAAAGCTTTCAGGGGAGCATTTGCAAGCTTCTGGCACCATTTTTGAGTCAATTGCCAAAAGTCAGATTTTTGCTGAAATTGTGACCCCGGGGCTTAGGGATTTTTTCAAAAAAATATTTTCTGCCGGTTAAGTTTTTGAGAGCTGATTTCTTGTCCTGTGATAAAAAGCCTTCTGTTTCCATCGCCAAAGCTTTCAGGGGAGCATTTGCAAGCTTCTGGCACCATTTTTGAGTGAATTGCCAAAAGTCAGATTTTTGCTGAAATTGTGACCCCGGGGCTTAGGGATTTTTTCAAAAAAATATTTTCTGCCGGTTAAGTTTTTGAGGGCTGATTTCTTGTCCTGTGATAAAAAGCCTTCTGTTTCAAGTGCCAAAGCTTTCAGGAGGGCATTTTCAAGCTTCTGGCACCATTTTTGAGTCCATTGCCAAAAGTCAGATTTTTGCTGAAATTGTGACCCCGGGGCTAAGGGTTTTTTTGCAAAAAAATATTTTCTGCCGGTTAAGTTTTTGAGGGCTGATTTCTTGTCCTGTGATAAAAAGCCTTCTGTTTCAAGTGCCAAACCTTTCAGGGGAGCATTTTAAAGCTTTAGGCACCATTTTTGAGTGAATTGCCAAAAGTCAGATTTTTGCTGAAATTGTGACCCCGGGGCTTAGGGATTTTTTCAAAAAAATATTTTCTGCCGGTTAAGTTTTTGAGGGCTGATTTCTTGTCCTGTGATAAAAAGCCTTCTGTTTCGAGTGCCAAACCTTTCAGGATAGCATTTGCAAGCTTCTGGCACCATTTTTGAGTGAATTGCCAAAAGTCAGATTTTTGCTGAAATTGTGACCCCGGGGCTTAGGGATTTTTTCAAAAAAATATTTTCTGCCGGTTAAGTTTTTGAGGGCTGATTTCTTGTCCTGTGATAAAAAGCCTTCTGTTTCCATCGCCAAAGCTTTCAGGGGAGCATTTTCAAGCTTTAGGCACCATTTTTGAGTCAATTGCCAAAAGTCAGATTTTTGCTGAAATTGTGACCCCGGGGCTTAGGGATTTTTTCAAAAAAATATTTTCTGCCTGTGAAGTTTTTGAGGGCTGATTTCTTGTTCTGTGATAAAAAGCCTTCTGTTTCGAGTGCCAAACCTTTCAGGAGAGCATTTTCAAGCTTCTGGCACCATTTTTGAGTCAATTGCCAAAAGTCAGATTTTTGCTGAAATTGTGACCCCGGGGCTTAGGGATTTTTTCAAAAAAATATTTTCTGCCGGTTAAGTTTTTGAGAGCTGATATCTTGTCCTGTGATAAAAAGTCTTCTGTTTCCATCGCCAAAGCTTTCAGGGGAGCATTTGCAAGCTTCTGGCACCATTTTTGAGTGAATTGCCAAAAGTCAGATTTTTGCTGAAATTGTGACCCCGGGGCTTAGGGATTTTTTCAAAAAAATATTTTCTGCCGGTTAAGTTTTTGAGGGCTGATTTCTTGTCCTGTGATAAAAAGCCTTCTGTTTCGAGTGCCAAAGCTTTCAGGAGAGCATTTTGAAGCTTCTGGCACCATTTTTGAGTGAATTGCCAAAAGTCAGATTTTTGCTGAAATTGTGACCCCGGGGCTAAGGGTTTTTTTGCAAAAAAATATTTTCTGCCGGTTAAGTTTTTGAGGGCTGATTTCTTGTCCTGTGATAAAAAGCCTTCTGTTTCCATCGCCAAAGCTTTCAGGAGAGCATTTTCAAGCTTTAAGCACGATTTTTGAGTCAATAGCCAAAAGTCAGATTTTTGCTGAAATTGTGACCCCGGGGCTTAGGGATTTTTTCAAAAAAATATTTTCTGCCGGTTAAGTTTTTGAGGGCTGATTTCTTGTCCTGTGATAAAAAGCCTTCTTTTTCCATCGCCATAGCTTTCAGGAGAGCATTTTCAAGCTTTAGGCACCATTTTTGAGTCAATTGCCAAAAGTCAGATTTTTGCTGAAATTGTGACCCCGGGGCTTAGGGATTTTTTCAAAAAAATATTTTCTGCCGGTGAAGCTTTTGAGGGCTGATTTCTTGTTCTGTGATAAAAAGCCTTCTGTTTCCATCGCCAAAGCTTTCAGGGGAGCATTTGCAAGCTTCTGGCACCATTTTTGAGTCAATTGCCAAAAGTCAGATTTTTGCTGAAATTGTGACCCCGGGGCTTAGGGATTTTTTCAAAAAAATATTTTCTGCCGGTTAAGTTTTTGAGGGCTGATTTCTTGTTCTGTGATAAAAAGCCTTCTGTTTCCATCGCCAAAGCTTTCAGGGGAGCATTTTCAAGCTTCTGGCACCATTTTTGAGTGAATTGCCAAAAGTCAGATTTTTGCTGAAATTGTGACCCCGGGGCTTAGGGATTTTTTCAAAAAAATATTTTCTGCCGGTTAAGTTTTTGAGGGCTGATTTCTTGTCCTGTGATAAAAAGCCTTCTGTTTCGAGTGCCAAACCTTTCAGGAGAGCATTTGCAAGCTTCTGGCACCATTTTTGAGTGAATTGCCAAAAGTCAGATTTTTGCTGAAATTGTGACCCCGGGGCTTAGGGATTTTTTCAAAAAAATATTTTCTGTCGGTTAAGTTTTTGAGGGCTGATTTCTTGTTCTGTGATAAAAAGCCTTCTGTTTCGAGTGCCAAACCTTTCAGGAGAGCATTTTCAAGCTTCTGGCACCATTTTTGAGTGAATTGCCAAAAGTCAGATTTTTGCTGAAATTGTGACCCCGGGGCTTAGGGATTTTTTCAAAAAAATATTTTTTGCCGGTTAAGTTTTTGAGGGCTGATTTCTTGTCCTGTGATAAAAAGCCTTCTGTTTCGAGTGCCAAAGCTTTCAGGGGAGCATTTGCAAGCTTCTGGCACCATTTTTGAGTGAATTGCCAAAAGTCAGATTTTTGCTGAAATTGTGACCCCGGGGCTAAGGGTTTTTTTGCAAAAAAATATTTTCTGTCGGTTAAGTTTTTGAGGGCTGATTTCTTGTCCTGTGATAAAAAGCCTTCTGTTTCAAGTGCCAAACCTTTCAGGGGAGCATTTTAAAGCTTTAGGAACCATTTTTGAGTGAATTGCCAAAAGTCAGATTTTTGCTGAAATTGTGACCCCGGGGCTTAGGGATTTTTTCAAAAAAATATTTTCTGCCGGTTAAGTTTTTGAGGGCTGATTTCTTGTCCTGTGATAAAAAGCCTTCTGTTTCGAGTGCCAAACCTTTCAGGAGAGCATTTGCAAGCTTCTGGCACCATTTTTGAGTGAATTGCCAAAAGTCAGATTTTTGCTGAAATTGTGACCCCGGGGCTTAGGGATTTTTTCAAAAAAATATTTTCTGCCGGTTAAGTTTTTGAGGGCTGATTTCTTGTCCTGTGATAAAAAGCCTTCTGTTTCCATCGCCAAAGCTTTCAGGGGAGCATTTTCAAGCTTTAGGCACCATTTTTGAGTCAATTGCCAAAAGTCAGATTTTTGCTGAAATTGTGACCCCGGGGCTTAGGGATTTTTTCAAAAAAATATTTTCTGCCTGTGAAGTTTTTGAGGGCTGATTTCTTGTTCTGTGATAAAAAGCCTTCTGTTTCGAGTGCCAAACCTTTCAGGAGAGCATTTTCAAGCTTCTGGCACCATTTTTGAGTCAATTGCCAAAAGTCAGATTTTTGCTGAAATTGTGACCCCGGGGCTTAGGGATTTTTTCAAAAAAATATTTTCTGCCGGTTAAGTTTTTGAGAGCTGATTTCTTGTCCTGTGATAAAAAGCCTTCTGTTTCCATCGCCAAAGCTTTCAGGGGAGCATTTGCAAGCTTCTGGCACCATTTTTGAGTGAATTGCCAAAAGTCAGATTTTTGCTGAAATTGTGACCCCGGGGCTTAGGGATTTTTTCAAAAAAATATTTTCTGCCGGTTAAGTTTTTGAGGGCTGATTTCTTGTCCTGTGATAAAAAGCCTTCTGTTTCCATCGCCAAAGCTTTCAGGAGAGCATTTTCAAGCTTTAAGCACGATTTTTGAGTCAATAGCCAAAAGTCAGATTTTTGCTGAAATTGTGACCCCGGGGCTTAGGGATTTTTTCAAAAAAATATTTTCTGCCGGTTAAGTTTTTGAGGGCTGATTTCTTGTCCTGTGATAAAAAGCCTTCTGTTTCCATCGCCAAAGCTTTCAGGGGAGCATTTGCTAGCTTCTGGCACCATTTTTGAGTGAATTGCCAAAAGTCAGATTTTTGCTGAAATTGTGACCCCGGGGCTTAGGGATTTTTTCAAAAAAATATTTTCTGCCGGTGAAGTTTTTGAGGGCTGATTTCTTGTCCTGTGATAAAAAGCCTTCTATTTCGAGTGCCAAACCTTTCAGGGGAGCATTTTCAAGCTTCTGGCACCATTTTTGAGTCAATTGCCAAAAGTCAGATTTTTGCTGAAATTGTGACCCCGGGGCTTAGGGATTTTTTCAAAAAAATATTTTCTGCCGGTGAAGTTTTTGAGGGCTGATTTCTTGTCCTGTGATAAAAAGCCTTCTGTTTCATTGCCAAACCTTTCAGGGGAGCATTTTCAAGCTTCTGGCACCATTTTTGAGTGAATTGCCAAAAGTCAGATTTTTGCTGAAATTGTGACCCCGGGGCTTAGGGATTTTTTCAAAAAAATATTTTCTGTCGGTTAAGTTTTTGAGGGCTGATTTCTTGTTCTGTGATAAAAAGCCTTCTGTTTCGAGTGCCAAACCTTTCAGGAGAGCATTTGCAAGCTTCTGGCACCATTTTTGAGTGAATTGCCAAAAGTCAGATTTTTGCTGAAATTGTGACCCCGGGGCTTAGGGATTTTTTCAAAAAAATATTTTCTGCCAGTTAAGTTTTTGAGGGCTGATTTCTTGTTCTGTGATAAAAAGCCTTCTGTTTCGAGTGCCAAACCTTTCAGGAGAGCATTTTCAAGCTTTAGGCACCATTTTTGAGTGAATTGCCAAAAGTCAGATTTTTGCTGAAATTGTGACCCCGGGGCTTAGGGATTTTTTCAAAAAAATATTTTCTTCCGGTGAAGTTTTTGAGGGCTGATTTCTTGTCCTGTGATAAAAAGCCTTCTGTTTCCATCGCCAAAGCTTTCAGGGGAGCATTTGCAAGCTTCTGGCACCATTTTTGAGTGAATTGCCAAAAGTCAGATTTTTGCTGAAATTGTGACCCCGGGGCTTAGGGATTTTTTCAAAAAAATATTTTCTGTCGGTTAAGTTTTTGAGGGCTGATTTCTTGTTCTGTGATAAAAAGCCTTCTGTTTCGAGTGCCAAACCTTTCAGGAGAGCATTTGCAAGCTTCTGGCACCATTTTTGAGTGAATTGCCAAAAGTCAGATTTTTGCTGAAATTGTGACCCCGGGGCTTAGGGATTTTTTCAAAAAAATATTTTCTGCCGGTTAAGTTTTTGAGGGCTGATTTCTTGTTCTGTGATAAAAAGCCTTCTGTTATGAGTGCCAAACCTTTCAGGAGAGCATTTTCAAGCTTTAGGCACCATTTTTGAGTGAATTGCCAAAAGTCAGATTTTTGCTGAAATTGTGACCCCGGGGCTTAGGGATTTTTTCAAAAAAATATTTTCTTCCGGTTAAGTTTTTGAGGGCTGATTTCTTGTCCTGTGATAAAAAGCCTTCTGTTTCCATCGCCAAAGCTTTCAGGGGAGCATTTTCAAGCTTCTGGCACCATTTTTGAGTGAATTGCCAAAAGTCAGATTTTTGCTGAAATTGTGACCCCGTGGCTTAGGGATTTTTTCAAAAAAATATTTTCTGTCGGTTAAGTTTTTGAGGGCTGATTTCTTGTTCTGTGATAAAAAGCCTTCTGTTTCGAGTGCCAAACCTTTCAGGAGAGCATTTGCAAGCTTCTGGCACCATTTTTGAGTGAATTGCCAAAAGTCAGATTTTTGCTGAAATTGTGACCCCGGGGCTTAGGGATTTTTTCAAAAAAATATTTTCTGCCGGTGAAGTTTTTGAGGGCTGATTTCTTGTCCTGTGATAAAAAGCCTTCTGTTTCGAGTGCCAAAGCTTTCAGGGGAGCATTTGCAAGCTTCTGGCACCATTTTTGAGTGAATTGCCAAAAGTCAGATTTTTGCTGAAATTGTGACCCCGTGGCTTAGGGATTTTTTCAAAAAAATATTTTCTGTCGGTTAAGTTTTTGAGGGCTGATTTCTTGTCCTGTGATAAAAAGCCTTCTGTTTCCATCGCCAAAGCTTTCAGGGGAGCATTTGCAAGCTTCTGGCACCATTTTTGAGTGAATTGCCAAAAGTCAGATTTTTGCTGAAATTGTGACCCCGGGGCTTAGGGATTTTTTCAAAAAAATATTTTCTGTCGGTTAAGTTTTTGAGGGCTGATTTCTTGTCCTGTGATAAAAAGCCTTCTGTTTCGAGTGCCAAACCTTTCAGGGGAGCATTTTCAAGCTTTTGGCACCATTTTTGAGTGAATTGCCAAAAGTCAGATTTTTGCTGAAATTGTGACCCCGGGGCTTAGGGATTTTTTCAAAAAAATATTTTGTGCCGGTGAAGTTTTTGAGGGCTGATTTCTTGTCCTGTGATAAAAAGCCTTCTGTTTCCATCGCCAAAGCTTTCAGTGGAGCATTTGCAAGCTTCTGGCACCATTTTTGAGTGAATTGCCAAAAGTCAGATTTTTGCTGAAATTGTGACCCCGGGGCTTAGGGATTTTTTCAAAAAAATATTTTCTGTCGGTTAAGTTTTTGAGGGCTGATTTCTTGTTGTGTGATAAAAAGCCTTCTGTTTCGAGTGCCAAACCTTTCAGGAGAGCATTTGCAAGCTTCTGGCACCATTTTTGAGTGAATTGCCAAAAGTCAGATTTTTGCTGAAATTGTGACCCCGGGGCTTAGGGATTTTTTCAAAAAAAATATTTTCTGCCGGTGAAGTTTTTGAGGGCTGATTTCTTGTCCTGTGATAAAAAGCCTTCTGTTTCGAGTGCCAAACCTTCGAGGAGAGCATTTGCAAGCTTCTGGCACCATTTTTGAGTGAATTGCCAAAAGTCAGATTTTTGCTGAAATTATGACCCCGGGGCTTAGGGATTTTTTCAAAAAAATATTTTCTGTCGGTTAAGTTTTTGAGGGCTGATTTCTTGTCCTGTGATAAAAAGCCTTCTGTTTCCATCGCCAAAGCTTTCAGGGGAGCATTTGCAAGCTTCTGGCACCATTTTTGAGTGAATTGCCAAAAGTCAGATTTTTGCTGAAATTGTGACCCCGGGGCTTAGGGATTTTTTCAAAAAAATATTTTCTGTCGGTTAAGTTTTTGAGGGCTGATTTCTTGTCCTGTGATAAAAAGCCTTCTGTTTCGAGTGCCAAACCTTTCAGGGGAGCATTTGCAAGCTTCTGGCACCATTTTTGAGTGAATTGCCAAAAGTCAGATTTTTGCTGAAATTGTGACCCCGGGGCTTAGGGATTTTTTCAAAAAAATATTTTCTGTCGGTTAAGTTTTTGAGGGCTGATTTCTTGTCCTGTGATAAAAAGCCTTCTGTTTCGAGTGCCAAAGCTTTCAGGGGAGCATTTGCAAGCTTCTGGCACCATTTTTGAGTGAATTGCCAAAAGTCAGATTTTTGCTGAAATTGTGACCCCGGGGCTTAGGGATTTTTTCAAAAAAATATTTTCTGTCGGTTAAGTTTTTGAGGGCTGATTTCTTGTCCTGTGATAAAAAGCCTTCTGTTTCCATCGCCAAAGCTTTCAGGGGAGCATTTGCAAGCTTCTGGCACCATTTTTGAGTGAATTGCCAAAAGTCAGATTTTTGCTGAAATTGTGACCCCGGGGCTTAGGGATTTTTTCAAAAAAATATTTTCTGTCGGTTAAGTTTTTGAGGGCTGATTTCTTGTCCTGTGATAAAAAGCCTTCTGTTTCGAGTGCCAAACCTTTCAGGGGAGCATTTTCAAGCTTTTGGCACCATTTTTGAGTGAATTGCCAAAAGTCAGATTTTTGCTGAAATTGTGACCCCGGGGCTTAGGGATTTTTTCAAAAAAATATTTTGTGCCGGTGAAGTTTTTGAGGGCTGATTTCTTGTCCTGTGATAAAAAGCCTTCTGTTTCCATCGCCAAAGCTTTCAGTGGAGCATTTGCAAGCTTCTGGCACCATTTTTGAGTGAATTGCCAAAAGTCAGATTTTTGCTGAAATTGTGACCCCGGGGCTTAGGGATTTTTTCAAAAAAATATTTTCTGTCGGTTAAGTTTTTGAGGGCTGATTTCTTGTTGTGTGATAAAAAGCCTTCTGTTTCGAGTGCCAAACCTTTCAGGAGAGCATTTGCAAGCTTCTGGCACCATTTTTGAGTGAATTGCCAAAAGTCAGATTTTTGCTGAAATTGTGACCCCGGGGCTTAGGGATTTTTTCAAAAAAAATATTTTCTGCCGGTGAAGTTTTTGAGGGCTGATTTCTTGTCCTGTGATAAAAAGCCTTCTGTTTCGAGTGCCAAACCTTTCAGGGGAGCATTTTCAAGCTTTTGGCACCATTTTTGAGTGAATTGCCAAAAGTCAGATTTTTGCTGAAATTGTGACCCCGGGGCTTAGGGATTTTTTCAAAAAAATATTTTGTGCCGGTGAAGTTTTTGAGGGCTGATTTCTTGTCCTGTGATAAAAAGCCTTCTGTTTCCATCGCCAAAGCTTTCAGTGGAGCATTTGCAAGCTTCTGGCACCATTTTTGAGTGAATTGCCAAAAGTCAGATTTTTGCTGAAATTGTGACCCCGGGGCTTAGGGATTTTTTCAAAAAAATATTTTCTGTCGGTTAAGTTTTTGAGGGCTGATTTCTTGTTGTGTGATAAAAAGCCTTCTGTTTCGAGTGCCAAACCTTTCAGGAGAGCATTTGCAAGCTTCTGGCACAATTTTTGAGTGAATTGCCAAAAGTCAGATTTTTGCTGAAATTGTGACCCCGGGGCTTAGGGATTTTTTCAAAAAAAATATTTTCTGCCGGTGAAGTTTTTGAGGGCTGATTTCTTGTCCTGTGATAAAAAGCCTTCTGTTTCGAGTGCCAAACCTTCCAGGAGAGCATTTGCAAGCTTCTGGCACCATTTTTGAGTGAATTGCCAAAAGTCAGATTTTTGCTGAAATTATGACCCCGGGGCTTAGGGATTTTTTCAAAAAAATATTTTCTGTCGGTTAAGTTTTTGAGGGCTGATTTCTTGTCCTGTGATAAAAAGCCTTCTGTTTCCATCGCCAAAGCTTTCAGGGGAGCATTTGCAAGCTTCTGGCACCATTTTTGAGTGAATTGCCAAAAGTCAGATTTTTGCTGAAATTGTGACCCCGGGGCTTAGGGATTTTTTCAAAAAAATATTTTCTGTCGGTTAAGTTTTTGAGGGCTGATTTCTTGTCCTGTGATAAAAAGCCTTCTGTTTCGAGTGCCAAACCTTTCAGGGGAGCATTTGCAAGCTTCTGGCACCATTTTTGAGTGAATTGCCAAAAGTCAGATTTTTGCTGAAATTGTGACCCCGTGGCTTAGGGATTTTTTCAAAAAAATATTTTCTGTCGGTTAAGTTTTTGAGGGCTGATTTCTTGTCCTGTGATAAAAAGCCTTCTGTTTCCATCGCCAAAGCTTTCAGGGGAGCATTTGCAAGCTTCTGGCACCATTTTTGAGTGAATTGCCAAAAGTCAGATTTTTGCTGAAATTGTGACCCCGGGGCTTAGGGATTTTTTCAAAAAAATATTTTCTGTCGGTTAAGTTTTTGAGGGCTGATTTCTTGTCCTGTGATAAAAAGCCTTCTGTTTCGAGTGCCAAACCTTTCAGGGGAGCATTTTCAAGCTTTTGGCACCATTTTTGAGTCAATTGCCAAAAGTCAGATTTTTGCTGAAATTGTGACCCCGGGGCTTAGGGATTTTTTCAAAAAAATATTTTCTGCCGGTGAAGTTTTTGAGGGCTGATTTCTTGTCCTGTGATAAAAAGCCTTCTGTTTCCATCGCCAAAGCTTTCAGTGGAGCATTTGCAAGCTGCTGGCACCATTTTTGAGTGAATTGCCAAAAGTCAGATTTTTGCTGAAATTGTGACCCCGGGGCTTAGGGATTTTTTCAAAAAAATATTTTCTGTCGGTTAAGTTTTTGAGGGCTGATTTCTTGTTGTGTGATAAAAAGCCTTCTGTTTCGAGTGCCAAACCTTTCAGGAGAGCATTTGCAAGCTTCTGGCACCATTTTTGAGTGAATTGCCAAAAGTCAGATTTTTGCTGAAATTGTGACCCCGGGGCTTAGGGATTTTTTCAAAAAAAATATTTTCTGCCGGTGAAGTTTTTGAGGGCTGATTTCTTGTCCTGTGATAAAAAGCCTTCTGTTTCGAGTGCCAAACCTTCCAGGAGAGCATTTGCAAGCTTCTGGCACCATTTTTGAGTGAATTGCCAAAAGTCAGATTTTTGCTGAAATTGTGACCCCGGGGCTTAGGGATTTTTTCAAAAAAATATTTTCTGTCGGTTAAGTTTTTGAGGGCTGATTTCTTGTCCTGTGATAAAAAGCCTTCTGTTTCCATCGCCAAAGCTTTCAGGGGAGCATTTGCAAGCTTCTGGCACCATTTTTGAGTGAATTGCCAAAAGTCAGATTTTTGCTGAAATTGTGACCCCGGGGCTTAGGGATTTTTTCAAAAAAATATTTTCTGTCGGTTAAGTTTTTGAGGGCTGATTTCTTGTCCTGTGATAAAAAGCCTTCTGTTTCGAGTGCCAAACCTTTCAGGGGAGCATTTTCAAGCTTTTGGCACCATTTTTGAGTGAATTGCCAAAAGTCAGATTTTTGCTGAAATTGTGACCCCGGGGCTTAGGGATTTTTTCAAAAAAAATATTTTCTGCCGGTGAAGTTTTTGAGGGCTGATTTCTTGTCCTGTGATAAAAAGCCTTCTGTTTCGAGTGCCAAACCTTCCAGGAGAGCATTTGCAAGCTTCTGGCACCATTTTTGAGTGAATTGCCAAAAGTCAGATTTTTGCTGAAATTGTGACCCCGGGGCTTAGGGATTTTTTCAAAAAAATATTTTCTGTCGGTTAAGTTTTTGAGGGCTGATTTCTTGTCCTGTGATAAAAAGCCTTCTGTTTCCATCGCCAAAGCTTTCAGGGGAGCATTTGCAAGCTTCTGGCACCATTTTTGAGTGAATTGCCAAAAGTCAGATTTTTGCTGAAATTGTGACCCCGGGGCTTAGGGATTTTTTCAAAAAAATATTTTCTGTCGGTTAAGTTTTTGAGGGCTGATTTCTTGTCCTGTGATAAAAAGCCTTCTGTTTCGAGTGCCAAACCTTTCAGGGGAGCATTTTCAAGCTTTTGGCACCATTTTTGAGTGAATTGCCAAAAGTCAGATTTTTGCTGAAATTGTGACCCCGGGGCTTAGGGATTTTTTCAAAAAAATATTTTCTGCCGGTGAAGTTTTTGAGGGCAGATTTCTTGTCCTGTGATAAAAAGCCTTCTGTTTCCATCGCCAAAGCTTTCAGTGGAGCATTTGCAAGCTTCTGGCACCATTTTTGAGTGAATTGCCAAAAGTCAGATTTTTGCTGAAATTGTGACCCCGGGGCTTAGGGATTTTTTCAAAAAAAATATTTTCTGCCGGTGAAGTTTTTGAGGGCTGATTTCTTGTCCTGTGATAAAAAGCCTTCTGTTTCGAGTGCCAAACCTTTCAGGAGAGCATTTGCAAGCTTCTGGCACCATTTTTGAGTGAATTGCCAAAAGTCAGATTTTTGCTGAAATTGTGACCCCGGGGCTTAGGGATTTTTTCAAAAAAAATATTTTCTGCCGGTGAAGTTTTTGAGGGCTGATTTCTTGTCCTGTGATAAAAAGCCTTCTGTTTCGAGTGCCAAACCTTTCAGGAGAGCATTTGCAAGCTTCTGGCACCATTTTTGAGTCAATTGCCAAAAGTCAGATTTTTGCTGAAATTGTGACCCCGGGGCTTAGGGATTTTTTCAAAAAAATATTTTCTGCCGGTGAAGTTTTTGAGGGCTGATTTCTTGTCCTGTGATAAAAAGCCTTCTGTTTCGAGTGCCAAACCTTTCAGGAGAGCATTTTCAAGCTTTAGGCACCATTTTTGAGTGAATTGACAAAAGTCAGATTTTTGCTGAAATTGTGACCCCGGGGCTTAGGGATTTTTTCAAAAAAATATTTTCTTCCGGTTAAGTTTTTGAGGGCTGATTTCTTTTCCTGTGATAAAAAGCCTTCTGTTTCGAGTGCCAAAGCTTTCAGGGGAGCATTTGCAAGCTTCTGGCACCATTTTTGAGTGAATTGCCAAAAGTCAGATTTTTGCTGAAATTGTGACCCCGGGGCTTAGGGATTTTTTCAAAAAAAATATTTTCTGTCGGTTAAGTTTTTGAGGGCTGATTTCTTGTTGTGTGATAAAAAGCCTTCTGTTTCGAGTGCCAAACCTTCCAGGAGAGCATTTGCAAGCTTCTGGCACCATTTTTGAGTGAATTGCCAAAAGTCAGATTTTTGCTGAAATTGTGACCCCGGGGCTTAGGGATTTTTTCAAAAAAATATTTTCTGTCGGTTAAGTTTTTGAGGGCTGATTTCTTGTCCTGTGATAAAAAGCCTTCTGTTTCCATCGCCAAAGCTTTCAGGGGAGCATTTGCAAGCTTCTGGCACCATTTTTGAGTGAATTGCCAAAAGTCAGATTTTTGCTGAAATTGTGACCCCGGGGCTTAGGGATTTTTTCAAAAAAATATTTTCTGCCGGTTAAGTTTTTGAGGGCTGATTTCTTGTCGTGTGATAAAAAGCCTTCTGTTTCGAGTGCCAAACCTTTCAGGGGAGCATTTTCAAGCTTTTGGCACCATTTTTGAGTGAATTGCCAAAAGTCAGATTTTTGCTGAAATTGTGACCCCGGGGCTTAGGGATTTTTTCAAAAAAATATTTTCTGCCGGTGAAGTTTTTGAGGGCTGATTTCTTGTCCTGTGATAAAAAGCCTTCTGTTTCCATCGCCAAAGCTTTCAGTGGAGCATTTGCAAGCTTCTGGCACCATTTTTGAGTGAATTGCCAAAAGTCAGATTTTTGCTGAAATTGTGACCCCGGGGCTTAGGGATTTTTTCAAAAAAAATATTTTCTGCCGGTGAAGTTTTTGAGGGCTGATTTCTTGTCCTGTGATAAAAAGCCTTCTGTTTCGAGTGCC
Organism: Podarcis liolepis; assembly: GCF_965112155.1. NCBI lineage: Eukaryota > Metazoa > Chordata > Lepidosauria > Squamata > Lacertidae > Podarcis > Podarcis liolepis. The sequence goes on along the minus strand of NC_139561.1, from coordinate 9,252,981 downwards.
AAACCTTTCAGGAGAGCATTTGCAAGCTTCTGGCACCATTTTTGAGTGAATTGCCAAAAGTCAGATTTTTGCTGAAATTGTGACCCCGGGGCTTAGGGATTTTTTCAAAAAAAATATTTTCTGCCGGTGAAGTTTTTGAGGGCTGATTTCTTGTCCTGTGATAAAAAGCCTTCTGTTTCGAGTGCCAAACCTTTCAGGAGAGCATTTGCAAGCTTCTGGCACCATTTTTGAGTCAATTGCCAAAAGTCAGATTTTTGCTGAAATTGTGACCCCGGGGCTTAGGGATTTTTTCAAAAAAATATTTTCTGCCGGTTAAGTTTTTGAGGGCTGATTTCTTGTCCTGTGATAAAAAGCCTTCTGTTTCGAGTGCCAAACCTTTCAGGAGAGCATTTTCAAGCTTTAGGCACCATTTTTGAGTGAATTGCCAAAAGTCAGATTTTTGCTGAAATTGTGACCCCGGGGCTTAGGGATTTTTTCAAAAAAATATTTTCTTCCGGTTAAGTTTTTGAGGGCTGATTTCTTTTCCTGTGATAAAAAGCCTTCTGTTTCGAGTGCCAAAGCTTTCAGGGGAGCATTTGCAAGCTTCTGGCACCATTTTTGAGTGAATTGCCAAAAGTCAGATTTTTGCTGAAAATGTGACCCCGGGGCTTAGGGATTTTTTCAAAAAAATATTTTCTGTCGGTTAAGTTTTTGAGGGCTGATTTCTTGTTGTGTGATAAAAAGCCTTCTGTTTCGAGTGCCAAACCTTTCAGGAGAGCATTTGCAAGCTTCTGGCACCATTTTTGAGTGAATTGCCAAAAGTCAGATTTTTGCTGAAATTGTGACCCCGGGGCTTAGGGATTTTTTCAAAAAAAATATTTTCTGCCGGTGAAGTTTTTGAGGGCTGATTTCTTGTCCTGTGATAAAAAGCCTTCTGTTTCGAGTGCCAAACCTTTCAGGGGAGCATTTTCAAGCTTTTGGCACCATTTTTGAGTGAATTGCCAAAAGTCAGATTTTTGCTGAAATTGTGACCCCGGGGCTTAGGGATTTTTTCAAAAAAATATTTTCTGTCGGTTAAGTTTTTGAGGGCTGATTTCTTGTCCTGTGATAAAAAGCCTTCTGTTTCCATCGCCAAAGCTTTCAGGGGAGCATTTGCAAGCTTCTGGCACCATTTTTGAGTGAATTGCCAAAAGTCAGATTTTTGCTGAAATTGTGACCCCGGGGCTTAGGGATTTTTTCAAAAAAATATTTTCTGTCGGTTAAGTTTTTGAGGGCTGATTTCTTGTCCTGTGATAAAAAGCCTTCTGTTTCGAGTGCCAAACCTTCCAGGAGAGCATTTGCAAGCTTCTGGCACCATTTTTGAGTGAATTGCCAAAAGTCAGATTTTTGCTGAAATTGTGACCCCGGGGCTTAGGGATTTTTTCAAAAAAATATTTTCTGCCGGTGAAGTTTTTGAGGGCAGATTTCTTGTCCTGTGATAAAAAGCCTTCTGTTTCCATCGCCAAAGCTTTCAGTGGAGCATTTGCAAGCTTCTGGCACCATTTTTGAGTGAATTGCCAAAAGTCAGATTTTTGCTGAAATTGTGACCCCGGGGCTTAGGGATTTTTTCAAAAAAAAATATTTTCTGCCGGTGAAGTTTTTGAGGGCTGATTTCTTGTCCTGTGATAAAAAGCCTTCTGTTTCGAGTGCCAAACCTTTCAGGAGAGCATTTGCAAGCTTCTGGCACCATTTTTGAGTGAATTGCCAAAAGTCAGATTTTTGCTGAAATTGTGACCCCGGGGCTTAGGGATTTTTTCAAAAAAAATATTTTCTGCCGGTGAAGTTTTTGAGGGCTGATTTCTTGTCCTGTGATAAAAAGCCTTCTGTTTCGAGTGCCAAACCTTTCAGGAGAGCATTTGCAAGCTTCTGGCACCATTTTTGAGTGAATTGCCAAAAGTCAGATTTTTGCTGAAATTGTGACCCCGGGGCTTAGGGATTTTTTCAAAAAAATATTTTCTGCCGGTGAAGTTTTTGAGGGCTGATTTCTTGTCCTGTGATAAAAAGCCTTCTGTTTCGAGTGCCAAACCTTTCAGGAGAGCATTTTCAAGCTTTAGGCACCATTTTTGAGTGAATTGACAAAAGTCAGATTTTTGCTGAAATTGTGACCCCGGGGCTTAGGGATATTTTCAAAAAAATATTTTCTTCCGGTTAAGTTTTTGAGGGCTGATTTCTTTTCCTGTGATAAAAAGCCTTCTGTTTCGAGTGCCAAAGCTTTCAGGGGAGCATTTGCAAGCTTCTGGCACCATTTTTGAGTGAATTGCCAAAAGTCAGATTTTTGCTGAAAATGTGACCCCGGGGCTTAGGGATTTTTTCAAAAAAATATTTTCTGTCGGTTAAGTTTTTGAGGTCTGATTTCTTGTTGTGTGATAAAAAGCCTTCTGTTTCGAGTGCCAAACCTTTCAGGAGAGCATTTGCAAGCTTCTGGCACCATTTTTGAGTGAATTGCCAAAAGTCAGATTTTTGCTGAAATTGTGACCCCGGGGCTTAGGGATTTTTTCAAAAAAAATATTTTCTGCCGGTGAAGTTTTTGAGGGCTGATTTCTTGTCCTGTGATAAAAAGCCTTCTGTTTCGAGTGCCAAACCTTCCAGGAGAGCATTTGCAAGCTTCTGGCACCATTTTTGAGTGAATTGCCAAAAGTCAGATTTTTGCTGAAATTGTGACCCCGGGGCTTAGGGATTTTTTCAAAAAAATATTTTCTGTCGGTTAAGTTTTTGAGGGCTGATTTCTTGTCCTGTGATAAAAAGCCTTCTGTTTCCATCGCCAAAGCTTTCAGGGGAGCATTTGCAAGCTTCTGGCACCATTTTTGAGTGAATTGCCAAAAGTCAGATTTTTGCTGAAATTGTGACCCCGGGGCTTAGGGATTTTTTCAAAAAAATATTTTCTGTCGGTTAAGTTTTTGAGGGCTGATTTCTTGTCCTGTGATAAAAAGCCTTCTGTTTCGAGTGCCAAACCTTTCAGGGGAGCATTTTCAAGCTTTTGGCACCATTTTTGAGTGAATTGCCAAAAGTCAGATTTTTGCTGAAATTGTGACCCCGGGGCTTAGGGATTTTTTCAAAAAAATATTTTCTGCCGGTGAAGTTTTTGAGGGCTGATTTCTTGTCCTGTGATAAAAAGCCTTCTGTTTCCATCGCCAAAGCTTTCAGTGGAGCATTTGCAAGCTTCTGGCACCATTTTTGAGTGAATTGCCAAAAGTCAGATTTTTGCTGAAATTGTGACCCCGGGGCTTAGGGATTTTTTCAAAAAAAATATTTTCTGCCGGTGAAGTTTTTGAGGGCTGATTTCTTGTCCTGTGATAAAAAGCCTTCTGTTTCGAGTGCCAAACCTTTCAGGAGAGCATTTGCAAGCTTCTGGCACCATTTTTGAGTGAATTGCCAAAAGTCAGATTTTTGCTGAAATTGTGACCCCGGGGCTTAGGGATTTTTTCAAAAAAAATATTTTCTGCCGGTGAAGTTTTTGAGGGCTGATTTCTTGTCCTGTGATAAAAAGCCTTCTGTTTCGAGTGCCAAACCTTTCAGGAGAGCATTTGCAAGCTTCTGGCACCATTTTTGAGTCAATTGCCAAAAGTCAGATTTTTGCTGAAATTGTGACCCCGGGGCTTAGGGATTTTTTCAAAAAAATATTTTCTGCCGGTTAAGTTTTTGAGGGCTGATTTCTTGTCCTGTGATAAAAAGCCTTCTGTTTCGAGTGCCAAACCTTTCAGGAGAGCATTTTCAAGCTTTAGGCACCATTTTTGAGTGAATTGCCAAAAGTCAGATTTTTGCTGAAATTGTGACCCCGGGGCTTAGGGATTTTTTCAAAAAAATATTTTCTTCCGGTTAAGTTTTTGAGGGCTGATTTCTTTTCCTGTGATAAAAAACCTTCTGTTTCGAGTGCCAAAGCTTTCAGGGGAGCATTTGCAAGCTTCTGGCACCATTTTTGAGTGAATTGCCAAAAGTCAGATTTTTGCTGAAAATGTGACCCCGGGGCTTAGTGATTTTTTCAAAAAAATATTTTCTGTCGGTTAAGTTTTTGAGGGCTGATTTCTTGTTGTGTGATAAAAAGCCTTCTGTTTCGAGTGCCAAACCTTTCAGGAGAGCATTTGCAAGCTTCTGGCACCATTTTTGAGTGAATTGCCAAAAGTCAGATTTTTGCTGAAATTGTGACCCCGGGGCTTAGGGATTTTTTCAAAAAAATATTTTCTGCCGGTGAAGTTTTTGAGGGCTGATTTCTTGTCCTGTGATAAAAAGCCTTCTGTTTCGAGTGCCAAACCTTCCAGGAGAGCATTTGCAAGCTTCTGGCACGATTTTTGAGTGAATTGCCAAAAGTCAGATTTTTGCTGAAATTGTGACCCCGGGGCTTAGGGATTTTTTCAAAAAAATATTTTCTGTCGGTTAAGTTTTTGAGGGCTGATTTCTTGTCCTGTGATAAAAAGCCTTCTGTTTCCATCGCCAAAGCTTTCAGGGGAGCATTTGCAAGCTTCTGGCACCATTTTTGAGTGAATTGCCAAAAGTCAGATTTTTGCTGAAATTGTGACCCCGGGGCTTAGGGATTTTTTCAAAAAAATATTTTCTGTCGGTTAAGTTTTTGAGGGCTGATTTCTTGTCCTGTGATAAAAAGCCTTCTGTTTCGAGTGCCAAACCTTTCAGGGGAGCATTTTCAAGCTTTTGGCACCATTTTTGAGTGAATTGCCAAAAGTCAGATTTTTGCTGAAATTGTGACCCCGGGGCTTAGGGATTTTTTCAAAAAAATATTTTCTGCCGGTGAAGTTTTTGAGGGCTGATTTCTTGTCCTGTGATAAAAAGCCTTCTGTTTCCATCGCCAAAGCTTTCAGTGGAGCATTTGCAAGCTTCTGGCACCATTTTTGAGTGAATTGCCAAAAGTCAGATTTTTGCTGAAATTGTGACCCCGGGGCTTAGGGATTTTTTCAAAAAAAATATTTTCTGCCGGTGAAGTTTTTGAGGGCTGATTTCTTGTCCTGTGATAAAAAGCCTTCTGTTTCCATCGCCAAAGCTTTCAGGGGAGCATTTGCAAGCTTCTGGCACCATTTTTGAGTGAATTGCCAAAAGTCAGATTTTTGCTGAAATTGTGACCCCGAGGCTTAGGGATTATTTCAAAAAAATATTTTCTGTCGGTTAAGTTTTTGAGGGCTGATTTCTTGTCCTGTGATAAAAAGCCTTCTGTTTCGAGTGCCAAACCTTTCAGGGGAGCATTTTCAAGCTTCTGGCACCATTTTTGAGTGAATTGCCAAAAGTCAGATTTTTGCTGAAATTGTGACCCCGGGGCTTAGGGATTTTTTCAAAAAAATATTTTCTTCCGGTTAAGTTTTTGAGGGCTGATTTCTTTTCCTGTGATAAAAAGCCTTCTGTTTCGAGTGCCAAAGCTTTCAGGGGAGCATTTGCAAGCTTCTGGCACCATTTTTGAGTGAATTGCCAAAAGTCAGATTTTTGCTGAAAATGTGACCCCGGGGCTTAGGGATTTTTTCAAAAAAATATTTTCTGTCGGTTAAGTTTTTGAGGGCTGATTTCTTGTTGTGTGATAAAAAGCCTTCTGTTTCGAGTGCCAAACCTTTCAGGAGAGCATTTGCAAGCTTCTGGCACCATTTTTGAGTGAATTGCCAAAAGTCAGATTTTTGCTGAAATTGTGACCCCGGGGCTTAGGGATTTTTTCAAAAAAAATATTTTCTGCCGGTGAAGTTTTTGAGGGCTGATTTCTTGTCCTGTGATAAAAAGCCTTCTGTTTCGAGTGCCAAACCTTCCAGGAGAGCATTTGCAAGCTTCTGGCACCATTTTTGAGTGAATTGCCAAAAGTCAGATTTTTGCTGAAATTGTGACCCCGGGGCTTAGGGATTTTTTCAAAAAAATATTTTCTGTCGGTTAAGTTTTTGAGGGCTGATTTCTTGTCCTGTGATAAAAAGCCTTCTGTTTCGAGTGCCAAACCTTTCAGGGGAGCATTTTCAAGCTTTTGGCACCATTTTTGAGTGAATTGCCAAAAGTCAGATTTTTGCTGAAATTGTGACCCCGGGGCTTAGGGATTTTTTCAAAAAAATATTTTCTGCCGGTGAAGTTTTTGAGGGCTGATTTCTTGTCCTGTGATAAAAAGCCTTCTGTTTCCATCGCCAAAGCTTTCAGTGGAGCATTTGCAAGCTTCTGGCACCATTTTTGAGTGAATTGCCAAAAGTCAGATTTTTGCTGAAATTGTGACCCCGGGGCTTAGGGATTTTTTCAAAAAAAATATTTTCTGCCGGTGAAGTTTTTGAGGGCTGATTTCTTGTCCTGTGATAAAAAGCCTTCTGTTTCGAGTGCCAAACCTTTCAGGAGAGCATTTGCAAGCTTCTGGCACCATTTTTGAGTGAATTGCCAAAAGTCAGATTTTTGCTGAAATTGTGACCCCGGGGCTTAGGGATTTTTTCAAAAAAAATATTTTCTGCCGGTGAAGTTTTTGAGGGCTGATTTCTTGTCCTGTGATAAAAAGCCTTCTGTTTCGAGTGCCAAACCTTTCAGGAGAGCATTTGCAAGCTTCTGGCACCATTTTTGAGTGAATTGCCAAAAGTCAGATTTTTGCTGAAATTGTGACCCCGGGGCTTAGGGATTTTTTCAAAAAAAATATTTTCTGCCGGTGAAGTTTTTGAGGGCTGATTTCTTGTCCTGTGATAAAAAGCCTTCTGTTTCGAGTGCCAAACCTTTCAGGAGAGCATTTGCAAGCTTCTGGCACCATTTTTGAGTCAATTGCCAAAAGTCAGATTTTTGCTGAAATTGTGACCCCGGGGCTTAGGGATTTTTTCAAAAAAATATTTTCTGCCGGTTAAGTTTTTGAGGGCTGATTTCTTGTCCTGTGATAAAAAGCCTTCTGTTTCGAGTGCCAAACCTTTCAGGAGAGCATTTTCAAGCTTTAAGCACCATTTTTGAGTGAATTGCCAAAAGTCAGATTTTTGCTGAAATTGTGACCCCGGGGCTTAGGGATTTTTTCAAAAAAATATTTTCTTCCGGTTAAGTTTTTGAGGGCTGATTTCTTTTCCTGTGATAAAAAGCTTTGTGTTTCGAGTGCCAAAGCTTTCAGGGGAGCATTTGCAAGCTTCTGGCACCATTTTTGAGTGAATTGCCAAAAGTCAGATTTTTGCTGAAAATGTGACCCCGGGGCTTAGGGATTTTTTCAAAAAAATATTTTCTGTCGGTTAAGTTTTTGAGGGCTGATTTCTTGTCCTGTGATAAAAAGCCTTCTGTTTCCATCGCCAAAGCTTTCAGGGGAGCATTTGCAAGCTTCTGGCACCATTTTTGAGTGAATTGCCAAAAGTCAGATTTTTGCTGAAATTGTGACCCCGAGGCTTAGGGATTATTTCAAAAAAATATTTTCTGTCGGTTAAGTTTTTGAGGGCTGATTTCTTGTCCTGTGATAAAAAGCCTTCTGTTTCGAGTGCCAAACCTTTCAGGGGAGCATTTTCAAGCTTCTGGCACCATTTTTGAGTGAATTGCCAAAAGTCAGATTTTTGCTGAAATTGTGACCCCGGGGCTTAGGGATTTTTTCAAAAAAATATTTTCTGCCGGTTAAGTTTTTGAGGGCTACTTTCTTGTTCTGGGATAAAAAGCCTTCTGTTTCCATCGCCAAAGCTTTCAGGGGAGCATTTTCAAGCTTTTGGCACCATTTTTGAGTCAATTGCCAAAAGTCAGATTTTTGCTGAAATTGTGACCCCGGGGCTTAGGGATTTTTTCAAAAAAATATTTTCTGCCGGTTAAGTTTTTGAGGGCTGATTTCTTGTTCTGTGATAAAAAGCCTTCTGTTTCCATCGCCAAAGCTTTCAGGGGAACATTTTCAAGCTTTTGGCACCATTTTTGAGTGAATTGCCAAAAGTCAGATTTTTGCTGAAATTGTGACCCCGGGGCTTAGGGATTTTTTCAAAAAAATATTTTCTGCCGGTTAAGTTTTTGAGGGCTGATTTCTTGTCCTGTGATAAAAAGCCTTCTATTTCCATCGCCAAAGCTTTCAGGGGAGCATTTGCAAGCTTCTGGCACCATTTTTGAGTGAATTGCCAAAAGTCAGATTTTTGCTGAAATTGTGACCCCGGGGCTTAGGGATTTTTTCAAAAAAATATTTTCTGCCGGTGAAGTTTTTGAGGGCTGATTTCTTGTCCTGTGATAAAAAGCCTTCTGTTTCGAGTGCCAAAGCTTTCAGGGGAGCATTTGCAAGCTTCTGGCACCATTTTTGAGTGAATTGCCAAAAGTCAGATTTTTGCTGAAATTGTGACCCCGGGGCTTAGGGATTTTTTCAAAAAAATATTTTCTGTCGGTTAAGTTTTTGAGGGCTGATTTCTTGTCCTGTGATAAAAAGCCTTCTGTTTCGAGTGCCAAACCTTTCAGGAGAGCATTTGCAAGCTTCTGGCACCATTTTTGAGTGAATTGCCAAAAGTCAGATTTTTGCTGAAATTGTGACCCCGGGGCTTAGGGATTTTTTCAAAAAAAATATTTTCTGCCGGTGAAGTTTTTGAGGGCTGATTTCTTGTCCTGTGATAAAAAGCCTTCTGTTTTGAGTGCCAAACCTTTCAGGAGAGCATTTGCAAGCTTCTGGCACCATTTTTGAGTCAATTGCCAAAAGTCAGATTTTTGCTGAAATTGTGACCCCGGGGCTTAGGGATTTTTTCAAAAAAATATTTTCTGCCGGTTAAGTTTTTGAGGGCTGATTTCTTGTCCTGTGATAAAAAGCCTTCTGTTTCGAGTGCCAAACCTTTCAGGAGAGCATTTTCAAGCTTTAGGCACCATTTTTGAGTGAATTGCCAAAAGTCAGATTTTTGCTGAAATTGTGACCCCGGGGCTTAGGGATTTTTTCAAAAAAATATTTTCTTCCGGTTAAGTTTTTGAGGGCTGATTTCTTTTCCTGTGATAAAAAGCCTTCTGTTTCGAGTGCCAAAGCTTTCAGGGGAGCATTTGCAAGCTTCTGGCACCATTTTTGAGTGAATTGCCAAAAGTCAGATTTTTGCTGAAAATGTGACCCCGGGGCTTAGGGATTTTTTCAAAAAAATATTTTCTGTCGGTTAAGTTTTTGAGGGCTGATTTCTTGTTGTGTGATAAAAAGCCTTCTGTTTCGAGTGCCAAACCTTTCAGGAGAGCATTTGCAAGCTTCTGGCACCATTTTTGAGTGAATTGCCAAAAGTCAGATTTTTGCTGAAATTGTGACCCCGGGGCTTAGGGATTTTTTCAAAAAAAATATTTTCTGCCGGTTAAGTTTTTGAGGGCTGATTTCTTGTCCTGTGATAAAAAGCCTTCTGTTTCGAGTGCCAAACCTTCCAGGAGAGCATTTGCAAGCTTCTGGCACGATTTTTGAGTGAATTGCCAAAAGTCAGATTTTTGCTGAAATTGTGACCCCGGGGCTTAGGGATTTTTTCAAAAAAATATTTTCTGTCGGTTAAGTTTTTGAGGGCTGATTTCTTGTCCTGTGATAAAAAGCCTTCTGTTTCCATCGCCAAAGCTTTCAGGGGAACATTTGCAAGCTTCTGGCACCATTTTTGAGTGAATTGCCAAAAGTCAGATTTTTGCTGAAATTGTGACCCCGGGGCTTAGGGATTTTTTCAAAAAAATATTTTCTGTCGGTTAAGTTTTTGAGGGCTGATTTCTTGTCCTGTGATAAAAAGCCTTCTGTTTCGAGTGCCAAACCTTTCAGGGGAGCATTTTCAAGCTTTTGGCACCATTTTTGAGTGAATTGCCAAAAGTCAGATTTTTGCTGAAATTGTGACCCCGGGGCTTAGGGATTTTTTCAAAAAAATATTTTCTGCCGGTGAAGTTTTTGAGGGCTGATTTCTTGTCCTGTGATAAAAAGCCTTCTGTTTCCATCGCCAAAGCTTTCAGGGGAGCATTTGCAAGCTTCTGGCACCATTTTTGAGTGAATTGCCAAAAGTCAGATTTTTGCTGAAATTGTGACCCCGAGGCTTAGGGATTATTTCAAAAAAATATTTTCTGTCGGTTAAGTTTTTGAGGGCTGATTTCTTGTCCTGTGATAAAAAGCCTTCTGTTTCGAGTGCCAAACCTTTCAGGGGAGCATTTTCAAGCTTCTGGCACCATTTTTGAGTGAATTGCCAAAAGTCAGATTTTTGCTGAAATTGTGACCCCGGGGCTTAGGGATTTTTTCAAAAAAATATTTTCTGCCGGTTAAGTTTTTGAGGGCTACTTTCTTGTTCTGGGATAAAAAGCCTTCTGTTTCCATCGCCAAAGCTTTCAGGGGAGCATTTTCAAGCTTTTGGCACCATTTTTGAGTCAATTGCCAAAAGTCAGATTTTTGCTGAAATTGTGACCCCGGGGCTTAGGGATTTTTTCAAAAAAATATTTTCTGCCGGTTAAGTTTTTGAGGGCTGATTTCTTGTTCTGTGATAAAAAGCCTTCTGTTTCCATCGCCAAAGCTTTCAGGGGAACATTTTCAAGCTTTTGGCACCATTTTTGAGTGAATTGCCAAAAGTCAGATTTTTGCTGAAATTGTGACCCCGGGGCTTAGGGATTTTTTCAAAAAAATATTTTCTGCCGGTTAAGTTTTTGAGGGCTGATTTCTTGTCCTGTGATAAAAAGCCTTCTATTTCCATCGCCAAAGCTTTCAGGGGAGCATTTGCAAGCTTCTGGCACCATTTTTGAGTGAATTGCCAAAAGTCAGATTTTTGCTGAAATTGTGACCCCGGGGCTTAGGGATTTTTTCAAAAAAATATTTTCTGCCGGTGAAGTTTTTGAGGGCTGATTTCTTGTCCTGTGATAAAAAGCCTTCTGTTTCGAGTGCCAAAGCTTTCAGGGGAGCATTTGCAAGCTTCTGGCACCATTTTTGAGTGAATTGCCAAAAGTCAGATTTTTGCTGAAATTGTGACCCCGGGGCTTAGGGATTTTTTCAAAAAAATATTTTCTGTCGGTTAAGTTTTTGAGGGCTGATTTCTTGTCCTGTGATAAAAAGCCTTCTGTTTCGAGTGCCAAACCTTTCAGGAGAGCATTTGCAAGCTTCTGGCACCATTTTTGAGTGAATTGCCAAAAGTCAGATTTTTGCTGAAATTGTGACCCCGGGGCTTAGGGATTTTTTCAAAAAAAATATTTTCTGCCGGTGAAGTTTTTGAGGGCTGATTTCTTGTCCTGTGATAAAAAGCCTTCTGTTTCGAGTGCCAAACCTTTCAGGAGAGCATTTGCAAGCTTCTGGCACCATTTTTGAGTCAATTGCCAAAAGTCAGATTTTTGCTGAAATTGTGACCCCGGGGCTTAGGGATTTTTTCAAAAAAATATTTTCTGCCGGTGAAGTTTTTGAGGGCTGATTTCTTGTCCTGTGATAAAAAGCCTTCTGTTTCGAGTGCCAAACCTTTCAGGAGAGCATTTTCAAGCTTTAGGCACCATTTTTGAGTGAATTGCCAAAAGTCAGATTTTTGCTGAAATTGTGACCCCGGGGCTTAGGGATTTTTTCAAAAAAATATTTTCTTCCGGTTAAGTTTTTGAGGGCTGATTTCTTTTCCTGTGATAAAAAGCCTTCTGTTTCGAGTGCCAAACTTTCAGGGGAGCATTTGCAAGCTTCTGGCACCATTTTTGAGTGAATTGCCAAAAGTCAGATTTTTGCTGAAAATGTGACCCCGGGGCTTAGGGATTTTTTCAAAAAAATATTTTCTGTCGGTTAAGTTTTTGAGGGCTGATTTCTTGTCCTGTGATAAAAAGCCTTCTGTTTCGAGTGCCAAACCTTTCAGGGGAGCATTTTCAAGCTTTTGGCACCATTTTTGAGTGAATTGCCAAAAGTCAGATTTTTGCTGAAATTGTGACCCCGGGGCTTAGGGATTTTTTCAAAAAAATATTTTCTGCCGGTGAAGTTTTTGAGGGCTGATTTCTTGTCCTGTGATAAAAAGCCTTCTGTTTCCATCGCCAAAGCTTTCAGGGGAGCATTTGCAAGCTTCTGGCACCAT